>NW_020799095.1:74038399-74128147 GCF_003259725.1 Athene cunicularia
ACCCTTAAATGTGGATTTCCTTACTAATTCACTCATTACCAAGATGAAAGGCATTCATCCAGAAAGAAATTCACCCTGGCCAGGTACCTTCCCTTACAGTGCTCTTTTAGGTGTAATTTGTCCCAGCTGTAGGCTGAGAATTTTCATAGGCCAGTGTAATTTCTTTTCTGGTTACACATTAAAGAACAATTTTCTTCCATCTCCCTAGGGACTTTGCAGGAAAAACAGAAGGGAATTGTAATGGTCTGAACAAGTGACACAGACTTGACTCTTCTACAGAGTTACAAGAAGTTTGCTCCAGTGCAGAGCTGGGACAAACTTACAGGGTTGCTTTTGTTGTTTTTTTTTCTAAAATATCACAAGATATTAAAATGCTTGGAGATAGAAAATCAACATGTTTCATGAAACAGTGAAGAGATTTGTTCCATCTGCCATGAATACCAGATTGTTTCCCCATCCATCTCAGCTAATCTGGGCAAGGAACAAAACAGACAAAACCTGTTCAGTATCAATGTACCAAGCACTCACTTACGTGCGCTCACAGCCAGCCACAAACATCCAAGTTATCCAAGTAAAAGAAAATCTAGGCTTAAAAACCAGCTAAAAATAGCAAAAGTAAATAGTTACTTGAGAGGCCTAAAGTTATCAGTTGGGCAGCACTGTGCGCTGCTCCATCGAAAAATCCCTTTTGGAAAAAAATAAATTTCTAAGTGCCACCTCTATGTCTCTGCAGCATCAGCTAGCTGGTGCTCTCTGGGCATGGAATTTGCAGTTTAATGTAGCTGTGTCTCAGGAGGTGCAGCTGAGAGAGGTGATGTTAGGATATAGCTCACATGGCATCCACCTGGGATGGGATTTTGGTTTTGAGCTGTGTCTTGCCTGCAGCTATCCCACACTTCAGCTTCCCCTTTTCTCCTTGCAGGCTGGTGTCAGTGCCACCTGATGGTTTAGCATTCCAGCCAAATCCAAATTTGCCTCTCTAACCTGTGTTAAGATTTTAGGATTTAATAGGTGATTTCTTTGTTCAGACAGGCCGAAAAGTTAATGTTTATTTGGTTACTGACTCATTAGAGAAGAGAGAGGAAAGTCGCATAGTACAAACACTGCAGATCAACCTCTATTATCAGTGAGTCCTTCTCCCTTCTCGGCTCTGGTCTCTCTTCTCAGGGCATGTATTCAGCACGTCAGTGCGACCTAGAGAATAGCCTATGCGCTTCCACCCATGCTCTTGCTGGGAATAAGCCCTGGGGCAATCAGTCAAGCAGAGATCACTTACTTGAAACCTCTTAAGGTATTTTTTTAAGTCATTTTTTCCCTCCTTAAGCTCTTTCTGGACCTCTTCCCTGAGCCACTTACGGAGTGCTCCCTACTACCTTTTCACATTTGTGGAGGATGTTGTCTCCCCTCCTCACAAGTCACTGAGACGGGACAGCCTCTACCTGCCTTGCTCCTCTAGAAGCCACCGCGTAGCCTTGGATGCACACAGCTCTGCTGGGACTGAGCCAGGTAACACACAGGTCTTCTGCACTCTGTGTTGGACTGCTCTGGGCATGCCATTCTTGTTAACTGAATATGACTTAGGAGAATCCTAAGGAGAGCAAGCAAAGTCTTGTCTGAGCCAAGATCAACCATAAAAAGGGGAATAGCAGCTAACTGGAAAAGTTTCTGTGCAGAAGTGGTTCTAGTGCTGTTACAAGGATTCAGAAAGTCTGAGTCCCCCAAAATAGCTTGGAAAACAATGTAGGGAGCTAGAGAAGGCCTTACTTAGAGTATGTATTGAACATGTTTCTGTAGAAGTAATGCCTCCCCTGTTTTGCCTCTGAGTAGGCAGCAGCTCCATGTGGACAAGGGGAGAGCTCCAGGGAGTTCGGGCTGGAAGCAGCCTAAGTTTGATTCTCTTCCTCCAGACTTTCTGGTCATGGCATTTTGCACATGTTTGTGATACTCAGGCAAGGCTATATGCTGATGGCAAACTCCTGTTGCTTAGGGCGAGTTATGATACTTCCTTCTTTTATGGCAGCATTAGGAACTTGCCCATAACACGAACCTCCAGGTTTTTCTCTAGGTCATAGCATCTCAAAGCTGCAGACATGACCATGACTATCTCGCTTTGCTTGTACCCACACAAGACTTCAAAGCAATCACAGAAAAAGCTTATACCGAAAACTGTGTTAAGCAAGTGTGAAGACGTTTTTAACTGTCTCTGTTTAAAGCCACAAATCATCAGCAGAAGCAACTGCTATGTTCTTGCTCCCCATTTGCAGGTGAGCAGGAGGAGTATAACCACAGCCCAAAGAACATAAACAATTCAAAAGGAGTGTGAAAAGGGTCTGCTGAGACAAAACCAACAGCATCCAACTAGTAAGAGTAGGAAACCCAGGTGCAGAACTGGTGAGAGCCTCACCCTTCAGTTTTTCGAGTCCATTATTAACAGCCAGGAACCATTTCCCCGTTTATCATAATTTATTACTACTACCAAGGTCAGGTACAATGCATAGGTGAAAGCAGTGCTCATGCAGATGTGAACTGCAGCACAGGGGCTTGCTTTCTATAGCAGATCACCAGCTTGGTGAGATGCCAAAATTTAGAGCACAGCTCTATGAACTTACCAACACTTCTCTTTGAGTGGTTAATTTTGCTTCGTTTCTCTGGCTCAGTGAACGGGTCTCTGTTCTTACTTGCCTGTCTGTCATGTCTCCTCTGCATCTCCTCTCCAGAGTATCCCCCCAGCTGGATTTCTCTCCCCTGACTTCTTCTGCCAGGGGTAGAAAATGAGTCTCTCTCTACAGACTCAGCTTGTCTTCACAGATCAACAAGCTGTGAAAAGATCTGGCTTCCTGTTTCATTTCCGTTCAAGTTTTCAAAGTCACACAGGCTGTCTATGCTTCTCCATATCCAAGCCACAAGAAAAAAAAAAAAAAAAAAACCCAAACAAATGAGCATAACTCAGCTATTTATAAAGGTCACATTGCTACCTCCCTCTGCATCTTCCAAGTTGAGGGCTGGAGATTGCAGGGTGATTTTCAAACTGTGATATACCACCCATATGCGGTCTCTATCTTAGTGGTAGTCCTCAGAGAGTCACAGCTTCTTCTTTTCAACTCCAAGATCATGTTTGATTTCTAAGCATTTAACATTACTTATCATGCATTCAATGTGATTTCTGTAGAAACACTGACCATGAAGAGGAAACAGGTGGTCCACACAAGCATCCTTTCTCTGTTAAGATACAGACTGTGCTATGTAAGAGCAAAGTTCACACAGATAGGATTAAATCACTTAATAGATAGAGCCTTTTTAGTAAGAGTAAGCAAAGGGTCCTTCGACATATTCTTTCCTTACCCCTTCTCACTCATTGTTTTATGTTAAATGAGACCAGTGGTTTATCTACAGTCTAAGGCTACTAATTACTACTTAATTACACTGTGGAAAGATATATCCCAATGTCGTAGCTTACATGCTCACTAAATCCAGTCTCCTGCTCTGAAAATACCCACAACTTCTTGTTTCAGATGTAGAAGCAACCAGTTGCCCTGCCAGAATCCTCTTCTGTTGACTGTTGCACCATGTTACAGATGGATTTAAAAAAAAATAATTGTTGGAACTCACACAGTGACTGATTCACATTTTCCCTTTCACTGCAATGCTGATTTCCCTTTCTAGATTTTTCTTTACGGTATTTTCATGAAATTAGTTTTAAAATGCTATTTCTTCATTCTCACCCTTGGATCTGGAGCATTTGCTAAAAAAATAAGGAAATTTGGAAAGGTGGGGTTGGGGGAATAACCGTTACTTATATTACATAATTCTTTCTGTTTGTTGGCACATCAGATTGCTCCAGTCCAAGGCTTGGGCCCCATGACTGCAAGCCTGCAAACGCTTCTTTCACCATTTACTGTGGAGGAAGGAGGAGAGGAACAATAAAGAATTTTCTATCTTGAAGCTTTCACTTGCTGCCTTTGAATGCTGTCATACTATTCATGCTTCATGCCAGTGAGCATCCAAAGGCAGCAATTGAATGCTTACAGACAGCGTGTGTGTGTATATATATATATATATATATATACACACACACACACGCACACATTTATATGTATATATGCATGTATATTTTTTTGGTCTGTGTTCAGTTTTCATTAGCAGAACAAGACAGTTCTGAGAGGTGAAAAACTGTGGACTGGCTACAGGACCAGTGCATCTCCAAGGGGAGATCTGGAGAGAAAAAAGAAACACTGAACATGCCTTCTTTTGTTTTAGTTGCTCAGCGCTGGTGGTTTTTTTTTAATTAATAAAGTAAAAAAGGAAGCTGTTTAGTTTAAATTATACAGTGAAAATTAACTGTCTTCACTGCACTGAATTCCCTTTTATTATCTTAAATTCCTCTGTTGTACTACTTAATTTTTGTCTGGTACATTGGTTTGCTCTGGCCAGAACCAGTTCTGGATATTTAGCACTGCCTACTCATCCTCTGCTCTTGGAGTTTCCACATTCTTTAACCCATATACCATATTTCCCAACCAATCATAGCTGGTTCACTTGGATAACTCTTCAGTAACTCTTTATCCAAGCAGGAAAAGCATGAATTACCTCACTTTCCTGCTGTGCTGGGGCATTAATATTTGCTTGAGCTCTGAATTCCTTCCTTAGCCTGGTGAGCATCTTTAGGGCACGGTGAAAATGCTGGTACATCTGAACAGTCTGTGTGGAAGGGATCTAGGAACTTGGAGGAGTTTTGGAAAGTGATGTCATCTTTGCTCCAACAAGATCAGGTGACAGGCAGAAAAGGACTCCAAAATGGAGGTCAGACCAGGACTTTCTTCACCTTTCCCTTGCAGGAAAGTCTCAGTTGAACTTTGAAACTGGGCTGAGTTACAAAAAAATACAGGATAAATTCCCCCAACACACCCTATGCCTTTTTTTTTTTTTTTTTTTTTTGCAAGGTCATGAGGAGAAGAGAAAGACAAACCTAAAATGGAAGATGATGAATTTGGTGTGCTAGAGGCAGTGACCACCTGAGCTGATACAGTCCACAAACTAAGAATAGCTGTGTTTACTAAGTAGCTACTGTTTGCATGCCTGCCTATTTGCACTCTTTATCACACTCACAAGCTGACAAGGAAATTTCCTTTGTCCACCCTCATGCTTCTGTGGCGGGTGTTATCAGACAGCCTCTCCTACCCGTGACATTCCCTTGTGGTTCTGCGAGATGTAGAAAATGAGGTCTGCATTTGACTTCACCACAGCTCAACACGCTTGCTTCCCTGCTCCCCAATGATAGGAGAGCTCTTGGTCTTCAGTGGCAGTTGGCAAACCTAAACATGATGTGACACAACATCATCCAGCTATATACACGCTTTAAGCACAAATACTTTAGAGATGTGATGACGGTCTGAGTTTGTCCCAGAGTTGCAGGCAGTTTCATATCTATTAATGAGCTCTAGAGCAGAAAGAAAGGAAGAAGTTGGCTTTCTCCCTTTCTATTGGAAGCAGACTAAGGTTAAAGAGACAAATATCTGCAGTGTCCGATTGCATGGAGTCACTTTTGTTCTGCTATAACAAGTTGTTCTACCATTTCGTTTGTTACTTGGAAGAAAATTACCCTTTCAGGAACAATTATCTTTATTGTTGGCAACTTTCTGCTGCGGCTGGATAGGTTGGGGGCAGGAGAGGTGCTGTCCTATGCAGGTGCACAACAGGTTATTTAGTGGGTCAACAGGTTATACTGTTCCTTCTGAAGACTAATAAGGGGACTAGCATTAATACAATCTACTTTCTGGACAGATTAGGATTTTGGAAGCATCAAGCAGAGTTGCCTCCAAGTGCCTGGGTTTGGGCAGAGGAGTTCAACACCTTTGGGAGAAGGAATCCCTGTTTAAAAGGTCTGTGACAGGCCTTGCTTTTGGACAGTTCTATGTAAATCAGATACTTCATACTTGGAGGACTTATTATGCCTTCTTTTTCTTTAGAAATCAACATGCATTGTTGATTGAGACTCAGAATTCAGCTGTCTTCTTCAGGCTGTAAGACGTTACTGCCAGAAGAAACAAGACACGACCTATTTGTAGGCACTTGTCTTTTTTTGTCTAGTGCCAGTGCCTGGCTTTTGAACAGTGACTAAATATTTATGTTTCGCTGTCAAAAGTGTGTAGCAGCAAATTAAGGTAAGCATTTCAAGACCTGGGTGCTGCAAGTGACTCGCTGAGACTACAGATTCAAAGAACAGAGCACCCCCTTTCCTGGGCTTCTCTTCTGAAGTAGGAGCATTGAGCCACTTTCTGCCACTGTGTTCCACTAAGAACCGCAGCAGTCATCAGCAACGGCTTGTTTTGTACTGAAACAGCAAAACAGGAGCACTAAGGGGAAGAAAGGAGCTCATTCTTTTTGGAGGAAGGAGTCACTTCAACCCAAAACATCAAATGCCATCAGTGAAAAGAACAAACTTTCTTAAGAGGGAGACTTAGCAACAAGCAGGAAAATAGATGTATAAACCAAGGCTGCTAAGGGAAAGCGGTAGCCTGTACACAGAGGAGCAACAGTGCTGATGGAAAAGTCATGGAGAGACAAGGGCTTGAGCATGTACATGCCCCTTTTCATAAAGCATCTTATTGATCTAAATGACTTTTAGATTAATAGAAACAGTAACAGAAGAGGTTTCTTTCTGAAAGACGCTTTGTGCAGCTGATAGTTTGCTTATTCCGAATTGCAAAGACCAACATCCTGGTTCTATTTACCATTTTCTTTCCCCCATCTCCTAATAGAATCACCATCCATGCTGACAGCTGAAATTAATATATGTGCTTCTTTATTTAGCAGGTCAAAACAATCTACTGCTAAGCTAATATATGCTATACTTTTCTATATATATCACAACACAGAAGGAAGTATGACACAAATTTCTTTTAATTAGGATACGGGAGAGGAATTCAGAGGATGAAAGTCTATTTTCGCAGTTGCCAAAAATCATATGCATCTTCAGCAAATCCTTTCACCACCTGTTAAAAAAGGGGAAAAGAAATAAGAAGCTTTCTCCATCTGTAAAGAGAAGCTTCATGATTAGAACTGAGAGATACTGAAAATACCATGGTGATGGAGACTCATCAGCTGAATATACAGCCCCCGCTGTGATGACAAGCAGCACTCTTATCTTCCTTTGCAGTCAGTGACAATAAAGACAGAATTCTCCTGCTTGCAAGGGATGTCAGCACCTTCCTCACAAAGGATTCAATTTATTTTTCTGTAATTTTTTATGGATCTTACCCCTTTGACATTCCACTATTTAGACTGCAAGTATTAGTATTTCTGCTTTTCTGGAAAGTAAATTACATATATTTTCTTAAAAAAATAGCCCATATTGGGAATGTAAAAATTAAATTTCCTGGTTGTCCCCATATGGCTTCTTCTCAAACATACATACATGCACATTTCCCTGGACCCACCTTTCACCACAGAAATTTTGTCTCAGTTGAATTTGGCTTTGGATGTTTATAGGATTTCTGGAGACCCCATGGTCCTGCAAGAATCGCTGTACCCTCAGGATGTCAGGCATGCAGAGATCCCAGATGCCCCTCTTGGGTATGTACAAAGCAGCCTGTGCAGCATGGCTCAGAAGGTCTCATCCGTCCCCAGCAGGTTGGACTCCAAGCATGATCGTTATAAGTTACAGGAGTCAGGAGTTGGTGCTTCATTTCAGCTTCTTGCATCCATTTTACACATGGAAGTAGTAGATTTTCAGTAGCACTAGAAGAACAAAGAAGTCTTCCTCCTAAGTTCAGGAGAAGGAGGACTGCCTTGGATTCTGCTTTTATCTCCTAAAAATTACTTCTATATTTAATCATATCCTCTGAACACTTTGGATTTACATGACATCAGAATAATGCTACTTTCTGTGGCACTTCAGGATGACAGATACTTGAAGCTGTCACCAAATTTTTATGGGGAGTATTACATTAAAAGGATCATTAACTATACAATCACATAATTGGATCCTTATGTCACAGGTTTTGTTTGAAAAGCTCAAATGGTTTCTCCATATGTTAATAAACTTATTTTAGCACTGAGAGCATAAATGCATGACAAATTGTCTGGTAGGAGAAATGAAAGGGAGACAATCTAAACTTCCATTTTTGTGAGGGAAGGAATCTGACATGCTGGAGGCACAGCAGGAAACCAATGAGGAACAGAATGTACAACCATTGCTGCTGTTAAATATAGATCCTCAGCTGTGAGGCACTAAAGAGCCTTGCTCTTGGGGTCTCTTCTGCTAACAAGTGTTTCATGTCCCCAAAGCACCTCACCTTCGAGGACACTGCAAAAAGTTGAGTCAGATGAGGGTATTCTGCCTCTTTCTCCATCTACAGTAAGGTATTCCAGAAGGTGCTGGAGCACTTTTCTACGGGTCATACAAGCATAAATTTGCTGTATTTTATTTTTCTCTAAGTTTTTTATTAAGTCTAACATAACTGTCAAGGGCACAACTCTTATTTTACCAGCAGTTGTGTATTACAAGTGAAAAAACCCAAGCAGACGATTCTTTATGCTTTGCTACATTTGTATTTCCCAAGTGAATGTAGAAAGAGTCCTTCCTCCACTGACCTTCAAGTATTACTCTAATAGAAAATGTACTAGTATGAGTCAAACAGTATGACTACAACAGCATCATGATAAGGTAAATATCATATAGTTAAACTTCCACTGGCAGTGTTTCCAGGAGACAGACTTCATAAAGAGCTACACCCAATAGTAAAATAATTTGTGCTCAGTAAACAAATACAGAGAGCTGTTATAAAGTCCAGCATGGAGCTCAGCCAGAAATGAGCCACTACTTTTAAGTGGCAAGATGTCAGCTGCAAATGAGCAACTCAACAAAAGCTGAGACATTTGTATAGTCAAACTAGTAGGAGGCCTAAAATGCCAAAGTTAAGGCTGCAGATGGTAGTAGGTTTTGCAAACTGAACACCCTGGGTCTCTATATATGGACCTATAGTTTTTGAAATATTTTTCTCCTCCTCTAAATGTAACATTAGACTTGTTTATGAAATTAATCGAAACATTTCAAAAAATCAGCTTAAGTGTTGCTGAGGGAATGGCAAATGCATGCTAGCCAACTGCCATACCTCCTATTTTCCTCATCAGAGCCAAGGACAGGATTTCACAGTACAATCTAAGCAGAGACCTTTGCTACCATCCTCCCTCCATCACCTAACTGCTGTGATGACTTGCTAAGCCAAACACCACTGTCATGAACAGTTAAAGCAGTTTTGTTTTTTTATATGGAAGCTCCATGGTGTGGAGTCAGCTGCCTTGCTAGAAACAGGAAACTGAGATATGCCCGTCGCAGTGACAGATTTAAGACACAATGCCTGCTCAGTCGCCTCAAAAGGAGGTCAGAACAGTGTACTTTAAAA
Source organism: Athene cunicularia (assembly GCF_003259725.1). Taxonomy (NCBI): domain Eukaryota; kingdom Metazoa; phylum Chordata; class Aves; order Strigiformes; family Strigidae; genus Athene; species Athene cunicularia. The sequence goes on from NW_020799095.1 coordinate 74,047,804, forward strand.
CACTGTAAGGTGACAACATTAGTGCATACAAATTTTTATACATAACTTCTTTAAGGGCTGGAACTTCTTGTGTGTAGATTCTTCCCAACAAAACCGCTCTCAACACCTGAGCACTTTGTTTTCTAGGACAGGGTACTTCAGACATGAAGCTGTGTCCTTATGGCAAGTACATCCCTGTGTCCTTGTGGTGTGTACATCCCTCCGGCCTGTCTATTGTCCATTACCATAACTGAGGATAGGCAGTCAGCAGAAGAGCATGAATTCCCATACAGTTCTCATGATATGCCATTTGTGCCTCTTCTTTTGTCCCAACACAAGCATTTCTACACCTTCTCTGCCAAGAGCAGCTAGGAAAGACCTTTTTAACTGTTCCATAATTAGCAAAGAGCCCCTTTGCCTCCTCTCTCTCAGAGTGGTGTAGGAAAGCCATAAGTATGCACAGAAGGGAAGAACCTGGAGAAATATGAGTAGACATCTTGGGGCACCAGCTCCAGCAGAGCTCCCTGGAGTGGTACACAGAGAACTCTGGGGATTGTGTCTTCTAGCAAAAAGATTAGAACAGTAGTACCTGCTGAAGGTGATACCTTTCAGTGTATCACTCCTTTACAATGAAATAACATCCTTTTCAATTCCAGTAGCTGGAGAAACACTAAAATGTGAAAAAGAAAAAGAAAAAAAAAAAAAAGCCTTGATGACAACACATAGCTGCAATGATGATGGCCCATGACAGCACCACAGCATAAAAGAGAAATACAACAGGTGTTGATACTTAAAGACAACCCACCCTTACACTACTTTGTTACAGAAGACTTCCAGCATTTACAGAGATGTATTCTTCATCTAATACCCCTTTATCCAACTGGAAAGTTTTTCCCTTGCACTTCTGAAACACAACAGAGGGGAAGCTCAAGTAACATAGTAGAAATTGATACTTCTCTGCCTGACTTGGGCATAAAGTCAGCATCTGGCATTAAGCAAAATTAAGCATGGAAAAAAAACCACCCTGCATTACATAGGACAGTAATGCCAAGGCTCTGAAAAAAACCCTGTAACTTCAGCTGCAGCTTTTATGCTATTAGATTCCACAGCATGCACATGGTTACAATACTTTTTTTTTTTTTTTTTTTAAAAGCCACTTCAAATAGAAATAGATTATCACATGGTTGCCTGCTAATATGGGGTATGATGTGACATAAATATTATAAACTAAAGAAGCAAGATTGCTAAAAAAATACTCAGGTTATCTGGGAATAGATTTGTAAAGCAGATAAAGAGTCTTTGTGGAGCACTTAAGTACAGAAACAGTTCACATCTGAACTAATGGAAAAGAGTGTTACCATTTCCTGCTTATTTTTTTAAAGCCAACAGATGGTGTTTAGGCCTTGTAAAAGGTTACCCCTCTCAACTCTTGCAGTTGACTAACAGAAAAAAAAAAGTTTTTGATTATTTGTGAAACCAAACATTACAGACTCAAGAGGAAGATTCAACTGTAATCAAGTACTTGCACTACTTACCTAACCACACACAACTGGAGAAGTCACAGCATACAAACAGAAACAGATGTTCGCTTTCACAAACAAATGCCATCCCTAACCATCCATAAATCCTCTGGAGGATGAAAAAAGAATCATAGTCCTATCAGCCATATACCGACTATCCTAGAACATTCTTACTCAAGGATACTTATCTTTATTAAATACCAAATAAAGATATTTTCCCCTCTCTGAACTTTATCTCTGCAGTCTCTTTGGGATATTAAGTTCCAAGACAAGCAGCAGATACTTTAGGGGAATGCTTTTAACTTGCACAGTGAATTATTTTGAAAAGATGCCATCTATTCTCGGTATACTCTTATCTTGCCTCCACTAGACCCATTAGTTTATCAGAAATTACTGGAAATCCTTTTTAGAGTAAAAAACTTGATTAGTATTTTGCATATTTGGACACGGTTCCAAGCCAATCCTCCTCCTTCCCATCTCCAGGGGCCACCACCCTTTTCAGCATTTTTCCCATCCTGCTCCAGAGATGTTGAAAGCTGGCTGCAATGTACTTCTCATGGCTGAACTGATGGATGGCAGTGCACTCTCTAAAGCCAGCAGCCATGCCATAGTTTCTGTAGGTGCACCATTCTTCCCTTGGTCAGACTCTGAGGCAGTGGCAGGGGTCAGATGCACAGTTAAACTCCAGCATTGTCCATACCTACTCCTAAGGAGGCTGACATCACTGGTGCCCTAGTAAGACATGTGCAGTCACCTCCTTTCTGTGTTTGCCTGCTGTCTTTCATTTGTTTCTCTCTGTAGTCATATTTCTCCCCAGTCTCAGTCTGTCTTGGCCTCCCTAAGCATTTCTGGAATTGCTGGCTGTCTTGAATTGGATGTAGCACCCTTGGCTTCTCCATGCTATCAGGCAGGACAAGCTCACACTGTTATCATGTCAGAGTAATGCAGATTTGGGAAAAGCTTTAATTTCTTTCCCATGAACCACCACATAATTTAACTCTGAGGCAAAGCCCCATGAAATCAGGCTTCCTTTCTTTGTGCATATAAATAAACATCTATGTCTTTCTTCATCACTGCTATATTTCTACTTACAGAGAAAGCTAAGGAAGGGCAAATATAATTTCATTCATGACATGAGTTTGCAACCTCTGCATTCAGAAAAAAAAAAAAAAGAACCACCAAGAATTCTATGTGCAGTCAACATACCTTGAAGAAATCTATGCACTTTTCCACATACATACATCTTTTTGTAGTATGTGCAGCATTCATGCACTCCACTGCAGCTGCCACCCTTACAGCACGTTATCCATGTGTGCCAATGTAATTTAGCAAAACAGACATTACATCCTCACATCTGATAATCCATCAGGAGTAAGGTAGCTGGAGAAACAGCAACACATGGAGAACATGTTTTAAAGCATGTGAGTGAATGACCGGTTTTGTTTTCTCCTGTGAGTGCTTGTATACCTGCTCCACACTGTGTGATAAATCCAGGCAACACCATCCACATTCACAAGGTCAATGTGTATCTCAGACTTCTACTGAGCAGCAACAGAAGCATCATACATGGAAACTGCGGAACACTGTAGTGCCTTTGTGCAAATGCAGCTCCCCAACCAGGACTTTGTAGCAAAGGTAGTGGATCTACCTTGACAGTCTTGCTGCAGTTTGTGACACTGCCAGCTAACGGTAAGACTATTTCTCCAGGGTCACACCATTAGATCATTTTGTTTTGGCAACCACCAGGTATGAAGACTGCCCCGAATGGTTTGATTTTTCTGCAGAACAAAGGACAAGGCTGAAATCTTGTGTGAATTATGAAGCAACCCCTTGACCACAGAAATGTGCTAGGTGTAAAAGAAAATAATTACATTAATTTTTTGACTTCTGGAAGAAACAACACACAGTTATTGGCTCAGCATAAGCTCCTAAAAACACCCAATAAATTACCTGGCAGAAAACAACATCAGAAGGAACAGTTACTAGACCTGATTGTCTCTCATTGTCCTTGAAGAAAAAAAGTTTGTCAAAAGGTGAAGCTGTTCCAAGCTCAGATGATTGCTTTATCCATATCATGACCACCAGTGTAACAGGAATTCAGCTAGGATTTTTGTACCTAAAAATTCTCTAGAGTGGGATGAAAGAAAACAGAGAGCCTCTTACAGCAAGCACATAACTTCCCCAGTAGAGATGCTGACGCCTATTGCAACCTTATACATTATCATGCATCAGATATTTAGACTATATCCATAATTCATCAAATACAGAATATTATATAACCATTATAAAAAGTAACAGACTATTAAGCAGGTGGAGATCTTGAAAAGGAGGCAGATGGCTAAACATTAAGTGAAAAATCAGGTCCACCTTATAAAAATTAGTACTTAATCCAGACAGATAAAGACAAATAAAGACTAGACTCAATTTAGACTTGAGAACCATTCAACACCCAAGCTGTGGGATGGAGTACAACAGCATGTTTTATGTTCTTTGCAAGCAGGTCTGAAAAGCAAGATAATATCCCCAATTGTTATCCACAACCAGTAACCAGGGTAAAAGCAACAATCATCACCAGATTTAGACTCTGCCTTATGCTGTGAAAGATTCTTGGAACAAACAAGTTTAGGCCTCCATCAAACTCCAAGAGCAGTGAGTAATTTTGACATTCAGGCACTTTTTGGTGGTGATTGATCAGTTACCCTCAGGACACTCCATGCTAAAAGACTCCCCTTAATACTTCATGATATATGACATTGTTTTTCCATCTGTGTGAACCAGCCAGGACTGTCCACTAGCATCTAAAGCTCCCCAAAACAGCAACAAAACCAGAACAAACCAATGGATGCATTAACTCCCGTAACTGGGACTAGCACCGATTCCCAGATTTGAGTTTTCCTGGCAAACAAAGAGTCCAGAACCCTCCAAGTCCCAGGAGAGCGCTCCATCACCAAAGAAGGAAGTACTCTCTCACCATCAGTCTTGAGAGATGGCAAATTAAATTACATCATTCTGCAAATACTCAGTGGATCTTGGCATCACTGAAGGGAAAGTCTGAGAGTTTGAAAAATTATCTGTCTCCAGGGATCACAAGGTCTTCTGCAATACACAGGCAAGATGTGTAAAAACGGGCAAAATACGTAACGTAAATTGCTATTTGACCAGAAGTGATGAGGCAGATTCCCAATGGTACAACAGGGCAAACTTCCAGCTGCTGCCAGCTCTTCCTCAGTATTTGGGAATAACCTTGGGGATAGCAAGCCCTCGCAGAGACTGAGTTCAGGGTGTGCTAAGTGAATTCCTGATGTTGACTGCTGCCAGGTGAGTCTTTAGGAAAGCTTAATGAGAAATTTCTGCAAGTAATCTTTGGAGATACTCTTGGTGTGTCATTTCAGTGTGGAAAGAAGCCTCCTGCTTGAGACACAAGCAAATCCTTTTGTTGAAGTGAGGGTGCTAGCCTCACTAAAATCAGTGTTTGAAATTTAATTTGAAAGTGAAAAGTTTCAGCTCAATCAAGTCCAAAGCAGGTTATAAATTTCCTCCCTCAGCATGAAAGGCAATGAGTATGATGGCTCCAGAAGCTGGCAAGAAACCCCCTGCAAAAGCAGTTCTTCAGAAAGTTAGGGGAGCTATGCTGAGTAGTAAAATGAAGGCCAGCAGTAGTCAGCTTCTATTTGTTTAATATAAGAGATCTCTGTGCTTAGTTCCATCAGAACAATCTCTCCCTAAGGCAATCGTAATACCTCGTCTTCATCTGGGAAATAAAGTGGCTGAGAAAATTCAGTGAGAGAAAATTAATGTTCATGGGGGATGAACTGAAAAGGGATCCAATTTTTACATGTATGGTCATGGGCTCTAAACTGACCATTGCTGCTCATCTTGGGAACACAATCTCAGGATTTAATATTCTAAGAAGTATCAGCTCAAAATAAGTCAAAGAAAGGTGAACACTTGGATCTTTTAGAAAAGGAATAGAAAACAAATTGTCATTTTGCAGTAGTGTAACTCATGATGCATCTGTATCATGAATATGGTGGGAGCTTCGTCCCCTTCAATCTCAAAAAATATGTAACTTGGAACTAGGGAAGGTTCAGAGAAAGGCAATTAAGATGGTAAATAGCTTCCCCATGAGGAACAAATAGACCTCTTTAGCTTGGTAAACAGATGACCACATGAACAGTAAGGTAGAAGTCTATAAAAGCAAAGGTAGGACACAATTGGGGAGATGAACAGCTTGTTGTCTTTTCCAAAACAAAGCTTCAGAGATAGCAAAGGAAGATGTCAGTGGGTTCTTCACACAGTATAGTCTTCAGCTGCATAACCTGATGCTACAAAAAGTTACGGACATCAATGGCTTACTGCCATTCTGACACAACAATTAGGTATTAAGTAATCCTCAATGGACTTTTCTTCCATGAGATGCAAAGCCATCATTTCGTCAGGAAGGCCATTTAGTATGACAGAGAATGCACTTGGGTGGTAATGGACAGAATGTCTTTGAGGGGATGGAAATTCAATTTGCAGACATTAAAATGTTGCGTTCAGGTTTCATCCTTTCCACAGTTCCTCTTTGGATGGAAGATATTTTTCTTCAGAAACCCAGAAATGTGGAGCAGTAAGAACCAATACATTACCACAGGCACGATGACAGAATCTAAAGCTTCATCTGCTGCAACTGATGCAATCTCAAGTACCCTCATCTACACATTTCCTCAAACAACAAGGATGAAAAGTACCTCTAGCAGCCAAAAGGAGGATGTATGTGTTAAGAAAACTCACTGAAAAAAGCAGATTTCAGATTACTGCTCTCAACAATTCAACAATGAAAACATCACGAATATTATCTTTCTTGAAGATAGCTCGAAGATGTATTCCTGTATCAAACCTCAGATATATCTGTAGTGCGTTTCATCATTTTAACCTACAAACTCTGATGAGAGTTTATTATTAGCAGGCTTGGTGTTGGCTCTCCTGACATTACTAGGGGAACAGGAGATTGGACTGCTGTCTTCAGTAACTCCAACTGCCCCTCCACCCCCGCTCCCTTGAAGCATTTTGGGTAGGGCAGTGAATGAGGGGAGATGAGAAAATGTCCCTGTTTTGAGGACAAACACATCATAAGAGAAGCACAGAATCACAGATTCATCTTGGTTGGAAAAGACCTTGAAGATCATCCAGTCCAACCGTTAACCTAACACTGACAGTTCCCAACTACACCAGATCCCTCAGCGCTATGTCGACCCAACTCTTAAACACCTCCAGGGATGGGGACTCCACCACCTCCCTGGGCAGCCCATTCCAACACCTAACAACCCCTTCTGTAAAGAAATGCTTCCTAATATCCAGTCTAAACCTTCCCTGGTGCAACTTGAGGCCATTCCCTCTTGTCCTATCGCTTATTACTTGGTTAAAGAGACTCATCCCCAGCTCTCTACAACCTCGTTTCAGGTAGCTGTAGAGGGTGATGAGGTCTCCCCTCAGCCTCCTTTTCTCCAGACTAAACACCCCCAGTTCCCTCAGCCGCTCCCCATATGACCTGTGCTCCAGACCCTGCACCAGCTTCGTTGCCTTTCTCTGGACACACTTGAGTAAAAAAGCATATTCTGTTCCTACACATTAGGCCCTTAGTGCCTCTGGCAGGTCAGCAAAATGGGAGATCTCATTCTCATATTGGTGTTTGGTGGCACTGAGTGTATTTACTTGGGAAATGCTGAGATGACCTCTAGGCATGTGAAGCCTGAGGTGCTGGGTATGTGTCTTTGCTTGCCAGGAAGAAGAGAGAACAGTGGGCACACCAGCTCCTCTGCAGCAGTGAGAGATCATCATGCACTATAGCGCACACAGAAAAAGCCTTTTGTTTTGACTGCTTGGGCAGATATGAATGTGCAAGAAGTACTGGAAGTACAAACTCTACAGATGCAAAACCTTTATGTTACTCTAATGTAAAGTCCATCAAGATTTACATTCAGAAAAAAATGCAGAAGTTGTTTGCTTGAGGCATAAAGCAGTGTTTCTGACAAAAACACTGCAATACCTGGAGCTGGTTTAAACAAGTATAGAAACTTGGTCTTACCTGATTTTACCTACCTTCATATCCAGCTGAATCCCTATAGGAGAAAAATTAGTAACACACCCACATCAAGTCTATACATACATGGAAAGGGGTATATAAAGCTCAGCTCATCTTCTGGACTAGGGCAGACATGGTAACACTCTCTGCACTGATCCCTAGAACACAAATACACTCCTGTTCACAGCAAATACTGGCTGTCAAAATACTTCAAATACCAACCACTCACAGATTTCACTACATGCAGCTGGTGGTTAAGTATATTCCTGTCTTCATTTCTCTTAAGATTCTGAGAATCATAAGGCTTAATCTCATGTCAGCCATTAGTTTTCCCCTTGGTTACATTAATTTCTCACCCACCAGCCCCTCTTTATGATGAAGTCATACACCAACTCCCTCAGCAGCAGGGCTGTAATGTTTCCTGACAATATCATACAGTATGTTACATGCAAAGAATATCCCATCATATTTTCAGGCATCTTCTACTACCAGTCAGGTTTGCACAGGTACTGAAATCTTTTCAGGAAGCCAGCTGCTTTTGCTGTGTCATTCTGGAGGATCTCTGGTGTGCCCTGGCCTGAACATGCCCTTGGATTCGGAGAAAAAAACCCAACACATTCTTTTTTCTTCTATTCATCCACACATTATTAGGCCCATCTGAGAATGAGTATGACACAGTTAAGTGACCTCTATACTCTCACAAAAGAAAACCAGGCTCTCCCATCCTACTCTGCATGAGCACAGGCATGTGTGTTAGACCCGTGCCCATTAAGATGACAATGTAGGTTGCTTCCCTGACAATGGAAATATTATCCAGCCAGGCTTTCTGCTTAGGAGTTGTGCAATGGTTTTCAAGTTAAGATGTGTTCACCATGTGTGCAATAGAGAACTCCTGCACTCCCAAACCCGGCTTGAAAAGTACCGACACACGTACAGACTTTAAAGTCTAGCAACCTCTTCTCCCTAACTATCAGTAAGAGCTGAGGTATGTTATCAAAAAGAAACATTTAGACACATTCTTCTCTTGAACCTCCCTGGCTATTTCCCCCCTTTCAGCTATGATACTGACTGCCATTCCCTTTGCTCTACAATGCTCCCACATCAGAAACCTCACACCAGCTGCTCTCACCCATGCTTTTGGTTTCCACTCTCTATCAGCCTGCGGTGCTGGTTTGTTGTGTCCGGGACAGTCAACAACAACTGAACCCAATTTAGCAAGACAAAACGACCTTACACATACATTATCTCTTCAAACGCTTTAAAGAGAGATCCAAGGATCTCTCTTAAGGAGCCCATCATTCAAGCTTTCTTCAGCTGGAAGCTCTTGTACCAAACAGCAGGTTTTAGTGAAAAACTCCACACTGTCCAAAAATGTTAGCTTTCCCAAGTAATGGGGCTCAACAGAGAGGGCCAGAAACAGTGCACTTCTGTTCACGTATGAATGGAAAAACATCTCTCTGCCACTCAAAAAAACCTACAAGAGCATTATTTCTCTGTACAGCATTTGGGCAACTTCTCAGTTTAGTGTATCTTCAGTCAAGAAAAAGTATTTTAGAGAACTCATGGATACAAACTCTTCCATGGAGCATGTTGCCATTTATTTCCCTGTCATGGAAAAAGCTTCCAGTGGCTCATCCTTGGCAGTACAATCTTCCTGAATATTCTCTGTCTCTCTAAGTGTAAAAAGTCTCACTCCACTGTCTCTCTCAGTAGTAAATTGAGGAATAAAGGGACTGTTTCATCACTTTACAGGTAATAGGAGAATAAAAGTGGAAAAAAAAAAAAAATCATGTTTACAACGCAGTGACAAGCATAAACACTTTGTATTGTTCCCTGACCTTTCACTTTATTTTGAATTGCAAATGGATTAATGATAGCAGAAAAGGGAGAGAGATAAACATACACTATGAAAAACTTTCTGCTTCATCCCTTATAGGATGCAAACAGAGTGTACCTGCAAAACCCAAGTCTTTATGGTAACTTTTCTCATAATGAATCTGGAAAGCCTAAAAGATGTGGGAAATCTTTTACCCAGTTTAATATTAAACTGAAATATGATCCTTCAAGACTTTAACTGGGAACATCTGGTAGAAAACTCTCCTGCTCAAAATTTACTAGCTAATAAAGACTATAATGAATTTCCACAGAGTTATGTGTGTTTTATAGAAAAGCAATCATGACACTACAAAAGCACTCAACACTTAGAGCAAAGGCAAATATTATTTTGTAAGGCATGAGAAAGAAAGATACATCATTGCAATTTAAAATTAATTTTATGGCAATAAAATAACGTACTTTTCTCTTTTTAAATACAGAGCCCAATTAAAATATTACAAAACCTAAACTTTCAAACTCCTTAAAGCAAGAGATCAGACAAATATGTCAAATATGTTTTAATTTTTTCAAAATAACTGATGGCAAAATAAAATATTTACATCACATCATACTGTGTAAACATGTAACGTCACTGTACAAAGAAATATACATGCAAAATAAAGCAAAAATTTAACTAAAACAATAAAGGAAAATAATACACAAACATAATGATATGAGGTTGGTACGAATACACATCCAGTTTTGAAGTCGGCTGTTTTCTTTTAAAAAGTTTCTGTACAACTTTACAAAAAAACCCAAAAAAACCAAAAAAGGAATAAATAGAATACAGTGGAAGCCGCAAAGCTCAAAACTAACCCAAGCTAGGTTATGGCTTAAGACCCATGTATCTAACTATTGTGGGATATCGGCTTGGTTTCTTTAAACATGGCATTTCACACAAACATAGATGACAACACACCCATATGAACTCAGTGATGCACAGAAAACCATCTGTCTTTTTAAATAGCTCACGTTAATATTACTTCAACCTTAAAAACAGTTACTAAGACAATTACATTACGTGTCAGATTCTCCTCATCTGACCACTACTTTCTGAATGTATTCTTCACCAAAGAGCACAAAATTCATTTGTTCATTTCACAGAAAGAAGTAAACACAGATTTGAAAATTTTAAAAAGTAGTAAGTGTTGAGACTGATTTTGGGAAAGTCAGACTTTGGCATTTTGAATATAATAACAAATGTTAAAAAGTGTCACCCTAACTTCTTAACCAGTTTGAGATTTGGGATACGAACCTCTCTCTCTCTCTCTCTTTTTTTTTTTTTTTTTTTTAACAGTCCTTAAAACTGACTAGTCTTGACTAAATTCTATGCTAACCCTCATCTTAAACTAATAACGACAGTGTGGTACAACACACCCGCCCCTGCCCACCCAGAAACCCCAAACACACAAACAAAACCATAAAGCTCGCCGTACTAGGTATGTGCTTTTTCTATATATTTATTACAGTTACAACAGAGGTCCTCATAAATAGTTGCATAAAATGTTAAAGCCACAACATTGCACATGATATGAAAGAAAACAAAATCCCAAATGAGTGCATTTACAGTATTTCATCCTGCTGTATACTGCTTGACAATCGGGTCGGCAAGCTGGGCACCAACCCGAAGTCCTTTTCTAAGGGGACAGTGAGTACTGACCCAAACTGAAGACCCGCACAGTGGTATACCACCATTTAGGAAGGAGGGGAAAAAAAGGCTAAGGGGAGGGGGGAAAAAATTACAGACTGAAGGCAGGTAACAGTCTATATACAAGTAAGGCCTACATTTTATCAGAGCAAAACGATTCATTCTATTTGTATGCAAAAACTTTGAGGTTGGATGCACTTAAAAGCAGAGTCTGATCTCAGTGCACTGCTACGTGAGATACATACAGGCGAGGCAACTGGAAAGCTCTAGGACCAAGTGAAAACCAGATGTTATAAATGGAGGCCGTATCAATGGGCAGCCATTTTGGTGAGTCTTCTCCAGGCATGATTTCATTTTTGTTTAACACCAGTGCTTTGAACATAGGCATTTCTTCCTTGAATAAATCTTGAAAACGGTAATTAAGTTCACTTGCAAAATTCAACTCGTTTATTAAAAAAACTATTTTTTTTTTTGCAGAAACCTGAATAAAATACTGTTACTGTATCGCTCGTAACTGCTTTTTGCAGAGTACAGTGCTATCGTCCTCCACCCCAGTGAAGTCTGCATCGCCAGTCCCCCGTGCCACCCTGCACGGGTCCCCCTGGAATGCATTTGCACACGAACATTCTTTAGCAGCTGGTTGGCTCGGGGTTTGCTTTCCTCAAAATTCAAGTCAACAGCTGATTGGCAGGAGGAGTCTATCTCCAGTCTGATTGATTGGCAGGAGGAGTCCATCTCCAGTCTGATTGGCAGGTGAAAGAGAATGAGAGAGAACTTCAAGCAAGGTCAAACTCTTGGCAAGAGCCTGCTCTGTAAGAAGTTTTTAATGCTACGGATGGGTCGAACATCATTCTGGTGTTTTCGCCGCTCAATGAATGAAGTCAGTCTGGATATGTCAATGCTGTCAGCACTTTTGCTATTCCCCAGCTGCAGCCATTGCTCCTGGAGGGCCAGTGCAGCCGAGGGACGCTTAGCTGGGTCATCCTGAAGTAGGAAGCATACAAAATCTTTGGCCTTCTGGCTAACTCCTTTGAAGTAGTCATCTGGGAAACTAAAGTCTAAGCGGCAAATATTCAGGCAAGTTTCCTCTACACTTTCATCCAGGAAAGGAGAGACGCCACTAAGAAGGACATATGTGAGCACTCCAATGCTCCAAACATCTGAAGTGAGGGAAACAGGATTTCCAAGAATAATTTCAGGAGCTGCAAACTCTGGGTTTCCAAGTAACTGGTGGATATAATACGTGGTATTGAGCTGGACTGCATCTCCAAAGTCAGCCAGTTTTATTGTTGGCTTAGTGGAACTCTGGTCCACCAATATATTTTCAGGCTAGAAAACATAAAAGCAAAAGTTAAAATGTCTTTTTTCAAGTCAGTCTAGCACACATTTAATACTCCAACATTACTGTTTCCCAGCCAGCGCTGTCTGCTCAAGAACGTAACAAACAGCTGCAAGCTACAAAGATTACTGCTGAAGGCCAGCTCTGCAAAGTTCCTAGGCAGTCCTATCAAGGCTTCCCCCAGACCAATCGGCAGGCAGGTTCTTGCCAACTACAGTATGCAATGAATGTGTTCTAGCTGCTGGCACTACCATTTTTGCAGGAAATATAGTTCTGCCAGGTAATACTGCAGATTTTCACAATAGCAGCTCTGCAAAGTTTCACAGGAACCTGTGTTGGGGAACTTAAGCTTCAAGAGCAGCAATTACAAATAGAGGGTGAATAAAGCAACTGCAGTATTTGCTTTATGACAGAGAGATGGCAAAATGCTTGCATTTAAAGACTGGAAGACCCCGTCAGAATTTTCATGATGCTTTCAACAGAATTCAGCTTTATTTGGTGACTCTTTAATGTAATGCAGCTGTACAGATGGAAGTCAAGCACTGTTTGATCCAACAGGATCTGCTGCTGAATCCACATGGCTTCAAGAGAACTGCCCCACTATTGGTGAGCTAAAAGTAGAATGATTTTTATGATTTTATTCCTGAAGCTACTGCTACTGTAGCTGTGATCTTAGAAAAACAAGAGTGACTTACCTACAGCTAGTTTTTAATTAGTTCATCTATATGTATTCTGAGACTAGAAAAAGTACTGATGAACTCCACATATCACTAGAAAAACATTAAATTTTGTCTCCATGATATGCAGACCAGACTGGTTGTGCTTGGAAAACACAAGTACGTGGAGGAAAGATGCAGGTTCTTTTTGCTTTTTCTCACTATGATCCCTTTTGGCTAAAAAGACTCTGTTTACAGAGATGACTTGTCAATGCTGAAATTCCTTATTATTCAAATAGAAGTGGAAAAAAAAGAGTGTAAAAAATATGTTTTTAATTAATATTCACATGGAGACTTTCTTATATAGCTTTTCCTACTAGAATGCATCAAATCCTTGTGTCTCAAGTATAATTCAAAGGATAGAATAGAGGCACAAAGAGGTACCATTCACACAGATATCACAGCCCTCGAAGTACAAAGATGAGAAAAATGGTTGCAGAGGAAAAGCAGTCTCTTTCACAACAAACTACGCTTCTTGAGAAAGAAATGGATTTCTCCAGCACATTTATCAGGAAGTAAGTAAATTAATAAATAATTAAAAAAAAAAAAAAAATCAAACAAAACTGCTCCTGTCAGCAATTATTTCCAGCACAAAGAACCACACAGGGCCAGCAAGTTTTAAGGAGAAAGCACAGGGAATTCAAAGTTTCTGCTTTGCTGGCTATGAGTAATCTAGAACATTTGGGGACACCCCTCATACAGTCTCAAAGCAATACACAGTTCTATGTTCCCAGCTGCAAGTTTCCTAGAAGAGGAAGGTTTTTATGCCTGGAACGGCGCACACTGCCACACTTCACTCCTCACCTTTAGGTCCAAATGTGCTATTCTGCAGTTGTGAAGATACTGCACTGCTTCCAGAATCTCTCCCAGGTAGAGTCTGATCTTCCCTTCTGTGAGGTTTCCCCATCGCACAACGTAGTCTAGAAGGCGACCCTGGTCAGCCCTGTTGGAATTCCAAGGGTTATATTTTGGATCAATCCATATATCAGAACGGAAAGAAAAACCTAACAGGCCATAGACTACAGGAGTAACTGTAGCCTGCAGCACCTAGAAGATAGAGGACTAAGGTATGAAGAGGAGATCTGATATCAAGCTACCACATTACAACATTCCTAATTCACTTGTGCAGCCACTTGATATAAAATAATTCCTGGACCTTCAGACTAAGATAATCATCCACATATCAGTTTAATATATCAACTTGTTTTCTTCTGAGTATTAAATTCAATTCAGTTTAATAACAGAATTAGACAACTGCAATATTTTACTTAGGTGTTTTAAAACTTCCATGAAAACTTAAAGTTTCTTATTCATAAACCACCAAAAAATGCCCCAGAAAGTCAGCTGCAGAGACTGCATTTTACAGATAGTGTTAGAATCCACACACATTTCTAACACTAGTATGTAGCTGGTGGAGGTCTCAAAGGTATCGAGAAGGCCAACGAGCTGGGGATGCTGGAGATTCTGCATGACTCCAAGTTCATGGGTAACCTGGTCTCGCTTCATCAACTTCTTATTCACAAACTTAGTGGCTACTGCTCGCTTGGTTCCCTTCTGGTCACACTTCTTAACGACAGAAAATCTGCCCCTGGAGTACAATATTGAAAGCAAAGAATTAATCAAAACATGCATTAAGGACATACTTTTACCTTCAAAGAGATCCCAAGAGAGGTCTAATTTTAGATCTCTAATAAGCTACCCTTACAGAGCAGTTTCTGACATAAAGAAGAGTTTTCAGTGCATGTATCTTCTAAAAATGTGTCTGTATAATTTTCTCCTGATAGAAATGTGTTTTATTGCATTTGCAGAGAACTCAAGTCAAAGTAGTACCCAGCTTTCAAAGGTCATCATTAAGTTGGACAAATGTATATTCTATGTGACTTATTCTGCCAATTTTCAGACTTCTTGTGCCTGTAATTTTCATACCCTAAACAAAAAAGTTTAGGAGAGCTTCACTACAGAAGCAGTATCAATCATTGTAAGCCATGCTTAAGTAAAAACCCCACACACTTAATCTATACCACTTCAGCCTAAATACGTTCCGTTTATGCAGTGCCACCTAGTGGTAAAATTTTCACTTCCACATTTCTATTTAATCCAACGTAATTCTGGCCTTTCAAGCTCATATGGTAAGTATTTTTCAGATAAGTTTTCTTTTTTTAAAGAGAAGTTAATATTTTAACATAGACAGCTTTGGAGATCAGCATACAGAACGCACCTGCCAAGCTCAGCCACTTCATTATAGAGGGAATCAAAGTTGTCTTTCCAGATTACCATGATCCCATCATTTCCAGGACCTACAAAAAAGACAAAGACAGTATAGCCAAAATTTATCATATTCAAATCTTCTCAGAACTAAATTGTTGTCATTATAACCAATGTTTTGTTTCAGATGTTTGCAGGAGAGAAATATATTGACTTCATATTCCATTTGGGAATAGATTTCAGGAAGAATTTGCCTCAGTCAGACTATCCCCTGTCATCTTTCTTTTGAAGCTGAGTGTATCCATATTGAAAAGTAACTCATGGCCTCATATTGTCCATCCTCTTGCAGCTCAGAAAGGAAATTATTTCTGTAATCAGCTACTTCATTAATGGTTTATAAAGACTACTACAGCAAGCCAAAGAATATTCTTTATTCTTTGCACAAGAAAACGCACAAGAATTGACAACAAATCAAACAGCAAGCCCTTCATATCTGAAGGACTGAAAAAGACATCAGTTTGATGCTGAAACCTCACTTTGTGCTACAGCCTTAGAGTTTTGCTCTTATGGACTGGGGAAATAAAGGGTAGGATGGCCCCAGAAAAACTGGGGCCAGAACTTCTTTGTAGAAGTATTGGTACAGCTGATTAGAAGGGCTAGAAAAACACATCTGCCTGTCAAGGCTAGTTCCAAAGTAACCAAGACATACCAAATACTGATTTAGTTTTGATTGAGAAGTGAACATTTGCTTTTGGACAGTAAGATCAAGTACTGTGAAAGATGGTAGTTTAGCCCACAAGACTTCTGTGACTGATTCTGGTCAAATCACAATTTTGGGCTTCTGTACACCTGTACAAGAAGGACACTCATTACACTAGTTCCTTAAAGCACAGTTTCACACAGATTATTGTCCATCAGGAGAATTTTACCTCCCTGACTAGAAAAGTTTCCTTGGCTGAGATGTTATCAGTGGAACCTGTCCCGTTAATCCCCATATGACACAGGGTGGCAGCAAACCAAACTGGATTACACAGGAAAGCAGCCCAGCCAATGCAGAACAAATTCTATGGTGGAACTAATTCAGGAGCAGTGGGAACTATCTGTACAGGGTAAGTAACCTTGGAAAGTTGAAGGAAACAGCAAAAATAATAGGTATCCTACATTATGTCTCATTATCAACAATACACATAGTGGGGAAAAAAAAAGTGATCAGACAGTGTAGCAGCTACCTGAAAAAAGCAGCACTCTATTTTACAGGAAACATTAGTATAAACCCCAAAATTTTATTTTCTGCCTCCTTTTTATATTCCAACACAACTATTTTAGGGCTTAACTACTGTCTGTCTTTGGTCAGTGAGCAGGAAGTGCTGGGAATAATCACCACCTCAATATGTTGGCAGTAAGGCACTTACTGTGTCTGCCAATAGGCAGAGCTCGATCGAAGTGGCAGCACTGATTACAAACCCCCAAAAATTTCAGATGAGGTTTTGGAAAGGACACATCTTTCACAGTCTGGTTTCAACACTCCAGGAAAATGTTTTTTTTTTTTGAACAAAAGGGAAGAAAGTACGTATTTTGGAGAGGTTTGGGACAGCTGTACAAGTCCCATATCAGCTGGGACAAACATACAAAGACAGAATGCAGCACTTCATATCTTAGTTTCTTTTATATGAGTCAGTTTTAGAGCCATTCCACTAAAATTTGTTAATTAATTCTCACTGACAGATAAATATACGGGCCTCTCAATACATTAAAGGACCCAGATAGCATCAATTGTTATAAACTGCATGTAAGAAAGCCTGCTATCCTGCTGTCTCCCTGTGTTTTCCCTATTTCTAAAACCAGAAGATCCTGAACACTTAAGAATAACTGAATGTACACACACACACACACACACACACACACACACACTTAGCACTATGCCAAATATGTCAAGTAAAAACTTTTTTTTTTTTTTCCTTTGCTGTCTGCCTCCAAAACACAAGCATTTTTCATCTTTGCAGGTTTCCTTTTCATTCTCTCAGAAACATTCAGGTCACCTCACTTCAGGTACTGAAATAATGTAATTTAAGTGTAGATCTATGATGCAAAGACAAGAAAGTTACATGTTCTCCTAGACACTCTGTGGCTTTACAATTCAAGCAAAAGAGCACATTAAATATACAGACCAGTGCTACTCTTCCCTTATCTGTACACTTTAGAAATTATAGATGTTAGCATTGTGACTACACTAAGAATGCAGATGATAAAATACAATTTTATCATAGTATGTTTGAACTAGTACAGATAGACAAGGTAAATGCACATTGACAGTACTGTGTAGGCATTTTGTCGGTATCTAATTGGTTACATCCTAAAAGTGCATCTATTCCTTGTGCAACAAGTAATGTATCATGGGTGAAAAGGTTTGTTATAATACTCTTTTAACAGAGGGACATGCAAGAGCTGAGGTTCTCTTTTTCCTGTACTATGGGTACCAGACACTTTGAATGTAATTAGATTAAAAAAAGGCAAAGAGCCAGGCTTACCTAAAACTCGTAGACTGGCGGAAGATGAAACTGAACCCATATCGTTTGCAGCTATACATGTATAGATACCATCGTCTTCTGCAGTGACGCCAATGATTTTCAGTGAAGCCTCTCCTAAGTCACTGGGAAACACAATGGCATCTGTTAACTTTATATTCATTTTAGAGACTTTAGGCTATGGAAATCAGACAAAGTTAGATTCATACTGTTAATATTTCTTATGCTCTAGTCCCCCTCTCTCTCTGGACAGACATTAGTAACCCTGTCCCTGCCATTTCAGAAGCATCTACCAGAATCTGAGCACTCTGTGTCCATCAAATATCTTGGAATGTCCTACAGACTATTACAAAAACATCCTCACTGACACTCTGTCTCAGCATGTCCCAAGCTCCATTGTTCTAGAAAAAATCAAATGCTGCCCCCTGTTTCTTCCTGCTTTCTCTACTTCCTTCAGATTTTGAGAAAACAAGACAACCATCCATCATTGGTCTTTCTGAAAGTTTAGTTTCCATCCCTGACTCCCAGCATACTGAAGCTGATCTAACATACATACTTGCAGAGCATTCATCCCTTGTAAGAGAAGGTTCCCCCTTCAATACAAAAGGCACACCTCACCACAACTTTGGAGACCTCAGAATCTGGGAGAATGAGGATGGGAGGAAACTAGAAAGGACTTACGTTTTCCCTCTGCTCCAGGGCAGAGACAGCAATAAGCTATGTAAAGACCACAGGAGGAAGATTCTGCAGACTCCTCCTTATCTTTCTCATTACTCAACCACCCTTTTTGTTTCATGTGTCTTTAAATGTCTACTTAAATCTTGACTGAAATGACTGAATGAAAAACTATTTGCCATGGCCTTCACCACACAACTTAATTTCAGGAAAAAAAATGAATGTGCATTTTAGGAATGCAGGAAGATGACCACTACCCCCATGCCAAGCTCAAATAACATTTCATGATTATTATTTCTAAAAATCTGTTATCCACAGCCAATATGATTTACTGAATATAATTTTATAACAGTAATGAATCACAGCGAATTAAACATAGCAAATCTAACTCATCTCACAACAGTTCTGGATGCAGTAGCAAAGCTGCCACTATGCCTCTGTCTCCCCATAAAAAAATTATACACAGAGGAAAAGAAAAAGTAGCAGCAGCAGGAGGTAAAAAAGAACAGTACAACATGCCATCAAGTTTGCAGGTAAGTTGGGCTATACCACACAACTACTCAGACGATGACATATGCTTCTATCAGTGAGAAAGTTTTCACAAAAACCTCTTTGTTATGAATTGAAAGCATAATTCAGAAGACATTTTTTCACACTGAAGTTACTCATTAAATATTTTGTGTATATAAAGAATGCTTTTTCAGAAAAAAACCCTTTTCTCACATGCAGTGTCACATTCCAAAATACAGCAATTTTTCTTAATCAGGTGTTTGAGCTACCAGTTAGTCTGTTAAGTTCTATTATAGCAAAGCTAAAACCAGACAAAAATACTAATTTCTATGCTTCAACAATGAAGACAGTGACATTGCCACGTCAGTAGGTATCAGAGGCTTTTAACTGCAAAATACTGTTGTGTGACCTGAAAGCAGTAATTTTTCTTCTAAAATTATGATATGCTACTAATGGAAATAAGGGTTTGGCAGGATGGCATATCACAGCACCAGCATGTCACAGCACACTGTTCTGATTCAAGCACTAGGTCAGCGTGATGAACCACAATGGCTTCTGCAATAGCTGATCAGAAATACCAGTTGAATTTTATTTTGTTTTTAAAAATCAACTGAATACGACATTTGGGTACCGCAGCCATACATTGTGTAACTTACACAACATTACCAGAAAAATCTCAGCTGCAAAATATTTCTGAGGGCAAGCCTATCTTTATGCCTCAAAGCCAAAAGCTATCCTGCACCAAGGGTGCAAATAGAAAATATAACAGTTTCAGAAGTTCCTGCTGAACGTTACACAAATTACTATACCTGTATGAAATGCTGTGATGACCGTCATTGCTCAGTGTGTTATGATCAGGACCCTTCCAAGTAACTGAAGCCTTGGGGCGACCACAGACTTTACACCTAAGCACGATGGTCTCTCCTGTCTCACATGTTACCTCACTCAATGGTATTATGAACTCTGGGGGAACTGGAAAAAGAAAATTAATGGCATTACGTCAATTGAAATAAATAAATTTGCTTATCTATTCCCTACACTCTCCCATTTCTGTTAGACAAATTAGTATGGCACTTTAAATTTCTAAGGTGTATCTATCCCTCCACCCTCAGAGCACATCCATGGTGACACCACTTGCTGGGGCTCTGCAGAACCAGTGATTTTTTCTCTGCATGAACTTGTACACAACACTACTGCTATGCCACAGATAACCCTGAAGCCTACCATGGTGAACCAAACACCCTGTTTACGGCAAGCTGAGGAAATCTTACAGTGAAAAGTGTTTAAGGACTTGCTCAGCTAAGCTATCTTTATATACAGCTAAGTTTGCAAAAGGCAACACAAAACACGTCACTCGTCCACTGAGGCACTGTAGTTGTTTCCCTTTCTCACAGGTGAAATTCAAAAAGTTTGGTTCTGTCTATTAAGATAAATACCCAGTTTGGCTCTGACCCCGGCAGGCCACTATCTGATCAGCCTCTGCACTGGAGAGGCCTTGAATGTTCTCTAGGATGCAAGGTTAAAAATGAAGCAGCTTCAACTCCTGGCCTTGTTATTTTGCTAATTCAGCAAGGCCCAACTTTCATGCAGTCTCCATTCAGAACATGTCATACAGTCCTCGTGTTTTATGTTGTTTTGGACTTGTGAACAGAAATATGTTCCTTGCATCTGAAAAAATAAATATGACTTTATTTTATTACCTATCTCCCTTATCCAAAAAGAACCTATGTATATTTTGATAGAAAACACTCAGTTCCTGACATAATTCATACTGACCAAATTTAAACAAAGTAAATACTGTTATAATCAAATTATACTTACTGCAACTTTTAAAAATGAAAGCAACTTACCATCATAAATGTAATTGGGGTTGAGAAGCTGGAAAGGAGAGATTAGAGAATTAATGTCCTGATAACCTTATAACTTCAAATTGGTAGAAAACAAAGCACAGTGATGGGTTAAAGTTAGCTGTACCCACAAAGATCTGAGAAACATCTGTACACTAGAAATTCTGTGCTACTCTACTCTTTCTGCAGTATTCTTATGCTGCATTGTGCTTTCAGGCTCAAAGACCGTATCTTCCTGTTTTCAGACTGTGCAAACACTGTGCATTAAAAACACTGTTGCCTTTAATTCCTTCATGTGAAAATCTGATGGAAGCTACTTTTTAAGAAATCCCAAAAGAACTTCCTTTGGAAACAACTACATCTTTGTAATGCTTACCTTTACAGAAACCTTGTTGGCAAGTCCTTCTCGGGATTTGCGGTAACCATTTTCTAGCTTGCCTTCCCTTTTGCCGTCTTTATCTTTTTTCTCAGATTTCTTCCTTAAACGGAGTGCTGTGTGCCAAGACGTTGACTTCCTGAATACAGAACATAAAACTTTGGTCAATTTTTTTCAACTCCAGGTTATGTGTTATACTCTCTAGTTTCAAACAGCATTGGAAGAGTACATCAAAATGTTATTTCATTGTATTAAAGTATACTGAAATGAAAGACATTAAGTATGCCATAAGAGATGCTATCCTTGGTTAAAACTGTAATCAAGCTAGTAAGATTAGTCTGTAGTTCAGTATTCCTTGAAATCGTTGCTTGAAAGGTAAACTTTGTCTATGAAAATACAAACTGTCAATCAAACTTAGCAATGATCAGTATGAAATCTGTATCAAATACAGAAGCTTTACATAAAGTTTTATTTCTAAGAACTTTGATGTAATTTCTCCCATTGCAGATCTGAGAGAGATCTTCCTAGCACAACCAGTCATTTTCAATAGATTTGTGGCTCAAAGTAGAGATCTAGAATTCTGAAATCTCATTTCCCTGGGAACAAACATTCCCTGACTTTTCCTAAACAAAGGTGTCTAGCCTGATAACCAATTCTCTTACATAAATCAGTAACTACTGCTGATCTTAGATCAGGTATTCTTTCATCACCTTTTCTACAGCTTTTAAATAAAGAGTATGTGCTTCTGGGTTCATTCTTACTAGCTCGTATTTTGAAGTTTGCTAAGGGACCTCATGAGTACCTGTTTTGCTTGATCATTTATTTCTCAAAGATCACATCAACTTTCTTGTTGAAAACCTCCCTCCTCCCCTTCTACACACACCCAGGCACTCACTTGATGGTTCCATCAGGGTTGTCAATGATGACTGCACTGGTATGCCCCAAGACATAGCCGGGAATCCAGCCCTCGGCTGCGGGGCACTGATCAGTGGCGGCTCTGAACACCAAAAACATGTTCTGTTGGTTGCTGGCTAGAATCTGCACGACTTCTCCTTGGTAGACATTTATCTCATCCTCCTTCACTGCCGTGTAATCGTGTGTCACCAGCATGGTGGAGATATTGCTACTGCTGCTACTTTCACTCTGCAGGTGTCAATTGGAAGCAGAAAGAGAGGGGGAGGGAAGAATCAACTTTAATGTTCATGAAGAAGACAGGCTGTTCTTGGCCTGCTACATTACCTGCATAATCCATATAAATTAACATGTAGTCAAAGAGAAGAGCTACGATTTCTCTTTTAAAGCTGCCTGTGTCCATCTTGTACAAATTAGTTTGATCTATGAATACCTTCATGTACAGCTGCTGCATAAATTTATTTCCATTAATTTTACTCAAGATTACTTCCTTTAACTAAGAGTCAGTTTATAGATCTCAACTGGTCTTCCTTTCAAGCTCAGACATAACCTTGCATCTTTATCAGGCAACTGAACTACAATACAGCATGTAGGACAGTTTTTCATGGTCTTATAGATGCAGTTTCAAAATCATAATCATTACCTCGAACACTGGGAATTCCAACAGCAGAAAAAACATACAGTCTTTCCTAGCATTATTTGTCAGTTCTCAGACACCAGCCTTCTGCACACAAAACATGACAAGCTACAAAAGAACAAAACAGGCTTTTGACAGTATGTCTCAAAGCCACAAGGCCTGTTCTTGGTTGAATCTGTATGATCACGTTTATTCATTTAAATGCACAGGATGAGGTAAATTACTGAAATAAGAAATTATTCATTTCTCAGACAAAATAGATCCACCGAACTATGAGAATAAAGCTGGAAATCTCACTTCTAACTGATTAGTGACTATGACAGCTGTGTGTTGTTAGCTGTTTATCACATACTTTCAACTAGTGTTCAACAAATGTTCTCCCCACCGAGCATTTGCACAGAGCTAATTATGGCTGATCAGGTGTACATTAAAAGTCATATTACTTTTCAGAACAAAAAGCCTTCTCCTAGCCATGAATCCACCCGCAGTCATTAGTTTTTAAAAGTAAGAATAATTTTGTCCATTTGCGTGCATTTCTCATATGAGGTTGAATAGATGGAAATGTGAAATCTATTATCAGATCATACAGCCTATTTTCTGAAGTAAGTTATGTCCTTCTTGAAACAAGTTAAAAACAAAGTGGATGGACTATTAATGATGTGTCATGAGGCATGTATGTGTGTGTGCCTGTCTTTTGTTTCTGTTCTTACTTCAAACTGTTTCAGGTAACTACCAGCAAGGGCTCACTATTGCTTAGTAGTAGCTAAAATGAAGAAGAAAATCAATACCCAGCTGGAGAGCGTAACCACATGTTAGTACCACGTATGTGCCAGCAGCAAGTGGAAAGCTTGGCACACAGGATTAAAACAGTGTCACCTTTTTTCTCAAAACTGTCAAATACTTCTCCCCTCAGTGTTGAGGGGATGCAGCAGGGGTCAGTGGACAGCATGGTACACTGGGAGCCCCAAAACCCACATTCTCTTCCCATCTGCTTGTTCAAGGCCAAGTCACCCCATCTCTTGGTGCCTGTGCTTCCCCATGAGTGCCTTGGCTGAGAAACCGAGGCATGTGGAAAGGAACAGTGTCAGATTAATCATTCATAGCATGTTCAGGAAACTGACACTTAGGTTTCCAGTGAGTCTGTACATTTTATTCTAGCTGGACTACTTTGTTCATCTGGATGGTTCAAGTCCATTCTGTCTTTTTCCCCCCTTTTAGGATGATGAAGCAAATGCTAACACAAAGAGAAAGATCTCATCCTGGATTACACCTCTACTAAAGGATATTTATGTTAATTCAAGATGCTGTATTTCCAGTGGGAGAACTAATTTTGTCCAGCTTAGTGGACTGTCTGGACGGTCTTTTGTATTAGCAAGCCCTTTCCATGATTCAGGCAAATCAAGAATAGTAGAACCAAAAAACCAGTCTCATTTTCAGTCACTTTTATTAAATTAAGATTATAACTTACTAGATTCTTTTAGCTAGATGAAAAAGAATTTTATTCAGAGAAAGCCGCTTATGTTAACTCCTTCTTACAGGGGAAGATGAAGCGAAGGCTGAAGCTGAGAAACCAACCTAAGCTCCAAACCTTGTCCCGTAGACTATTCCTGAACATACTGTTTCTTAGCATGCAGCAGAATTTGTATAACTACAGGACTGTCCTTCCTGAAACATAACACTCCTTTTTAATAGTTAAGTCTTGAAGGATCATATTAAACTCTGAATATTTCTTATTTTCAACAAGGACAGGTAAATCTGTTAAATAAACAAGTGTCCGGTAACTACTGACAAACATTATTGTGAATTTGTTTATATCAAAATTTATTCTCACTACAGAAAGATAGCCTTTTCTTTTGCCTTGCAAGGAAATAATTGTTCTTGCATAGTTAATGCTTTTCTACTGCAAGTTCTGCAGTTCCTCTAGAGGATTTACAATCAAAATGTAAAAAACTCCTCCCGTATTCCTGAAATACTAGCAAAACCAATTCCTTTTTCTTCTTCTTAGAAGTAACTTTTGCATAAGTAACCTTAACCATATGTGCACGTAAATGCACACACACAAATGGTTAAATCAGTATAAATCTATACAACCCATTTTCTCTAATCTGTTGAACATGTTGTGGAATCCTGCTAAAGTATGGTCTAGAAATGAGGTTATAAGTGAAGAATTATGACTCATCTCAATTACCAAACTAAAAGAAACATAGTTGTGAAGAAGACAGCATGCATTCAGATATTATGTTTTCAGTAAGATTAAAACAAGCAATGGTGTCTTTGCTGAGATAGGATCAAAATTCCTATGTTTTGAAAACTCAGTGTCATCCCATCTCCCCCTCTCTCTTCCTTTAATGGAACAACATCAATTAATAGCATGAAAGTCTTCTCGGCATATAAAAAGTACCACCATCTTGATTCACATACTGTGCAGTAACTGCAAAATACTCAAATTATCCCAGATATTATATTATCATCACATTTTGCTAGACTGAAGATAAACACAAGACAAAGCTAAAACAAATGAAAAGCTGAAGGAAGATTGGGATAAAAATACAATACATGCAAAGCATATTTTTTCCTTCTGAAGCTATTATAAAAGTAAATGTAAGAACTAAGAAGTCAAGAAAGCTCTGTGTGTTAAACAGTTCTATAAAGAAATGCATGCATTTAAAAAAGGTCTGGCAAGTTAGGCGATTTGCAAAATTGGTATTGCATACTATTTGTGAGAGAGTGGAAAAACAAACATTCGTGAACACAACACTTAGTGAGAGAAAAATCAAATGTGAGTTTAAAAAGAAAGGCACCATAGCCTGCCTACCACATCCATGGCAAGTGCCTTGAATTTTTTGCTTTATATTTGCACATGCCTCTGTGATTGCTGTGTTGCATTTCTTGGTGGATGTTATTAGAGAGAATGTGGATTCTGTTGATATCCCAGCTTTCTGCACAAACACACCAAGTGCATGCTAAAAGGTTGAATCTCCAGATGTCCTAAAGCAGTTCTTCTTACAAAGCAGAAAAGACAAGTGGAGCCACTATTTGTTTTGGTCGTAGTAGAAGGAAGATTATTTTAGCAAGGTTTTGTTGGCCTATTTTGAGTGGATTGCAGGAAGCTTCCTTGATCAGACACAGGATATTTAGAAAGAGAATGTTGTACATCAACTAAGGCTGAGAGGGGGAAAAAAATTAATAAAAAATAAAAATCAAATAGCCCAGGGAACATACTGTAGATGTCTCCACGAAGTTAAAACTCAACAGGACAATGGTGGCGGATTTGTGCGTGAAAGCGAAAAAAGCCCCAAGGCAATCTGCCAGAATGTCGAAGTCAGATTTAAGTGCTGGCTGCAATGCATACCCCAAGGTGCTCTGGCTGCCACAATTCAGCATGTTAATTATGTGCCTTCAAATTAGAGACGAAAAAGCAAGGAGAGCAAGTTAGTATCAGCCTAGTGATCTATGTTTTCAGCAGAGGCAGAAATTGCACCTAATGTTAGCATTTGCTTTTGTGCCTGTATACATATCCACGTTTGTATGTATACATACACAGAGAGGTAGAGAATTTTTTTTTTTTTTTTTAATGTGCAGAAGATATTTGAACAGTTGATTATTTCAGAGCAGTACAGCACTGGAGAGCCAGAAGTTAGTACGCAGAGTGATGGTAACGCACAGAAAGGGAGCACGGGAAGGTTTTAGAAGAGCTCGCAGGACAGAGGTGCTCCGCTCTTACCCCATTACTCTGGGTGGAGTGAACTGACTGCTCGCTGGTCGAGGAGCATGTGCTCATGCGGTCTGTGTCCTTGCTGTGTGAAGAGTGGCGGTGGACCTGCCGCTGGAGGGAGTCATTGTCCCCAGGGAAAGTGAAGGAGCCAGGGCGGCTGGCGGGGGATGCTGGGATGGAGCTCCAAAAGGAGCCCTTCTGCAGGGGGCTGCTGGGTGGAAAGGTTTCTTTGCCAAAAGGAGAAGGGAAAGTCGTGGAGAGAGGAGAGTTCATTGGTGAGATGGCTCCTGGCCTTGGCTTCCCAAGCGTCAGTGATCCTATGCTGTTTCTTGATCGACTGTCCTCTGAGCTTCCACGTGAGTCTTTCTGGGCTCCATCAACTGAGCCAGAAATGTTTCCTGCTGTCTTCCTGGGACTTTCAATAACTTTCATCTTGGGAATCTGCTCAGCTTCTCTCTGAGGACCATCCGGTTCTGCATTGGGAGGGTGCCTGTCTGGCTGGCTCAGGCCAGTTTCTAAGGAGGTGTTGTAGTGTGGCAGGGAGAGATTGTGAATGGACATACCTGACATCTTGTCTGCCTCTGCTTGGGCCGAGGCTGCAGAGGAGACCAGGACTGGGGAATGGTGTCTGACAGGCTGGGGGATCCGGGATGGCCGGCTACGGCTGGAGCTGGGGATGCCACTACAGCTGCTGGGGCCGCTGCTGTTACCACTGCTGCTCCCGCTGCCGCCTCCACCACCGCTGTGGTTCCTCTGGTACTCGATTGGGGACGTCAAGGCTGCAATGGGGGTGGGAGGGGACGTGATCGTGGAAAGAAGGGCAGGAAAGGGAACAGGAACAGTTTAAAACAGACATGTTTACTGGCAAAAGGGAAGTGCTGTTCAAATAAGATCAATTCCCTTAAGCAATGCCGGTCGTCCCTCAAGTCACTTGTCACTTTTCTATATCACACTTTCATGACCTGCTATATGTACCTCTATTAAAGATGAAAAATCTGAAACCAGGCAGAAGTGTTTTCCTCTAGGATCACATTGTCAGTCAGCAGCCAAACTGGTAAAAAACAAGTGTGACTTCTAATTCTCAGCTTGTTGTTCCGTTCATTACAACTCTTTAAACAAAACAGGGCAACAACCGATGGAGAGAACCTTATAGTGTCACAGCAGACACTACCATCTTCTACTTTGCTCCTGCAGAATCTGAATGTTGTTGTCACAGTAAGATGTGACAACAATGGCTACCAAAATAACACAAGCAAAACATTCTGAACAGATCTGTAAAATTCCACTTGGATTTAGCCTTTAAAGGCCTGCATTTGCTTAAAAGGGGTACATAAGCTCTCCACCTCAAAGGATGGTGCCAATCTTGATTCACTCCCACAAAACATTTGGAAAATTTCACCAAGAGAACACCATGTAAACTCAGACTACCATTCTTACAATAAATACTAGCATCTGTTCTGAAGCAGAAATGCAGCACTTATTCCCCAACTGTTCTGTATTAGCTCAGGAAAAAGGAGACTTGCAAAACATTTCAAAGCCAAGAAACAACAGATGAGAGAGAAGTCATTCAATTATGAAGTTTCAGTGAGAGGAAATAATTTACCATTTAAAAAGTTGCGCTGGTTTTCCAAAATTTGGTTGATTTCATGGATCCATAACTGGCGGACTCCTGGACTGGCAGAATGCAAAATAAAGGTCTCCGTGACATCGCCCGTTCTTGATGTTAGTGCAAATTTACATGGATCGCTGTCCACATTTTCCTCCAGGGAAAGGCAACTCACCTTCATGAAAAAGAAAAGAGAATTTAATTCATGCATTTTATGAAAACATACTCCTAAAATCTCTTACTTAGGAACTCAGAGTCAGATCTTCAAATGATGACCCTCCTTTCCTTCAGTACAATAATACCATGAAATGAAGGATTAGTGTACAGCTTACTTACACATAGTGCCTGAACCATCTCCAGCCGACCAGTATGGCCCACCATCTCTCACTCTCCCTTTGTGTTATTTAAAATGCTGAGCCTGCTATGGAGGTTTACCACTGGCCCACGCTGAAGGCTACTGCTTCAGATACAGCAATGCCTTGGAACGGGCTATCCAGTCAGTGCTAAACAGGATGCTCAGGTGGAGGGTGGAGCACCAAGGTGAATTAAGGGAAGCAGGGTTCACCTAAAACACTTCATGAGGAGGGCTGGTGGGCCCTAATACCATCAGGCTTTGTTTCAGAGAAAGCCTGAAGTAGGTGTAAATGCTTTTTGTTTGAGAAACAGCTAACATACCTAAGAAGGTGGTACTACTTACAAATATTACCTACATGTTTGGGCCAAAATTTCAGCTGAAACTCAGAAGAAGGGATACATTAATAAAGAGTTATTATCTTTATTTGCTATGACTTTGCAATGTGGTGTACAGACAGCAGAGCTGAAGAATAAACTCTTTGTGAATGTCCAGCTTTGTACAAGAACACCTGTTTTGCTATGCTTCACGTGGGAAGCATCAGAGTATGGGAATCCAAAGACTTCCATTTATCATCAGAATGAGCACAGATAGGAAGTAATTTCAGGAAATGACTGACACCTCATTGTGCTTTATGACTGCACATCTAGATGTCACTAGTGACTCTACACTGAATCAGAAACTGTTACCTTAGCAGAGTTTGTGCAGGGGACGCAAAGACTCACACACAACAGTTACCTTGATACTGTTTTTAAACAAGAATCCGGGCATGGAGAAACCTTTCTTTTTATCTAGCAGCTCACTGAAAATGACAATCTGCTCAAACAGGAAGACCCGTCTCTCCTTGCAGCGTGGCAGAAGTCCTGTGTCCTGGTCTGTAACCAAGAATGTGTCCTGGAGCAGGAGCTTACCCTGGGCTACAATTTTACCCTAAACACAGAGGCAAGCAGAAACACATTTAGTGGTTCTTCATTTCTTTCCTCAATCAACCTTTCTGAGCAGATGCTAATGCCCAAATAGCTTTGTATACTTCCCAGTTTCTGTGTGTTGCTAACCATTACATTCACTGATCCTCCCATACACATGACACTCTTGTGCCCTTTCTCCAAAAACAACCATCATAAAAAAAAACAACCCAACCCCAAAATGCACTTCACTCTTTTCAATTCCTACTGCAGTTTGAGGCTTGTAACACTATGGCTTTTATCACTCTATTCTCAGTAACTCCCACAGTAAGCCATATATTCTTCTAATGCCTTCCAGGGTGCCGAAAAGGGGAATAATTCAAGCTGCACCACAGTGCAGAAAGGGCTTTTTGCAAGTAGAACATGTGACTATGGTCTGGCTGTACCACTTCAACAGCCAATTTCCATCTCTAGACTTGGCAAAACAAGAGCAGCTACAGTTGCCTCAGGTACTTTACAGACCTTAGCTACTCCTCCTTTGTCTATGCTACTGAAGTCAGGTCTGTTCACCAGCTCATAACTGATTACTTCACTATTTTGCAAGTCACTAGTCAATAAGGGTACTGTAATAAGATCAGTGCTTCCTAGATTTCGCAGAAGCATTTACCTAGTCTGACTGACACAACAGGTAAAGTTTTCCAGGAAAAAGTCCTTGGCAGGGCTAAGACTTGATTTTTCATTCACTGCTTTTTGCACCAGCTAACCAGATAGTGAAGGAGCACCTTACTTCATTTTTCTCCATAATATTAATGGTTTACTTCTAGAGAACCTGACAGAAACTCTAAGCAAAACTCCAGCCAACTTACATCAAATCCTTGCAGGCGGCCAACATTCATCATGTCATTACACCGTTTTGGTACTATACACATGACCTCTACAGCTCTCTGTTCAAGACAAATAAAAAGTCAAAGCTTTATTTTCCAAATGAGTTAGCAGCATAAAATTTTGTTTCATTTGCTATGGTTGTTTTAGAACAGAAATGTGAAAATTATATAATCACATTATCAAGAAGATCAGAAAAGGAAAGTGACTGTCAAAACAAGAGAAGTTCAGAGTAAAGACCATTCAAATCACTAAGAGAAAATGTCTCAAGTACCTCTAGTTCTGTTGTGTCAAGATTAGCTTTTTTAGAATATTTTAGGAAGTCCTGAAAAAATAAAAAACAATAATATGAGTTATTTTATCATTAATCAGCAGCCTTACATCTGAGTTTGCCATCCTCTGTCAGAGAATGACAGACTGCAGAAGAATCATGGAAAAAAATTATTTTTTAAAGCTTCTTCCTGCAGTGCTTTCCTGCTCTTATATCTTAAAATTTATTCACTATTTTGATTTAGCTCATACAAGAACATCAAGGCAATGACCTCTGCAATACATAGGGTTGCTCCTCAGTAAACATGTATGTGATATTAAAATGGTTGCAGATGTAGATGAAAATCTCTCTCTCCTTCATATGACATTGGTACAAATTCTAAACATTTCTACGTCACTGACTTGAGTTCATTTGGTCGTTAATTGTTAAAAGAAAAATTCTGACCAAGCTATTTCCTGAAATTTTTAAAGCTATCTGAATATGCTCAGAAAATAATCATATGATGTTGCTTACAAATCTGGGTTCTGTTTGTGAGGAGGGTGGAAAAGCATCAGCAATATTTAAAAAAGAAAACATAACCACTAAGACATACATTAAATCATTCATCTCAACATCACTTTACCTTTAGTAACAGCTGGTATTTCATAATTCTCTGCACAGGTTTTATTAGCAAGTCCGTGAGCTGAAGTCTATGGCCCAGGCGTTGCTTTAGATCCTGAGGGTTGTAAAACAAACATTTTTTTGTTCGTTCAGTTAAAAACAACTTTGTTTTGTTGAGTTAGAAAGACAGTAGGATATATCACTATTAATGACTATAAGAACAGAATCTGGCAAAAGCCAGAGCAGAATCTAACCTTCAGTTAGAAAAAGCTGGAATCCTTCCCCTTATCTGTATCAGTTTTGTTTCCAAAGTATTCCCTCTTCCATATCTTTTTTTGAAAATATTGCATAGTGAAATGTAATTTTTCAATCACGGGTTGTATATAGACTATTTTCAACAGTGATCCTTGCTCATCCAAAACTGCCACTTCATATAATATGCACTGTTAACTACCCAGGCTAGGGCTAGTAAGGAAGAGACTCTACTGATCTCAAACCTAAACTTCAGTTTTCTTCCCCTAGAGATTCATACACCTCTAGGAGGCTGTATCAGACTTGAGAAATCAGAACAAAATGGCAAGAAATGATAACTGAAAACAGTAACAAGTATGCGCTGCCTTTTTTTAGGGGGAGTGGGGTTTTGTTGTTTGTTTGGGTTTTTTTTGTTTGTTTTGGTCAACAGATCTGATAATGCTTATGAATTGTATATGCCCTTCACCTCGCATATATTATATCTCAGGAACTTACCTCAAAAAACGTATCAATGTATTCTGAGACAATGTGCTCAGACTTTGGTTTGTTTTGGCAGTAAACTATGTACATGTGCAACCTTCTCTCCTAGAAGAATAAAGACAGAGAATGATACATCATGATCAAGAAAAAAACATGTCAGATTGAAATGGAGTATTATTTTAAGAAGTACAGCTGTTCAAAAGTCTGAACTTAAAAAGGTCTTTTTGAGGAAAAGAAGCAGCTACATATGCAGAAATTACAGATCTGAAAACACATTTATTTGGGAATATCATGATGATTTTAGAAAGGCAACACAAGTAAAAAAATTTCCACAGTTATAAATACTCCTGAACAACAGGTCTTTAGAGATGATAGTTCAGCAGGTCTATATACAAAATATATGAAAATGGTTATCATCATCTTTTAGCAAGAGCAATGGATGAAGCCTTTGAAATATAATTTTAAATGTAATTTTAATATTATTATTATAATATATTAGAATAATGACCTCCTGCTGTTTAGCTGTACAGAGTAGTTAGGAGAAACCTCTCAAGTCTTCTATTTAGTATTAGCTGTCCTACTGGGAGTTTGAGTTGGGTCATAGGTGATGCAGCCTGGAAATGGTGGCGCTAGTATTTTTTAACTCTGATTCTGTATTTTGTGCATGTGCTTTTAATACCAAGGCAACAAAGAAAAAGAGAGCAGAATTTCAGCCTTTTAGATTAATCCTTGCTTACTGACCTTGCTGGTTAAGAAACGCAGACATAACATACATGTCTATTACCTACTACAAAATCTTTTTTACAATTTTCCTAGGATTGGTTTGCCATTAAGAGGCTTTGCTGCTCAGAGACTTATGGAGTACTGAGCAGCGAAGACAAGGAGCTGTCTTCTCTCCTTGATGGAGACTTTCCTAAGATGGGACACAAAACACAGATTAAGTCTGGGAACTGAATCGTCATGTTCTAGCTGACAGGGCTGTGCTAGAGTGTATTGCAATAGCATCACAGTTTGCCTTTCCATCTGGAGTGGTAAGGGTGCCCTTTCAAAGACAACTCAGTTACAAATATACCAGGAGAAAGTAAAATCAGCAATCAGAAACAGCGATAGATACTTCCTCCAGATTTCCCATTTCACCAGCGCCAGATTTCTCCCCTCTCCCCATGCTTTTGTTATTGTTGTTGTTGTTGTTAAATAATCCCTCAGAAATTAAGTAGCTCATTCCTCATCATTAGTCCAGGAATTCGGCCTGGCTTCCAGTGTTACAGTGATTTTTGGTTTTGTGGTCTTTTGTTACCCTGGTATTGACTTCAAACACAAACCACAGGGAAGACCTGAAACCTATTAAACCTGCATTAATCCATTCTGCCTTCAGTCTTTGCATACTTGCTTCCCTTCTGCTGTTTTGTGTGATTTGCAATACCTTGAGACCTCATCTCAGACAGATATTAAATTGTATTTCTATGCAAAGAGACACCAAAATGATCAAGTATTTGCATGTCTGATGCGTCCTGAATTTTGACACCTAGTTTCTAGACAACTAGTTAATCCAATTTCCTTCTGAAGTGTTATAATATCTGCATGTATCATATGGTCATTGCTTTTAATAAATGAATGAAAAGTGCAAAACCAGGGACTTGTATAAAGCTATAAAGGGTACTGTGTTGGACTAAAATTAAACATATTGAATTTCTGGCACTCTCAGTTCCTTCCCCAAGTGAAAAGGGAGGAATCTCAAGCACTACTCAGTGGGGAGGGATACAGAAGGGGAAAGGATACAGAACTAGAATGCACTGAAACCAGAAAGAAGAATGAGCCTTTTTCCTATTTTTGTTTCCTATGCTTCATGGGACTGCATGGGATTAGAAAGCAGGTATCATATGAAATGATAACTCCCTTGCACAGAACTGGAACTGAATTGAAAAATGGGGCTCTCATTCATATTTCCTCTCCACAGGAAGATACGGGGAACAAAAACATGGAGCCTTCCCTTAGTATATTTACAAGCTCTTATAAGCTATCTCTCCATCTCTTAAAGTGAAGCATATTTTGCAGCACTTTTTTGACCATGTTGTACCATAGATAAATCCTTAATAATCAAACATGTTGGTCAGTAGTAGCAATAGGCGTTTGCCAACAAAGACATTTGTGCTTACATGCTTAACAAATAGGGATCCCAGCTTTTCTGGATCTTCAAGGCACTTCTCCAACTCTCCTAAAAAGAAGCTGAACATAAACAGAATAAGTACTTTTTTTCTGATAGCACACAATATAGCAACAGATAATTGCAAGGCAAAGTGATCTTAATGAAAAGTCCACTTTGTGTCCCCTATCAGCAGCTTGGGAAATTAATGTTAAAATGGCAATGTTAACAGTGTAATATTTTACGCTAGATTAATAAAGAATGCACTGAATCTATGCCAAGATTAAAAATGACTAATGTTCATTAATAAAATTATTTAATTTCATATATTGATTGATGCTTTTCTCCTTCCTAGTCTGAATGCCTGGGGTGCTCATATTGCCAAGCTAACCTCTAAGAAACTCTTCAGACTGTATTCTTAGAGAAAACATTTTTGAAAACAAAGCCTCAAACAACATACAAACTTTTGTACATAATACTATCCATACTATAGATTCTCATTTGAATCACTTTAGATATATAAGCATCCTTGTTTAAAGCAAACCTTCATACCAACATTTGTAAGCTGAATCTACAGTATCTGCAAGTCAAAGCACAAAACCAACTGTGTTTACCTTGTATCTGAACATTTGAGGAAAAAAATATTTCTTAAAAGTCAGTCTAGTATTTTTTTGAGTAGAATTGTTCAGCAGATGGTTTTCAAGTTAATACGTACTCTCTGTGCCAGTCATAAATCTGGTGAATGTTTCCAAATACAATCTTGTCTTTGCCTTTCATGTCATCAGGTACGCCATCTTCCTTCATAAGTGCCATATAACCCTGCAACAGTCCAAGGAAATTTACTGTGAACATTTTAACTTAAAAAGAGTGAGTTGTGTCTTAATCTTCCTTTTCCCAGAAGCTTTCGAAATTGCCTATGACAACAGCTTGCTTGGGACACAAAACCAAACCAAAACACTGCTCTATAACATAGCATAACAAAGAGCATAGACACAAATTATCACAAACTGGCTTGAGATTGTCTACACAACACTGCCCTGTGCTACAAAGATGAATGCACTCAAGCTAATTTAGCCTGTGTCAAAGCATAGAGGAAACTCGTACAGCCCTTCTCCTTATTGTCTTGAAGCAGCTGCAATGCTTTTCCAGGTAGGGCTGTTACCAAGTATGTCAGAGCCATAGAACTGGCTTCTGCGCTCCTTTGCTCAGTGTTTCTTATTATTTCAGACATCCACACTAACCCTACACCAAAGTGTGCCGAGGAACAAAGCAGCTGCACTGCATAGACTGCTACTTGCAGCATGAGCAAACTGAACACTGAAAAAATTGAACATCAATTCTATTAGCAAGCATTCTGGCTGCAATAAAGTTCCTTTTACATTTTCCCATAGTCCTGTCTTCTCTTTTTTGGTATGTATATATATATATATATATACACACATCTCACTGTGCAATTATATCACATAGATAGAGCTGGTAGTGTTTTTAAATTTTGTAATATTCATCCAACTCTGTTCCTTCTATGTTTTCCTAATACTTCTATTCCTAATTAACAGGTCTGTTTCTAGTTTCCAGAATTTATGTTTTGATGTCTAGCATTTTCACCAGGAATTATTTAGTTAGTTACAAAAATACATATGTTCATAGCCTTCTAACGCACCCTTTAAATACTGTAAAAAGACTATCACAATGATTTTTCTCTCCCCCCCTGCCTTAAAACAGAGTTTAGGAATTGAACCCTGCTAGGCGAAATTCACTGTCATGCTCATTCTCTATACTCTTCCAAATGTATTATGTTGGTAGCTGAAGACTGAAGGGAGATGTGTGATGTTATCTCATTTTACAAAAGGAGAAACTAGAAAGTCTAAGAGAAGCCTAGCAGTAGGAGAAGAAGCATCTTTCAAATCCAGGACAGTTGCTCTATATGCTGAGCTACAATGCTTTTTAAAATTTACTTGTGTTAAATAAATTCCATCTAGTCTAAGATACCATTAGGCCAGAGGTAGTAATCTTAAAAACTTACAAAGAACTATACTCCTCCGCAGAACAATAAGGTGCACAATAGTAGGAAGAAGGGAAAAAGATTTGATGCAATACTTCTAATATGTTAAAAGGCTGCAGGAGGGAAAACTCAGAATACAAACATTAACATTTTCAGTTTGTTTATGTGTTTTTTGAAAAAAAATGTGATGTTCAAGCTATACAGCTAGTCACTACCACATTTAAAAAAAAATAAAATTAAGAGAATGAAAAACATCATACCTCAACTACGTAGCCTAGATCTCGTACATAATCTCGCTCTGTCTCCACTAACTCCTGTAAGACATAGCTACAGCAGAAAGAAAATGGTCAACACATATTTCACTGAAAAATGAAACAGATTCTTAAAGAGGATTAATGGCATACAATCTTTGACACATTTGCAGTCACATATGTTTGATAAGCAGAGCTAAACCAGAAGAATTAATGCACGTTCTTTCTAAGCAAGATACTGCTTTGACTTTGGAATCGGAGCAGGATTGATTCTGTTTATCTAAAGGCAGACGCTTTTTTTACACGTGTCATTAAAATTAAACATTTAACTATTGTTTAAGATAATATGCTATTAAATCTCTGCTCGGGAGACTCTTCAGTATATATGAACTGTTGTTTCTACCCACAGATTTAAATAATTTTGAAGTCAGGCATGTTTTTGTTATACCATGGTAACAGTTTACTACTACATAAAAAAATTAAGAGCGCGGTAGTACACAACAAGGAGAATGACCAGTTTTTTGAAGCCTAATAGCTGTCTGAACATTTAAAGATCAGCATCTTCCTAAATAATTGAGACTGATGTGTGTCAGAAATCAAACACAGGTATGTCTACAATAAAAAAAAAAAAAAAAATCACAGGAAATTCTCAACTGATGTTTGAGAAAAAAATTTTTCTTTACCTAACGTGACTACATGCTTGACACCTAACACAAGTCCTCCCCCTTTCAGACTAACAGCTTCTACTGAAAATTCAAAACAGACTTTTTTTTAACCATTTCATTTCTCTCTTCAAAACACTGTCAAAAAAAGGGAATGAAAGCATGGTCTTACTGTCGCCTTTTTAAGGAGCTGGATTTCCTTTCTTCCATCTCATCTATGGGTGATGAGGAGGAGAGAAGGGAATTATCTGAAGGGTTGAAGGATGGACTGCTGCTATCACCTTGATCTACCAACAAGGAACTTGGACGGTCCTCCAGGGCCTGTTCAAGACAGACAGTAGCAATGATTTACTTCCCCTTTATTCACAAGACACATTTACATGCAGTTGTATATGGGAACGTACAGGAGATTAATTATTGCAATGTATCTTAGAAAAGGAGATCTCAAGCTTCCAGGAAACCAACAACTTGGCTTTCTAGAACAGATAATCTAACCTTATAGAGGCACACTTTAGTTAGGCCAGTCTTTCCTTCACAGGAAAAGAAAGGAGTTCAGTTAGTTTGAGCAGCAAGGGCTAAAACTCAGATGATCCTGCTCAGGATGTAAGTACTTCTATGATGGAAGCTATGCAGATGTGTTCTTATTGCCAGGGATCAAATGATATTTGTCATACTTTAGTGCTAGAATATGCAAGTTACTTTCAATAGTAAATAGGACAGATTTAAAAGGTGATTCTTTGGATGTTACATTTTTTAACACAACAGAAGTGGCATTCTTTGTCAGACATACTGTTTATTGTATTAACTAGCCAAAATACTGACTCACTGAAGAAAATAGTAAGTTCTACACTGTTAGTGTTTCTTTTGAGCTTCATGACATTTCAGATCCCTGTCTCTTCCACCAGATACACTGTCTTCCTTGCATGGACTTCACAAGTTTCTGTTTGTATAAAAGATGGAGAAGCCATGGGAGAAATAATATGAACAAGCTTCTACGAAGTATTTATTGGACTTCTTTAATTCAAGTCCATAATCTTGGATTAAGCTACAGTTATGTATCACATTTTCCTTCCATGTGATACAGCCTTTAATGCAAGACAACATTTACTTCACCAGGGTGGGGTTCAGCTGTAATCTTTTTTCTTCCCTTACAAAAAGTAAAACCCCAATAATGATATGAGACTGGTCCAAAAAACAGGGGAAGCTGACCCTTGGCTTAAACTGTGAAATGAGAACATTTCCACCAGGGACTATATGCATGGATCATTAAATTATATCCACTGCTAGGCTGCCTGAAAGACACATGGACTATTAAACTTTCCATTTACAGAAGACTGTTGAATTTTTCCATAGATTACTTCTTATTTACCCTTCTGGTGTAAGAGAAGTAAAACCAAAATTTAATATTCTAAGAGAGTGCAGTAATTATGTCATTCAGTAATGGAAGTGAAGTGTAAGTCTTTCTGAATGAGGAAATATAAAATAGAAATTAAAATTTTTCATTCTGAAATTCAAAGCTGTTTCAATTTACAATGAACCAGGGAAATAACAAATGAGGCTGCCATGTTGCAATTCTGTCTAGTTTTCAGAGGCACTTCTACTAAACCCAACAGCTTCTATGTTTTGAGGGAATCACAGAATTGCTGAAGGACTTCTTGAAACCATATAGTCTAATCTCCCTATGCAAACAGGGTCATCTAGTTTTTCTAGAACTGGGTCAAGCTAGGTTTTGAATATGAAGGAGGGCCTTCCTGAAATTATCCATACGCCATGCTTTGTCAATGAGCATCTTCAGAAACACAGAAACTTTAGGACACAGAAACTCAAAAAAGTTGACACAAATTCCTCCTTTTTGATTTGTTAGCAAACATTAAAAAGCAAGAAAGGGAGCACTAACATGCAAAACGATCCTTTTACTCTTTTACTTGTTTCTTCATTATCATGTTGCCTAAGAGCAGCTAGATAGCATACATGTTTCTGTGTGAGGGTTATCTGCTTTACTGTTGAACCCTGAAAGCTTTGCTATAAATTTAGTTTCAGGGATTCTTCTCATAAAGGTCTATCAGGCTAAGACCCTGAGTCTTTGCATTCATTTTATTAATAGGACATTTTACTTACAGGACACACATTTTCTGCTGTCTCCTCTCCCTTATTTATTGCTTTTTGATTCTCTGCATAGCCATTTACCTATTCAGTAAATGCTTTTACAAAAGAGGGTATACAAAAAGACCTGTACACCATCCCAGAAAGCATCTTTTGAAACAAGCATCAAGTTTTACAAATCAAATGTAGCTTTTCTCTGAATAGAAGTCAGGACTTGAAGACACAACTTCTTTAAGCACATGCATCTGCCAGTCAGCCTCACCATTTTACTTTTGACGAGCTCTTCAATTGCACTGACTAGTTCTGCAGCACTGGGTGTCTCGGAGCTGGTCGGCCGCACCAATAATCGAGAAGATGTCTGCGCAATGACACAAAGGAAGGAATCCCAGAGTTAGCCTAGTACTTGCTCAAGGTTCAAGAGACTTTCTTAACTTCTGTTAGACAAAGGTACCCAACAATAACTGCCAGAGTAATATTACACTAAGATCATCCCTTCCAACTTAGGCAAATGGAATTGGAAATTTTGAGTAACCCCCACAGAAGCTAAATACTGGTATAAAAATTTCTGTTCCTACATGCATTAGAAGTCAAGAAAACATCCTTCATCTTGCTGATTATGATAATACCTGACAGATAGCTATAAAAAAAAAAAATAGCTACAAAAATCACCTGAGCTGACCCTATGGACAACAAACAGTTTGTTAATGTCTTTTATTGCTGGTTAAACAAAACAACAACTGCGGAACAGAAACAGGAATCAAAAAGACTTGAAATAAAGGTGGAAGAATCATTAAACTAAGAAAAAAATACACCAGTAACTCAGGGTCATTTACTTTTCTAAAGGAGCTGGGGCATATTGCCCAGATTCAGAGGGGAAATTGAGCTCACCATTCCTTGTGCCATCCATTTTCCCCAATGGTATGTGTAGAGCACAGAAGATCTCTGGACTCATATGCTACAAAATGTCAGTTTATAGATACAACTGAAGGTAAAGGGTGTTCACAGAAAGGACTCTGGGAGAGGGCTATTAAATTCAGCTGCAGTAATCTGCAAACAGAGTTGTTTGCATATTACATTTATCATTAAATAATTGCAAAGTGGAAACAGGGTGTAATATGAACCTTAGTTCATATTATAAACAGTACAGTGAACATCATGTAGCACAGGGTAAGCTGTCCTGGAAATGCTTCCAACAAACTGGACGAAGAAATGGCACATATAATGACTTAACACAAGAGGTTCTTCTCAAATCAAGCATGGGTGTAACAAGGCTCCCCATAAATCGATACAAAAATAAGAATAGACAGGTTTTAGGTAGTTTGCCTTGTGTTCACCTTATCCAGAAAGGAAGAAAGGAAAACAGGGGTCGGGTAAGCAAAGGAAATACAGACAACTTTAAATGGAAAGATACGGGAACTGAGCCAAAGCAGAGACAGAACGCAAGTCAACATAATGCTGCATCAGAGTTTACAAAAAGAGAAAACAAAAAGCAAAAGTAATTAGTTGCATATTAACATAACTGATCTTGAAACTTTAACACTGCTTATCCAAAAATTAAATGCAAATGACTTGTAAACTGCCATCAAATGCAAATCCATAAAGTGTGCAATGATTTTGTTGAATGGAAGAATGCATACTGTGCAGATGAGCTCTTAGTGAAGTAAATGGTTGTGTTATTTAGCAATATTAAGACAAATCAGCATGGCCTAGCACATGATGTTTGCACGCACACCAAAAACTGAGCAATCCCACAGCTTGCATGTCTTTTAGGCAATTGATTCTCCTGACGTCTGACTTTTGACCAGGTTTTCCAAAGCTGTGCTTGTATGTGGGTTTTCACTTTGGATGTGGAGCTCAGCTTTGCCTTAGAAAACACTGGAAGTGTTGGAATCAAACTCTGGTCAAGGTCCCTTCTTTATGTTATTGCTCTATAGGAGTATATGGAGTGTGACTGTTGGTAAAGCCTTCAGAACTGGTTGGTTTCCAGTTCACATGGTTATATAACCTGAAAAAGAAGGAGCTGCACTGATGAAGTCTGCTTGCTGACCTTCCTGATGATGTACCCTGGGAGCAGAATACACCCCTTGCCCAGAAAACAAGGGAAGGTGGAGGGAGTAACTGAGCACACACAGGTATGAGATGCTGCTGGAGCCCACAGCAGGCTGGGTATGGAGGGAGAAACCCAGCAAGCAAGGGGTTTCCAGCACAGTATAGACCAGGAGCCATGGAGAGGATGAAATGCTTGCAGTGAGGCACAGATGAAGGCCAAACCTCTGAGGTCACAGAAAGGAGGAGACATTCCTTGGGATCCACAGGAGCTGAGCAACCCAAGAAACCACAGAGCATGGCAGGAATGTGAAGGACTCCACCCAGCAGGCAGACAATTGGGAATTTGTTTGCAAGCCTTTTATTAACCAGTAACTCCATCAATGGAGCCAACTGACTTCTGCTGGGTAAAACTTGGCTATGGCTTCTCACTTCTGCATTCCAGTAAAGCATTTGCTTTAAGTACTGGAAAGTGGTGGTATGTCTTGGTGTGTGAATGTCAGAGGCATATACAACCTCCCAGGCTGCCATGTGAGGGGGCTTTGCTGCCTCCCACCACACAGTAGGACAGATACTGCATAAAAAAAAAAAATCAATGCACCACAGAAGAAACACTATTTACATATTTTGAAAAATTATGGTATAATATTAACTTTACCAAATTTTAACTTCTTCAAAGTCTTCTCTAGAATGCAGTTTAGGCTACTTTAAAAACTGTCCCAACATGTTTTTACTGCAGTGGGTGCATGTTAACCTCTTAAGAAGTGAAAGTAAAATCTACTGGGGATTGAAAGCTACTCAAAGCCTCTTACTCTACTGTGGTAAAAATCTGACTTGGCACCAGAAATACAAAAA
The DNA here is from genome assembly GCF_003259725.1 of Athene cunicularia. Lineage (NCBI taxonomy): Eukaryota > Metazoa > Chordata > Aves > Strigiformes > Strigidae > Athene > Athene cunicularia. The sequence continues at coordinate 74,089,760 of NW_020799095.1, forward strand.
TGAGCGGACACTAACTTAGAAGCATATTCCTTCACATAACTGTTCCTGCTGTGTGAAGAGAACTATAAAAGCAAAATACATTTTTCTCTGGAGAACTTTTTATCAGACTTGCATTTTTTAATTTTTTTTTTTTTTTTTTTTGTATTACTGAAGGGACATGCAAATATGGCAGCTTATCAGCAGGAACTTTAACATATTTTCACCACCATTATTTTTATTCTATTTCTAAGCCTCAAACTGAGATTATTCTCTAGCAATAAAATATTCTCTCAGATCTAAAGACTGGCCTGTTTTCGCTTGTTTTGTTTCAGTACTATTTCCCAATATATTAATTTCCCAACTCATATACTACACTTTTTCACTTCAGAAAACTTGCAGGCATTAAATACACATAGAGCATGGGAGCCACCCATTTTGATCCTCAATATGATAGCTTCAGGGGTGAGCAAGATCCCCACTGAAAGGCAGTGTTTTTAAAAGGAAGAAAAAACAGAAATAAATAAGATCAAAGTTATCAATAACATCTGCATCACTGAGAACATCACTGAGTTACCAGCCACAAAATTCACTAACAATATTCATTGCTATAGATTACAAAGATTAAAAATGTTAAGCATCAAAACAGGAAGAAAACAGTAATGTGTACATTTGTTGCACAAGTCTGGACTGTTTCCATTCTAAAACCCAGTACTTCCAGGCTTGATACTTGTCACCTCAATGTTTGATCCAGGTTGAAAATTGAAATAAACCCTCTCAGTGTATGAAAATTTTAGAAAAATATGCAAAAGTAAGATCTCCTTCATGCAGTTACTACCTCTATCCAGAATTTCATTAGTGATGCAAAATTTTTACCCTTAATTTTAACGTGCCTTTGTTTGTAAAAAACAGCCAATTACCACCCTCATTTGGACATTAACTACTTAGTACACTTTTTTCTTAGGCACCCCCAAAAAAAAGAAGGAAAAAGCCCCAAGAAATAAAAAAAAAAAAACACCTTAAGAGTTGATGTGCACAGCTCCTAAGGCACGTACACAGAATTTTTTTTTTCCCCTGAACTGGGGCTATTCAAAATAGTAGGGTTTGGTGAACAGCCTATGATCTAACGAGGCTATATATAACTGTTAATTTCTCCAGATAAACTTTATTCGCACATAGATTTTTAACCTCAGTACCCAAAGGTATGATTATAAAACAATTACATTCTAATCAATGATTATGGCATCGGTCAAACAGATGTAAATAAGCCTGTAAACACACAAAGCAGCCCATTTCCACAGTTGAAGTGCGAGTAGAAAAATTTCAGCACTTGTGCTTTTAAAATAGAAATGCATTTAATTCACATTCTTTCCACAGGAAACCTTTTTAATGTTGTCTAAAGTGGCACAGTGATTACTTCTGTCTACCATAAAGCTGTATTATGTCCATTACAGACACTTCTGGAAACAGAAGAAAGATTTGTGCAAACAGAGGTTATCTCAGTGTGTGAAGCCTTCCCCACTTCATCCTCCTACCTTGTCATCCTGCGAGTCGGGCTGGAGAAGACTGTGTTGCTGAATTGCCATTGGAGGAGGAAGCGGTACAGCATCTGCTCCCTCTTCGCCTTCCTCCTCTCCACAGCTCTGCATGCCTGAAGAAGATGACTTGGAAAGAGTGCCACTGCTCAGCCCCTCATTCCGACCTCTCTGCAAATAAAACCAAGACATTCAAGCACTGCTACCTCCTCAATAGCATGAAGCTTGCTATCACAAGCTTGACTTAAAGCAAGTCTGTTCTGTAGATTCACCTCTCTCCCAACAAATCAAGATGAATCTATAAACCCAGTGCAACTCCTCAACAGAGGGGGAAAAAAATCAGATGCCAAAGATAGTTTTCAGTGTTTGGTAAAAGCAGATGGATTGAGATACTGAGAACAAGACATTCAGCCTAAAATTACTACAGGGAAGTGTTACCGAAGTCATGCTTGCTTTCCATGTTCAGTTCTGTAAAGAGCCACATTCCTTTAACTTACAAACTCAAGAACTTTGCATCTCAAGTACCAACCCTCATAGCAAGACTTGAAAAGGATATAAAAAAGTCCCTATTACAACATGAAGTATTTTTTCAATTATCCTTTCTGTCCCCTCCTCCTTAAAGCAGTGAGAGCAGACTGCTCATATAATTTTTACAGTTGTGTTGAAAGACAGCCCTTCCAATTATACAAGGAACTATGATTTAAATTATTCAAAGTTTAATGTAAGTGATCTTGCAGGATAATTTAACTATCTTTAAAGGAAGACAGCATAGATGGCTATTGGTTTTTCCTGACTTTAAGGCACTGGCTTTAGGTTATCCCTCACAGAACTGCAGAATAACAGATACTTCCAAAACAGTGCTACAACTGCACCACAAAGGGTCTCTTTCTACATTCAAGGACAGAGGCCAGTATTCCTTCCCAAACCATTCTCCCAATTCACTGTGCTGTCAAGTCTCTAGTCTTTTCTTTCCCTACATTTACTGTATAATTTCACTGATGTTCCAAAAGCAAGTTTTGTTCTTGCAGCAAAATGTCGGGAACAAGAAATAAAATGTACTAAATAATTAACTGGCATCTGAGACCACGTTTGTGTACGATAAATACCAAAATCATAGTCAGATTCAAGCCTGGTAAAGGGAGGAACTGTATACTATGCAAGTGGCTATGCCTTTGGGATCATAAGATGCCATTCATTTCAGCTTGAACCATAGGTTTTTTTAACAGAAGAGAATCTGGCTTTGTTTGCACCTAACCAGAGGCAGGCTTTGCTCAAACATGACTTCCAGGCTTAGAACAATGGGCACATGTTTATGGGAGGAAGGGAAACCTTCAGTAGATGTCCTTGGTAGCAAAACCTGGAACAGTTCACAATTTCTTTCCCTCCAACGAAAACTGCCATGTTTATTATTTGACTGATAGTAACTACCTTTTGATTTGAAGGGCCAGTAATTCTTCTGTGCTCTAACTCTTGCTCAAGAGTAATTTTACATATACTTTATATACTTTAAAATAAACTTTAGGCAGTTAAGCAGCTCTCCTTGTATTTTCCCTGTTCCATCAACAAGGAAAGAAAAGGAAATAGAAAATGACCTGATTATTCCCAGAACATGAAGCACCTTTACTCACAAAACTGCTTTCCCCAGTGGGGTAGGAAAGCAAAGCCAAATAACAACTTTTTTACTCTCTCATTTCTCTCTTTCAACTAGAGATCTTTCTCCATGGAGCTTTACTAACACTGTCTGTGCAGAAAGGCACAAACTGTGCTCGGCACAGTACTTATGCAAAGTACAGCAGTCATCAAGAATAAGCACACGGCACGTGCCACTTTGCTCAACTGCTGGACAGTCACCTGAGGACACAACCTCCACCTGACCATTTAGTTCTTTGAAAAACATAAAAACAAGTCTCAGGACGCTGGCCTGAACACTTACCTCTTCAACAGTTTCATCTTGTGGGGTGGCTGCACTATCATCAGAGTCCTTCTGAGAGCCTGCATCCGCACTTTTACGGACCTCTCTACTCTTCTTATGTTTGTGGGCCAGTTTTTTCACATGACCATCTGCCTTTCCACTGCTAAGACGCCTCACGGGACTGGTAAGCCATTTTCTCAAAGTGTTGCCAGGGCGCTTGGGACCTGGGGAGCTCTGTGCACCGATCATGTGGGGCTGAAGTGATGTTACCGAAGCAGGAGGACTAGCATCGTTGCTGGAGACTGAAAGGGAGTCTAGAAACAGAACAAAGGGAATATTTTAAAGCTGAAACACTGGTGAGAAACAAGGCAAATGACATATGTAGTAATGGATATCAGATTGGATTTACAGACTAATCAAACAGATTATTTTGAAGTAATCTGGCCTTTAACAACACCACAACTATCAATGTTCATGCTGCACGTGGCCACCCACACATACACATCATTTATATGCTTACTACAGCCAAGCTTCATAAAGCTGCTCCTGCCTCAATTATAATTCATACTTACCACTGATGATACTTATCTGATCATGGATTATGCTTTCCATATGTCATCTAACTTTAGGGAAGGATATGCTTGTTTTATCTTTTAATGTATACTGCTTTGAGCACGGACATGAAGAGTAAAAATAATTGCCTCAGTGAGATAAGTAATTTATTTTTCAAACAGCAAATTTTATTACAAATGCTCCAGTTACTTTCATTATTTATTTATTTCCTGTACCCTTGAGAAAGGGGGAAGAAGAATCCAGAAAACAGCTAAATGTCTGTCTTTTGCTTAAATCTTCTCAAGAATTTTGGCTACTGTTTTGTTTGTTTTATAAAAAGGCACAGAACATCAATGTTTGAAAGACCATTTGCTCAAACATCAGGATCAGCAGTATTTCTCAGCATGACAATGCCTGAAGTTCTGTTGTCAAACAAAGGATACACTTTTTCCAAGCCTTAGTTATACCTGCATGAGGTCAATATTACTTTCCCACCAAGTCTCCTGTCACTTGAACTGGACCTTATGCTTATGATAAACACCCACTTGTTAACTATGGTGAGATTACGTTTCTTTTTTCCTCCCATGCAGCACATTGCTTCTTCCCCCAGCAACTTTCCTTTCCTAAAAACAGTTTTGGTTTTTTTTTGACACATTCTCACGAGACTGCTCCTATGAATATTATTTACCACTAGGGTATTAACAAGACTCTCCTAGGTTGTCAAGAATGTTTTCTTTTCCCCTGTGTGTGCACATTTGTAGATAGATAGTTTATATAAGGATGACATAAATAATGTTTTGTTGAATGTTTCTACCGCTGGCAATTAAATGCAGTGCTTGTGTTCCTTCTTGAAGCTTGACACAGATGTTCAGGTCACCTCTTCTGGCAGCTTTTCTGTAAGAGGCGTATTGCCAGCCTGACCAGAGGTAGTTTGAATTTTGTGGAATACAACAGTCACACTGATTTAGCAATACACTTCATTGTAAACACCCAAATGCCTTGAATCTACACATAAGCATGTGAGAGCCTGTTCTGTTTCCTTAGTGTATTAAGTACAAATTATGGCTTTGAACTAAGATGAGGAAAGAGACATAAAATGTGAATAGAGTAAGTTATGAGTTTTTATTTTTCCTTCACTGTTCAAGCTGTTCCAAAAAGGGCATCCTTTCCTTGGAACTAAAATTGTGACCTATCAGGCTGTTGTTCAGAATTTTTCTCTATTCTAATAAAACACAAAAGGCCATATTAATGTGACCATTAAGATACATCAACTCTGATATCAGGAGCTCCTGTCACTTACACTGCATGAACACATAGATAATTGCTATTAACCACCACTCCCATCATGTTCACATAAAACACAAGGTAAACAAACTTTATAAAGCATATTTTCAATCCAACAAGCTAGTTACTAACACTTTTAAGCAAGTCACTCAGAATCAGGATTCATCTACAGAATTATCTTCTAGCCACAGCTGTAGCTGTGCTGCACATGGGTAGGCTGACTCCCTATGCCATTAACCTGGTTTTAAGTCTTTAAGTAATGGGTACTACGAAAAAGCAGATGCAGAGTTACATTAGCTGGCTATGTCTCTAAATCTTGGGATAGCAGTACTACAGAATTACCACATAATTTTCTTGTTGAAGCAGGAAACATAAGGAAGAAATTAATTATCTGTAACAATGGTTTTCAACTTGCAATCTGAGTATCCCTCAGGGCCCTTGGATTACTGCTTAAGGGTCCTCAGCACATATGTAAGAAAAGCAAGCCTACTAGCAATCAGCATCCACATCACAACAGATTTTTTACTTTATTTGAAACAAAAAAAAAGTGGTCTGCTTATTAAAAAAATTCCAAACAAAATTCACAACCATCTGCAAGCTCTCCACAGGAATCTAAACAATCTCATATTAAACCTCTGTAACAAGTCAGTTTGACTGCTCTTTCACCAAACCCAACTGTACCTTTATTGTATCATTCACCTTTTAATTTTTATCACATGCTTTGTTTCAGAAATCATAGCAAACAGCAGGTGATGGGTATTTCAATAAAAAACATTCTGCCACTATACTAGTGGAACACAGAAGAGAAGAAAACAGCACTGGTGTTCTTGCAAGTAAGTTTCTTAAAGCACAAACTAAATGCTTTGTTTTCAAGACTCCCAAGCTTAAAGATGGTATAATCACTCTGCCAAGTTTTATTTCATTTGTATATATTTTCCCTTCCAATAATGGTTCATACAAGTTTCTTCCATACAAATAAAACAGAGCACATTCACTTGTTTATGAAAAAAAAAAGCAATTAAGCCTTTGCAGAAGTTCACCATGTACTGTTTTGTATTTTTGTATCTGTTGCATTTCTTTCCTTAACAATTATTCTTTTCTAAGAAAAAGGCAGTGTGGTGGTGTAGTAACTGATTGCGTAAGATTTACTTTTACAAAAACATGCCTGTCCCATGGCATGTAACATGCTTGCAGTTAATAAGCCCATTTTCTTTTTAATAAACCTGTGCTCCACCTCAAATTCTCACCCATCCTTTTGACAATCAACACTTAACTACTGAATTTCTTGTAAAACCAAGCAGTACAACGCAAAGCTCCTGAAACTGTGGGAGATGAGTATTTTTGTCTGACTGCACTTTCATGGTACCACTCCTACTCTTAACCCAAGTCAGCCAAGAGTTTGTGGGCAGGAGGAGGGAAGAGAGCAGGAAGAAATATGTACACTCCGCTCAAGTGGAGAGATCTAAGAGACAAAACAACGTTAGCCAGACATGTTTCGCAGCACATACTTTAGCCATATCCTCCCACACGGCATTAGTTTTCATTTGGCATGCAGCATGTAACTGCTTCTCATCTTCTCTTCTGCATGATTTAATATGAAGTACATACTGAAGTATTATTAGGGCTTCAGGGAATCATAGAAGTGGACAAAGTGTAAGCAGCACACTAGAATGGTAGTACTGTTCCACTTTGCTCTTTAAGGCATGAAAGCACTGTGGGAGAAGGAAAATCTTAAAATTAATATAAATACTGCACTGCCATAAAAAAATCACCTTAAATATAAAATTTTATTTAAAAAGGAGTTAAAAAAAAAGAGGTTTAACATTACCAGTGTTAGTCTGAACAGAATACCAACCCACTAGCCTCTTCAGAGATCCAACCTGATTTTTCACCCCCCCCTCAAATTTGCAGAAAACATCCCTACAGACTCATAGGTCATAATACTCACTACATTATATTCCATGCCAGTATTTTCCCAGTGAGAACCTTTGCTGTCCATTTTCCCATCCCATCCCAGCTGCCAGGAGTCCAGATTCTCCAATTCTTATTCCGATCTGCTTCCTCAGGAGACCAGTTACAATACTACAGCACAGTCATGAAAAAAATCTAGGTGCTCAAATTCATATATTTATGTAGAGCATTGCCAGATCCAAGCATTAGGGAATATGAATATCCAATACAGGCATTTCCTAGAGCACAAAAAGACCTTTCAACTTCACTATGAGAACAGCTACATGGGTGTGCCTTATTTCCCCCTGCCACATCACTATATATTACTTCTATCCATATAACTAGGGATACAGACTTGGTTTGATTGATTATCATGCTTGGGATTGTTTACACTACATTGGCTTTGTTTCCTTTATGACTACATAGCAAATTGTTTTTCTAGGGTTGCTCAAGAATATTTTATCACTGAAACATGCTAAGAGGGAAAAGGAGTATTCAAAATTAAACCAAGAACAACATCAACTTTGAAAACCAAACCAGATGGAATAAATTTGGGGAATGCTAACCCCAACTGTGTTTCAAGTACAGTAAACTTTCTAGTGAGTGTCAGATTCCCTTTTAGAAAAAACATAAATGCAACAGATGGACATATTGGAGAGAAAAAACCCAACACACATATAACGATGACACACAGCAACACCAACCAAAAAGAAACCACTAAATGTAATAACATCACTATTTGCTCAAGTAGAGACAGCTTTGTAATTCAATAAAGTATTTTTTAAAAAAACGAATGGATAGGCTTTGTTTTATAATTCATAGTCAAAATAAGAAAGAAGGTATTTAACTGCCATTTCTCTCAAAGTAAAAACCACATATGTTGCTCTGGTGGTGAGGTCAGAGAGTTCACTGAGAGTCCATAAATATATTTTTGAAGATAAAGAAAAAAGTCAGACAGCATGGGTTCAGACCCCCTCAAACCAGAAGATAAAATTACCTCCAACGAACAGGCAAATTTTTGAAACTAGAAGGGAAATGGGAATTCTCATTCTAGTCCCAGCTTTCTTAACACTAGAAACATGCACATCTGTGATTAATAAACTGTTTTTTTTTCCTGAAAAATAAATCAGCCATGTTAAGCTAGTTGATGACTTGAAAGACTCTGCTTCATATTAACTATTTCCATATTGCTGTTTTTAGAGTTTTAGTATTTACAAGGAGAGCAAAGGGCTACAAAAACCTGACTCTACTTAGGGAATCAAACTGACCCTATTTGATGCCTGCTCTCCACCTCTAAACCCAAAATGCTCCAAAATCAAAAGTAACATTTCAATGTCTCTGGACTATGAAACAGGGATGGGGCAAGGAGTGAAAAATGAAGCAAAACAAACCTAGTAACTGTGAGTGCCATGTCACACTACCACTGCAGACCAGCCATCCACCATGGACTTTAAGGACCAAAAAGCGCAGAAAAACCATCAGCAGTTAAACAGCTGGTCAGTAAGATCTGCTGCTGGTACATTATGAATATTTGGGGACAAGAGCTGCTTGTTGGTTCAAATCACAGAGAGCACAATCTACACTGATGCACTTGCAAGTTTAATACGCAAACTGCAAACAGCTAGAGTTCAGTGATCTCCCAAGACCTCATCCACCTACAAACAAACATGCTCCCACCTGAGCCAAGTCAACATACTATCAGAAGAAGCAAAAATAGTTTACAAGCATCTAATGACAAAAGCCATAAAACTCTGCCTGTGTACATGGTCATCATTTATTATTAGATGAGATGGGGAAAGCTTGAAAAAAAGAGTGTGAAGTTTATTTGGGGACACACACATGCACAGTTTCTGCCTGAGAACTGCTTTTGAAGTAGGAGGCTGTCAATATGCCACGTACAAGACCATTCAGATACTTTTGTAAGTGTAAGGAATTTTATTTCTCTTCTGCTGGGTATCTTCTTTAGACTACCCTCGCTGTGTATTTTTTTGTAAAACAATACTAGAATATACATCAAAAGGCATTAGATGTGTTTCAACTTTAAGAAGCCACCATAAAAGTGATTACCATTTAAAGACAAGGCAGCTTGAGCATTATCAGGCTTGCAATTGGGACATTTCCACCATGCTTTTTGGGAAGTATGAATTTCACTTATGATATACAGATAGTGCAATAAATTTTATGAAACTAGTTTCTTAAAAAAAAAAAAAATCACAAAATGCAGAAAGCTAGTACTCAATACATAAAAGAAAATCCTTCAATCTTATTTGTGTTTGGAGTGCAACAAACACTGTTCATCACTGGTCAGCAAATCTTTCTTGCCTTTTATTTCAAGTTACACGCTATGCTGAAATACAACTTAACATTTTCAGTGTGTCAATAGACAAAGACTTCAACTCCTTCGTATACCTTCCCTGACTGATGAGGTATTTGTATTAATTTTTACTGATAGAGACACTAGTCCAGAGCATTTGTATTTAAATGTATTCAGTAATTAAGCCTTCCTAGTTATCAAAAGCTGACTATGTTAATATCAGAGAGACTGGAATATTAAGCTAGATACTCTTCGGCTTCTCTTCATGGGATATTAAGCTGCCCCACAAGCATGTCTGCAATTAAACACACCAAACACCACCCCCCTCACTCCTCCCTAGGACAGATACTGTCATCTTAATAACTTTCAAAGGTCTTTCTGAACTTGAGAAAAGTCATCCAATAGACGTATTTGCAACAGCACCAGAGAAACGAATTAAGAAAATCTCTGATTGAGGGTAAAAAGAATATACTGTCCATTTGAACTGGAAAATTAGTGGCATGTCTGAAGGGTTTAATACACTTATGTTATTACTAGTTTTACGTTTAAACTTTTAAATAATTTCACATGTATTATAGCTTGCACAGAGAGAGCTGTAAACACATCAACCACTATATAGGAGCTAAACAGCAACAAAATTTAGATGGGAAAAAATTCCTACTCTTACAACTGCTTAGCAGCTTTGCATCCACACCTTTTTTTTTTTTTTTTTTTTTTTAAATCAGGAAGAAGGCATGATGTGCCAGAGAAAAACTTTACCAGGTTAAAGGAAGAAGTTCTGTTTGTGCTCCCTGGGATTCAGACCACAGAGACACAAAACTCCAAATCTAAATCTTGTATATTACTACGAGCACAAGGCAGTGCCACAGAAAGGGAGAGTGGACTTTATTGCAAAGAATTAAATGCCCCACAAACTGTTATTTTTCCTATTTCTGGAGAGAAATATATTTTGTGTCACAAGTACGAAGTATTAAAAGTTGCTCACACCGCTCAAGTTTAGTTTCACAGTTTGTGAAAACCATAGATTAAATCTCAGCTTTCCTGTACGCAGCTCATATTTTAACAGGCAATGTCTTGATCTCAGCTTCACCCTTTTGACCACCTGTTTGCTCAGATTTAAAGACAGCTACATCCACGTGCCTAGCAGGACATGCCAAAGACAGATTTATGTAATTTATAGTTGTTTCTCAGTTAAATTCTCACTTTATGTCAGTGCACTGAGCCATCCTCTCTTACCTCTCTACAGATCAAAGCAAGTGCTCCAATCATTTTAATATGATTATCTCACCCTGGAAGTGGGGGTGTATTTCTAGTAACCACTAACTGTGCAGAGGCTTGCATGGTTTTACATAAGAGCTAATGAACAGAAGTCCATGTTCCAATTTTCAGGCAAAGTTTTCTCCTCTTCATGGACAATCTCTAGTGAGTTTCTCTGGGCCAACTCTGGCCATCGGTTAATTACTTATGTCTTGCACTTCACCTGTGCCTCCTGATAGATAACATTAGTTTACATCCATGTAGGAGTACATATTATTTTCTTTGCAGGCCTACAGTAGGCAAGATTTTCACTGACAGATTTGTTGCATATAATACTAACAGTTAACTTTCTCATAAGGGCTGATAGATACCATATAATTAAGAATATTAAGGTGACACCCTTTCATTAAATAGTTGTGCCAGTTCTTCAGTGCAAACAGAGAAAGAAATAAAGAGAAATACTACTTTTCTATATTAGAGAAGTTTTCCTGCAGCACCAATGTAACATCCCCGTTTCCCTTTAAATACAGTAGTTTTTAAGATCAATTTCTCACTGAGATGTTTCACAAAGTCTCAACTACATCACCCATTTTTCAAAGCGTGGGTGTTCTGGAGCTTTACTACAGTCATGTATATTTTAAAAAGTCTTTATATGCTATTTTTGCCAGATAACTAGCATCAGCAATATCTAGCTACTTTAGGATGACTGAAATAGAAGCTCAGATGAAGGTATGGCCCATTCACTCTTCCCTCCAGAAGGACGGATGCAACAGAAGCGGTGAATGCCAGGACTGACTGTGTTCCAGGCCCTGGGCCATTGCCTCCACATTCGGTTGAGCTGTCGAAGGCTGTATGCAGCCCTTGCCTCTAGCCTGCTACCCACTACTGCTGCTGCTTGTTAGTTTAAGATCTCAGCACAAGAAGCTGGTTGAGGGCATAACGCAACTCCTGAAGCAGCGGGAGCTGGCAGCATTAGCTTTCTTCCAACCACTCCAAGTTACAGCGCTCCCCGCCTTTAACAAAACCAAGCAGCTAGCTGGTAGGGAGAGACGAAGTCTGAGCCAAAGAAGGAAAAGAGAGAAGGCAGAAGCTTTGGGCCTGGGCCTCGTAAGCAGTGCTGGCATTTAAGACACCAGAATTTTGCTGCCTGTTGACAAGCTATTTGTCTCATGCGTGCTGTGCACAACCTACTTTTGAAGAGCCATGCTGCGTGATGTTAGCAGCAAAGATGCAGCTCTGCTCTTAGTGGAGAGCTGTATGTCATACTACAAATGGGAACCACTACTGACAAGATTTGTGATAAGCAGCTTCAGATTTTAACTGAGGCAACTGCACAATTAATTTCTGCTCATCTGTTACTGAGCTGCGGGGTTTTATCATCTGCTACTTTAATTTTTGCTGCAAAACAATTTTTCCCCTGGAAATTGATAAAAATAAATCCAGTTGTAGAAATGCAGCTCTGAAACAGTGCAGCAGCTTATCTGAGAGGCTGTGTGCATCAGTCCAGAAGAGGAAGATTATGAACAGATAAGAAACAAAACCATCCATATCAATATAGATAACAGAACAACCAACCAACAGGGAGGGGAAAAAAAAAAAAAAGCAAGCAGGCATTCAGCAAGTCCTCAGCTCTATTGAAAGAAGAGAAAGCTGTGGTGGAAGGGGAGAAAAAAGTCTGCAGAAATTGCACTAGGAAGAATCACAACCTCAGACGTTATTTAAAACAAGACATGCCATGCTTCTCTGCGCAAAAGCTCAGCAATGCAGATCATCCCAACGGAAGGAATTTATCCTATGCAGATTTTAAAACATCCTCCACTATTCCAACAAAAAGGCTGCATATTAACTAAGATATTGCAACTAAGTTTGAGCAAGTAACTTTCCTTTTCTCAAAAGGAAGTAGAGAATGCACTGTTCTGCTAGCACACTTTTGAAATTGAGAATATACATATAGATAGGGAGGAAATTAGCTTCCATCACCTTATGTTAGTGATAAAAACAGTTATGAAGACAAAAACCAATCACACAGAAAATCTTAATGTAATGTTGAGCCAACATTATTACTTTTTTCTTTTACCCAGAGGTTTGAAAAAAATTTGAACAAGTATAATCTCTGCCACGTATTTACAACTGAGTGGCCTCTAGGAGAGGATGAAAGTAGATGTATTTTATTCTCTCTTTTCCAAATGCCTTCAAAAATTCCAACACATGAAAATACCTCTGAAAATATTCTCTAGTAAAACTGAGAGAATGTATGATGAGTCAATAAACATTTTGAAACACCAAGGGTAGATACTACTAATAACTGCTATGCATATCTTCAAGTATATTGGTGAAGTTCATAAATATAAAGAGACAGTCCACAGTGCTAATATTGAGTTACAGGAACAAATGATACAAAAGAAATAATGACTATCCAATTTTTTTTTGTTTAAAAACTCTAAGTTATTAGACCACTTGCATTAAAAAAAACCAAACTTGTTTCCTCTTTACCTATTGCTGTTACATGCTAACCTAAATACACGTAGTAATCCAGCAGCAATTTTAACAGTCTTTTTTTTCTTTCCCCCCATCCTCTTGATTCAAAGCAGAAGAGCTCATTAGAACAACTGGTGATTGTTTGGAGCCACAGCTTTAGCAACAGCTGTACAAACACATCAATCTCAAGCCAGGAACTCTGCCTTAAGCTTAATAGTAATATATAGTTTAGCTCTGGGTCTCTAACAGTAACTTTGGTCATTTTCTCTTTCTAAATGTTCTAGTGTTGTAGCCCTCAAAAAATAAATTAAGAAAGTAATTAAAGGAATTGAGAGGGAAGATGGACTTGCTAAAACAGTAACAAAAATAGATCCTCCAAAATTCATATAACAGAAAAAAGATGTTTCCTCCTTATCCAATTAATTGATATTAGTGATAGTGATAGCAACTAATTGTACTAACATTGCTTTGTGTTGTAAAACGTTGACCTTTTCAGTGCACATACTACTTGGAGGATTAATGAGTGGAGTCAGGCCCTTGCAGCCATGCCATTGCTTTCAGCCTCCACACCGCATAACTAGATGACTGTAGGTGATGACAGACAACTTCCTTCGAGTTCAATCCCACCTCAATAACTACATTATCAACAGCAGACTTAGATGACAGTGATTAGAAACTGAATTGCTTTAAAACTTTTTGTCTTCAGATGGAAATGTAACCTGAGCAATGCAAGGAGAGCACACATGATTTTAATAAAGGTCAGTCACACTGGAAATGTACTTTTTTTTTTTTTTTTTAAACAGACTCACAGTCATGATTGACTATCAGATAGCTATTGAATGTCATAATGCTAAACTGCTGCAGAGATGCCTTTTCAGGATTAAGTATTTTAAGGGATTAGGAAAGGGGAAGATACTCCTCCACAAATTCATCAATCTTGAATAAAAATTGAGTTAAAAGGGGAAGATAACTCCTTGATATAGATGTATTTTAAAACAAGCAAACTATAACGGAAGATGTGACATTTTATCTCAATGTGCAATTAAAATACACTGAATACTAAAACCAGAATCCATCATTGCCATGTTCGTTAACTTGATTACAGTCTCTTCAGGAACAGCATATGGACTGCTGAATTTTCTTTGGCATGATCAGCCAACATCACAGACACACAAAAAAGATACATTTTGCCATGCAACTTCTCTGTTGTTTCTATTTCCTTCAATTATTCCCAATAAAGGCTCATGAGGAAGGTGATGTCATTAACTGCCTTGTGCACCTAGTCATCTAAAACGATTCCTCGAATCATCCATCAAATATTATCTATGGGGCCACATGAGAAGGATTTGATAGGATCATGGGAGAGAGGTCCAAAATTGGTTTGGAAGTAGGAATCAAAAGGAAACAAAATGGGAAAGAAAAAGAGCAAACTTGTTTTGAAAGGCAATAAAATAGTATTCCTTTTATTTGCTTTAATTAGACAAGAAGTGGGGGGAGAGGGGGAAATCTATATCAATAATGTCTACACAATAATTACTGGTACAGTAAACTGCCTTTTAAAAGTTGTAGACGCAACTGTAAGCCTGAATTTAGGGGCAAAATAAGTTATCTGAAGGAAACAAGATAAGGAATTTAATTACTTTCGATTCCTTTTTCTATTGAAAAAAAACATTTCCTTTCATCAAGTCCTCAGCATTTCATACAATGCTCCTAGACAGCTGATCTCTATGAAGCTCTTCTTAGGGCAAACTACTCTCTATAGTTGATATGCTGGGTGGTAGGTTTTTTTTTTAACCACTCATTCAAGAAGACTGATTGGAGATGTCCAATCCCATGTTCAAATGCAAGGCAACAAAAAAAAAAAGAGGTGGTTTCATAAACATGTTTTACTATTCTCTGTGAGGGAAGCCAGCCTTTATGGGGAAGGATTGTTAACATTACTGATGTCATCTTTTCAAAGCAGGATGGAATATACTTATACCTAAATTCTGTTCTTCTCATTACCTCCACTAAAGGGGAGTCAGCACAAATCCAGATGAGCAAATTCAATGGACTGTTACAGCTGCTTGTAGCCATGTTCAAAGGCAGATTATGAACACACTGTTCATTACTAGTCTTGCAATGAGCACCTAGAGAAAACTTTCATTATGTAAGATGATAGCTCATTCTTATGCTGCTGCCTCACTTTAGTAATTAGTTTAAAATAGAGTTGTAACATAGCAAGAGGGAAATGAAGTTGAAATACGAGTTGATGCAGTTCTGCTTTGCTCAGTTTAAGCCCATCCATTCAACAGAGACTTTTGACCATGATACAAAACTGTATACATCAGATGTTTAGTTACAGGTATTCCCCCTGAGAGATGTGACAAGGAGGTAAAGAGGCAGCCACATTTTTCCTGGTATGAAATCAAACTCCACCCTTCTTTCCAAAGTTGTATCAATGTTCCTTCTGCTCTCTCTCTCTCTGGGAAGCCTTCTTGGTATTGACTACTCATTTTACCATCATCTTTTTGAAGCTAAATATAGAAGTTCTTCGCTGCTTAAAATTTTGAATGTGCTTCATTAGTGATACACAGGAATAGAGTCATCTTACCAAAAGAAAAAAAAATGCCTACATATAAACATTTTTTTCTTATTACAGAAATGGAGTTACAAGTCCTTATTACACAAAATTTGCATTAATAAACCTAACTACATTTCCTGAGAAGAACATACACTTTCCTTTTACGTTGTTCAAAAAAAAATCATCAAAACTAGGACCCAAGTAGTTGGTTTAAGAAGGAGCTAGGGCTAGCAGACCCATTTTAAATTACTCTGTTTTCATGCAGTACTTATAAAAGGTCAGTGTGGAGTACTGCAGTTGAGGGAGCAGACTTCCAAGGATCAGAGGCAGAAGGTTGCCTGGGGCTAACTCTATACATACATCTGAGCTGCACTGCTGCTCAGTCTTGGCTTATTTCACAAAGAAGGTAACCTGCCTCAGAGCTATGTGAATGAAAACATGGCATTTTCAAGTGACTGAAAAGATATATCTGAATTATAGAAAACAGAAATCAGGAGTAGTCCAGATGAAAACATGGGTAACTGAGGATCTTACCAGCTCACTCAAAGCAAAAAAACCCTGAGCCTCAAATCTTCAGGTTCACGAGTAGGGATGGCAGTTATGCAAGGACATCATGCAAGTATCGATCTTGCACAAGGTCTTACACCTGAAAACTTCTATTTTTGGAAGGTGGGTGGGAGGGAAGGGCATAGCATTTTCTACTGGATCAACTCCTTGGTCTGGCTGCCTGCATGATTGCTAGTGTTGATGCATGAGTAGCAGCTGGATCACACGTGCAAATAAGATGGCAGTACCTGATGCATAGTTCAGTTTTTACTAACCATGAAACAGCACCTTCAGCTAACTCTCTTGCAAGTCCTGTAGCCTAAGGATTTGAAAAAGTCAAGTTGCAAGAACAGTGAGGAAGGACATAGGGATTGGTAAAGTAGTACCTTTGCATATGTAACTATATAGCTGATACATAAACTCAGTTTCAGGAGGATTTTTTTTGTTGCATGCTCTTCCTGGAGATGGAAAAGCACACACAGCACATACTTAACAGCTTCCATCTGTATTCTAAAAGAATAGACTTTCAAAGTGTAGAGGTGGATCTACGCCAAGAATTACACCAACCCATTAGTAATACTGGACTCTCCCACTGCATCCTCTGAGACCAGTCCTCAGAGACCTCTTATCCTCTCTTGGACACCATTTGCTAACAATTACTCTATAGTAAAAACATCCTGTTTTATGGATGAATTATTTCTGAGGCTTGATGTACTATAAAATGTTATGAAATAGAAAAAATAAAGATAGTTTGATTCATATAAATTATTTTAAGCAATCCATTTCACATATAATAAATATATTTCTTCAAAGCCAAATGAGAACTCTCTCCACTCCTACAACCACCTTTCCACCTCCAAAACCCAGCCCCCAGATGATTAATAACTTCAGGATAAATTTCGGTTGTGTAGATTTATTCCCTGGATTTCATCCATGAGATTTGCCTCTCAAATTTCTCAAGTGGAATACAGACTCACATGATCCACTTAGGGACTGAAACACATACATCCTATTGTTTCTTCTAGCTCATAAAGGTAACTGAAAAAAGATGTTATTATTTCCAATATTCAGTTCCAGACTGAAACTGCTCAACACTCTCCAGCCAGATAACCATAAACAACTTGTGTATTTATCCACATTTGTCTCAAATGCAGAGCATTTGTAATTTACAGGAATGGGTGGAATTACCATGAGAATTGGTTTCCTCCTATCATCACTGCTGCTTTCTCCAACTGATGTCAGATAAAGGCAAAAATACAATACTTACTACTTTCAGTAGTTTCTTGCCAATTCACTCCTCAAAGAGCTAGGTTTTTTTCTGCCTAAATCTGAATGTACTTTTCCTCCTTCAGACTTCATGAATAAGTGGGGAAAAAAAAATCATTTAATTAAACAGTAAATAATTATTAATTGCACATGTAATTTAACATCTTAATGAAGAAGAAACCACTTTTTAATTCCTTAAAAATTCTTTAAGCAAAGTCAAGGCCTCGGTTAAAGTCTTCTCTAAATGAAATCATGCACTAGAGTACATTCTAAATATTCAGCTTAAATCCCAAATTGCCAGTTTTCAGTTTGCAGTGGCCAGAAATACTACAGATACAATTCTTAATCCTTCCAGTTCAAGAGATAGCATAGCTACAGTTATACTGGAGCATGCAAGCAAGCTTTGTCCCCTATTATGAAAGGCTATTGAGCCTCCTTACAACATGGGCTGTACACATGGACATCTGTTTTTAAGACACAAAGAGAACAATGAACAGTGTTTGTGAAAGCATGTATGCTTGCCAAACAAGACTTCATACACATCTATGATCTTAATTTATGGTAATAACAGAAAGCATCTCGCTAATCAGGATTGACTACACCCAGCACTTTATAAAACACGTTTCCTAAAAATTCTTTGGAAGCAAAAGCCAGACAGATCTGAGCCTGGCTAACCATTGCAGCGACAATAGTTCAAAAATGAAGCAAATGAGCTCCAGCAAAGACAGGAGAATGCAAAGCAACAAAAAGGGGAAAAGACTCATGCCATTAAAAGACCTCCAGCTAACTAGGTAGTCACAGCTCTGGGTAAGCACTTGCTGTAAAATATTTTGCTGCAAAGCATTCTGCCTGTTACTATTTGTAACTGACTCCTTTCACTCCCACATCCTTCCAAGATACTCTGTACTTGTTTACTTCTAAAAACTGGAATAATTGTTGCTTTAGGAAGTAATTGTGCAGCACTGGGGCTATGGAGCAGGTTTCTGAGAACACAGGTCTATTGCTGGGATCAGAGATGACAGCCTGCTAACATTAACTCCCTCTGGCTGCTACTCCAATGTCCCGTTATCTTTCAAGGAGCTATTGAGTTACTACCACTGACACGCAACCCTATCTTCAGATGTTCCGTATAAGATTACTTTCCTTTACAACCCCGATTTCATGTTTGTAACCCTTCTACCATCCTCCCTCTCCTCACAGTCCATCCATAATAGCAGTTTGGATACTATCAAATAACAGATTATAGCCTGCTTTTTGCGGTTTATTTTAAGTATATGCACATAGCATACAGCAACAGGTATGTAAGACTTGAATCTAGCTGCAGTTTGCATCTGAAAAGGAAGCATCCTGACAGCTGCATCAGCTCCAGACACTGAAGGTTAGCACTGTTTTGTCCTGCAGACTGTTAGGTATGAGAATCGAACTTGTTCTGCAGCAGCAGTCCAAATGCCAAGGACAAGCATTGTTTCCTGTTAAAATTACAAAGGAGGAGAGGAGAAGACCCAACAACAACAGTTTAATATGAACATCCCTACCCTTACCTCTGTACTCCCCCAGTTGAGACTGAAACAGCACCGCTTGCATCCACACTACATTTCAGAATCAATGATGTCTCTAAATAAACTTCACACAGACCAATTTATTTTCCAACAGCCTTTTCTTTTCAAGCTGTATTCCCCAAAACATTACTTCTGAACAATAATTTAACAGAAATGATAGATATTAAAACAATGTATGATTTTTTGGTTTAGCAGCAACATTCTAAGAAAATTTCTGCAAAGCTCTTAAAACAAATTATTACCATTAATAACATTTCACAGAGCAAGAGTTAGCATTTCTCATTTCCACAGTTCAACTAAAAAAACCCCAAATAGAACATGCATTTTACATGCTTTTTCTGAAAGAGCTTACTGTACAGCATCCCACTAGTTTACAGAGCAGATTCATTCCATAACTGCTCCCCTTCCCATACAGGTCCTTTCTGACATACTCTGCATCTTCTGACTGGGGTCAGAGGGAGGGGAGAGCAGAAGCAGAGAGCAAAGGAGAAAAGAAAGCATCCTACTAAACTATGACTTGAAAACATCCCCAAACCAACCAACCAAGCCTCCTCCCCCAGCCCATTATATATCCCTACTGCACATATTTGTACCTAAATCCAGGATCCAGTATTTACAGCCGCTCGGCTGTCCGTTGCTGCAGCAGGTAGGATTTACTGAATGAAGCGATCCCAGAGTGTCAATCTGTTTAATCCTGTTTGGCATGGTGAGGAGTCAGCTGTTCCGATACCCACAGTTTACAAATAACCTACTCGCCCGCACCCCAGGGATGTGTTACAGCTTCTCCTGAAGATGTTCACCCAGATAACATTACAAGCAATGCCATCAGGTTGAAGAAGACGTTATTATCTTTTCAGTTTGGTTTAGCCCCCTGCCCTGCCGTCAGAGCAGCTCCTCTCTTCTAAGGATGCTCTCCTCTGACTCACTGAGCACAGTTCCAGTCTTTAAATTCACATGTGGGAATAGCCAGATGCAGTAGATTACACTCTACCGTAACTACTCTAATTGAGGCTCAAGATGATCTTAAAAAATGCAGCAAACCAGCTACTTTTCCTCTCAGCCTTCAGAAAAGATGCAGTCTAGCACCTCTACAAAGCATTATAGTAACTGAAATACAAAAAATCAATCTTTAATACCTCATTTTATTTTAAAGTGTATAGTTAGTTTCTAATGCTTTACCTAAAGCCATACATACAAAAAAGGACATTTTGTGGTCAGCTAAACCATGTAGCACTTGCCCTCGAACTTCCATTTTCCTGTACCAAACAGCTTCTTCCCATACCTTCAGCTTCTCTTGAGCCTTATTCGTGAAAAATAACAAAAAAAACCCCAACACCCCACTAAAAAAAAATCCACACCTTTTGATAAATTCATTTAAGATCTCACCCTGGTTTAAACTGCAGTTCAGATCTTTTTACCTCTAAACTCATATTCTGCAAGATATATTTCTAGCTCATCAAGCTGTCTTCCTGTTCAGTAAACTGAAACCGTATTTTATTTTTTTATCTATGCATTCTTCACCTAGCATGCCACACAAGCATTTGTCCATAAATATTTATTTATGGTTTGGGATTTTTTTAGCAAAACATACCTAGGAAAAATGTTTGGTTTCTTCCCCCGAACACTTTATCATCTAATTTTAAAGGACATACAAAAAAGCTACATTCACTAGATAAACAGCTAAAGACACTAGATAAACTTGCGAAAGCAAGGATCAAATTTCTGTAAAAATAGAAATGAAATGCTTTCATCATATTGTCATGAAAAGTGTCTTAAAATGAGATTGAACAAACAGTACTGTAAAACACACAAGCATGTAGTGGGAAAGAAGAAAATAGAGCAGTTGAGGGGGTTGCCAATGATAATAGTATAAATCCATGTAACGCAAGAATAAACAGGAATTTTATGTGGAGCTGATAGCATATTGGGTCCCAGAGTCAAAGGCTTATCATTAGCGCTTAATACCAGTTGGGTACACACACGTTTTCTTGTTTGCACTATTGAAGAGTTGTGCTCACCCTCCACCTGAGACTAAGGTTTGCTTTTTTCATATTCCTTAAGGAAAGGCACACTGAACTCTGAATTGGTTTCTCCTTTGTAGCCTCCTGTACTGAAACCATTAATTCCAATGCCTCAGCATTTTTCTTCTGACCCAATACAACTTTCAAATGACACTGAATTCCTAAGGGGGGTGGGGGTGGGGGGGTGAAAGGCAGGAGAAGAAAATCCCCCCATCTTTCTTCAGGATAAGTGATCTTTATATTTTGCCACCTACAGTGAGACTTCCACTAAGGCTAGTTTATTCTTCATGAAATTGTAGAACATCTGAAAATGATTCTAGTTTCTAGTTAAGAAAAAAAAAATAAATGAAACAATCCCTTTCCTCTACTCCCCAACAGTTCCCACGCACATCGAGCATACTAAAGAACATCCAGTCATCCTTCTTGTAGTTAAACTCTCACATCTTTAATTAATATTTAGAAAAAGTTAGCGAAGTTATCAATATTGCTTTGAAATCGTGATTTCTGTATGTAAGACAGCTTCTGACTAAACCAGCAAAATTTATACATAAAACTGTTCTTGGGTTTGTTTTTTTAACTGCATGTAGACTGACCTTAATAACACCAATAATATATGCAGGAAGAGATCTAAAATGCTCTGAGAACCACATCATTTGCAGCTTGCCATTTCAAAAAGTTCTTCCATTCCTACTCAAATCAAACACCATTATTTTTAGGTTTTGCTTTGGGCCTTTTTTCTTCTGAAGACAAATCTGACAAGTAAATCAAGGTGATGGGGGAAAGAGAATGGCCACAAGAACCACTACATAAAGCATATTTCACAGGTTATATGGTTAAGAAGGAAGGATCACAGATAGACAGCTGTCTTTGATGTATACAATTGTTGTAAAAAGCAGTTGTTCCACAGAAACACTGCAGTGGAGACAGCAAGACTCCACATGAACATGCTACAGAGTGACTGTGGACATTAAGTAAGAATTTGATTGAAACAACAGCTACAGCTTTCTTATGGTCTAAGACAGAAAGATCAAACCCATAACTTCACCTACCAAAGTATAAGGAAGAGGGAGATGACTTCTATATCACAAAAACATTTCATAATTTAAGATTCAGGGACCATTATTTAGTACCACTATAATCTTAGATTAGAAGCAAACACACCTCAAGATGTATCATAATTCTCAATTTCCATTTGAGACAGTGGCTTGTATCAATATATGTAACTTTAAGCCCAAACAAGCAGCCTATTAATGCCTTTCTATGGTTTACTTCAGGCTCTACCACAAAGTTCTCTTTGTCCTTCAACTCTGTCAGGTCTTCTGTATTGCAGAGCCCTATCCTGCATTAGCTCTCCCTGTCTGCTAAACAGCTCTCCCTGCAGCTCCTTGCACCAGCAATCTTTTGTAGAAACTCATCCTTGGTAATAACAAACTAGCCAGGTAATCTTAATTCTGCAGGCAAGAATACATCTACATGGAGAACACCTTTAGGCAAAACCACAGCTGGGCACAGAGCACAAGCTCAACCCAGCCCAAGCTGGACTGCATGGCACATTGCACAGCAGCCCTGAGCTGCCTCTCCCTTCATCTGCTGCTTAAGTATTTGTAGACCCCAGCACAATGGGACAACAAACTCTGATCGAATTAAGAAAGAAAAAAAAAACATATACTGACCCATTCCATTTGACAGCACTTAAAATAGTATTTTATTTTCAAGACAAAATTAACTGTTTCTTTTTTCTCTTTAGCTGTGTAAAGCAGAAATGAGTTTTCTTGACTATACATTTTGTATAATTTCCTTTAAAAAAAGCAGACAGTGATCAGATTCATTTCTGAAAGCAAAGTACTGATGAAAGGCCCTTCAGATACTAGCAATTTAAGACATTTCTCAGTTAAACCTGTGACAAAATAACTGTCCAGGTAAAAATTTTGTCAGTGGCTATTTCTGGAAGATTTTAAAACCCCAGATAAGAGCCCTCTCACTTTTAAGATACATTTTGTAAGAAAGACTACGACCCAGTGACTAAACAAAGAAACTAAAAAAAACCCCAAACCACCAATTAGAAAGAGCACTGTATACCCTCAGTAAATAAAGTAGCACATGGATTGTATGATACATGTAAATGAAGCATCACATGCCTGTATCTATTTGTACAGGGAAGGAATGGGATCAACTTCCTGCAATTAATCTTGGGGCTCACTGATGGATAATGTCAGACTGCCAAAACAATTTTAACATTGTGCCAGCTCACCCCAGCACAGAAGTAACAGTTCATCAGTCTTTGCCATTGACAGCCAACAAATTGGCTTGCTACAGCTTCTCACAGGTACCAGCTCTTAACTGCAGCATCTGCAATCACTGTTTGCCACTGTATTAACCTCCCTATGGAAGTGCTACCTCATCTGAAGGCACTATTACTAGTCTTGCAAGTAAGAAGAAATATTTATCCCTTCTTTCATTTCAGAGGACAACTTAAGTTAAACTGACTGCAATTCTCATATTCCAAGACATTAGCATGATAATAGAAATTACAACTTAGCTTATATTAAAACAAGGATAAACAGCATTCCAACTTAGCCTTCATAAGGCCCTATTACATTTTACACCATCTTGAGAAAAACAAGCAGAACAAGAAAGGGAAGCTAACAAAATGCAGAAATTTCATTTGTAAACATATATTTTGAATTGCCTCAAAGCCTGAAAAAGAAGCCAAAGAGCCAACCTTTTTTCCTTAATATCCACCTTCTGTGAAAAAAAAAAAAGTTTCAAAGATTATGGCATCAAGAAAAAACAGCTTCAAAATTCAATTTTGTTCTCAAGCAAAACTAAAACTGTCTTTTTCTCTGGAATCTTCCCCATTGTGTTCCAGACATTCCATTTAAAAAAGTAATTAATGTATTTTTAAATCAGTACTACAAAGTTATTTTTAAAATTCTTGTTCATCTTAAGATTAGAGAAGTATATACAAGATAATTGAAATTAATAGAAGAGTGAATTAATTATTCAGTTTTGCCAGCATCTAGATGTCATGATTTTAAAACCATTTTTAAGTGATCTATGAGACAAATGCTTTCATCACTTAGAAGTGCACAGTTCTTAGGATTTTGAGTCATGTTTCTGCATGTTGAAAAGATTCAGACTTTACAAAACTGTGCAGGACCGAAGACCGCCCAGACCTAGGAGCCTAAGTTAAATATGAAAATTCTTGAACTAAATTAACATTGCACAACCAATAGGAATTTTATTTACAACATGCATTTCCCATTAAAAAAAAAAAAAAAAAAAAAAAAAAAAAAGCAGGTAGACTCTGCATACAAACGTCATCTTTGGAAAGTTAGACCCTCTGCCTCACACCAGAATAACACAACCAAGAAACTGCAGAACATCAGAAATGCATCAATAAAGAAAACTGAGGTTGAATCTTCAAAGGTGAGCTCCCCACGCTATGATGAAAATTCTGAAAAGAGCCTGATTTTGACTTTTCCTCAGTATACAATGTGTCCACAGTTTAACTGCTTGGAGCACAGCTGCGCCACTAGGATCTGGTTTCTTCAGCTCCACACACAAAGATCATCCTGTTCCCAAAAAACAGCCTCGCTGCTCCTCAGTCTCACAGATAACACTGCCAGTCTGCAAGGAGCGGAATCATTACAACAGTGGCTCTTTGGACTTACATTCAGTGTGCTGCTTCCTGTTCTTTACTATCAGTGCTTCCAGCTGCCAGAGACACTTTAAACTGAATCACTCAGAAACTGTATTTTGCAATGAATTGTGCGAACATCCGTAATTTGAGATTTCCAAGAATTCCTTTCAAAATACTGGGGTGTTTCAATTAAAAAAACCCAACAAAACAACAAAACACCCAAACCAACAACCACCTCTAACAAAACATGCAGGCTATCTAATTAGCTGCCAAACTTGTAGAAAGTATTTTATGATTACAGGGAAAGAGGTATTTTTCAGCTGGGTGATTAATAACCTTCTCTTCTACATCCTGGGTAAAGCATTTGTCAAGAGCAACTGATATCAAGACACTTAAGTACTCGGGCTTTAATTAAAAATATTGGGAAATGAACCATTTATCTAAGCATTCAGTGACCAAGGCTAGGATCTAAACAAGTCCCTCCTGTCTCCAGCTTTTCAGAACATGCCCTAGCTGTGGCTCATGCCTGCAGCAAGTCAAAATATCAAAAAGCACATGACATCATAAACTCTCTCCCATTGTAATAATTTGGATATTATTTTCTTGAGTTTTTAATTTTGATCAGTGCTGTAGCCAAGGAATTGGAGCCTGTATACCACTCCCAAGAATGAAGAGGCCTTTCAAAGAAATGATGAGATGTTCAGTGTCCCTGGTCTTCTGTTTATCTGGAAAAGCTTTGGGAAAATTCTGATTCCTCAACACAGTCACCACTGCAGCATGCCAAATAATCTTGAAGGATCCCAGCCACTGTCAGCAAAACCACAACAAACCAGCTTCAGATAATTCAAACAAAATCTTTTGGATGAGTGTAGGAATGTTGTTCCACATACATTCACTACTTAGCAAGGGGTGGGAGGAGAGAAGAAACATGCCATGCCTTCCCTCTACATTAGAGAAAACACAAAGTATTCCAAGCGAGAAATACTTGCTGTCCTAATGAGACATACTGAAGAAACACTAATTTTTGACATTAATTTTACTATCCAAGTTCTCCTTCATCATCCTTTTTCTTCTTCATTTGAATTTCCTGATGTAGTTCCTGAACCATTCTACCACACCCTTTTCTCTTCCCTTCCCACTCCAAAGAAAAAAGGAATTGGCCTGTTAGCGTGAAAAAAAATCTGGTCAAAACAAGGTTTAATTTTCCAAACCTCTTGTAACTGCACGTACAGGAATTAGGATTATTTTCAACATAAATCTCTTTGCTAATTATGTTAACAAGAAATGCATGAAGTCAAAGACAAAAAAGGTAAGAATATATTCATCATAAGTGTTCAGAATAGTGAATTACATTCTTGACTTAAAATCCATTTCTTTTAGTTCACTTAAAAGGAAAATGAACAGTTCTAGTAACCAAACTAGGTCATTAAAAATAAAATAAATGGTTTTAAAATTGAGCACATATTCCCTGTAAGAAATACTGATGCTGAAGATCCATACGTATGCATCTGGAGTAACTGCTTCAGCAAGCTGGGAGGGCTACCTTCTGATACTGACCAAAACACTTTTCTTATTCCCCTCCTGCTAAATTTGAATTATACAAATGCATTTTGGTTAGTTACAAAGGATGACATCAAGACTTCTCCTCTTTATGTCTCTTCCAGTACTGCCTACCAGAAGTCATGTCCATGTTAACAGAACAGGTTAGTCACGCAGCACTGCTAGGTATGGCAGATGGAGACCAGCCATGACCCAACACCCTGCCTGCTTCTGGAAACAGGAAAGGCACACCAGCACGGAAAGCACCTGTCTGGATTTCAAACATTAACATTTAACACACACAAAAAAAAAACCCTTATGTACTTTCACAGCTTCCTTTATTATATTAAAAGAGACTTTAGCAAAATGAAGAACCCCCCATAATTCCTCTGACATACATCTAACAGGAGAGCAAAATCAGAAATAGGCATCTCTCTCTCTCTCAGCCTGGATTTCACATGCTGCATTTTTGTAAATTATAAACAAAGATTTGTTACTAAATAGATTTAAGTATATTTGGAGGCTAGCTTTGCCACAGGGAGAAGAAAAAGAAGGGAGCAAATAATCCACAGGACAGGGGTTTATTATCCTACATTGCCTGTCAGATGTCAAAACACAGAAATACTAGAAAACATGTACTGCCAAACAATTCCACAATTATGAGTGCTTCTGCATTGCAATTAACATTTTTTCTATCTACTATGGATTTTAGATGTAGAATAATATAGTCCCGAGAAAGATCTTTGGGTTACACAGCACATGGTTTACATCCATTTAAAAGAAAGTTAGCTCTGAATCAAAAAATGATCAGTCACACAGTTCAGAAGACTGAAAAGGGTATACTGTCTATAAATTACATAGTCACCACTTAACTAGAGCTGTGAATATGCAGTTACGAAATAGCTGCTCTAATTCCCTGCTTTAAATACTTCAGAAAGCTACTACACTCAGTTAAGACAACAATGTTCCTTTAGGACAGCAATTAAAATTCAGGTGCAGGAAATTTTTTTAATTTCCACAAAATTTTTTGCAATTTTCTTTTTCCCAGTAATTCCTTCTGAACAAAGCATACCATCATGGTGGAAGTTTTAGATTGCTAATAATGTTAACTTCCTGAAGCATGCAAAAAAACCGAAACAAACTCTATCCTCATACACGTCTCTTGCTGACAAAAATATGAGGTTAGTGTTCTTAAGAAGTTAGACTTTTCCAGAAGGTAACACTGTCTTTCAAAAGCTCACAACCTGATAACACAGTGCTATCTCCTTTTGCAATTTATAATAGCGTTTTGCTTTACAAAAATTATAAAATGCTTCTACATGAAAGATGAGACCGTCAAAATAGATAAAGTACCTTTCAAATAAAAATCATTACAGAAATGTAAATGCTTGTCATCACTTCAACAACTTCAGTAACAGAGTAAGACTATGTTATTCCACAAACAACAAAGGAAGATAGTAAGATACTATTTACTTCAGTTCTGAGGAC
The DNA here is from genome assembly GCF_003259725.1 of Athene cunicularia. Lineage (NCBI taxonomy): Eukaryota > Metazoa > Chordata > Aves > Strigiformes > Strigidae > Athene > Athene cunicularia. Next base: position 74,117,643 of record NW_020799095.1, read on the forward strand.
TGTAATCTTAGCACAGTCTTATGAAGATGATACAAGCAAGCACTGGATCCTGTTGTCTGGGTTTTCACTTTACCAAGCAACCAGGACACACAGAGGACACAGCAGGTACCTCCAGGGTACAATCTGTTGTAAGCACCTTTTCTTTAGATGTTACTCTGAATCTGTAACCAGAGCTCTGAGTCAGTGATTTCCAAACTGATTCTGGTATGACTGCATTTAGTCCTGCCAAATCTTTAGGATGAAAGGATAAACTCACCTAAGCCTGTTCTACTAAATCAACCAGCATTTAGAGTGCGTGTATTTTGTTACCCTTGAGACAATGAGAGTAGGCAGCAGAAAACACACTAGGACGGACCACAAGCAAGTCAGGCCATGATAAATAAACTCTTTAAAATAGATTAGCTACTGACATAAAAATTTTAAGACATGTGAGTAACATGGTTTTCACCAATCAAGCTTTTCTGTTTAATAGTGTCTAAAGCATACTTAATCCAGTCAGTTATTTGGGTTTTTGTGGCGTTTTTTGTTCCTGTTTTCTTTTTTAAAAACCCTTTCACTTAATATACTTTTTTTTGCTAGTGAGTGCTGCTTGCTTTCTTATTATCTTTCAGAATCTTTTTTATCACTACAAATTCCCTACATTTAACATTTCTAAGAATCCTCTCCTAATATTTATAAGGGGAAGGCAACAGCTTGAACTTAGACCTTGACAAACTCTTTTACTTCCATGTCCCTTAAGCTTTTCTGTAGAAAGCAATAGATGGTCATTCAGCTTTACTAGTCCCTCTTTCCAGGTGGCTTCCCTGGCAGCTTTTCGTTCAGCATATATGCAGGTTCTTACATGCAACTAGATTTCCCTAGACTCTGTGTTCCAGGAATCTCTGTATCACTGATACTTTAAAGCCTATATTAGCAAATGAACATATGCCTAATAGGGCTATGATTACGCCCAGTACACTGAAACAAGAATAACTAGTACCTTTCATGAGCAGAAATACTTCTTTACAATTCCCTTCTGTTTCTTACATGGAATTAATGTATTTTCGGGAAAGATCTTAAGCATTTCTGATATCCCCACAAACACTAAGGGGAGTCCAAGACTCCAGAAAACACTTAGAACATAACAAGTCCATGCTGGCAATTCTAACTTTCAGCATAGGATCACAGGATAACTCAAACTGAAAGTGGTCTCAAAAAACCATACAGTCCAACCTCATGCTCTAAAGAATGGATCAGTTAGGAGATCAGACCAGATTATGTGGGGCTTCGTCCAGTCTGCTCTTGAAAACCTGAAGTACTTTTAACTGCTTCTTGTAACAGGGACTATTTCTGCTGCAGCATAAATGGTTAACATACAGTAGTTCAGGCACAGCTGGCTTATGACCACAGGGAAAATGACTACAGGATTCTGGCTATCAAGGACAACTTGATAACAAGCTTACCTTTATGATTATGCCTGCTTGTCAATTATGTAAATGTCTTCTATTGCTACAGGGGTTAACCATTATACATACTTCCTAGAAAATGCATACTGTAAATTTCTGAAAAGTCTCAAGAGTTCTTTTCCCAGGATCATGAAATGTTTTTACAGTGCTATTTGCTCATCACAACAGATTCTTTTATTCAGTTTGCTCTAAGAATTGCATCACTTATTTGCGTAACTTCCATGTTAGAGAATAATTAATTTAAGTTCAATAGTTGTCCCAGATACAGAAAAATATCTTGCTATTTGTACTCGACTCAAATCTAGGAGAAAACACAAATTGGAACTACACCTGTATCAGTGAACATGCACTCAAAATAGCAGCAAAACAATGTGAAATGAAGCAGTGATTTGAAACCAATACCAACAATTTCAGAGAATTCAAGGGCATCTGTAAAAAAGCTTCTAATAGAATTGTGTTAAACGTGATGCAACGTTTCTGGTTTAGCACGCACAACAGAGACTTTGATTTTCTTTGATTTCAGGAAAAGTGAAATGTAGTCAATGGGACATGAACTTTCAGCAGCCTTTTCACAAAACCAGAATTGGAGGAAGGCAAATGCTAAATCCTGCTACTTCCATCTGCAGGCAGTGATGATGACAGAGGATGTGATGCAATGTGACAATGTCCTGAAATGTGCACAAGAACACCAGCTCTAGCCTGTTCCTCAACAATTTTCTCCTCTCCACTAAACACAGGACCCATAAACGCTCCTCCCAACACCAAGTTTAAGAATATAAGCCACAGCAGCAGAAGTGCCAGAAAAATAGAGTCGGAAAAAGAACAGAAGACCTTGTGGACACAGTCAATATTATACTGCTCTGTGACAAGGAAAACTCATCAGATGGTCCTTGGAAATGAACAGCCACAACAGCTACAGAGAAGTAAGTATCATAGAATCAAAGAATCATCTAGGTTGTAAAAGACCTTGAAGATCATCTAGTCCAGCCACTAATCTAACACTGACCGTTCTCAACTACACCACATCCCTAAGTGCTATATCAACCTGATACACCAATAGCTCCTTGTCATCTGTCATGAATAAGACAGTTACCACACATCTATGTCAACTCCATGGCTCTAGGAGCACTCTCTTGTCCAAATAATTGTCCCTAGCTCCACTCTTCCTGTCCATCACCACCTTGACAAGCTACTTATTGAAGTGGAAGAGAGATTCTTTGGATTGCTCTGAGGTGCTCTTTGGAGCATCAGCTTTGAAGATTTACTTAATCCAAAGCAAAATATGGGTAACAAAGACACCTTCAAGAAGTAATTCTCAACATTGAAGCAACTTTTTCAACAGTCTGTTGCACCTGAAAAGGGACAGTTGATGAAAATAAACATGACTCCAGGATGATTTTCTTCAATTGCAACATATGAACAAAATTTGCAGGATATGATTTTAGTTTGTTCTGCCTTGGTCAGAAAAAGAAACTGCTGTTGGGGAAAGGCTAATTGCAAGCAAAATAACAACTCTCTTGGGAAATCTAAAGCCATCACAATCACTGGTTTATATCCATCTTTACCTCCCAAAGATCAGCTGTGCAAATACATCTGTTCTGAAGCAGATACTTTTTACACACTGATTTCCTTTCCAACTACAATATATAAGAAAACATATTTGGCAGCTGTCTGGGACCAAAAGTACATTCAAGCCAGTATTATAAAATTTCTTCTTTTTCTCAGCTGTTTTACCGAGCTCCCAAGCAGGGCAAAAAGCTTTCATTACCTATTTACAAAATTTCCAGAGACAAATTAACTACATAATTATGCCCACAAATACAGTCAGCATGAGAAATACAGATATATCTGACAGGTCTTCCTGAGTTTGGGTTATGATAAAAGAATAATGCAGGAGTTAAAGGCAGGTTTTTGCAGAAGTCAACCCTATGATGTTTCAGAGCACGTATAAACTTGATTTTGGGAGAATTCTTCTAGAAATGCAAATTGTGAGTTTCACTGAATCTCCTTATCTAGTTTAGGACTGCACCATGCTGAGGAAGCAATTCATATAGACTCCACTGTTTATTTAAGGCTGAATTAGAATTTGGCTATTAACTCTGACCATCTGATATAGTTTGGTTATAAAGCTCAATGCAAAGATTATGATCTAATGGACCACAGTCAATTGCTGACATTTTATTTGAGTTTACTTTTGCTCAAACCATGTTTTTAACTGCAAACAACTAAAACCTCAAGGTAGGAGAGTCAGGATAGAGAATTCTTGTTTTACTTTATACTGCAGCTATTTTATTTACCTGGACTAAAGCATGAGAACATATTTGAAAAACCACACATACATACAAAACCTAAATTCAAACTATCTTTGCTGCTATTAAACTAGTAATGCTTTTTATCAAGATATTTGTGATTAATGGAAATTTATGATTTATTAGGCTTTCAAAACAACTAATAATTGTGTAGCTGAACTTCAGCTCTGCAACTCTGTTCAAGATCAAATCTGCGTGAAAAATAAGTTGAACTGACACTGCAACACAGCTTTTAAAATTTTTTGCTTATTTAGATGAGCGGATTGTGAAATACAGCTGACTGCTCAGCTTTGCCCCCCATGAGCTCCTCAAGGCTTTCTATAAACTGGTTATCTGGATGGGTGGCCTGTTATTTGGAAATTTTATGAGGAGGTAATTGATTCATCAAGAATCAGAATTCATAGATTAACATTTAGTGTCTTGTACAACTGCAACATACTCCTCGATACCACTTTCTGCATGTGATTGTGTCCAGCTGTGTAGCAGAAGCACACACATTTCTATATGGTGCCCTGGTAAGTACAGTCCTCACCTTGCCACGTGGCTCTAAGGCAACAAGACAAAGCAAGTACCTACTTACTGCTTGGACTTAACTTTCCCAGCTGGCCTGGGCTGTAACTCATTTCCTGCAGCTGCAAACTCTGTCAGACAGTCTCACAGGCAAGCGCTCTGGCTCTGAGCCACGGGTGGGGATCCTTTTTCCTTATGCATGGCCCATGCTTTGCTTGCTTGCAGTCTCACAACAGCAAATCGTCCCCTTCTATAGCCTCCGTCTGCTTGTAAGCAAACAACTGCTGCCCAAGTCATCCTTCTTTTCTACTACAAACAGGCGGTCCTCCTTCAATTATTCCAACTGGATCTCCATTTTAAGTGATCAAATTCTGCTGCGGCTGCTATCCAAAGCTTCCTCTTCCTGCATAACAGTATTTGGACTCAACATGGAAACACTCCAGTTCTTAAGCATAACTTTCAAAGCTCTTGATCATACGTAAGACTTTTTATCTTTACTCTCTCCTCTTCCCCTTTCATCTAAAATTAATACTCTGAATAGGTGGTGTCCACTTGTGTGACAGCAAGCTTACTTAATGTAACAAATTCAAGACTGTTTCATCCCATTCTGTGGCCTCAACTATAAAATGTCTCTCTTTCCTGGGGAAGTATCTCTAGATCACCTGTGATATTTTCCTTAATTCCTGAATAGCAATTCAAGTAAGATCTCTGACACCTGCCACGCCTGTCCTATACCACTCCTTCCCATCTTGAAGGTGTAGAGAAGGGCTTACTACACAGCTCTTTAAACAAATTTGACAACCTTTGTCTTGAAAACCATCAAGTGTTCAATCCTCCTTATTATGGTAGATCATTTGAGAGATACTACAGGGTTTTTTTTAAAAAAGACTGCTGAAATAACTTTTCTCTGTTTATGGCACCAGTCAAGGGCTGGATCCTGAGAGTAAAATCAAAAGCCAGTGTTCAGTATTGCAGTGGTGTGTGGTATGTCACCATGTTAGTAAGACATCACATACCTTTCAGATCTGAACAAACCTATATAGATACCTGGATTACAAGAATGTATAGTACAGGCAGACACTGTACCTCCAGGTAAACAAAAGATCTCTGTGGCCAGGTGTTGAACCAAACATATAGTTACAGAAAAACCCCATAACTTAAAAGACGACATGTAAATATAAGCCTTATAAGCAAAGGCTTGTTGAAGCCTTTGTAGGTCTCCAAACAGTAGCACCTACAGGAAGGGTATGGAGGACTATCACAAATTTTTCAGACTTCAGATGTACTTACAAAGTTGGAAAAGACACTGAACTTGTGATCTAAACAGGCAAGATATTCACAATTTTAAACACCTGCCAATTTTTCCTGAGTTTACAAGTTCAATTTTATTATACTGAATCCTGTCCCCTGCCTTTTACCCAAAGCTGTGGTTGTAAATGCCCTACAAATGAAGGAAGGAGAACTGCACATATAGAAAGGATGTACCACAGAACAAAAAGAAACCCTTGTTAAAAAAAAGAAGCACCAAATAAAACAGGAACATTCTCCCCCACACTCACTAACATGTGAAGAATCACAGGAAAAAAAATTGTTGCCTTATGTATTGCTTGTGAAAAACATGTTCTTCCAAAGCTAGTAATTTATATTTTGTGGAGTGCACCAACTGTTATTCAACCTCTTCACTACCCACTTGTTTGTCTTTTTTCTGCATTATAAAAGGGATTGAGATTTTTTTTTAAATGTATTCATCTGTAAACTGCATGTCAAATTGATTAAATGACCCAAATAACTTACAAAAATAGATTTGATATCCAGCAGAGCAAGCAAGAGGTCTGGAACCTGCAATCAACTCTCCCCCTAAATGACTATCCACCTAGGGAAAGTCTTTATTCCGTGTAACACTTTCCCACACTCTTAACAAAATGTTCGTTATTTTAACTACTATAAATTTTTTGAGATTGAAGATACTGTAAAAATGCTTTTTTTTTTTTTTTTTTTTTTTTTTTTTAAATTTTTCTTTTAACCCATTGGTAGTGATTAGATATTTAAAGTAATACACACTCTTAGAGGACAAGTAACATCTACACTTGTAGGCAAGTTATGAGTAATTTTCGGGGCTGTCTTCTAACATGAGACTAAAACATTACATTTCATGGTTGACATATGTGGACAGACAAGGAACGACCAAGACCAGCTGTCAGAACTAGGCTTCACTGAACATACTTTCTACTTTAATAATCTTTCATGTTAGCCTACTTTGGATAATAATTTCAGATTATTTAAGGCACTAAATATCACCCAACACTTCTGTACTCAGTGATGAAATGTGATTTTACACAACTTAAGAACCAGCTGTAGATTAGAAGAGGTTTGTTATTTCAAAACTTGGAAGCTCACTTCACCTCTGAAATACTGTGGCTTTCCAACTTGTTTAGTTGGCAAATGGTATTGATAAACACTGTTGAAAAGATCAAAATTTTAGGGTACAAAGATACTGAAGGGAGTGCAAAACTCTCTGCTTCATCAAACCATTTGTATAGGCTAAGCACTCAACATCCAAGCAGCCACCCCCACCACTTCTGATGGTGATCACTTCCTTTTTTCCTTTGGAATTACATAAAACCTCTTTCTCCCTGAGCCTCTCGCAACAGCTTGCTATGCCAGACATGCACAAATTCCAGACTAGTGTCTACTGCATGTGGCTTAGCCCACGAACCTGTACAGAATTACTTGACCTTGAGTACTGCAAGCCTGACATATGACATGTATTTTCAGAACTAAAAAATCCAGAGGGCAATATCCTTCTTTGTTAAATCATTCGAAAATGCTGAAAGTTTTACTGTATTATGGTCAAAAAGAGAAAAGGAACCCCCCCCCCTGTATTAAAGACTGAAGTTGCAGAATTGAGCACTTGAAATCTAGGAAATACATTTAAAGTTGTCCACCCAAGTACACGAACTGCCTTAAATTATGTGTCATTCACTTTTTCTTCATTATGGGGGTTGTGTGTTTTGTTTGTTTTGTTGGAATTCATACCTCAATCAATGCTCACAATAAACAGTTCTGAGAAAATCATCTAATTGTTTTTCCAGTCTTCTGATTAGCATACTCCCCAATGTCTTATTTAAAGATCTGTAATCAAATGCAGCACTTAAGAATGAATAATTGCTTTGTGGGATTGTCTGAGGTACTTTTCTCTATGGGGGGGGGAATAAAATCAAAGCACTCCACTAATTTTACTTAATTTTTGTAATCTCTCTGTGAAATGAACACTTATGAACCTCTTTCAAGCAATACAAAGTTGAGGTAGAGACTGAACTCAAACGTATCCAGTGGTTTCAAGTACCCAGTCTAAAGTTGTTTGGTTTTTTTCTTTTTTTTCCCCATCCCCCGATACTTAATATTATATAATAAATTCGCAAGTTCAAGACAGTTCACACTGACTTCAGTCACAGTCACATGCACAGGAAACGTTACAAATCAAACATCCAGCTCCTAAACCTGACACTCAGTAATGTGGGAATAAACAATTAGCAGCTGCTTCTTATCAGCTGGGGTTTAGATGGCATGCTTTAACATCCCACAGGAAGCCTGTGGCAGAGGCAGGGACAAAAGTCACTTCTGAGGCTGCATTCAACCCTTCAAATTATGCTTATTCTAGCAATGGCCTTCTCTTCAGTTTTTCAGATCCTTATTCAGATAATTAATGCTCTTCATTTCAAAGCAACATGTTGAACAGAAACTAAAGCAACTTTACAACGTGCTGCCCCATTTTCCCCAAACACACACTAAAGGAAAAAAAGCAACGCAGGTTACATCCACCAGTTTGATTAATAAAAGTAACCTCTCAAAGACAAAACCAGCTCTGTCTCTCCCTCAGGAGTCTGACAGGCTCAATGTTCTTCATATAACATGTATTGTCCACTACAATCTGCCTCTCCTAATAAAATTCTCTGCGTTCGAAGGTGAAGTCCCCTAGCTCCAAAGGAAACTGGATTTATCAATTCTGTGGGTGTTGCTAAAAAAAAATAAATATCCTGTTGACATTTCCATGATTTCACTCCCTAGTCAAAGGAAGAAATGTTTCAGTGATACCTAATGACATTTTGCAATTTTTTCTTCAAGACAACTGCAAACTTTCTCTATCCACATTGTTTGTTATAGGACACAAGAGGACAAAAATATATTGCAACTATACAGTTCAATCCTTCAGACCCACCCTCCCAATCACCCATCATTCAGGAAGTTCTTGCTGTGCATGCTCCTAATATAAGAAACACAAACTCTTCCATCTTTTAGACAAGCATGTTTATAGAGTGTGTGAAAAAAATGGGAAAAATTGTAATGTGATAGCTGGAATGGACTGAATAATTGAAAAATTCGAGGTTATATTTATGAAAGACTGTCCAAAACCAGAGTTTTGTCTTTTGGAAAACAAGTTTTCCCCAACACCACTTTCCTGGTAATCTTTTTACTTCCAATAACAAACTTCTTGAAATGCATCTTCTCCACCAGCATGTGATGAAACACCTTCTAATGAACTGGGCTTTTTTTAAATTCACATTTCTTTCTGTTCACAGGCTAAAAACTCAAGTAGTTTCAAATGAAGCAAGCAACCAAGCAGTTTCTCTAATGATGAACTACTCTGTGTCCCTGGGGAGTTTACAGAGCCAAAGGAGTACATAGCACACCAAAACCTTAAAAACTTTCAAAGAATTATCAGATTTTTCTTGCACCCTTTAGGGGCACATTCTTTCATGCATCTGAAAAAACAAAGTAAGATTTCAGAGCTGCTCTGGGAAAAAGGGATGAGTGTGCCACTGCTACCCTGGAAAACTCAGTTAAGTAAAATATAGTAGTTCAAATAGCCAATTCCTGTGTCAGGGCATATGGACACGTGTATTTACCTTTTCCATTGCTGAGTCTGATCCTGTCATGCCTTCTTACTGTAGGGTTTCTCAAGAACCATTGATAATACACACTGGAGATTTTCTTCCCTCCCCCCTTTGAACACACGACAGGTATAGATTTTCTTATCACCGCAACTTGATCTAACATGATACATAACTCTGTACACCAAGACACATATAATTTGCTTAAATCTCTTCCCTGTCTTCAGCCACATTTTCACTTAACATTGAGAACTGCTGACTGTTTATCTTGGAATGGACAGGGTGGCTGCTGATTGCTAAAAGCACTGCGTTTTATCTAATTAAAAACTAGAAACCAAAACAGTACAAGAACAAAGTTCCCATTTGCACAGTACTCTCTATTACCTAAAACTCACGCTGCTGCCAACTAAACTTTGTTTCCATCATTTCTTACCTTTGTGGTTAAAAATCCCTTCCATCTCCATACTACTGCGGGAGTGAGCGATGCAGAGGGACCCGCAGGGGACCAGGCCTTCTGCAGCTGGGGACCGATCCGTGGTTCGAACCAGACACCAGTCGGGCTTGTCATGGGGCCTCTCCAGGACCTCCACTGTCTGCCCACGGCGGATTGTCAGCTCATTACTGTTGCAGGCGGTGAAGTCGTGGATTACCACCGTCAGCTCGCACCCACCAGACAACTGTGAGGGGAAAAACAAGAGGAGAAGCCAGATGAATGCTCGTTATCAAACCATCCGTCATGCACCGTTACCTATTTAGGATTCCTGGCAGGATTCGTATTTTGGATGAGATAGCAAGCTTCTGGGACTTTCCACATCAAGAAGAGATCATTTCAAAATCAGGCAGTTCTGGCGTTTTAGAACAGATTTCTAACTCTGCTTGTCTCTGCCTATGTTCAAAGCACACCGGCTGTGACAAGGCTGGGCGGAGGATTTAAGCGGTTTTTCTTGCTAGACTGCTCCTTACCCTGAAAGCTGAAGTAGCAGTCACTTCAGAATATATTTTATGGGTGATAATTTGCAATAAAAAGACAGATATTACTAAATACAGTCACTCATGAGCTTTGTTATCTTGCAAATTCAAGGCAGAAAGAGGAACCTTTTTTGAATGAGCTTACTGCCTTATTCCCACCCCACTCACAGTTTACATAGACAGGTCACAAAATCATCCAGGAAACACCATACGTAATTATAAAAATCAGCATGAGGTTCTTCACATAAGATTCCCAAATACTTAACTATTTGATAGAAAATCCACATGGGCTTACAACTTTCGCATTTTTGCTTTCCCAAATAAAAACCCACAAACTTGAACTAAAAGCATGAAAGTTCTGGGTTTTCCTCCCCCCCCCC
>NW_020799095.1:74128197-74243030 GCF_003259725.1 Athene cunicularia
AGAAACACTTCATTAGAATTACTTTGCCTAAGCTTAAATTTCTTCTCTTTGATTGTTTCACCTGCTTTGATGTGAAATTAAAATCATCATCTGAACTTTGCAAAAGTCCCAAGATTGCTCAGTGCCAGAGAACCCATCCAACTAAAGCAAACATCCTGGGAATTCCTTTTCCTTCCATATGACAGTGGCATTCCAAGCTATTTTTAGTGTGTATTTCTATAGCTCAGGCTGCTTCAGTGCAACATTCATATCAGATCTCAGCTAGCATGTAACTTCTGTGAATTCAGTCATTTTGGACCAAGCCAGTAAACTCAACTCAGCAAGGTAATCCTGCAATACTCTATGCTGACAAAGGAGGACATATACTCTGTAAGAGTTCCAACTGCAGCAAATAACAGAAACATGTGCTACACCAACATACTGCATGATTCCTGCCACATTATTTTTGACTGCTACATTCAGGCTCTTACATGGCTGCCAGCTACATCCCATGAGCTTTAGGAAAAGGAGGTAAGAGACTGAATTGTTACTTCTTAATTAGTTTTCATTACAAGCCTAGAACTGAAGCACTAGATAAAAACTTTTCTAGGCTAAAATTATTTGTTATCAAGCAAGAATTTTAGAGCAACAGACAAAACCAGCAAAACCCCAGTAAGAACTCCAAGGCTAATTCCAACCTTCTCTTCCTCTAGCCTGCAACAAACAGCAGAATGCAACTCCTAGCAGATGGTCTGCAGTAACTCCAGAGCTTTCCCATGGTATCTGCCAGCTAATCTCATTGGCTACCCTTGCTTGTGTGTGCATACAAGTAAGTTTTCTTGGGGGAATACAGAGGCCAAGAAGGGCAGAAAAACCTCATACGTCTAGTGTTTAAGGAAGATAGATCAGGTTGCACCCATTTAGATCCAGGCTAAAAATTAATCATATTGCTTCTACTACATCTCTCCGGACAGCCCCAATACACAAATTACAGGGGGAGGGTACATCTTCAAAACATGCTACCTCTTCCCTCATTAAGAAGTTTCCCGTTCCTTTACACTCTTTCCTTATTTTACATTAGTTTTAAGTCCATGCAAAACTATGCCAAAGGGGAAAAAAGTAAAGAGCTTTCCCTTGTTTTCTGGTATTGATTTGTGTTATAGCCTTCTTAGACAAACTCAGAAACAATTGAAACCATCTGTATGCCTGATGGGGACTAACAAAAAAGCTAATGAAGTATGACTTCACAGGGTGTCCAATGCAGACCAATTTTTCTCAGGAGAGTCCGTATCCCAATCAGTGCAAGCTCCAAGACAGTAAACAAGCTGAAACTTGCCAGAAACTGCATCTAGTCTTCGTATTTTCTCCTAAATACCTATGGGAGCATAGCTTTGGTGCTCTGCTTGCTTTCTTGACTCTTCACTTGCTACAAATAGAGATTTACATATATTTTGTGACCAGTGTAATGGCCACATGTTTTTGGCTTTAATATAGATGTTCTTTCTTCTCCATCCCCTAATTAAAAATATAAAAATTCAGATTTTATGTTCACTAAGTATTTTATGTAGTATTAAGCTAAAGGAAAAAAGCAAACAAAGGCTGTCAGTGGCTATGTCAGAAACTATTAAAGTAAAAAAAAAAAAATCCTACTCTTTCAGACTGTGTGGGAATCAGATATCCTAGCTGGTTAGTATTTCACTGAAATTCGATATTCAATCACACTTCAGTACAGTGTGTAAGACACTTCCTGTATGCAATTGTTTGTTCCACACCATCCCCAACCATGCACTAACACTGTTAGATGCAACTTAGTGCAGGAGTTCTCCACTACTGCCTAACACCCCCAAAACTATGATGTTCTCTGCCCAACACACATCTGTGTCATTACAGAGAACATTTAGCAACCTTCCTGACCGAGAGAACATTTACCAACTTTCCCCTCCTTTGGGATAACAAGACTCCTACAAGACTTCTTTGGGATGACAAGACTCCTTTGGGATAACAACCTTTCTTTCCTCCCGTAACAGTAATGGTTAGGAAATGCTGCTTTCCTCTTTGTTTCATTGCTTATTTTCTCTCAACATTTTCTGAAAGCAGTTTCATCTTTTGCAGAGATTAAATGCAGTTGGACAGCAAGGAGTGTCTGTGATTAAGTGCATTGCTCAACAACTGTTGCTGGGTCAGCTTTGGCAAGGAGGCTCTCTAGGCTAGCTGAAAGGAAGAGCAAGAGGCACAGCAGAGCTGGGAGACTGAGCTGCACTGAAGAGAAAAGAGTTACAAACCATCTAAATCCAAATTTAGGCTGAACAAGGGCTTTATATACTTTATCCATCCTTCTCAAGAAACCTTTTATGTAAACTGAATTAATCAAGCATGATAAAAATAAATAAGGCTATGGCTGAAACATGGAAACTGGAGAGGCAGAGACAAGTCGAGAAACAAAACCCAGACAGAAATAGAACCACAGATTAAAAAAGGTGCAAGGTTTAATTAAACAGCTTATCATGGCACATAGTGTCATGCTGTTGCTGAAATTAATGTTAACCCTCTATGTTCATCTCTCTGAGGCCTTTTAATCACTGTCCCTTGTAGAGAGAGAAAAAAAATAAAGCCGTAACACATGCTTGCTAGCCAAATACATTCCTAGCATAGGTTTTCTGCAGTCAGAGACACCACACCAAGAATTCATCTGCCACCAGTATCTGGGAGGTTCACCCGTGACAAGAGTTTTGCTACATACAACAGCCTTTACATCAGGCCATATAACCTTCTCTCAGGACTGCAAATTAAATTTACTGTCCCACAGTAATTTTACATTAAGGAGAAGGGAAAGGAAAGAGAGCAGCTAATGAGATTTTTCAATTATTTCAAGCATGAAAATCTTTAATTCCCCTTTTAAAATGAAAACAAGTGCACTGTGGGAGAAAAGAAATGGGAGAGACAGTTCTGTCTCAAAATAAGAGTATTTGGCTTTAACCAGGTAGCTGCACAGACTCAGTTTCTGACTCTCAAAAGAGGCATACACTCAGAGGCATGTCTGGTTTTTTACTAGCATTTTTTCTACTGGTGGGAGCCTTTCTCTTCTGCAGTCTCAGCTGGCAGAACTAAATACTTGGTTGTCTCCTGCTGCTTCAGTCCTTTTTCTATTTTCCAAAGTACTTTACACAAGCTTAAAGAAGCATGAGAATGAAATACAAGTTCACATACACACCAGTGCAAAGTGTTACCAGCTGGGCACAGAAGACAATTTCTTAAAATATTGCTCCACTGACCACCCACAGTAACTAGCATGATTCCTACTATTTAGGATAACACCCTATGACAGCTCTTCTAAAAGCCTCTCATCTTCTCAGCTACCAAAATTGTAGTTTGGATTATTTCATGTTTCTACCAGATCATCTAATACAAGCATGAAAAGACCTATCAGACTTACATTGTTCCTCTAGCCTCCCCAATTCACTTCCTATGCATTGGACCAAATTCAAAAGGCAACATTAAAATCAGATCAAGCTCTGAGGCTAGGAGCTGTTGAAAAGTGAAATGAATGGGCCAAATGTAATCTCTTTTATTGGTTAGTCACCTAAAATGCTGGCTGCAGAGCTACAGAAGGTGAATGGAAGGAATGCTGCGAAAGGTGAAGGGCAAAATATTTACTGAGAAGGGTACAATAAGAGCACTCATTCAGAAAACTGAGATGTTTTAATGGAGTAGAAATGTCCCTCAAAAAATTCTGTATTTCACTCTGGACTCCATTATACCCTCCTTTACTTCAAGATGGGTCAGCACTATGGATATATTTAACATGTCTTGCAATAGGAAGGTACACCCCATGATATTAAAAGGCTGGAAAGGAATCTTAAGTTACCTAGTCCACTTCTTTCTCTAGAGCATGATTAACTACCTCTATATTAGTCATGATTAACATTTATCCAAACTGTTCTCAAAGATCTCCAGTTACGGAGATTCCCCAGCCTTCACAATTACTCTGCTCTAGGGCTTCACATTTTCATAACCACAAGAAAACAAATACTATTGCAATCTTTTATTAAAGATAAGTCAGTTGATCTCATCCCATCCACTGAAAATATGGGTAAAACACTGTTCGAAAATATGGGTAAAACACTGTTCGAAAATATGGGTAAAACACTGTTCTAAAATATGGGTAAAACACTGTTCTAAAATATGGGTAAAACACTGTTCTAAAATATGGGTAAAACACTGTTCTAAAATATGGGTAAAACACTGTTCTAAAATATGGGTAAAACACTGTTCTGTAACTCTGCATAGTAGCTTTTTATACCCTTGAAGACCTGAAGTTCTTCCTCCTGCCTTTTTTCTTTAGGCTCATTAGCCCCAACTCTGTATCTTGCCTCATAAGTTATGTTTGGTAGACATCTAATCAGACTTTTTTTTCTCCTTCTTTCTCCTGGAACTCTTCCAATGGACCACTAATTTGCTAAAATTCTGTATTCAAAACTGGATGAGGTATCTATTAATAGAGACCTTATGAGTGTTGAGTAAAGAATGAAGACTTTGTGTCCTGCAGCTCAGCATCCTATTTCTGCAAGCCAATATAGGGCTGCTTCCCCCCCAATAATTTCATCACACTGTTAAAATAATAAACAGCTTGTGAGCCTTTATAGCTCTAGATTATGTTCACAAAAACTGTTCAATACTCCCACTGTTTTCATTAGTAGTTAACCATTTCCACCTATTCACATCAGCTCAAATGTTCCTATTAAATTGCATGGTATTTTGCCAATTAATTTCTCTCATTTGCCAAGACAATTCTGAATTCTAATTCCGCCTTCCAGTATCATTTTCAGATGACATGAAGCTGGGAAGGATGTCAGCTTTATAAACATATGGTCTATTGCATCATCCCAGTTGTTACTGAAAAGCAACATGCCACAGTGGAGCCAACAATCAGAACTTAGAATTCTAGCCCAAAAAGCCAGGGTGGAGAAGAAAAGAGCTAATCATGAAGTTATTCTCTATTGTTAAGACACTTCCAATTATGTCAGAAAACAGGATGCAAGGAAAGAAGCTCATCTGGACAATACTCAACCACTTACTACCAAGGCTAAGGATTTTTAGCTCTTTCAAAGTATATCTCTGAGGAAGTGAGAAGGAATATTGCATTCTGGATAAAGGATTTAATTGTTCATATTCATCCTGTATAACTGCTTATCACTTCTAACCAAAACATTTATTTTAAAAGAATCATCTGTCTGAACATATAATTGGAGAAAAAAAGAGAATGGTTTTAACTTGGCTGTTGATTAATGACATGTTTTGTATTTGTGTCTCAATCACAATAGTGAATACACATGAACAGAAAAACGTTCAGCGATAGCATAATAAGTAATAGAGTGTAAAACATTTCTACCACTTAATTAACACTATTTAAGTTACTTGATATTTTTAATGTTTCTCAATTTGGAATCCCAGCTCAGTTTGGAACATGCTCCAAATTCAACCGAGGAGTTCCACTGGCTCCATCTGGCTAACAACATCAACAGCACTTAAAATCCATAAAACTGTTTGACTTCATCTCTGTAAGACAATCATACATACTTCAAGCTTCTAGGCTGAGAAAACAGTCAACTTTAAACCCCAAATGTACTGCAGTTAATGAATTTTCAACATACAAAGTGAGAGATTACTTCAGATTCAGCAAGAGTGTGAAGATATCATACAGATTTCATTGGCCTTCTGCCCATTACTAAATAATTTTTATTTTGCATTTTTAAACAGACTAAAAAATTTTCTCCTCTAAATGTATTTAAAAAACCAAAACATATAACGGAAACATTAAACAAAACTACTCTGTTAATTCACACACTTTTAAAAGTAAATTTCTTCCTTTGACATACAATACATACATAGCACAAGTAACTTCTAGGGAGTCCCCTAGTTTTCAGTTTGTTTTTCTTCTCAAAGAAAAGTCTAACAAAAACTTTATATACTAATTTAAGAACTCAAAAATACTTAACCAAATTTAAAACTTAATTTGTCAGGAAAATATTTAAAATAATTCTCCATTCCTCCTTCCTTTCATTCCTCTTTCTTTCAACTTATAACTCCTGTTGAACAGGTTGTTGGTAAGACTTTTCCTCATGTCACATTGGAAAACAATCCTGAGGGCATTTCACTTGGCCAACTTTCTTAGCAATTCTCACATGGTGCATGAAATATTACCCTCTCTCCTCGACAAGATGAACTAAACCGTTTGCTAGTATATACAACACAATTTCTGTAAATCACTAAACACCTAAGTAAGAATGCAAAGAATAAAAGAGCAAAACAAGAGCCATTGATTTTATTTTTTTTTCTCTAATCAACCATTTTTCTCACAGATATTCTTAGAAGAAACCACAACCAAAACTACAGACCAGCTTCAGTACAAATGCACAAGGCCAAAACATAGGCTATTTATGACAAATGCAAGAGCAACCCTGAGCACTTCATACTTTTCTTCTGTCTTCCTCTTCTTTACAAGGAAAAAATCAAATCATACAGTTTTAAGTGACATGCAAAAATATAGAAAACTAACTCTCTTTTAGATGACAACGGGAATTGTCAAAACATTAATCTGAAAACCTATTCACTTAGTTGACCTGTGATATACTGGTTATTTACTTATGTAGTTTGAATGGCTCATCAGAAGAATTTTACCCAATGAGGTAATAGGCCAGAAATCCCTAACTGTGTTTTCAAGTAATTTTGCTACACAGCTTCTGTGCTTTTATTCATTCATCTGTTTGACAAACTTCCATTATTCCTTTCTACCACCCTCCAAGATCCTAACACTTCTCAGTTGCCAGAAAACTTCTTTCAATTGCAAAGTAACACGCACATTTCGTAAGAATTTTTACTCTTTTAATGCCTATCTTTCTTCCACCCACGAGAAAGTGGCTGTGTTATCCTTATGGAATAACCCTGCCAGGATCTATAGGCAGAGATGGAAGAAAGGAAACACTAGCACTAGTATCATATGACAGTGTTGTGGGTTACTCCTCTTCAGTATGGTGATTTCTATCAGCTCTCATGCAGAAAGCAAACACTCTTACTCTCTAACCCATGATAGTATTTTTCCTTCACAAAAGTAAGCACATGGCAACCACCAAACTCAAGCTAATACAAAAAGCAGATGGTATGCTTTAAGAAAGGCTGAGACTGACATCAAGAAAAATTCTGTGCATGAGTATCAAATTTTATGTAAAATAAAACTTTATTTTTAAATTGGGTCAAATCTTTAAACAAACTGCACGAGAGGAGACCAAAATGGTTTCAGTTTGGAACAAACAATTCTTTCATGACCTATTAGATTTAAATAATCACCCCCTGCTCCTCCTTGGCATCAAGAAACTTTCTCTGTTGCATACAGCTATTTTTAAGAGATCGAATATTTCCACACCTCCTGTCTGAAGGTACTAAGGACTAATCTTGGGTGCTAGCTCACACTAAGGGATGAAACATTTGCTCTCAGAACAGAGCAACACCTGGGAAACTTACCTTATCACTGTCTAGTGTGTTCTGTGAGGTTCGTGAGGCAATTGAAATAGTATCAGGTTGGCTGCTACCATCTCCCTGACTGTCCAGATCCTCGCCGTCTCTGCAAATAATTCAGTTTTCATTACAATATTAGCACTGTGTTTGTAATGTGTTCGTTCCCTACTTGCAACTCTAAAGAAGGGTTACCTAAACAGTGTGGCAATGGACACCAGCCAGGCAAACTAACATGCAAAAATCAAATATTCAGCACTTAATACTTTGTTCTGTGCTTTAAGAGAACAGATTTGTTTGCTCAAAATCTACATCATGTAGAATTAAGGCAACAACCAATCAGCCAAAACTACGTGAAGAAACGTGCACAGCCACTTAGCCAAAGCTGGCAAGAAGAACACTCAGTCACACATTTTAAGCTCCATGAAAGGAAACCAAGGACCTAACACATGCAGAATTGTAAAAATCGAAAATGTACAGCTATCCTGTACTGCAGTTCCAAATCCGTTCTGTAATGGTTGAATGTACACAAGTCAGGGACTGTTCCGAGCAGAAATATCACAAATTCAGCATTGCAGGAAACTGGAAATTAATTACAAGATAAAGCTGGCCAAAATCATTCTTGCTTTTGTCCAATTTACTGAGTCATTAGAAATTCAATACTACAGAGGAAAGAGCACCGTTGTGTACTTAGAGATCTCCGATTATTTTAAACTCCTTACCTTCTTCCTTTCTGTTTTGTTGTTGGTGCGGTTTTGGGGATGTGGATCGGCTCTTTCAATGCTCCTTTCAGATGAATGGTCCTTTCTTGTATCACTTCCCGGATGTGTTTGATCCAGTCCTGTTTATTCTCTATACTGGATGCCTTTGATATGCAAAAGAAATAAAACCCCCACAATGGACTATTACAGCTGAGAAGATCCACACATACAGTTAGCTAATAAACACAAAGAGGAAGGCATAAAGAATCAGTTTGTGAATAATTTTTGAAAACTTGAACAGAGAAAAGTAAATTCAAGCTAGTTGTCTTCATTTTGAATTGCCAACACTTCTTTATACTTTTCAACATTATTAACATTGTTAATTTTAAAACCATTTTATTTTAGATTGAGATTCCTCTTTCATAACTTGAAGGCTAAAGCCCTGCACACATCTTATGCGAGACAGGGTAGGCTGAATTCCATTAATAATACCTTGAACACTGGTATTTTAAACACATGCTATGCTTTAGGTCAACTCTATATAATAATCTACTAACATTGAAAGAAAAATTAACTTATACTGCAACACATATACTTCTTCAACACATTTCATGTAATACTTTTCCCAATTTTGAAACATAACTGTAAGCAGAAAGCTGATTTTTATAACTGCCTGCAACATATCATCTATATTTTTGAGATATCATGGAAAAGAATTGATACACAGCTGCCCAACCTGTAATCTATTTGTTTAATCCAATTTAACCCTGTACCTGAAATGCTATTAAATATAAATGTTATTGCAGATCTAAAAAAATTATTATATATAACTTCCTATTATCTTAACTGCTGTCTCCTGCAATAATTTGCTTTGAATATATTACAAATATTTAATATACTATAAATATTTAATAACTAGAGATTCTAAAGGGATGGAGAAAGTTGCAGGAACAGATGAACAGTTAGGAAAAAGATTTCTGTTTTCTTTTACAGGCAAAAAAATTTAGGAAAAGAAGCCAAACACAAAATTTTGTTAAATCTTCTATTTATTTTTTTGTGGAACTTATAATACTAATGAGCTAAGGAAGTGCTAGTTTTCAACCTTGGAAAACAAACGAAAAAATCAACAAAATTATTTAAAAGCTTCATATACCATGCAAGTTATTTAAATATCCTATGCTCAAAGTAAAGAAAAGTAAAGTGATCTTATGTCGAGAGCCCTTAAACAAAACCCCTTATACTGTTCTACCCTGGGAGGATCATTTCAGCCTGAAACGCACTTTCTCTGAAATTACAGGAGTATTAAGACTGAACAAGTTTTATTATTCAGTGATGTTATATTTCACTTCCTTGCAGAAAACTAATGTGAGCTCTTCTTAGCCTGTAATTCCCTAGGAAAACATATAAATCTGAGTGGCAACATGTAAATTTAAGTGGACATTTTAAAGTGGCATTATTGAGTAGTCACCATATATATATATATATATATATAAATATATGTAAAAATATAAACAACTTTAATAGTAGGTGTATTAACCTGTAAATGAGAAGATTAACTTTTTTTCAGCTCAACACAGCTAAGAGAAACAAAATAAAAGTTTCAAAGCTGATGCAGTCTCAAAAAATGTTAAATTACCCACTAGCTCCATGCGGTATTACAAAAAAGTTCTCCAGTTGAGAACAGTATGTTCCAGGTTACATACCAGAGTCACAGGAAGAACTGATTTCGCCATTCTTCTAGCTAGGCAAAGAACATTACTAACACTTGTAAGTTCCCTAGACACAAAATTTATAGGCATTGCATGCACTGTCATCCAAAGGCAAGTATCTTCAGAAAAACTTGTAGCCCACAGAAAGACATAAAATCTTATGGAGTGTTTCGATGTCTGCATAAAAATATGGGCTATGAAAAACAGCATCACCAACAAGCAGTAATGACTTGAGCACAAAATGTAACACTGATGGCATGATTTGTCTGTGGCATATCAGTTGGTCTGTCAGCTAGTGGCTGAAGTCTTCAAGCTATAGAAGTCCATGGTATCAAACCTCTTCCTGCTCTGATTTGTGAAAGCAAATTTGTTTAATCCTTCATTAGACCACACAGATTCTTCTCTGCTGTCAAGCCAAATAAGTTAGATACATACCACATCCTTCACACACAAAGGAAAATTCTCTGTCAGCAGCTGTCCCTCTCAAAGCAGGAAAAGTCATAACTTGTTGCCTTCTCAACAAGTATGAACAACAACTACAAGATTTAGTATAGACTGTACAAGCACATCTGCTAAAATTACCTTGAGAACAATTTTGTTGTCTGAAGTTGGTGTCCTTCCAACCCATAGAGCAAACTTGCAGGGATCTCCTTCTACGTGTTCTGTGACACCCAGTTCAGAAGTCTGGAATTAAGAAAAACTTGTTAGGATGGCATGGCATTTTTTTTTCTCAGAAGCTGCAAAGGGATGCTAATGTTCTAAAATAATTGAGCTCTGCTATTTAAGGTGATTTTTAGAAGCTTAAGTCTTAACTGACACGCTAGAGAGAATCCTTTATTCTGGTGGAAGTGGTGAGGTTTCTTCAAAAAAAGAAGAATTGCAAGCTAAACAGATTTTCTTTTAAAGTAACAATAAACAATAGCATTTATAATCTGAATACCAAATGATTTATTTTACATTTTTGACTTGACATTAAAAGCCTTATAACTGTGAAGATAGGTGTTTGGTAAAAATAAGTGTTGGCTTTTCTCCTTGTTACTTTTCACCAGGGAACACTCACTACTTATTGATTTTTATGTTTTCTCCCAACTAAGATATGCTTAAGAAATCTCTTGATATATTCTAAAACTCTGATCTCTTTTCTGCCTTTGGAAGCCTTTGCTAGTATGTTTTCTTCACTCTGAAATGGATTAAATCATTCAGAAATGCAGTTTCCCTGGAGAATTTTGTGGGACAACTACATTAACAATCAGTCTTTGGAAATGTTCTAATGTCAGACCTTAATAGCTAATTATCATCCAAAACGCTTTCACTTTTCCCAACTGGAACATCTCAGTCATGTGAATCGGCTTCCAGTTGAACAATTCATATAGGCTCTGCTCCAAAAAAATTATGAACTAAGAAATATAGCTCAAGCTACAAGAACCCTCGCTCCAAAAGACAGCTGCTAAGCATTCTTAAATTATTAGAAGCTGTATTTTTCCCCTCAGTATGCATCATCACTAGCACATACATAATTCATTGCAAGAGATGTTGGATATGCAGTACTTGAGTAAAGGTAATTTTTTTGTCTCATTTGGATGCCAACTTGTTTTGCTGTTTGGTTCAGGTTTTTATTAGAAAAAAACACACAATAGAACCATCCTTTCAGTTTTGTCATCTCTTTTTGATAAAATGGACTCTTCTTCACAGAAATACTTAAAAGCCTGTGATGCATTTTAAACTTGACTCACCAAGAACTCCTATGTGTGTTAAAAAGCCTGTAAAATACTTAAACCAACATTACAGTATGTAAATTAAAAAATACTACACTGTCCAATATAAAGAGTCTGAACAGGCAAGAGAATACAATTTTTAATGTTATTTTTTAAAGCCTAGAAAATTTAGAAGCCTTGGTACACTTGCGAATATTAATTTTACAAGGGAGAACTAAGGGACAATGCAGTAGAGGTCTGTACAATAAGCAGTGGCAAAGCCGACAATACACTGTTCAATGTCCCTTTCAATGCTGGTAGGCATCAAGTGAAACTAGTGGGAAGGAGTCAGGTTCAAAACCCAGCACAGGGAGGTTGGCCTGTGCCCAGCAGGTAACTGAGCAATACAACTCTTTGCAGAGGACAAAATGCTAAAAGTCTGCATGAGGTCCACAGACAAGCTCACAGAAGAGAAATCCAAAGCAGGTTACTGAATGCACAGAAACCACATTCAGGTGAGGAACCCTCTGAACTGCAGTTACTGGTGACTGGGAAAGTGTTCTGGCAAAGTAACACCTTCTTGCCTTGTTCCCATAGCCCTCCTTCTGAATTTGCTTTCAGACACTTTATTTCTTGCCAAAAGAGTTCATTAACACATTTTTCCAGTAATACAAGTTTTGCCATTGGCTATCCTGTGCTGTGGAAACCATGATGGTCATCATGCCCATAGAGAAGAGAAGGACCTCATTTTTGTAAAACCACCTTCCAGAGGTATGAGACAAGATAATGTGCAAAAAAGATCTTTAGCTCAAATCAACACACATGCTTTCAACATCAGTATGAGCGCCTTTTCCAAAGATCAAACTATAAGAATTGCTACATTAGTAAGCTGCAGTACAAGATACCTTGCTAAACAGAACATGAAGACAAAAAGAATGCTTGTATTTTAAAAATGAGGCACAATAAGAGTCTTCAAGATTTCCAGCAGCTTCTCTAGGACTCAAGGCTATTAATAAATTCCTGCCAGAGGAACTGACATTAAAAGCTTACAGAGTCAGTTTTTCAGCTCTGCCTCCTCCCCCATGTAATGCCTTGGCAGCTGATTTTACTCTCCAGTACACCAGAAGTTTTTTGTATTTCAAGCTTTTGAAAGCACCAAAAGAAAGGTGTGATAAACAAAAGAGCTGCAGCTGTGTTACCTGCTAGCTTCTTTATATCAGAAAGGAAAGCAAGTGTTGGAAATGAAGTGACAGAATATGAAAAGTAAGATACAGAAAAAAGAGGGGTTTTGAACCAACCAGCTTTACCAGTTTGGACACAGAGGTGGGAAGGGAGAAAGAACAAGGAAAAGGAGCTGAAGCAGGGAGAAGCAGCTCAGTATTTATATCATCAACACTTAGTCATATATCCCAATAGGATCAATAGAAGAATAATGTCTTTTACAGCATGATTCTGAGAAGTAAAATAATTTCAAGTACTTGTTCTAAACTGACTGGTAGAAAAGCTAACCTTGCCTCCAACAGAAGCAGAGCAAGCCATGGGAGACCATCTTCTCACCTGGCTACCTAAGTTTACAAGTGTGAATAGTGCTCTCACCCAAGTCATCCAATTGACAGAAATGTAAGGATATGAAATCCACAGCCACATTTTGCAAAGCATACATGCTACAAACGAGGAAAGCAAGAAAGGAATTTGTTGCGGCTTTTGGTTTTGTTTGTTTGTTTTTAATGGGAAGAAAAGCATTTCCATGCTTTACATCCTTTCAGTGGACCATAAGAGCTGTAATTTTATTTACAAAGCATTATTTTAAGACTACTAGTCTCAGTAGACGTTCTGGAAGGAACTTTTCCATAACAAGGAGTTCTTGTCTTTCCAGATCAGTATGTGTAGGATATCCACCAAAATGAATCCTTACCATGAATATTACTACAACAAGCAAGATGAAGGCAGCTTGTCAACTCCTTCCATCTTTCTCCTTTATACAAATAAGCCTTAAAGAACCAGCAAATCATACACATAATTAAGACAAAATCAGTCCAGCCCAATCTTGACTTTCCTTTGTCCTGACACACCAAGATTGACATATAGCCTTCAGTAGTTGCTTTCTGCTTATTCTTTCTCCTCAAAAGCATGACAAAGCAGCAAAATTAGAAGATTCAGTCTACATTCCAAGGCTGTTCTTTCAGTGCAATAGAATGGTTGTTCAAGTACTTCAGGCACATTTAAATCATCTGAGCTTAGTTGCAGTCTAATCTAAACAGCTTTCTAAATATGATCACTTGTTCTCTCATACTTACAAACAATTTACTCTTGTAAATGTACTTGCTCCTTCCACTGGAGTCCTTCACTTCTTTACTGAAAACCAAGGACATCTCAAAAAGGAAAAGATGCCTCTCTCTTCCCTTTCGAATTAGAGTTTTTGGGTCCCACACTTGGAAGGATTCTTGAAGGATAAGCTCTCCCTGAGATTCTATATTTTCATCAAAGCCTAAAAAACATGAGAGGAAAGGTTCACCAAGAAAAGTTGATAATACAAGGACATTAAAAAGCACAGCTTCTGCTTATTGATATGATTTCCCCACCCCAAATACAGGTTGCAAAAGATGGGATTCCAAGGAAGCAATAAAAACAAGACTTGATTTCAACATTGCAATATACTAAATGTAACTGTAGCTCAAGTCTGTATCTAAATTTAGAGATCCAACTGTTAAGAAGTTTATCAACTCCTCTGGCAGTATTTCACCAACAAATGACAGATCTGTCTATGTCAGCTTCTGATAACTTCTTCTGTGATGAAAATGATTTCTAAGCTTCCTGCCACTGTAGGAAGTGAGCAACTTGCAAGGACACAGAGAGCACAGCAGGTTGTTCTGACATCTGCAAGCTTCCAAATGCCACCTTTTCTGGTGATACACCTTCCCTACCATCTACACAATAAGGATGCAAACATGTTCCAGTAGGGGATGAAAAAAAGATGGCAGCTTGGAGCTGCTGCTTCGTGATCAGCCTGCCTTTGAGGCATTCCAGCATTGGTCCACAATAAAGAAATATCAGCTGGTTTACTTATCTCGAGACATAACGTAGAGGTGAAGATTGAAAATATCAGCAATTTTACTTTCACTATGGTGGTACAGTGTTCTCCCAGTTTAATATGCAGCTTTAGCACTGCAGGATAAATTAGTCTACCATACTCTTCCGAGTGGTATTAAACTGCATTTTAAATAGATACTGCTTGTCGATATTCTCTGAACAGAAAAGCACCATCCTTCTTGAGAAAACAACAGTTCCCACTGTTCTAAACAGGGCAACAGTATGGAGAGCATTAGAGACAAGTTGATTCAGGATGTTCATTCAAAATCCTCCAGAGACATAAAGAGGAAATGTGCTCGCTCACTATATTTGTCTAACATAGGCTGACTCAACAATACATGCAAGATTTGTTACAAAACCTACTTATGTAGAAGATTAGAATATTCTCCAAAGTCGTATTTCCAGTGTTAAAAGATTATTATCAAAGCTGGTCAGCATTTATACTAACACCGCCTCCTGAACAAAGCATTTGGAACCCATCTGGCAAACTGACCAACATCACTATTGTTAAAAATCATGGAGGAGAGGTGATTTTGAGCATTCCCATGATCAAGGATCACATGTCAAACCAAGACGAGTTTTATAGTAACTTTCTTGATACTGGAAATTCCATGACAAGCTCCATTTTACTACTAGAAAACAGACAGGAAGAAAAGGAATATTAACTACAAGCACCTATAAATCTTTATTCAGCAACTGCAAGGTAAGGTAGCTCCTGCTTTTAGCTCAAAAAAAAAAGCCAAAGAAAACTGCTTTTATTACTAAATGTATGATGGCACCATCATACATGATAATGTGCCAATTACAAGACAGATTTTGGCAGAAAGCTGTTCTAAGCACATAGAAGCAATTACATCCAAGCTTCACTGTCTGCCATGAACAGGATTATGCTGTTCTAGCTAAGGCTCAGCCTAAATTGGCTTATGCTGACAT
Source organism: Athene cunicularia (assembly GCF_003259725.1). NCBI lineage: Eukaryota > Metazoa > Chordata > Aves > Strigiformes > Strigidae > Athene > Athene cunicularia. The sequence continues at coordinate 74,143,813 of NW_020799095.1, forward strand.
TTTACTGCCAGAAGATATATTTCATTGCAACCAGAAGTCTGCTATGGAACAGTCAGCAAACAGATGTGAAAACGACAAACTTCTTGGAGACACATATTCGATGCATAAATCAGCAAAATCACCTCTAATACACTTATGCATCTCATAAAGAATTTAAGAATGCTGGTTGGAAAATGTAGCCAAAGCTATCATATCTGACCACTCACCTATTATATTTTAGGTGAGTAGAGGAGAAGTGTCTACATATTTTTCAAATCTGCAGTCGCAGATCAGGATGAAAGAACATTAAAAAAATTAACAAAACTGTCCTAGTTGTCTGTCACAGTTCATTTTCCTACATAAGTCTGTATTTTATATACCCTCAAATAAAAGTTATATAAAATACAAACCCAGAGATAAGTAAAAGTTCACATTCTTCAGATCTTCTCAACATGTAGTAATATAGAAAGTTATTAATCAAACTTAATCTACAGCATATGACTGAGCTGGAAAGCCAGTTTGAATCCTTACCTTCCAGCATGCTGAGGTGCATGGCATCATTAGCTCGCTTTGGCACACTAAGCATTACCTCCAGGCCATCCTTAATCTCACCTTTACCCTCTTCACAGCATGTGAGCAGCTCCTGCAAAAGATAAGCAGACATGAATACTCTGTCATGTGTTTCTACACTGAGGCAATATACAAATACTATTTCTAACAAACAACCATTTTTGGCATGTAAAAATATTTTTAATCTTCTTACTCTGCCAATGACATGACAGCATACTTCGTATTTATCATGATCTGTTCTTCAAGGAGCAACCCAAGCTTTCAGCTTACCACCTCTAATTTAAACAAGGTCATCTGCTTAGTAAGAAATCTTTAAAAGTTACATTAAGGACAACATTTTTTCTGATAAGCACAGACACAGCTATTGGATGCAGTGCTACACCAAGGCCCAGAACAATGCAGCTGCCAAGTCATGAAGATGGTGGAAAGCGGTAGGGCACAAAAGGACCCCTTCCTCCCATGTCAGTTTCTGCTTCACTGCACCAAAGACCTGCTCTGTACTACTGCTGATAACAGGATTTACATTGTTCCATTTTAAGTATTCCATGAATTACTCTATTCTGTGTTCACCCAGTTAAAAACATCCTACAGACAAAACTTTTGAATACAAACAAGCATTAACTAATGGACAGAAGTTAGAGAATGGAATATGCTGAAACATAGTGGAATTTAGGGCAATGCAGTTCCCTGCCCATTCAACATCCCACAGATATTAACATAACAGCACCTTAGCTGATACTTAAATTTCCTCACATCCTTTAAGTATTTGAACAGTATCAAGATAAAAAAGGACATATTATGTTCCTTCTGTTATTCAAAAGGCTCACTTGATTAATTTCCTCAGGTTAAATTCCCTTTTCCTTTTTAAAGACAAAGCCAGGTGATTCCCATTATTATCATAATTACACTATTTTTATTTAACTGCCAATACTACCATCACAGCAAACCACTACATCATCACTCCTGAATTTTGCATGACAACTCCACAGAAAAGTGAGTGTAACTATAAATATTCTCCAGGAGGCACAGATGACAAGCAGCTTTAATACTATTTGGAAAAACAAGCAGAACTTCTAGAACTGTAAAATGTTTCAGCTATCATTCAAGCTTTGAGCTCTCCATGCTTCCATATTTTACCTCTCTCTTCTTATAGAAAAGGGGAAAAAAAAAGTAGAAAAAGGAAACACAGGAACCACCAAATAAATCAATTTTACTACAGAGCAAAGCCATCTATCCCATCACTTCAACAATGTAACAGCTAAGGTATGTTTAAATTTTAAAAAAATAATTGTTGAAATCAATACCACAAAATTTCTGAAACACCACAGCCTAGAGTATTTTTATAAGTTCTAACTTAATCAAATTGCACCTTTTCACAAGGGGAAGCAAACCGTTTGTTTCAGTTAAAAATGACAGACTTGTTTTCATCCACCTTGACCTGAAATACCCTTCAGTGTTTTTCAGGAATTTTAGAAACAATCATTCATAGCAGTTCTCAAGTAAAAAGGGGAGAGACAGATCAGTTACAGTGCCTTTGCAGGCAATTATTACAAAGCAAGCAATGCCACCTAACAGAGACCTAGTGCAGTTCAAGAACACTGCTGCTCACTGTCCACTAAGTGAAAGCTCTAACTACAGGTTTCCAAGTTTTGTTTATTTTAACAGATACTATTACTTGGCATTTCCAGGCAACATTACAAGTAACAACTGTTTGTGCAACATCTCTATGGGTACTCAGTGTGTATATATATATTCATGTACATATTTTATATTATAGTTTTATATATATGTAAATAAAAAGATTAAAATTATATATTTTACAGTCCTTAATACCATAAACATAGCTAATGGCTTGCCAAAATTTGTTACAGAAGCCATTACAAAAATGCATCTATGTGGCCAATAATTACTTTTTTACCCTGGAAATGCAAATTCTATTTTCTAAGTAAACATTTGTAGAGAGGTATCTTTTTGGATTTACAGGAACCTGGACAAAAAGTTTCTTATTTATGCCTTCTGTCATTTTCAGTGGTCTCCTAAAAAAATATTGCAGCAATATTTGAGGCTGCCCAGGATGCTGTAGTCTCAGAATGTAGAGTAAAAACCAGCCCTCTTGATTTCAGCAAGAGCTTTTCTTTTTTAAGAACAGCAGAATCAGATAAAAAACTTTAAATTAATACTGACCTTTAAAAGAAGCTGGTACTTTGTTATCCTTTGGACAGGTTTGATAAGGTAAGAGGAGATAGAGTTGGCTAGTCCATGTCGTTGCTGTATCTCCTACATGAAAAATGCAAACATTTGAGGACTGTGAGCACCAACACTCAGATATAGATTGCTTTGAGGGCTATGCAATAATACACATTATTTACAAATATTATTTTAGCAAGGAGAAATAAAGACAGACATGATAACAAGATATTCAAGTCACAGCAAACAGTTATGTTGTGCATCTGCCCACTCACTTCGCATAAACAAAAGACTGTGAAGCATTTCAACAAACCTAAATACAAATAGCAACAATCAGGCATACCAAACATGTGGCAATGCCCTTTTTAAAAAATTAAAATCTCTATTGCTTTTGTTACTTACAAGAGAGAAAAGAAAACTAATTTCAGTGTTCCAGGGAACAGCCAAGACTATCACAGGAAGGCTGAGGTGGACGTTTCTTAGCACCATCTGCTAGTTTAACTGTTAATGGTCATGGAAATAATTTTCCCCCACAAGGGGGAGCACGAAATAATATTTTCTAACTAAAGGAAAGAGGTTACCAAACATTTAAAAAGAAAACAGCCACTTACAAACAAACAAAAAACAAAAGACCTCTACAAAAATAAAAGAGGAAAACAGAACTAGATGGGATAAATACTAGATTTCAAGTACGGATCATGGTTGAACTCCATGGCCAGCATTTGCCATTTATCACAGTATCAGATATATTTTAATCACACACTTTCAAACAGCAAGTTAGGCACTGCATCTATGTGCTTTCTAACCATGATTACAGTACCAGAAATTCTGAAGATAGGATACACATGACATTTTTACATGGTCCAGTGGTGGCATCAATGGAAATTCCTGAAGTTACCTGTTCACAGAATTAGGTCTTCCCACTTCTAATCTACTTTAGGTGGATTAGGGGATAGAGAGCTCTGGATACACTGGTAAAACAGAGGATCAAAGGGTGCTCCTTTGGAGGTGGTGGCAAGAATTTATTTCTAATACAGTTTTAGCAGAGCCTTTTCTGGTTTTTTTTTTTTTTTTTGTTTTTGTTTTTTACAATAGTATTTACTAAATTTTTCTTTGAATTTTTTTTGGTCATATCTGCCTGTTTTCCTGTAATTTACCTGCTTTTCTTCAAATACTGTAAACTTTAGGGGTGGCACAGAAAGGCTTTACCTTACGATGTTCAGAATCTCCATCTCCTCAGTGATAGACTTTTGAAATTAAGACCAAGAACTTCAGGGACTTTGATTTTTATTATGTCTTTCCCTCTACTTCTACTAACAACTCTAAAAAAATTTGTGGTGTCACTATACAGCTAGTGGCTCAGCACAGTGGAGAAGGAAACAAAAAAGGGGTAGAAAGCACCCTAACTGAATCATCTTCATACATGTTCAACCAAAATTCATTCAGTGTGGCCGAAATTCCTTTATAAAACTTCTAACAGCTGCTACATATTGGTCCTTTCCTAAGCAGAATATTACACATAGACCAAGTAACTTTGTGACTGAATGAACAAGGTGGTTGGTTTAGCAGCTCTCAACAATGGTAGTCAACTGAATTATCACTACACACAATTTGAGGGTGCTCCAAAAATTTAACAAAGATTTCCATCTTTATTACGTATAATACAAACCAAGCACATCAAAATTTTAAGATTTGCAGAATGTGCTTGTGAGAGATGAAGATTCATGTCTCAGCCACTGCTGCCAGAACCTGCTTCCAGTTCTTAACTGCTCTGACACGTGACAGCAACTTTTTACATTTGATTTGACAGCTTTATGAGACCAACTGAACAATATAAGTTAACCATATGAGATACAATATTAATTTTCTTAAGCTGACACTAAATTGCAGAATTAGTACTGGGAAATTTGCATTTTCTTAAGAAATCAGGCACTCAGCATAACTGCAAGTACATGAATCAAACTGCCAAAGCATACACTTTCAAGATGGACACAAAGTACTTACGTCAAAGTATGCTCCTGCATGTTCTAATATCAGCTGGGTAGAATCTGGCTTATTTTTACAATAAGTAACATACATTTGGAATTTGTCTGCCTGCAGAACAAAACGCAAATTTACACAGGTTATCAGAGAGCATCATTTCTGTCTCAAAGTTTTTACAGTTATCAGATACCTCGTCTCTCAAGAAATTGAGAAAATATACAGAATTATTTTTCCAAACTGGTAGCATAAGAACATGTATCAGACAAGTAAGACTGAAAACAATAGCAATGTATGCAAAAGTAGTTTATTTGTAGCTAAAACAAAGATACCAAATCAAACCTTAAAGTACATTTAGGCAACTTGCATAAACTTCAAGAGCAGCTAAGCATTGCCATCTAACAGCAGTGCCTTAATATTTTTCTCCCAGTTAAAGATACTCGCATTTTTACTCAAATTGAAGCAAGGGGTATTTTTACATATTTTATGAATTAAAAGGGGACCTGAAATCAAGAATCTGTCCCTTCATGCTTCCTATCTCCCTTGTTACTTCTAAACGTTAAGTCTGACTTCATTACCCAAGTGACAAAGCAGTGTCCAACATCTTCTGGTAACTGTTCATATTTTTCCAGCTCCTTGAGAAATATACTATAGATAGAAAAGAAACAAATAGTACAGAGGAACATGAAACATTTTCATTAAAGCAGCTGATCTGTTGTTTGTGAATAAAGGCAGTTACAAAACGTGCTGCAATTCATACCAACAGAATGAGTTAAAGAAATAAAGATAACAGGAATGGATAAAAATGTGCAATAACAGAACTAATATAAACTGTAATTCAATATAAATTCTGATATCCAGCAGACATGAGTTAACACATGAGAATACACAAAAATTTAGTAACTACTGCTGTTTTCCATCAAGGTTTCCTACTGTTTCAGTTTCAAGAAAAGTTTAGCCTCCGTCTCAAGAAAAAAAAAAAGGTGACTTGCTTTTTACATGCTCAAGTTACCACAAAGCATACAAAGAACTGTAAAATTAGGTTCTGGAGTACGTTAGGTATATTTCATTACTTAAAAGAATCACAACCCAATACAAATACCAAAGAATTAACAAAGAGGGAAGATTCAGAACAAGACTTCTGTATACAGAACTGCCTAGGAAGTACTCCACTCAGAAGAAATGTAGTGGACAAGCCTCTTTCATGCTCTGTACTCAAGTAAATGTAACAATGGCAGGGCATTACCACAGAAGCTTCAAAGAGCCCCGAGTGAGCAGGGAGCCCTAATCTTTCCCACTAGCAGTCGCATTTAGAAATCAGGAATGAGGGTTCTGAAGGAATGAGTGTCTTGAACTGATTTTTGTGCTATACCTGCATTCTACTGAGTTCAGTGGTTTCCATCTCTTTAGAACTGGAAAAACTACAGCAAAATTTTAATGTATTCAAATAATTTTTTAAAAACTGAGAGATGTCCAATTCTGAAAAAGACAGTTTCTAATTGTGTACCCACCTGGCTTCAAAAAGCAACAACTGAAACAATTTAGCAATGCAAGAAGAAATCCTTTAGATATTTTTTTTATGGTAAAGCATCCATTATTCATGTGCACAATATTTTCGTTAGGAAATCCCTCAGGTCATCATATGAATTTAGCAGTAATATGGAAATGGAAGATAAGTCACTCACTTATTGTGGAACTCATAGATTTCCTGCATGTTTCCAAAGATAATGTGTTCTTTGTTTACAATACCAGGTGGAATCTCCTCAACTCCGCTTGTCATTTCCCACAGATATGTCTGCCCAGAACAAAAAAGATACATGAAAAGTCATGATAAACTCTGAACAGAAGCACCCAGATATCTGTAAGCATACATTCCTGGAGAGAAACTGGGGAAGATCCCACAGCATCACCATCTCCAATTGTGACAGTACCTGTTGTTTCAAATATACGTAGTGATTTTGACAGTGAAATCCACATTCTAAACCTGACAATTTAATACAGTCCCTGAGACATCATCATTTAAAATGCAAAGTGTTCTTGACAATCTCTAATGCTTCAGGATATTCCTTATCAAGGTCATGTCTGCAGTCTAAAAGTTCATGCTTTGTGCAACAGCCAACACTGAATATTATTTGCTTCAGCATAACAATTAGTGGGCACTTTTCCATGGAATCTCTCTGAATTTCTATTCAAAAAGTCAGCGAGTAGCAGAACATGTGATACAGATAATGAGAGCATTAACACAAGCTCTTCTCTATTGCTGGCAAAGCAAATAAAGTAAACTCCTCCTTTTTCCCCTCCCCTCTCTAAAACAAAAAACCCCACACTTTTATGAATTGGGAAAGGAGCAAATGCTGAAACTCATTACTGACAAAAGCAAAACATATAGGATAAATTCTGAAGTGGCTGTTATCAGGTGTAACTTCAAGCTTCTTCTTTATAGCAGAAAAGGTACTTAATTTGGCCTATGACTACAAACCAATCATGCTCGGCTATTAAAACCAGAAAGAAACAGAGAGCAACTGAATGAATCCTGTCTTCAAAGATCAGTTAAAAAAAAAAAACAAACCCAAACCACTTACATCCATGCATTCTCGGAGGTCTCTTACGTAAGCCTTTTCTGTCTGAATTAGCTCAGCCATAATGAACCTTAGGTGACAACAGAAAGAATAATCAAATCTCAATCTGTTAGATCATTATGAATGCATAATAACCAGAATACATCTTTCTCCTCATCAGCTTTTGCTTTTTCCACTGCTGCAAGAAAAAATGAGAACTAAAATGTGAAGAGAGACAACAGATGAAAGAAACATAAGAGGTAACATCCCTCACATTACTAACCAGTGCAAAAAGAAATGGGGAAGGAGATGGAATTTTTTTCTCAAATGCTTTTCACAGCTACAGTCATTTAACTGTTGTCCTCCATCCTCCCTCCTCCCCTTACACACTTATTTCATATTTATAAAAAGAAAAAAAAGCATGTTAAGAAGTCTAACATAGTTTTGAAAGTTTAAGATTTAAATATGTGAATAAAAGGCAATAGGAACTATTGAGTAATATCACTCTTTTCAACATTTATCCAATTTCTAAACTGCCAGACAAGCCATGACAGGTGTTTCATTATCAGGATTGATTTATGCATTCTCATTGACTAAAAATAAATAAATGTATATTACTCTTTCCTGCGGGCGGATTTTCGTTTTTCTTCATTAAGTTCATGAGCAGCATCACGCAGTTTCACCTCTGACCCAGGGACACTGGCTGGGATTATATCCAGCTGCAAGCTTTTGCTCTTTATTAAAGAAAGGAAGAATTGATTAAGGAAAGAGGCAGGAGAAAACAAATAGCTAAATTAAATGCAAGCAAAGCTTTTTTGTCTGTCATCACACTCAGTTTTCTCTTACCGATTTATTGGAATCAGAGGAAATACCCAGAGCTTTCTCTAAAGAGGTCCTGTATTTCTCCATGCGCAGGGAAAAGTCTCTGTACCTCTTATCCACTGCTGTGACACATTTTTTAATCTCTGTTGCATGAGCATGCCCTTTTTCACAAAAGCCATCAGCCAGCTGTATCAACAACTTCACCCTCTCTTTGGTTTGCTATGAAAACAGGAAAATATCGAACAGTTACTAGCTCTACCTGTCATGAAGGGGGTCATTTTGCTTAACCTGCTACTAAGTGCAGTTGGAGAAGCCATCAAAGGAATTAGCTTCCTCCTCTCTCTTCCCAGATCTCCTTTAAACAGATACCTTTTTCTTAATAAAAACAGCACAAGTTGAATATAGGTTTCCTTGAATTTTATTATTACATGACTAGAAGCAGGTTGTTTATTTTTCTTTCAAAAATGTGCTCCATATCTAACCCACAGATTAAAATTCTGCTAGGCAAGCTTTTCAGAGCATGAGTATTCTCCTCACATCAACACAAAGGGGTTCTGATGCCGAAATGGATATTTTGTTCATTACCACTAAAGCACTGGTAGTAGACCTGGCTCACAGTCTCAAGAATCTAGCTCCTTTAGATATCACTGAAATGTTGAGATGGAGATAAATCTTGTTATATGCTTTCCACTTTAATGGATTAAGACTATATTCTTTAGATCTTTTTTATATTATGTCATCTTGTCACACAGTTGTTCAGCAGAAACTAAAAATAAGTAGTCACCACCAAATCTGTAATTAAGTGCTTTTCCCAATTAACAAGGTGCCTAAGACTATTCGCTTTCTTTCATGTAAATCATAAATCATTCACAATGGAAGAGTTTATATCTCCACTTCTCTCTGTCACGCTGACACCATGTCAAAACTTACTGTCAGGCCAGTGGTAGCAGGCAGTTAAGCAAAACAGTCAATAAAAACTTGACTTTTATGTCACTTGGAAAGTCAACAGTGTTGGGTTGGTGGGATTTGTTTGTTTGTTTTTCCTTTTTCCCCAATTCTTTTTCTTTCCTAATGGTCCCTCACACAAGCATTTCTTTTCTCTAAGGAATCAGAAAGGGCTAATACATCCTTCCCAACAGGTAGCAAAACGCCAAGGGAGTGGCACTAACAACATCCTTTCAAAAAGGGGCACCCACGTCATCTGCTGACTGACAGAGGAAACAAGGGGGACAGTGGTGCTCTGCTTGCTGGAAGGGATCCAGCAGAACAAAGGCAGGAGCCAAACTCGGAAAGAAGAAAATCCAAGTTTGAAAAGCACAATTGATCTCTGTTCTTTCTGGATTCTCTTTTCTCCCTTTCCACATGTCCCATGATCATCTCCAAGTCTCTTGTCTTCTGAGTTGGTCCTTCAGACAAATGAACATTTGCTTACTTTCTTGGGCTCTATTTCTCTATGAAGAAGGGGGAGCCAAGGGGCAGAAACAGGTGACAGTCTGAACAGGTGACAAAACGAAACACAGAGACAGACAAAGCTACATAAAGCTCAAGGTACTTCAGTCACACACTAGTTGACTGTCTTTCACACGTGAAAGCTGGTAAGCCTCACAAGTGACATGTGCATCTCTGTATAGGCCTCCAGAGATGCAGAGTAACATAACGCTACCATGGCTCAAAAAAGTTACAGCAGAATCACAGAATACTTCAATAAAATGAGTAACCTAACAAGTAAAGCTTTAATTTTTCTACCATCTTCTAATTAAATCACAGCTGAATGCCTTGTTGTATTTTATATCCTAAATGAACATGCAATAATCCTCAGACAGGAGGATATAAAAGTGGAAATCAAAGGTCCTGCAATGTTCATAGGCTTTTTTAAAAACATTTTTAAGCTATCTTACTACTATTTTTTCTTGAGAAGCACATAGACCTGATGGAACAGTGATTACCTTCTGATTTATCTTTTGATGTATTCTGTTCCCAGCAGAAATAGAGAGAGAAAGCCAATGCAAGTAAATAGATCTTGATGGACACATCGTTGGGTTTTTGATTTGTGGGTTGGTTGGGGGGGGGAAGAGAGTGGAGAATTTGGGGTTTCTTTCTTTCTTTTTTTTTTTTTTTTTAAAATCTTACGTAATTTTATTTATGTTACCTTTGCTGTGATCTGAAATTCTTCATGTTCTTTTAACAGCTCTTGAGTGTGCTGGATACTGGAACCAGTGGAAGTATGTGTAGATAAATAAAACTCTCCATTGTCATGAATCCATTCCAGAGCCTAAATAAAGCAATGAAGGAAACAAGAGAAAAGGCGATGTACTTTTGCCAGTAAAAAACATCTGTAATCAGTATTTCACCAACACAGATCGGCCACAGGTAAATTTTACTCTATGCCACCTGTGGCAATCACCTAATATCTCTACAATATCAGACAGTTTGTAACTCTGAAATAATTCACTTAGTCTATGAAAAAAATGCTTAAAGAATTAGACAACTGACACATTAATCTGAATACTTCAGAGAAGTCCACTACTACCAGACTACAGTAGTCTACTATTAAAAGGTTCTAACTATGTCTATAGCTTTGTTAGTATACTTCCTAACTGAGGAAAAAATCACTTTTTTGGTGCAGCATGTGACAACTGTACTCAGAAGCGTGCATTTTCCAACTTGTAAAAACGTACATAAGACTGCCAAATGTGTAGGCTAAACTTCCTAAGCAAATAAGATTTAACTATCATTTTACTGTTTACTTGACATGTATTACAGACTCACAAAGTATGGTTTGTAGTTAACATGTACTTCTAGAAATTAAACCTGTAGCAGAGGAGGAATGGGGAGATGTATCAGTTAAACCAGTTAATGTATGTATAGGCAGTAAAAGTCAAGAACGAAGAACTGCAAACTAAAATTGTTTCCTTTCCACATTGTGGCACCTTACTTTCTCACAATTATGAACTATGCTGATCCATGTTATTATCTTTGTTCTACCCACATTAATATTTGCTACCCTTTTAAGCAGTGGTTGTGAGGAATCCTATTCTATGACTACTGGAAAAAAAAAAAAAAGAGTCCTCTCAAACTCTCACATGTAAGTAAAAATTTTAAAAAATGTAACTGAAGACTGACATTAACAAGTTGTTTTGCAGCTCTAAATACAGGCTACTATAGCAGTATGCAGAGGCACATGAACTTAGAAACTTCCTGGTTCTGACAAAGACAGTATCAGATGTTCAAAGAGTTTAATATAGTTTGCTTAGAACTTTCTTGTTACTAAATGCATGTGTATCTTCTGTGTCTTCAGTAAATGCATGCAGCACTAGACAAAAATTTAACACCCTAAGAGAAAAAGTAGTAGATTGCTAATGGGTCCTCATTCTTCCTTTTATCTCTCTACTTTGAGTTTACCCTTTTATCTATCCACCTTACTAAGAACAGGAAAAGTTTTATATTGGTGCACAGTAGATAGTATTTTTCAAGAGCATAACCTTACACTGAATCAAAAAAGGCACTGTCTGTATTATAATTCCACCAATACTTTAAGCTCATCAAGGTTGTGACTGAATAACTCTTGATTCTCTTCCTTCCACTCAGGATGCTTTTGCCTCTTGGTACAAGAACTAAAGTGAGTAGAAAGCTTTCAAAACTGAACACTGACTGTGAATGCTAGGATGCCATTTACCTAGTCACATACCAGTCCAGATGCAAGCCTGATTGAGATGGGCCTGTACTTTTCAAATATCACTGACTGAAACAAACCAACAACTCTCAGACTACTGTCAAGAAAAGGAAGATTTCAACCAACCACCTGCCTGATCCCCCTTGTCATTCTAAGGAATCTGCAAGTGAAGACTGATTTGGACAAGCAGCATGGCTGTCACTGATAATACAAACAACATTCATTTTGCTACTTCTCACTTTTAACTTTAACCTTTTTTGGTAGGTTTATTGCACAATGCTGGAATGAATGATAATTTCCTCCCCAAATGTTGCCCTTTCATAAATTTTTGGCAGCTCTCTAGAGCCACAATATGACAGAAAGTTCATCTCTATATTAATTCCTACAGTTTAGATCAGTTTTCATTTCATGTGAAGCTCAGGATTGTATGGTAGAGACACATATCACCATACAAACACTGAAGAAATCAATCTGGTGATCAGGTGAGCCCTTAACTCTGGAACAATCTGAGAGCCTATTATTGCCCTCACAAACTACTCTGGTATCTATCTCCATTGCAGGATGTCAAGTTCTGAAAGCAAAAAGAATGGGTTCTTCCAACTTCCAAACAAAAACCTAAATGAAGACAGCAGTATTTCCATCTTTTAGCTAATCAGCGTGAAGTCCATATATAGTTTGCTTTGCTTTGTGATGACTGAACTGGTGATTGCTGAAAAATGGGATTTACAATTAAAATGCTGATAAATCTTTATTTCCAGTGTTTGACTGTTAGTCAGTAATCTCCATACAAAAGCAAGTAGGTCATGTGCTTGGCAGAGGTTGAATTTAAGGTTATTCAAAAGTGGGGTGAGAGGCAGGGAAGGGGTGGTGTTGGTGTTTTAAAGAGATATTAGTCTTTAACTTCACTCCAAGATTCATCTTACATTAATTTCTTTGTGAAAGTATAAAAGATAGACTTTAGGAATGTCTCAGGAGACCAAACAAGACCACTAGGATTTAAGCCAGTCTAAACTGGCTGTTAGAAAGAAATAAAAAATTAGTTTTTGAGTTCTTTAAAGTAAGTCTCACTATTTTTCAATAAGTCTAACTATGGGCGTTGTGTCCTTTTCTGCAGAACAGGAACAGATAGCTTCCTTTCTTTGTCCTATATCCAGTTTAAAAAAAAAAAAAAAAAGTAGTAAAAAACCCACTGCAGATCATTCCAGTTACTAGTTCTGCCTTGGAAGCCCCTACCTATTTTTATGTTCTGTGTTTTGATTAGCAAAGGGGATTTTTTTGTGTGTGTGGTAGCTACTTAATAGTTCTTTCCACACTGATAAATTCAACAAAATACAAACAGGTGGATCTATCATGCAAGAAAATACAAAACCAAGTACACACAGAACTGCAAAACTGAAGTCATTCAGTTATTATTTAATGAGTTATCCAACTTGTCAGTTTGCTACAACTGCCAATCAAATTAATTAGATATTCTTTTCCCCCAATATCTGAGAAAAATGTTGCTGCCTGTTATTTCCCTAGTCAAATTAGGTATGTGTATAAAAGTTAACAAGCCTAACAATTTGTCAAACACAAGTTTGCAGAAATGAGATTTACCAGTAGCGGATCAAGCTGGCAGAAGCAAAACACTACCTTTAGGTTACAGAAGTAAAGACACCCTGCCTCAACAGATTTAGTTGTTCTGCATTAAAGGAAAAGCAAATAATTTAAATTACTTTCTATATTACTAATTGATTTTTTAGCCATTTGAAACATCAAAGTCAATGGCAAATTGGTTATTGTGGGACAAGACAGGGTATGTCACACTGAAGAGGATTTTTATATAAACGCCTCACCTGTTTAGCACTTCTTTCAAACACCACGTACTGTTGGCATTGGTCAAGACGTCTTTTACGCATGGTCCAATAATGCAGCACACGGTTCTCCCTCTGGAAGAGTTCATTCAAGATATCTGAAGAAATGAAAATAGTTTCAGAGGTTATGACAACCAATTTTCAAATACCACATTAAAATCAGTGGAATAAAATACTATATACTGTAGAATTTACAATATACTTACTGTTTCTGTTACTTTTTGTTTTGTTCGTTTTCCTGATATTCATGAAACACTGTTACTTTTTCATTATTATTTACAGAAACATTGGTTGATTAAAGAAACTAGAGATGCAGTTAAAACTTACTACCTACACCTTTTTTCGCTAAAATATTTTTCACATAGGGACTGCCACTGCTTATAACAGAAATGAAAATGTAGGCTGATAAAGATGGTTCTTGATGGGGTTTCCTCAGAAAGGACAAGCATGCACAAGTAATCACAACATGCTTAACATCTCACATTAAAGCATAATAAAAAATAACTTTTCTGAATATACCAGTCTCCTAGAAAATATTTTAATAATTTAATACATATAGGCAAATGTATAACCCTAGGTCACCACAAGAACGAATGCAACATAAATAGATACAGAAACCCAAGTAATAAAAAATACACAATTACCGAGTTTGTAATTTCCCTTCAAAAAAACCCCATCAAAACCAACAGCAGTATAACTGAGCAAGCTGACTTGTTCAGATATGAATGTTCATTGAGCCTTGAGAGAATTTTGAGGTAATCAGATAATTAACTCCACAATTTGTTATTCCATTCCTGAGTATCAGAAACTGTCTGCCATTGAGAAAACAAATCCAAATTCCACCTTTAACCTGCAATTCCGCATGTCTGGGTTATAAATTCTTCCTGGATAGCAAAGATCTTCTGCTTACAATATGCAGAAGATCTTATCTGAACAATGCTTCTTTAATGCTTATTGGTTTCGTTCTTCAAACAAAAAAATCCTAGCAGTTTCTTGTGAAGTTTCACTTTACCCACTGCTTCTTCCAGAGAAGCAGCCCTACTGGACTTTGCAGCTACTGCAAACCCAGGCAGTGAGCTGAAATACATGGAAATGGGGACACCCAATGTCTCTGCCAGGCAATTCTGTCGGAAGCACATGGAACCCAAGATGAGGTCTACCAGAAGCAGAAGAGACCACAGAAAAGGCTCATTCTTCACAATAAGTCTTTATTTGCCTTTCCTCTTATACTCACAGCTGGCTATTTTCCATAATTATGAATGTAGGCTATCAGGTGCTAGGGTTCTTAAGGCCTCTGCATTCCCCTGCCCCATTGTGCGGGTCCACCATGACTAAAAGCGAACAACTCCAAGAAACAGTTTGACAGAGAAGCTCAGATAAAGGGACCCTGAGGAAAAAAGCACCTCTTCCTCTCTTAGTGGACTCTGGGACCAACTGCAACCACTTGTCACAGCCTTCCTGAGGATTAAGAAACCTGTCTGCATCACTGCCAACACCCTCCTGCTTGGAAGCACCATACTCCCACTTGCTACAGAGTATTGAGATCACCTAGGACTTGCTTTTGGTTGGAATATGGTCACTGTGGCCAAGGTTTTCTTCCTCCTGGGCAGGCTACCTTCAAATATGCCTCAATTAATCTGTCCCTTCGCCAAGGCATAAGCTGATCTCCTATGAGTCTCACCTGCTTTCTCAGTTTTATTTCTGCCTTATGCCACATCCAAAATGCTTGCTCAGAACATCTGCCAGATTTTGCTGGGCAAGGTGTGTGGGGGTGGGACACAATTATCATTATACAATGCAAATACACCTAACTGCATATACCATATAAAATGAGACTTCTTAATAGTGACGCAAGTGAAACAGTTCTGACAAAGAGCAAGCAAGGCGAATTTAGCTAATTGGAACAGCATTTGTTCTGTCAGGACACAATACAGATGGCAAGCCAGTGAGAGATATTTGGCTGGACACCATTAATGTTACTGCCATTAGTTTTCCGAACTGACAAGGAAGAGAAAAAATATTCTATTAAATACTCAAAGGAAGTTATAGAACATCAATATTTAATACTAGGTTTGGATGAGCAACTCTAAAGCCTTCTGACCTACAGTTCCTGTTGTTGTTATTGTCTTTGATTCCAACATTTGTTAGGATTGCTTCCTAAACTTTCACCTTATTCTCCAGCCTCAGAGAGCTTTCAGCTGTATCTATGGTGCCCTCTCTATCAACCTATCTAAAAATATAAGCACCACTAGACAAGCTCCTGCACTATGTTCAGTTGCAGCCCATAGAGCTGAGACAGGTAACAAAGCACCACACAAAAATCAGCAGCAGAAGCCAAGATGAAGATGCTCCTTTTCTGAGCTTGACAACAATCGTCACTGACTCTGAATCCACCTGTCACAGCAGTTTCAGGCCACAACTCCTTCCTAAAATTCAGCTTTGGCATGGTGTCTGATATAGTATTTGGATACTCATAACTGCAGGTCAAGGAAATTATTTACATCTGCATGAAGGAACAAAAGGACACCTCTCAGAGTTCAGTACCATTGTGATTCCTGTTTCCCATGAAACATGTGCTTCGCTAAACTTTGCCTACATTAAGACATTGCTTTTCTAGGTATCATAATCTGCAGCTGGGAATAATGATCAAGTATGTCGCTGAATGATGTTTTTGAAAAATGCTCAGCAGTTATGCAGAAACTCAAGGGTTACTAAAGTTTTGAAAGTGCATTTATGTACTATATACTGATCCCAGTCTGGCACACTGTTTCAAGCATACACCTGAGTATGAGTGCGTAATGGTCCAGCAGAACGTGTGTAACTTCTATTTCACCAAAATGAAATAAAGACTATTATATTTTTCCTCTATCTATTTAGAAAAGAGATGAAAAGAGATCTTTTTCCTTACATGCATATTTGAACACGAAGATCAGAGTGAACTTTTAAATCATTTGGTCAGCTACCACCATACCACTGAGACCTAAAAGGAAGGAGTCCTCGCTTGTTTTATCTTAATTCATGTTTAATTCTCAGAAGCATATCACAGAATCATAGAATCACAGAACTGTCTAGGTTGGAAAAGATCTTGAAGATCATCCAGTCTAACCATTTACCCAACACTGACAGCTCCCAACTACACCATATCCCTCAGCGCTATGTCAACTCTACTCTTAAACACCTCCAGGGATGGGGAATCCACCACCTCCCCGGGCAGCCCATTCCAACACCTAACAACCCCTTCTGTAAAGAAATGCTTCCTAATATCCAGTCTAAACCTTCCCTGGTGCAATTTGAGGCCATTCCCTCTTGTCTCATCACTTATTTCTTGGTTAAAGAGGCTCATCCCCAGCTCTCTGCACCCTCCTTTCAGGTAGCTGTAGAGGGCGATGAGGTCTCCCCTCAGCCTCCTCTTCTCCAGACTAAACACCCCCAGTTCCCTCAGCCGCTCCTTGTATGACACGTGCTCCAGAGAGTACATAGCTTACTTTTACTCTGCTTGGGTATTTTTGTTGCTTTTCTTGTTGCTTTTTAAACATCTATCATTCATCCAGGATCTTAAATGTACACAGAGCATGCATAGCACTGCAGTTCTGACATATAATTAATATTCTTAAGGACATTAGCAGAGACCTTTCTATTCTTTCCTCATCTGAATACATTCACCTTTCTCAGAATGCCTGTTCCTCCATAGATTTCAAAACTGAATTTTTTAAAGTTTGTCTGAAAGTCCTAACATTTTTTTTAATACTCAATAAGTGTGATTTCTACAACTTCCTGCTTGCTTCTGCTTTGTTTTCTTTGCCTGCTACTAAGAGAAGAGCTAAGTGATAATTGTCAGCGACATGTCTTCAGTTATTGATACTGCCAGCATTTGTGTTGAAATTTTGTACGGTTCTATAAACACTGATGCCTTAGGGACAGAGGAAAAACAATAGTCTTAGCTCCACAGGCTCAAAATTTCAACTGCCACAGTCCGATTATTTCCTTAGAGTGAAAAGTATGGCCAATACCCTATTATCTTTCCAACACAAAAAATACCACACAGGACAATTTTCAGTTTGAGTACAATCAGATACATGAGTAAGTTTAACGCAAACTGTTTTCCCCTTGTAGTAAAGTGAAGCAGTGAGCACGTCCTTTTCTAATAGAGTCATCATGTAAGTTAGACTGGAAGTGATCTCTGGAGGCCATCTGTTCCCATCTCCTGCTCAAAGGAGGACTAACTTCAAAGTTTTTCAGGGGCTTGTTCAACTGAGTTTTTTAAAAATTCCCAAGGGCAGAGATTCCACTACATCTCTGGGCTACCTGCTCTACTCAGTGCTTTTTCACTCTTGCTGTAATAATTTCTCCTTATATCCATTCAGAATTTTCCTTGCTGCAACTTTTTCATCTGCTCTTATTTCTGTGTTCCTCTGAGTTTGGCTCCATCCTCTGCATAACTCCCTTTTGGGTAGCTATAAACAACAATTAATTAGACAATTAGACTTCTCTGGTTTTGAGTCTGTAGCATGGCCTCAGTGTGCAGTCACAGCTTCAAAACAGAGTGAGCAGACGATACCTGGCAAATAAATCAGTAAAATGCCATATTTATTTCTGAATCTCTGATCTCTGTCTGCCTACCTCACCCATCAGTTACACATACCCCTATTAATTTCTCTACTTTTGTCCCTGAAAGCCCTACAGGTTTCTCTCTCTACTCCATTCCCCACAGTGCATGTTACACCTTAAAGCTGTAATTGTTCTTTCCTGCCTCATATCAGCCTCACTACCTATCTACACATCTAATTTAAACATGTCGTCAGTTATCCTGTACTTCATGAAGTTCCTTAATACTGCTTCAACTATATGAAGGGCCCAAGGGCATCATTCAAGGGATTATCTTGTATTGTGCTGGCACTCCCACAGAACTCGCAGAATGCACCACACTAACACACTGAGTAAGCTTATAGTAATCAGCTTCCATTTGGCTTCAGACCAAATATTATCTTGTGGAAGTTTACTATCTCATTTTCTCAACAAAAGCAGCACATCTGAGTCTCAAACTGGAAGAATATTAAGTACAAACAGGACATACATAAATGCAAAGCAACTTCATTTGGGTGAAATAATTTGATGACTGGCAGCTCCTTCAAAGTGTGCAAGCAATTTTAATTATTTCCTGTTAAGCCTGACAGGAACCTTTCCACTTGGGAAAGCTTCACTCCCCCATCATCACACACACACCACAGGACATGATGTTCACATTCTATAGAGTAAAAAAGAACAAGAAACTTCTTACTTTTAACTTGCTGTTCAGGTGCTTTGATGTGTGTCACCATCCCTGGCATGTTTACGCTGTTCCTGTGCAGGTATTTCAGGAAGACATCAGCATTCCTCCGAGCCAGTGTGCAAGCCTAGAGAGTCAGCAGTATTACTTTATTTGAAGATGCCCAAATATACAGCCAGAAAGAGATGAAGGACCTTCACTCCCTTTTGTGCATTTACCACCCCCTCCTATTTTAGAAAGTGTTGCTTGTTAAATCCTTCTATAAGTAAGCCAATCCAACAATTAAAATAGTTTTCCCAACAAATAGCAGTTAATTCTTATCTGGCAGGAGAAAAAAAAACAAAACAAGAAACCCAAACAAAATGCTACTCCTTTTATCTGAAGATCCTGAAAAGCAATTACCTGCTCTAGAACTTTCAGAATGTCTCAGAGCTCACAAAGAAGTTTGTGTATGTGCCATAAAGTTATTTATTGTGTAAACGGAGTGCGTATGCTTATGTACTCACCTGGATATTCCAAAGCATCCACCAGTACTTTAAACAAAAATTAAACGCACCACTGAAGTGAAATCAAAAGTGCTAAAATATTAAGACATGCCCTTAAAATATGGGCAAGGCCTTGAGGGGTTTCAGTCATCGCCACTGTATTGCCAACACTCAGCTCATCTAACTTCTCCATCTTAATGTACACCAAGTACTACATATGGGCTGGCTGCCTTGTTTTTAATAAGCAGGACATAAAATACTACTTTAAAATGTTAGATAAAGGTAGCATGGTTTGATCCAGTAACAAAGACACTAAGTGATTTCTCATATTTTTTTAAAATAAAGATTGGTAACTGATACGCCAATTGTAGAAAGATCTATTTGACAGTATACTTAGAGCTGTGATAATATAATTTTGAATGTTCTCATCTGTGCACTGAGAATAAAAAGGCTTTTAATAAAAGTAAGTTTTACACTCTTAGTCGTCTTTCAAGGTCATACTGGAAAAAGCCTTTGGTCACACGGTTAGTTACACTGCTTTGCAAGAATCCATCACACATTTATTCAGTATGATCAATACCTTCTTCACTAGGGCATTAGCTGGAGTGAAAACCTTCCATTTATCTAAAGACTATTACAGAAACACAACTACTCCCAGATGCTTGTTTAGCAGTTCCCTGCTCCTGTACTCTACTGTAGTCCAAGTACCTGTGAGAGCTGCTCTGATGCACAGGCAGCAATGGCACTATGTGACTGTCACTTCTCTTCCAAAGCAACAGCCTTTAAGCATTCTTTACAATGACAGTCGCTCAAAGCAGCGATTCCCAATTATTCTTCAGTCACAGCGGGAGATCTGACATCTAGTGAGGTTCAACAGGAAATATACTTATAAAACTGTCTACAATTTTATGCACTTAGCAGTATTCTCCTAATCACTGTCAGAAGCAGTTAATGTGTCACTTCCCACATCTTTGCAGTTTGGGACATACCTGTAGCTTTTGAATGGGCACATTTCAGCACTGTAAGAGTGAGCATTTGACTGCACATTTTCCAAGAATCAAAAGACCACACAAAGATGGCAAACCTTACCTTTAGAAATGCCTCCTTCTGTTCCAGGTGCTTGCTTATCATGGGAGTAACATGATCTGTTTCAGAGTTGGGACCCAGCTTGTCTGCTCCCCCACACCAGTCTTCTTCTCGCTTATATTCTTGCTCCAGGCTTTCCAGCACACTGCACACCTATCATGAAAAAGTCAAACTCAAATAGAATTCAGTAAGACAAAAATTTAAAATTCAAGCCAAAAAACTGGAAAAACAATCTACCCCTTACATATACCTTAGTTTCTGACATGGTTTTACTGGGACTTAAGAGAAGGCAACAAACTTTGTAGCTTTGCAGGCACTGACCTACTTACAAGGAATTGGCTCAGAAGGCTATCTCCACCTCTGCAACTGTACAGTTCAGGACAACCTAAGATATGACTGCAGAGAAAGCAACCTTGTCAGCCTTCTCACTAACTGCTTTGTGAACAAGTAGGATGAAGCTGGTTTTCTCTGACTCACAAAAAACCCGGAATTAGCCATCTGAAGTACTTCCGCTAAAACCTCTGTGGAATTGTTTATGGTTTAAGCAAAACTTCTTGAAACAAGCAGAAATCCACTTGTACATTGTGTACATCGTTTCATCTTGAAAATGTTTTACAGGATTTTTCTCAATTAAAAATAATCTAAGTAGTATTTAAAGGGGAGAGTAATAGAAGAGGCAGATGAAGATTTCTATCTTCACCAATAATGACTGCACTGTGGTAATGTACCTTCTTTGAAGTTTGCTAATTGACGCAAGTGTAGCCAGACCAATTATACTGTAGTCTCTTAGCAGTTAGTACAATTTGTCTCCTATTCATTTATCATAGAATGGTTTGGGTTGGAAGGGACCATTAAAGATCATCTATAGTCCAACCTCCCTGCCATAGACAGGAACATCTTTCACTAGATCAGGTTGCTCAAAGCCTCATCATTAAAAATGTCTTCCTTACATCCAATCTAAAATCTACCCTCTTTCAGTTTAAAGCCATTACCCCTTGTTCTGTCACCGTGGTAAAAATATCTTTGTCTTTATATATTAAAAGGCTGCAACACATGGTTTCTCTTTCTAAGGCAGCTAGTAAGATGATTTGCTCTTTGCATTTTTTGTTTAACTGCAGTTGTTATCAAATTAGTAAATGTAACCAAACCTAGTCAACCATTTTTTGAGGTAATGCTGTTTTACGTCATACTGAAGAATTAACCAAGGCAGACAGATATCATGTAGCATTTCTGTACCTGTTCAGAAGTTTTATAGAAGGCAACAGAGGCATTCACAAGCTTGAGACGGTCCTCCATCTTCAGCATCAGTTGCTGCCAATGGGAAGCAACCTTCTCTGCACACTCCCGGATCATATCCATATCATAGTGATTAGCCTGAAGCATTGCCTCTGCCTTCTGCTGAACCTGCAGGGCACTCTGATGTGTTTTCTGACAAGAGGTGAAAATTCAAGACTTCAGTGGAGCACTTCATTTTCTTGAAGCCCTCAAAGGCTCACATTTTCATTGTGTCAATGCCACTTCTATACACATGCACAAACATACATCAACTAAAAATAACCATCTAATATTAGTCGCTGCATGATTTTACTATGCAAATACAAAGGAAAGAAATCTATCAGATCAACAATGACTAGCAGTTTGTAAGCACTGCCTAGCACTAAGTCACACATTGCACATCTGAGTTGCAATACACTTTAATTATGAATTTCAGGTTGATTTTCTTTCCCTTCATGGTGAGGAAAAAGAAGGTAGAAAGGATGTATCTTATTTTGGCTTGATTGCTTTTACTGTCCTCACAGCTTTACTGCAGTCTTTCACACATCAGTAGTGAACAAATGAAGGTGCAGCCATGCAGGCCAATACAAAAGACAACTCTCCATTCATTATAAGCAAATTTGTAGTTCTCTGTTTACACATATACTTGCCTATTATCTGGAACCCCTAACTGTAATAAGCATTATTATATCCAAGTACAGAATGTCACAGAAAACACAGAATTTAAGCTTCCTAGTAATTTAGTCTTAAATTGTCCAACACCTAGACATCTCATGATTTTTATACATGAGAGTTACCAAGTTCTCAAAGTGAGGGTACATATAGTGCAAACTGTAGGGAATCATATAACTCCACCAAATAGCAAATGAACATTAAAGAACTACTGCAAGACAGAGTACTTCTGAAAATAGTTTTCCCAAACAATCACAACATTGGTTAATCTTTCAACAAAACTAAAGGTCTTAAAAAACATATGCTATATATAATCAATATCACCGTTAGGTCCTGAGATAGTGCATATAAATTAATAATACTGCATTTCAGCCAGTCTTAAGATCTCTGCCTATTTTTTGCAAAGATATAACAAATCCTTTAAGTTGAGTTTGAAGTCATGGCAGGAGGATGGACACATCACCACACACAAATTTCAATGAAACCTACTATCAAACAAAAATGGAAACATTAAAGGACCGTAACACATAAACCTGGTGTTTGCTGTTCCATTTATTCTTATCTTTAACAGTTAGCATTATATGTTGTATTCTAACAAAGGGAAACACCATTTTCAGTAAAATTGCTGTGAACAGCTATCACTTTACAAAAATGCAAAAAGATACTGAGAAGATATGCGCACCTGGAATTGCAGCTCCAAAATGAACAAGAACAAAAAACCCCACCTTCCTTTTTGCCATAAGATGATTTCAACAACTTTTCCTAAACTCAAAATATCCAATATAGTGTGAACCCAACAGTGCTACTGACAGAGACTCATGAACTCTAATACAAGACTTCTTGGCTATGGTTGCTAAAATGGTACTTTTACCTCTATTGCATGTTGAAACTGCTCATGCTCCCTCTGTAACTGTTCTGCCTCCTGCAAAGAGCTAGCAGTGATAAGCCCAGCATTTAACATTGACTCTCCATTTCGGATCCAGCCCAAAACCTGTAACAAAAGAGAACACCATGAAATATATAATTCCACTGCCAACATGCAAAAAAAAAAAAAAAGCATCATTGCTAAGGGCAAAAACATTTAGTGTCACCTAATGCAGTACTGGAATTGATGACTAAAAGATTTATTAATTACATATTTAATTATATATTCAATAAACACAATGAATTACATTTACTATAATTTCACTTAGCTGACCCCTCATATGTTTCAGTCAACTACTACATGCTTGTGATTTCAGTTTATGCTCCGAACAAGGTTGCATTTCTGAACACCATTTCAGTCACCTGGAAAAGAGGAAGAAGCTACAAGCAATATTTGCCTAAGAGCCAGTGTCAGTAATGTAAACTGAGGACATGCACCTTAGTAAGAAGTAAGCAAATCATTTTTAATATTAATGTTGAAAACAATGTGATCATTGAGTGTCTTTTAATTGCTTAAAGATTTTTGGTTTTCAGAACATGCCTTCTTTGACACATCCACAGAAAGCAGAACCACCCCTGGTTGGGGAGAAGCTTCAGGAGGCCACCCAGTGCCTTCCTTACCAGCAGCAGCAACATCCAACCTTAAGGCCCCTCCTAAAAGATCTGTGCTTCGTTCATTACTCAAGATTCCAATCCCATGCTTTCACTAGACATTTTTATCACCAGAACTTTCTAATGTCTAACACTCAAATCTCTCACTGTAATTCTGGCTCATTTCATTTCTCCTACTTACAACAGGGGGGGGAAAAAAAAAAGCAAACCAAACAAAAATTGTCTCCCTTCTGGCATCAGCTTTGTTTTTCCCCCACTTCTTCTTCTCTTGTTGACCACAGTCTCTTCAAACTCTCCCATGTGAAGCTAGCTGCCTTATTTTTGTCACTGCTCGTTTATGACTTGATAACCATAACTTTGGTCAAAATTTTTCAAACACTGAGTAAAGCTGGATATAAATCAGGTTATTCACTGTCATCTGTAAAACTTTTCTATGGAACTACTGTCCAGCCAGAAATTACCCCTGAGCTGTATTTGTTCAGCTGATTATTCCTGCCAGTACATCATGCTCTGTATTTGTCACCAGAAGAAATCATATTCTTGCAACACAATCTTCCCATACATTAATATAATTCTGAACTGTAATCCAGTGTCTTCCAACAAACTTAAATCCCTTTTCCAGCTTCTTTTGCCTTTATCTTCAAATTTAAAAGCATAATCTCTTCTCTAATGTGTACATTTTCTAACTGAAAACATGAACTAGTATCTAAACAGACTTCTACTTTTTTTTTTAAAAAAATTTGAAATATATTTTTCGATCCAGTGAGTCTCTTAATAACTTTTGTTACTGAGTACGGTTTTCCAGCAAGTTATCATTCATGGCAATGTAGTCTCATATGCTATTCCCATAGTACACTAGGGCCAGACAGACTAAACTATTTCAAAAGCTTTAATGGAAGGAAAATCTATGCCATCTGCTTTTTCACCTCTACCCAGAAGACCTGTTACCTTGTTGTAAGGTAACAGAAACAGGATTTATCTATGTGAAGCTCTGCTTAATTACTCCATGTCAACCTTTTCTCCTCTAGTCATCACTGTTCAGGTTTAATAATCTACTTGTTTCAGTATTTTTTCCTGGGTATTATGTTAAACTAGCTGACCTATAATCCTCCTTTAGCTAATGCCTTCCCACTTTTGAGAAGTAAATGTTAAGTTCCAGGCCTCCAGGATCTCACCCAGTCTCCAGAAGTTTGGAGAAGATAAGCACTAACATCTCTGACATTATTTCAGGCAGTTTTCAAGGTATTCTATGGTGAATTCCTTTGGACAGTTGATTTGAAAATAACCAGTTTAAGCATATCTTCTCTAACTTTTTCCTAGTAGTTGATTTTAGACCTTTAACCACTGGTAATAAATGTATTAACTACCAAATCACAGTTAGCTCATAACACTAAACACTTTCCTCTAGTGATACACATACGACACTACCATTAATGCTGCTGTGTCACATTATTACTAAGTGAATCAGGATGATGTGACTATAGTCATAGACTGAAAACACAGGCAGAAACCAGGAAAAGGACCTATTAAAACACAAATCCATAAAAGCAAAAGACAAATGTGGTCTACATGTGAAGTACACTCTAACATATCTTTAACAGCTCAAAGCAACTGAGGCCTAGCCATCTTGACACAACACCCATTCCCTCAAATCTGCATCACAGACTCACCCTCCACATTATGCTTATCCAGACTGCAATACTGTTGTATTAGTAATGCAGTTTGTCCCACTTTTGCCTGCACAATAAACAGCTAACAAGTTTTGGGTTATTTTTTACCCCGATACCATGTATTTGAATTCTTCTGTATAAATCCTGCAAGTCTGTAGAAGAGAGTAAGTAAGTTTGCAGTGCAGACATAGGGCATGACAGCATCTCCCAGATGTGTAACTGGGTGCACATTCTGCTCCTCTGGGGAGAAAGCGCTGTGTCAGTTGGAGCCTTGTGGGGAGGCAAGATGATGGCTCTGGCCTTGGAACAATCCCTCCTGCTGCTTCCAGGACCACAGCATGGGGGCACGTGAAAAAAAAAAAAAAAAGGGCAACTTCTGAGGGAACTAGGTGGGTTCAACAGACTGTAGACAGAAACTATGCTTGGAGGAAAGGATGTGTCTTGTAAGAACAATGAGGGCAAATGATTTTGTTTTTAAATTCCCTTTTTTATTTCTACTTTGTCTTACAAAAGCAGTTCTGAACTGCCTCTCTACCTTACAAAATAATTCTTCCAGGTATAGATAGTGTAACAGAACACACCTCCTTAGGGTTTAAAATACATTTAGCCTTCTCCAGAAAATTTATAACGAAGGAGAATGCTTAAGCAGCACCAATTCAAAGCTCCTCTTGACTTGGCATCCCATAATACACAGCAGAGAGAGCTAACACAGAACCTGCCATTTCAAACACACTGATTTGCTCTCCTGTTTGTTGCAGGTCAGGGTGCAAGTGCAGAAGCTCGTGGAACTCACAGGAGAGAAGTTGCCAGCAGCACCTTCCCCTTCCCTCCGCTCTGACTCAAGGGGAAGACAGAAGCACTAGTAAATGGCAAGCCTGTTCCTTCAGGGCTGCTGTCTTCCAGTGTTTGTTGGCATGTTCTCATCACCTCACTGTAAGTTTGGGTGGACTACACACCCCATCTTTCCCCTTGCAGCCTTTAGCAGGCTAGAAAATCATCAGTAGAGCGTCAGCAAAACTGTGGAAATGAAACAGACTTTGGGTCACTTGAAAGGGTCAAATATGTAGAGTTCTATAGAAAAAGGCTTAAGATTAGTTTCTTGGACTGATTTTTGACTGTAACTAAAAATGATCATGAGACAGACCTGCTTCAGCTTGCTGTCCTAGCTACATTTTCATATCCATATGGCACTATGTGAAGTGCCAGGACACTCTTCCTGAGTAGTATTTTGGGAGAATCAGAGCTCAAGCACTGAACTGTGCTCGCACAAAGCTGAAAGATGGCCATGTGAGAACACAAAGCACCTCACGGTACTCTTGATGGTACAAGCTTGTACTTGGTACAAGTATTTGTACGCTGTTGTACAGATATGAATACATATGTATATATCCAAGAACATACATCATGATCAGAGTAGCAGATGATATTGCACTGGAAAGGCTTAATGAGCACAGTAAACCCAGTTGGATTGGTTTTGGAGCTTGGTAAAGAGTTTGACTCGGGCAAATGCTGCATATTAAGCAGAGCAAACCATTCATTCTACAAAGTGAGTACATGGGAGTGACTGCAGTAACAAGTAATCCAGCAGCTATATTTTAAGTGATTTTTTAAAAAAGTCTGGCAAACATGCAAGTGGAGTTCTGGATGAGACAGATAATTTCTTAATTATTTCTCTGTCTCTGTCTACTTATACGACCCTGCCCTGCATAAAACACTCAACTTTTCTTTTTCATTTTATTTTTCCCATACACAGCTGTCCCTTCTTATTTCAGTAAGCATCCTCTTCCACCTATCTTTTGAGGTTTCCCTACACTGTAAACTTCTACCTTGTTTTGCCATTTCTGCACCTATTACACATCAAGTTGACGAGCAAATTCTCTGCAGGTTTTCTTTAAACCTCTGTTTGTCTTCTGGCTCTCCTGCTTCCTCCTGGTCCTGAGGCTTGATCTACAGAACTTCCATGTCACAAAGCAGAACTGATAAGGTAGTCAAGTAAGAAGCAACACTGGATATTTTTATCTGCTTTCTGTACTTATTTGATAAGAATTCACTAAGCTCCAAGTTTCATTACCTAGTACTGAAGAGACTCCTTCCAAGTATTTGACTAAAAAACTAAGACAAGAAGCAATTTGCTGGTCTCCATTGTAGTAATCTGAGAGATGAACCCCATAAAAAAATTCCTGCAGCGTTACAGTCTAACCTTTTCACATGACTGCAAACTATATATTTTTATATTGTTTTTATATATGGGAAAACACAATAGCTATAACATCAGTTTGGCAGAAAAAAAGTCAAACGGAAATCCTGTTAAAATCCTTGCTATGGAGGCAGTATCCCATCTATAAAATAAGTATGTTTGCACCCAGTTCATCATCAATACATCTGGCAGAAAATCATAGTAATTGAACTGGAAAACCATGTGTTCACTGCTTCAGGCAACAAAACACAAACAGATTGAAGAGAAGGTTTACCATGTCATTTTACTCTCAGGTAACACACCTGCTGTGACCTGCTGAGTTTTTCCCAGTGCAGAATAAATAAGACAAGATCATGCTTCCTATGAGACAATATAACATTCAGTTTTAGTTCCATTCAATTTTTAGGCCTTCAGGCTGAAGAAGTATTGCAGGTTAATCTGTACAATGAAAATCTGGAGTTTGTAATACACAAGCATTCTGTCAGCTAAATGTTCATGTAAGTTTGTTTGAAAACTCACGTCTATTATGACATTTAGTTCAACATAAAATCCCACTTGATACAGATGTGTTCTAGGAATATAAAACAATCAGATTTTTTTTTTTTTCTACTAAAGCCCAGTCTATTAAGAAAAGGCAGCTGGGCTAGAATAGTGTACTACCTATATCTTTATTGTAAGATACATTCATTTTTGCCAGTGCTTTCTTAAAAATCTAAGTTTGAGCTTCAGTTTCAGTCAGGGTTAGCAGTGGTTCAGAAAAGTTACAAAGATCTTACAGAATGACTTGTAAACCACATACTAAGTGCAACATGGATATTCCTCTACAGTCCATGATGTTCATCATCTGTTTGCATCTGCCAAAATATAGAACACTTGTTCTGCAAACACAGGTTTTAAACGTGTGTCTTCCTTGTCACATTTAACTTGCATACAAAGCTAGTGGAGCTACTTACTTTACTGTGGGAGCAAGCAATATAAATATTTATTTAATAGCATGTCTTTGAAATATTACCCAGGTGCTATATTCTGTTCTGTAACTGAATATTATTTCAGTATCATGGGAATTAACAATTTCTTTTTCTTACTAACCCATCCTAACCCCCAATGTACCTCAAACAGATGAGATTGCCTCAGCTGGCATTCACACTTTCTTTTATTTTTTTTTTTCCCTTAACATTAATCACATGAAAGGAGTAATATGTAATACGCATTCATGAAGATCAGCAAGTGCTAAGATGGATACAGGATAGTTCAGTAGAGTGTGCAAAGGCTTGAACTAGAAAGTCATGCCGAGATTGCACTGACAGCAGACACTACACAGTTCCTTGCATTCCTTTAAATCAAGGCCACGCAAAACTTTGGGTGTATTACTATAAAGTAACCAGCCATTGACTGGAAATACTTTGGGAACCTTCTATTCACCTCTCCTGTGCTAAATGCACCCCCTTTATATTACTTTGCAATTTGGGAGTTCTCACTTGGTTTCATGGTGGAGATGAAGTTTTCTAAGAGCTCATGACAAAGAGGAAAAGGACAAGTTGCACTGGGAGCCATTATGGGACACACTAATACAACAGAGACTGTAATAGACTTCTGTGATGCTAGCGTAAGCAAGATCAAAACCGCTTAACTTTCTAACGTTTTGTTTATTGTTTTTTAAACTTTCACCTACTTCAGTGGTTTTGCGCACACCATCTCAAATTCACCAACAGTTTAGGTGTTTATCTGATAAGGACCACAAAACTTGTCACTTTATTGCAAAACTTTGTTTTACTTCTCCTGGAAAGTAAACCATGCTGATACTATGTTATGACTATTTGTAGATGTCTCAAAGAATATACCAAAAAGTACTAGGCCAGTCTGTGCGGACCATCATAGAATGGTTTGGGTTGGAAGGGACCTTAAAGATCATTTAGTTCCAACCCCCCTGCATTGGGCAGGGACACCTTCCACTGGATCAGGTTGCTCAAAGACCTGTCCAACCTGGCCTTGAACACTGCCAGGGAGGGGGCAGGCACAGCTTCTCTGGGCAATCCTTGTCGCACCACCCTACAGTGAAGAATTTATTCCTGGTAACTAAAATAAATCTACCCTCTTTCAGTTTAAAACCACTACCCCTCCTCCTACCACTACAGTCTCTGATAAACAGTCCCTCCCTGTCTTCTCTGTAGGCCTGCTTTAAGTACTGGAAGGTGTATCACCAGACATTTTTACTGATCAGCATACAGATGATAAAAGCATGAGTTTAACATTAGTTCAAACTGCTCTGCACTTCAAACACTTGACTTGTACCCACGTAAAAATACAGACCGTTGACGCAAATTGAACAATGCGCTTTGTGTTATCAGAGGATGAAGGTTCTTGGTGCTCAATTCCCAGTCCCTCCCTGCTCCACAGGCAGAAGTCGATGTCTCGCCCCCACGTACCTGCTTGACCTCTGCCTGCAGGTGCCGCAGCTGCACGCACTGCTCCAAGTGCTTCCGGTGCTGCTCAGCCGCCAGGTCCAGCTCCTGCTGCTTCTCGTGCAGGAACTCCAGCAGGTCCTGCACGCGAGTGGCCATGTCCACGTCTCTGTCACAAAGCAGCTCGACACCTGTAATCAGCCAGTCCTTTTGTCAATGACTTGTGAGTCTTCCTGAGGCCAACAGCCCGTTTGCACTGTTTTACACTTACTTTTCCACTTCCTCTACGGAGTTCAACTTTGTCTTCAGAGCATTTGCTTAAATGAGTGTAGGTTTTTGCACTCTTTAAAAACGCAATATGAATTTGTAGGTTTTTTAAAGAAACTTGAGATCTACTCTAGATGACTGTATACAGTTAAAAATATCAAGTAAAGGGGCATAAGAAACAAAAAAGGAAGACTTATTACTTGAAAGTTGGAAAGTTTTGGCTTGACTGCATTGCTCCAATTAACTATAAAATTAACTCCCTGCTATTTACTCTAATTTTACTGACATCCTGAGTGGAATCCCTTTCTTTAAAACCTAAGCATCTTCAGGTGTTACCAACTCTTAAGATAAAAATTACATGCCATACTAACAGCATATTCTCATGAACACTATCAAATATTTTGAGTATTAAAAAAAAAAATAATCCCTGTCTCCAGTTTAAAGTTAACAGCATCGCTGTTATTTTCACACATCCCATGGAGAGACCACTGGGTAATTCTTAATAAAGCCACTGCCCCAAAGAGCACAAAGGAGCCATCTTACCAGATGCCTGCACTTCATTGACATACTGCAGCAGATCCTGCCCTTGGTGGATAACATCAAAGGTCAAGTTATTCATGGTCAGGGCTTTGTCTGCATGATGCTGGAGCCTCTGTTCTGCTATTGTAAGATCTTCAGTGTCAAAATCATTCATCTGCTGAGAGAGCTCATCATTCCAGGACTCGAGGTCTGAAATTATCTGGGAGAAAAAGGAGGAAAACATTACATAACATATGTTTCTTTCCCATGTTGCACTTACAATGGAGCTCAGGAACTTGAGTTTTTCATTGTTGACTGATTTCACTGATCAGGTTCAACATGGTTCAGACATAGGCTGTCTTAGGATGGATTTAAAATTTTGGCAAACAATCCAGAAGAATGTCTTTGAAAACTGCTACAGCTACCCTTCAACCAGTGCTTGCAATACTATGGGTAGCCTTGCCTTGTTTAAGGTACTCCTTTGTCAACATACCACTTGCAGAACAGATGAAGTTAACATGTTTTTATCTCCACTTTTAAAAGAAAATGTTGATCTAAAACATCCTCTCAGTTCTCCACACTGCACCAGGCAATAATTCACACATCAAGAGCCACCTTAGCTTTCAGTTATGTCAGTCTTGAGGCCTTTTACAAAAAAGCCAGCTCTACCCTTTTGTGAGCAGGAAGCATCAGGCTCTGTGAGCACCTCTGACTTCTGCCAGACAACAGAGAAACACTCCTTGTCACAAAAGGCAGGGTACTTAGCAAATGGAGCAAAACCAGAAAGTATTACTTTATTACGGTATTAGTGTAACGTCAGAGATACATTTGCTTGCTGAAATCATTCAGCTACACTTCAGTTTACACTTTAATTCTGGATTTTACTCTTGTCATATGTCCAAAGAAGGGTAACCAAGAAAGTTGTTCTTTTTTTTTTTTAAACACATGTATCACAACAGTCAGTCCTTTTCTGTCCACACAAGTGCATTTTACAAATCATATTGCAAAACCTGTCTGAAATGTAAACAATTCCTTTTAATTAGAGTACAAAACTGTTTAAGTCTTACGATCCTCATAGATCCAAGTGGGTTGAGTTTTTATGGCACGTTTAATCCATCAACTACTTCAAGCAAGTATGACACACTTATCCCTTGAGCCCCTAATCAAATCTTTCTACAGAATTTTCAGCAGTTTTGCCACAAACTTCTGCAGTACATTTGGAAAACAAAATTATAGCTATCAAGAACCAAGTATGGCTTAGCTCCAGAGTTCTACGATTTCAGGAGTAGGACAAACTGATGTGAATGGTTCTGGACGACAGGAAAATACCTATTTATGCAGCAAGACAGCAAAAAAAGGATCTGACTAAATGAGCTGTAGCAACGAAGTAGCTGACTGCATAAATATTTAACCAAAGTCATTTGTTGTCAGCAAAAGGGATATGCCACTACACTTTCCAAGTGGTTAATCAGAGTTGTGAAGCTATTGAAACTCTTAAACTACAAGAGAAATCCCAGGAAAACAGGCCTTCTACAAAAAAATAGAATTGAAGAGAAAGCAAAGTTAAATAATCTGTATAAAATTTCTGCAGTCAGCTGCAATCTTTCTTGAAGGCTTGTTTCCATACTGCTCACATGGCACCATTAAAAAAATGGACACGTCATGCAATTATTGTTAAAATTGTGGCATCAGTGAGTCACTTCCTGTTTTAAAGGTGTCGGGTAAGAATTTCACTTGATCCACTAAGTATTCAAGTTTTGCACGTGCCATGATGAGAGATACTGAACAATTAGCGTAGCTATTTGCAATCCCTAATCCCAATCAGATAGCTCTACCAAAGTGAAAACAGGCAGAAACTCATGTTTCAGGGCTAACACTGAAAAACAGAAAAGCTGATGGGCAAGGGATGCAGAAAGTTATACAGGATAAGGTTTTTAGTCACTGCTTGAAAGTTCTTTCATCTCTCTTCCATGTGCTCTCAACATCACACATGTTATCTATTTAAGCATTATGAGTGGCTTACCCTCCCACAAAATCCTCCACAACTTTTCTTTATTTCCCTTTTACTTGGTCCATATTCAACACGTCTCATCTACTTTTTCTGCTCTTCATTTCCTTTTAACTGATCTGAAATATTTCAGAAACTTCAAGGCTTCCTGACAGTCTAGTTTGAGAAACTGCTTACTTCCAGCTACCGTCCCTGTCTGCTCTCACACACCTCAGATCTGCTCTTCTCTCAGCCCAACTTCAAAAGTCTGTGACATTCATTACTAAAAGGAGTGGAGGTCATCTAACATTTGTTTCTTCAAACCATCCACTACATTAAAGAAGTTCTCACAAATCATATTAACCATCTTATTTTCATCCAGTTCAGTTAACTTTCATCAGTTAGAAATAACTGTAGTTAGACTTGGTCAAACTGAGATATCTGAGCATTAAAGAAAGTTGTGAAACTCTGCTGTCAAAACATCATCTTCCTCCGTCTTTCTAAATGCCATTAAAAAGTGGATTAAGATTTAACATGGCACTTTTATGCCACTGTTTTAAAAGGAAAGCCAGTCCATCTCCCTTCAAAACAGATGACAAAACCTTGCCTCTCTTAATAGTAAATTGAATGGAAATAAAGACAATAAGCTCACAATAGGACAAGTCTGTGGCTAAGTCCCAGTATTTTTATAATAAGGGTTTAAGTAGATTGTAGTCACAGTGTCCTCAGACTATCCTGAGATTCACTGTACCTGATATAAACAACATGTAGTTTTATGAGGTCAACACTGTGTGTCACCTCAGCCAAGAGGTTTCAGTACTACTGTCTCCAGAAAACAACAATGAACAACACTAAGAATTATAAATGTTTCCCATGTTATTTCATGCAATGCCAAGGTTAAGATCATGGCCCACACATTGTTTAACGCAGTATGAAACACACTGTACATGAGCAAGACATTCCTTGTCCCCATCAAAAGACCAGAGAGCTCATGATTCAAATAAATAATGCCAGCATGTCCTACATTCATTCAACAGATAAGTAGTAAGTGAACATCATAACAGAGGTTCCTAACAAGGGCAGTAAACCTTACATTTTTTCAGCAGTAATTAGGTGGCAAAAGGTGATCTATTTTGCCATTGCACCCACCGTGCAAAACTGAAATGCATTAAAGGCAGAGTTAAAACAAAAATAATGTGCATTAAAGCCCTCTCTGCCCACACTCTTCAGTGCTTCCCCTTAAGTTCTGCTTTACAAGCAACAGAAGACTCCTATTTTGTTTGTAAAGTTTTATCAAGAGAGTTAGCATTAATCAAATAGAACAAAGACGAATAGCTAATAGACATCTAAAGTAACTGAATCACAAATTAATACAGCTCTCAGGAAATGGACAACCCAACATAAACACAGGGTAACTACTTACCATAGCATGTGTTCAAGAAGTCCCTAGTGCAGAGTCTGAGCTGCCTGATATTCCTAGGTTTTAACAAATGTAAAGGTAACAGTGACGGGAAACAAGACAAGGTATAACACAGAAGGAATGCTGACTCTTTCACACTCAGTGAGAAAGAAATAAAGAAGCACAGGTCTCTTTCTCAGAAGGGTCTAACTAGTGTTCCTTGTACCAACTGGAAAATATGTGCTGAGGAGAAAGAAAAAGGGAAAATGGGAAAGGGAGAAGACTTGGGTCTCTGATCCAGCACTTTTCATCCTTGCCTTTTCAGTTGTATGACTTAACAGGCATCTTGTAAGCGTGGTCCAAAAATAGAGTTGAGATAAAGCTGAGAGTTGAAAAGTGCGTGGTATGCTTTGTGTGGAGCCCTGACATAGGCCTCAAGGCATTTAAGTTACAGACAAGCAAAACTGCATAGATGAGACAATGCACATTTTAGACTTCATATATTGTCACCAATGTTACCTTTCCACAGTAGTTAACATCTTCCTCATGCTACTAATCACCCTAGCAAGGGACTCTGAGTACATTATTTTGTTCCTTCTTGCCTTTACTTAATACAGGCAATCACACCAGAGTCCTCACACCAATGGCACTTAAAAGCCTACCGAGGATAGAGAAGGTCAAGTGTATAAGCCAAGAGCAAGAGGCAAGACAGAGACAGTGCTGCAGTTAGAGCAATTTCAGAAGAGTGGGAAAATCTGAAAAGTTGTAGGATAAAAAGGCAGCAACTGAAAGAAACAGAGTATTTTATCAGTGAATAATAACCCTGCAAGAAAATCTCACCACTGTCCCCAGAAGCACAACTGCACAGTATGATCCTGCAGTGCTAGGGGAACCCTTTGTCCCATTTTAGCTCGTGTTATTTTGCAAGCAGTAAGACAAGCTAGCAACATTACTCGCCTTCCAGAAAAACTGTCCTCACAGGATGCTGCCCTGAATGAACTGCTCCTACGGCCAAGTCTTAATTGACTGGACCAGTCACACAAAATCCTCAACAAAGGACGAGGTCAAAACAAGGTCTGCAAGTTCCTAGCTGGCATCTGGCTCCTCCTCACTATCATGTTACTTCAGCTGAGCTTCTGCTTTCAAACAACTGACCTGGAGTTAGTCCTTGCATTTTCTTCCTGGAAATTTCCCAACAGATGTCTGCCTTCAGGGAGAGGGAAAAAGAGAAGTGTGCTTTGCTGAGGAAGCAGAGAGAGGGCACGGTACAGAGACAGCAAAGAAATCAACATTTTGCTGAAGACACTCTGCAGCCAGGGTCATTCTGTTCCCCGCAGGGCTCCTTGGAAATCTTAAACAAGCACAATTTTTGTTTCCAAGCCATATAAACAAAATACAACATAAAGCAAAGTACCAACTACCTTATTGAAAGGGTTTTGGTGTATATGCCAAAATGTAAAGCATGTCAAATGTCAGCTTTATAAAAAGCAAGACCTGTCAAGTTAGGGTTTGCAGCTTTCCAGGGCAAAATCCTATAGACACTGCCAAACAACATGCACAGAAGTACTACCATCTATACAGATGCCGTCCTGTACTGTAGGACTAGAAAGGGTCCTGCAACAGCCTTCTGCTGTTGTAGAATCCTGGTTTATGTAACCCACAGCAGAGAGTAATCACCTTAATCATGAACTTCACTCAAACCTTCAACCTGATCCTATTAATCTTCTTGGTATGTCTTGCCACCCACAGCTTCCACACTTCCTTAGTAAAAGTGTTTTGAGAACATCACACAGACACTGAGCACTGCAGATCACTTCTACAGAGATAGTAAAATTGCTGACAATCCTGTAGAAGGGGACATCTTTTATCTTTCTCCACATATACCAGGCATCAAATTAATTATTACAATTCTGCCAAAACTTTTCCCTTGCACACACAAGACAGCTAGTCTCACACAATGAAAGCAGCAAATTCCCTGTAGACTGGTGTGAATTGCAAAACAAAGAACCTTCTTAGTCTTCCTTTACACCACAGTCATTATTGCTGTGGAACGCAAACTCTCACTTCCTCTATGGGCATGGATCAAGGAACTGTGTCTGCCTATTCCTGCACTGTACCTAACTAGGCTTGCTTAACTAAATCAGACTTCAGCAATGATATCTAATTCTGATTTTAAGAAAAAAAACAAAACAAAACAAACAACCACCTGAGAAGCTATTACATTTGCCAACTGCCTCCCTGCCCTTACACCATTCATACCCCAAGAGTAGTTGCAGCTTTTACTAGATACAAGCAAAGGGCATAAAATCATTACTATTAGTTCTGGTTTCCAGAGTTCTGAGATAAGCCATTATATACTCAAACAGGATCATGGAAAACGCTGACCTGAGCCACCAAATCAGTTTCAGTCACTGTGGACAGCACTAGCAATTTTACAGAAGTCATATGAACTTAGCTGAAGCTTTATAATGAATGCAATTCTATTAACCTAAGCTCCATGTAGTGTTCCATGTCTGTTTGTATACATGTCCCTGCACACAAACAGAAACTTTCCAACTGATAAGCTGTAAACCTCCTCCAAAATTTGGACAGTCTCAAAACTTCTTGAAGTTTTGCAGTGGTGTGGCACTACAACTACTTTTGCATTAATTTTCAGAGGTGGAAAAGAAACTTTTTTAAAAAAAGAGACAGACAGACAGCCCATAAAACATCCCCAAAAATTAAAACAGAGTTCCAAACACCACTTGTAGTTGCCAACTGAAAAAAGACTGCTGATTTGGAAAAGAACGAGAAGAGGGGTGTTACTGCAAAGGAAGAGTTTAGAGGGTTTGTACTAAACCATCCTGCAAGTCTTACTCAGATTAACTGTAAGCATACTAGTTATATCAAGGTAGCTTGATATTCAAACAAACTTACCAGAGAAAACAACTGGTCCATTATGATTTTACAAGACACTTGCTTAAAGATGCACTTGGAGCCAACCAGAGCTTGAGTTAGTAACAAAAAGCTCAGCTCTGTCTTTCCTGTCACTTTCACATACAAGTCTTGAAGCCAAAAAGTTCAGGTAAGAACTAAATTTATCAGTCATTTGCGCCACATGCCAATGCACCCACACAACAACAATCTCAGCATACACGTTCCTACATGAGAGAAGTGCAGTACAACTCTAAAGGCAGACACTCACATCTATTGCATCTCTTTCAAATATGCGGAGCTGCAGAAACAGCTCAAGCTTGATCTTGCGTTCTTGAAAAAGCTCCTCCATCTGAGATTGGGCCTCATCCAGCTGCTGCAGGACTGTCTCTATGTGGTTGATGGAGCTGTTATGGGGGGTCTTGTTACTAGAAATGGCAGAATCTCTATTCAAAGCAGAGAAAGGATGAAGAGGGGGAAAGAAAAAAATAGTATTATTGAAAAAAGCCTCGTACAATTTGGATGC
The DNA here is from genome assembly GCF_003259725.1 of Athene cunicularia. Lineage (NCBI taxonomy): Eukaryota > Metazoa > Chordata > Aves > Strigiformes > Strigidae > Athene > Athene cunicularia. Next base: position 74,181,635 of record NW_020799095.1, read on the forward strand.
TATACATGACTACAAAAATATAAGACTGTTTCAGATAAGGTCAGTGCAGCCATATTACACGAAAGCTAAGTCTGTACATCTTCGTTAATAAAAGTCCAAATTATGTTTTAGTACTTGGAAAAGCATTAGGAAATTAGATTACTTTCATTTTTTTACTAATTCAACATTTAAGGATATTCTGTTTACAGGAAGAAAAAAATTTAAAACAGAGACAAACCCTTTATTGTGAAAAGGACATGGCATATGATAATTATTTACCTCATTGAACATTCTTGGCAATGAAAAAAATCAAAATTAGGTAATAAAAAAATTATGTAATCTTTTACTTTAGTATAAAACCTGCAAATCCAGATATGATAATAACAGCTCCTGCAGCAAAGCAGACATGTATCAGTGCAGCTGTGGCTCAAATTTATTTAGATTGTTACTGGATGAAATGGACTGCAAACTGATCATCTTTCTACAATAAAGTTACTTAGTAGTCTGCAAAACCATTTCAAATGTCTCTTTATAAAAAGGCTGTTGCTCAGAACTCAAAATGCCGTGGAGCCCTGCATATCAGACTACAAAAACATACAATTGCTCCTATCAAAAAGGTAGCTTATGTAAACAAAATCTCCTTCTTGTGGAGGTAGTATTTCTAAGCTAAGCTTCCTGTAAACAGTGTTAGAGTCCATCAGTACAGTGTGAAACATCACTGTAGTCCTAATATTTATAAGTTTTATTTATAGGTCATATCTTGTAGTCATGATCCGTACCCTCACAACACAAAGAGCCTCACAGAATATCAGACAAACACCATAAAAGACTGAAATAAAATTTTGTTTTACCTTAATTGCTGTATAAGATCTTCACCTTCTTTTATGACATTGACTGTAACCTGCAGAGTGGTCTGTTGTTGTTGACCAAAACGTTTTATCAGGTCTTGAACAGCCTCCACAGACTCAGCATAGACATCATCAAGCAGTTCTTTCTGTAGCTCTTCAAGCCATGTCCACAGCTAAAGGAGGAGAAAAAAAGACATGTAAGACCCAGGATCAGGCAGTCACTATTCCAAATCAATCTCACTGGACAAGAGAAAACAGACTGAGGTAGGAGGGAGAAACAAGATTTGTTTCTCTTCAAAGAAAAATCCTATCCTCAATTTAATGAAAACAAGCCTTTGTTTCAAATAAGGTTTTTGCTTCTTGGAAATACCAGGAAAGCTTTATCTGTGTTGCTAAGTCACCCTTTCTTTCCCATTTTCCTTCTACAGTACTGAGCGTATCCGATTGAACAGCACAGAGTTCATAGCGAGAATCCCATCTGCAGCTCTGCGCGAGAGTCCCTGGGAGGGAAATGCTATGGTAACACTCCCTCAGAGAAGGGAGGAAGGAAGGAAGGAAGGAAGGGAGATGTATTGTAGCCACCATCAAATTTACACTGCCAGGCTGACACATGCACAGACAACGTAACGCTTTTAATGGCCTTCAAAAAAAGGAAAAAGAAAAAGGCATTTCCGAAAACAAAACACAGAGACAAATCAGATGTGAGAAGTTATTTTTCCATCATGATCTCTACAACTATGGTGGTTACCGTCTTTATTTCAATTTCACACTACTACAACAAAAATATTCATAAGGTATGAATATTATGAAATTCATCAGTTAATGCAACATCTTCCCCCCCCCTCCCCCGAATATGTGCACATATCCATGTTCAGAACTGCCCACGCATCACAACTTATGCAAAAATCCCTAGGTATACACTAGCTAGGTATTGCTACTGGTCACTTGCACCCTGCCATGCTCTTTTCCACAATTTTATGAGGCAACCTGTTGCATCTTAAGCTGTGTGTAAATATTACTCATCAGCAAACTATTAGCCATCTATTGTGCAAATGCTAAGAACACTGCTTGAAGAGAGGGAGAACGTTTGTCTCCTGCAACACTAACAGCACTGTGAAACAGCTACTCTCCCAGGAAGCATTCAAACCAGGTCCCTCCTCTCTGTTTTAATATCACATCCCAAATGCTGCTATTCCAAGAACAAGGATTAGAGTAGGTTTTTATCTTGAAAGAATAACTCTGATTCTGATCGAAGGTATTAAGGTCTTTTGACTACATTTTAATCTCTCTGCATTTTTAGAGATACAAATAGGCTTTGTTAACTTTGAACCTAATTAAAAGGTTAGCGAAGTTAAAATACAGACATTAAGCAATCAAAACTGGCTTAATTTCAAAAGACAGAGAAATAAATGCTTTCTTTATTTCATTGCTTATCATTTTCTACAGAAATACCCATTTCATGCTACTGTTTGTATAATATTCTGATCATAAAGGTTTCCTAATTACCAGTGGTTACATTAAAATAGAAAACTCAATGAAGGATTCTAAATCTTGATTAATTGGATCCTTTGAAGCTTTGTTTTAGGACCAAATGCTGCTTTTTGTATCTTAGAGCCTTACATGCCTCCTGATACAGGTTTTGAGTTAACCAAGCTATATGCTACATTTTTACAATTGGGAAGAATTAGTGACACAAAACCAGACTCTTTTCTACAAACCTACTACCCACATGTGACCCCCCCCGCCCCCAACCAGAACTGTCTATTCATACACACTGTTATTCTGACTACTCATATGCTTCAAAGACAATGCCTGTCACAGACCTGAATGCAACTCCATAGCCGTAAACACAATTTCAAGCCACAGCAGTCTTTCTTATTAAAAGGAGCACAAATGAATAGAACTTACCAAGTGGGTCAAAAGCACTTGTCAGCATTCATTCCAGCATAACCCAATGCAGCATCCAAATGTTGTGGGGTTTTTTGGTTTGTTTTTGTTTTTTTTTTGTTTGTTTGTTTGTTTTTTTTTTTCCCAAATGCATACTTAGGAATGCAAATTTCACTTCCAGACAAATGAACCTTAAGAGCAAGAAGCCTGATGAAAACTTTACTCAAGTTGCAATGCCCAGAGGACATGTTTTTATTCCTCTCTTAGCTTATGTAGTTTATGTCTAGATCGTAATAGTAGGGTACCACATTAGAGAGCTTTCAAGTGAGCTGGTGTGTACACACAAGCAGTGCAGTTTGCAACTGTGCAGATATATTCAAGAGCAACACTTTATTGTTGCCTGCAGATCTAATGTGTTTGGTGCTGGCTGGAAGACCTCTACACTCCATGCATACTATACTGTCTATAAAAGGCCTAATGTTCAGAGATGTTTGTCACTGACAAACTGGGTTTAGAACCATTTTGAGTCTCTTGGACTATATCAAATTTGCCCCTTGGCTTTCTTACAAGCAGCTGTACTGCTGCTTCAGACAGGTCTAAGAACCACTTTAATTTTTTCCAATATGTCCTTTGCAGCTGGGTTGTGTCAGACCTGTACAAGGGACACCCGACCTCTACAATTCTTGTTCTTCACATATGCCTCAGCCGCTTATAGAAGTGGGTGGAGAGGATCTGGCAGGAGCAATGAAACTTAAAAGCGCTGGGCTGGTGATGTACTGTGCATGTGAATGCTTCCCTTGAAGCTCACCCTGGATGCTAGAGACGAAGACAACACAGAACAAGCAGATCTTTCCCTCTGCATGGCTAGTTCAAAGCAACACCAGCTGCCTAGAGCAGAAAGACAGGGGCAGTAGCACAACAAAGTGTTACTCTGACTGGCTTAGTGCCTGATCAGCACGACATGACTGTGTAAGCATGGTATCTTGCCCCCAAGGCACCAAAGGGCTCAAAAATACATTGCATTTGCCTAGTTCATTAGCTGAATTGCCCACTGCTTGAGAAGAAAAAGCATTTTATGAATGTGCTGAAAGAGGAGAGTAATTAGTATGCATTACTTGCCTATCTGTGATTCATATGCTGTTGGAAGTGGAACAATTTAAGCCATTTCTGAAGTGACTAAACAGCTCTATGACACTTCCATAGCAAAAGTGACTCTAATACATTACTAAATAAGCTTTTTACACTTTTCCACAAATTCAGTTTCTGACAAACAGCTTCCCCTCAAAATAATCTTGATGTTTATACACAAATGTCAGAATAAAGCCATCACAGATGAACAAAACTGTCAGGTTATTAAAGCTGGATAGAAATTCATGCCATTTAGCGAGAGGAGCTTAATTCATAATGGTGGCAATAGGCAGCTAGCTTGTATACAGCTTTAAAACCAGAATGAGCACTGGATATACTGGAAATTACGTAAATCACCTTGGTTTTGGATACAAAACTAAGGATGAAGACAGTACAAGGTTGCACAGCAAAGCCAAAAGAAAGCAAACAGTTTACAGCAGGGGGTGAACAGAGACTGGAGCTTACCCACACACATTCAGCAGTGCAGAACTACAGATCTTTACAGTGCAATGATTTCCTGAGGTAACACATTATTTCATAAAAGAGAGGTTGGCAACAAAAATCCAGAGGGGGAAAAAAAACCCCAACAGAAACAAACTCGTCATTAAAATACTACTAACTTTCTTTTAGTGTGAACTTTTGCATAACTTCCAGGCATGGTTTCTTCTATTCTCTGTAAAAGCAGCAGCATGAAGTTCCCTAAACAAACCACTGAGTCCTGTGACCTCTATAAGAACATTACCCAGTGGCAAGGCAGTTCTAACGTACAGGGAGAAAACCATATAAATAACTCAATCCAGTCACAGAAGGAGGCTCTTTTGCTCTTTTCATCTGCTCTTCACATCTTATCAGAATTGAAATTGGAGAAGGAAATCAAATTCTTAATCCTTGACAGGCAAATGTTTCACCCAGCAGACTTTTTTTTCCTTCATCTAAAAATAGCACAGACTAAGAAACATCTGCTTGAATGAGCCTGCATCCTGTGCTACCTCTTTCCTAAGTTCTTGGGAGCATGCCATTAGTCACTGAGATGGTATTATTTTAATTGTCTGCAACATCCTGGAAGTTTCAGTGTTTCCATCATGGGCCTCCATCCATTTAAGTCCCATCCCTGCAATCTCCTGAAAGTCTGCGGCTAAAGATGACCTTACTGTGTTTTGCTGAATATAATCAGAGAACAACTATTTTTGAGTAAATACCTTCCCAATTGCATAGAGTTATTTTATTAGGGTAAAATATCCATCACACTCACAATTTATTTTTTGTTTTTACAATAATGGCTTTTGGATATACAGCCAATCATTTCAGCAGACTACGACACAGTTTCTGCATGCAAAAACTTCCAATTCCTCTTTCTGCCCCTATCCCCCAGCAGAGTGTTGCAGTATGTGTATTACCACACACACAGTTGTTGAAGGAGCTATTATTTATACAGGGCCAAATGTTGCAATAGTATTCCCTAACAAGTATATGCAGGCTTAGAAAGGGGGAGGTGCATGTGTGTCTGCCTGTAAGCTTTGGCTTTCAGGACACTCAGTGGACAAAAACTGCATCCTTTCTATAAACAAAAACTGTAAGATGTTAAACTCCCAGAGTTTGTCTTCCAGGTTCTTCCAGTGACATTTAAGATAACAAATGTATGCAAATTTTTTGAAAATTAGATATAATTATCTTAAAAAGGTTCAAATATCTCCATCTATTCTACCATTATAATGGAATCAATTTCCTATTCAGAATAAATTCATCCTTGAAACAAAATCAAGTTTCTCACATCTTCCTAAAATTACATCATCTACTACCACACTGCTAGCAATTGTCCCATTTCTTAACTGAACAAGAAAAAATGTCCATACCATAACTTTGCATAGTTTAAAGGCCTATTTCTGCCTCACTTCTCTCAAGCACCTTGTGCTATTTCAATACTGCCTGGGCTTAAATCTGATCCATTTTTTTTCAAGCAAAGTAGCTAGCAGTGTTGAAAAACTCAAGAGAGAAAATCTGTGCTGGGTAACTCAATTGCAGTCCTACCACAGCAGTAAACCACCACACACCTTATTTCAGATTTAAAAACTGTCCTCCTCAATTCCCAGATTCAAAATGACTGGCATATCAAAGTACTGACTAGAGACTGCACTTCATATACCTTGCCAGACTTGTCACCTTGAGCATTGCTGTCCTATGACACAATAAACATATTCGAGATGCACATATGTCCAAGGGACTTCACACTTAGATGGGAGCATCCAAAAGCTGTTCTGAGGGCTGGAAAGGGCACGCAGAGGAGAACGTAGTCTTATTATGACATCCAAACTTAACCTGTAGACATCCAGCACAGAAGACTCAAATACTCAGGAGTGACAGGTAACCAGAAGAGCAGGTCTGTCCCCTGGGGTCTACCCTGGGACAAAACAAATGAAAGGCTGCACAAATGGACACCCTTCCATACCAGATAATGCAAAAGAAAGCATGTTTCTGGTAATGAGTTGTGAGACAAAGCAAGACCATTGTCAACAAGCTTTTTTTAATCAAATACACACGTCTCATAGCTAGATGTAAATGAATCAGCAGCTTTATGGCCAGAGGAAGGCCTCCTCAACATTCCCATGCACTAGCATCCTCAAAACAATGCCACCTTCCTTCAACAGCTTGCACAGACTACTGTTTCATTACTTTCGTTCAGGAACAGTGAGATTTTGTATCTAAAATCTTAGCCAATTCCACTTCCCTTTTCTTTGTTTCAACCTCAGTCTATTCTGGTGCAAAGCTGAGTTTGACTAAGATAAAAAAAGGGCATCTTCTAGTAACACCATTAAGCATATTGTGTATATATAAAAAGCTCTCTGAGCTCGTTTACAATCAACTTGTCAGAATACACAGAAAAGGCTACATGCAAAAAGACAATAGGCTCTTAAGAGATCATTCGCTTCCACATACAGTCAGCCTGATCTGTATTCCCACACTTGACTCCAGTTAGGAACATATCTGTTACTCTACTTTGGCACTACTACAAACACCTGGCTTGGCCAGGATTTCAGTCATCCCACTCATAGATGCTGAGGGAGCCATTTTGGAGAGAGTGTGTATGCATGTGTGTCTATATGTGTATGGAAGAATATGAATTCATACCAAAATCCTGTTCATCTCTACTTGGTAACAGATTTCACAGCAAAGACTATCACGACTCTTGCTCTCATGTACACAACCTTTATAACATTTATTTAGGAAATGTATCTTTTATCCATGCAATTTTTTTCTCATCCTGACCCTCCTAAATGTCAAAAGGCACAAAAGCCATGAGGGCTTGAAATGCTGGGGTTTCAACCCCAAGCCCCAAATTAAGGTTGACATCTGGGTGATTCCCACAGCCCTTCACAAAGGGGGGTGAGTTTGCCTTTAGGCTTCCCTCCAGGGTGCGGCCAGCCTGGCAGGGAGAGCCATTGGGTAAATGAGCCCCAGGTGTCGGCATTAAGTAACCAAAGGTCAGGTGTCCCACTGGGGGATAAAAGCTGGGATCCCCTGCAGGCAGGGGCAGTGTCTGTCTGTGAGGTGGATGTCCTGTGCAGAGTTCCCTGTTGGGGAAGGACCTCCTGCCTCCCTGGGACTGGGCTCCAGTCAGGTCTGGCTTTTGTAAGTGTGGGCTGTGTGGAGATTCAGTGTGTGGCTTCCTTGGTCTGATGTGTTTGGTTTGTCTCCCATCCCTTCTATGGGAATCTGCATTTCACCATTTCTTCCACCCATTGTTGGTTGTGCAGTGGTGTTGTTGGGTTCAGTGGGATTGATGTCAATTATGTATAATCTGACTTGTTTGTACCCCCAGTGATCACCCATGTACTGACCCTTTTGTATCAAATACAGTTTGGTTATTGGTTCCTCTTTATGCTGGCTGTGTCCTTTATGCTAGGCCTGATAATTGGCAAAATGGGGCTTCACTGTCTTGCAATGGTCAACAGTTTCAGATGTTCAGTGTCATTCAGTGGCTCAGGCTGGGAACCTGCCAGGAAACAGTACTTTCAATATAAAGATTCTAATAGGGATAATTATGGTTCCAAACACTTTTAAAGCTTGCCAGTGCATGCCTTAACTTCAGTACATCACTTATTGAGAAATTTGGCCTATAGATTGAAATTCCTCACTGTTTGCATGGAAGCTGAAAAATCAACATTCACAACCTTAAAAACGTAAAGCTAGTAATAACATAAGAGCATGGAGTCACAATTTATATATAGCAAGCAACTAATTTTCTTGAATGACCATTAAGCAAAAGAAGTAATGGCAAGGCCATTACATAACATGGTATTTCTGGCTTCCCTGAATATATCCTTTTTTTCTCCAATAAGAAATGTGGTCTACTGAGGTTAGTCTCTGAGGACTCTGAGAACTGATATGTTGTTTTCTGATGTTTGTAAGCCACAGGGACATCTACCAGCTCGTAAACACTTGGCTACAGAACTTCTGGAAATGTTAGAGACAGCCAGCATTTCCAACATGCATCGTAACAGGCCTCTGCACACATAGTACACAGCTGCTTTGTGCACAGGTATAGGAAAAGTCTGTTACTTCCAGGACATGTCAAGCCAATCTCTTGCTGCAAGCACATAGCTTCTGAAAGCAGAAACTGCTGACTTACTAAGAGCAAACATAGTAACATTACTGCTCAGACACTGCAGGGCTGGTGCTTCCAAGGGAAGTTGGGAAAAGTTGCAGGCAAATTTTGTGTCAAATCTAAAGGTTATGTAAAACTACAGGGCAGAAGTAGTACTGGAATAGTCTCACCCAAATGAAAAGCGTTCATTCAACATGCAGTATTTCTGGGGAAAAGAATAAAACACAAGAAAACATCCTACTTCAAAAAATCAAGGGGCTGGATGGGTATCAGATACATTTTAAAGCCTCAAACAGCCAACAACTCAGATTACCAGCTTTCCTTGGCACTGTGGCTCCCTCTAAACTGACACACAAACAGGGTTTTTTACTCTTCATGCCTATTTTTTAGGTCAGGAAAACACAAAGATACAAGAAACAAAATTCACCTGAAGGGCAAAATGTATTGGTGGTATTTTGTTTTGATCTGTTTAGGTTTTTTTGTTGTTTGGTTGGGGTTTTGTTTAACAACTGAAGCATCTCTTTCCGCTTCAACAACTAGCATATTATCCTACTACTTGAACTCCTCTTCGCTAGCTAAGCATGCACATTAATTTCTTTGCACTATCATACAGCAGAAAGGTTATGTGCTTACAGGTATGCACTAATTTATTCAGCAACTTCCCACATCCTGCAGGAGAAATGCAATTCTCCTGCCAACAAAGCATGGATGACTTTCAGGTTTAGGGCATTTTTATCTCCCATCTGCTTTGTGATGCCTTCTCAGCACTCCACATGCATGTTTGATAACAAACAACATGCTCTTGAAAACAGATCAGAATACAGAAAGCACAAGACAGCTTTGAGCTTGCCATGTCTTTGCACCTTAACCAAAGGACTAGTCTACTAAATATGAACCACCTGCCCCACTGCCTCATCTGTATTTTAATGTAGAATGCAAATAAATAAAGAGATAGTCTTGCTTACAATAAATACTCTTTTTTAATTTTCCTTGCTTTATTAGGTGTAAAGGTCAGCCACATGACAAAAAGATAAAATCAACATGTGTACATCAGCCACAGGATCTTTCCCCTGAAGTCCAGGCTGCAAAGAGGCTGCCATGGTAACAGCTGTGTGCACTTAAAGGGTCAAAATAATATCCATTTTCCAAATAAATAAATCAAGATACAGAATATCTTTTTTGTTTTTTTGTTTTTTTTTTTCAATAAAACATTATTATGTAGGGGAGCAGTGGCAACATTCCAGCACATCTGGATCAGCCTCCCAGAATTACTCAACAGTGACTCACTGGTCAGTCTGGTGCTTTTTTTTTTTTTTTTTTTTTTTTTTTTTTTCCTTGCAAATCCTTTTACAATCTCCATCTTTCATCACTACAACCAACTTTATCCATTTAAATACCATTCCAGCTGCTGCTCTTGATGCTAAGAAAAACAGGTAATGAAGAAATCTCTAGAAATAGTTAACATGTTTCAGCAACTGACTGCTCCTGTGCTTCCCAACAGGTAATGGAACAACACTATCTGCTTGAGAAAAGTGAAACAAAATAAGCTGCCCCCGAAGAATAGCTTCAATACAGCACTTATGTTTTGTTTAAACAAGGAGAGTACTGAGAGAACATCAAGGAAGCATCTAACAGAAAACTGATGGGGGAGCTATGTACTCATGTCTAGAGCGAAAAAGTAATTCACTCCTGACCTCCTTCAAAGACCAACTGCCTTGCATGCTTCTTTCAAGTGCAAAGCATATGTTTCACACAGAAAAAACTCTCACCCTTATCCTCTACAAGGTTTTGCTGAAGAAGCCACTTTGAATACTGTGCTTCCCCACTGAACAGACCATTTCTCAATGTACACAGTGAAGGGAAGGAAGACATAGTCTCACATACTGTCATCCAGAAACCTTTTATATTTGCACATAGTTTGAGCAGCGAGAAGATTTAAACATGAGCTCTAAACAGCAAACAAGTAATCTACAGTTGTCAAAATTTGCCACTATCTTTAACCAAACCCCCTTACTGAAGTCCTTATTCTTGCTCTAGACTATTCCAACCTCTCCCATGAGCTTATACATTTGTATAATCTGTGTTCTGAATCGGAGCAGAAAACTGATCTGGCTGAAAATTGTGTTTGGCTGAATTTTCTTTTTCCTGCTGTATCAGTTCAACCTTTGAATGAGTCTAAAAATTGCAGACATGAGGCAAACCATTGTCATTGTCAGATAAGCTCTTTAGGTTGTTTAGAGCCATAAATATAAAAGATCAAAATGCAATGTGGAAAGCAGAGAAAGAAAACAAAGCCTCTCTGGGCAGCAGGGTTGCTTTAAACATCCTTGTGCTGCTGCCATGCGTTTCAGCCTCCTGAACTGTGCTAGTCTAACCATGTGTCTGACAACTCTGTTAACTGCACTGAGGAGCTGGTTGCATGAAAAAAAACCCCACCAACACACCAAAAGCGCACACAGTATCTCCTCCCGCAGTTCTGTCTTTTAGATGTATCAGTTCCCTGATCTGGCCCTCCCCCCTTACCGGTGACTTAACAAGCATGGGTACTTGCACAACAAAGGAGGTAGAAGCTGCGTGTGAAAGTAAAAAACAAATTAATAAAAAAAAAATATATAGTCCAATACCAAAACAACCACCCTACCCCAGCCCCCCAAACGTCATTGTAAAATAGGGGTTTCATGACTTCCTATGGCAAAGTTCTAACACTGGAAGTAACATTGAACAATATTGGGTTTAAGGCTTAAAGTTATGACCATGACTTGGCAGCAGTTTTACCTCTTTAACGTGAGTGTGAAAAGACACAGACATGTCCAGCAGGATCTTGCGCTGCTCCACACGCCTAACAAAATCCTGTATCCGGTCTTCAAGCTGATGGGCAGCTTGATAGATTTCCTCCGGGTCACACTCCCCAGTCTGAGCAAGCTGTTCAGCAGCTTCTAGGAGCTTATCTGCGTTGGTATATGTGTTCTGTTGAGAAATATGTTAGTTTCACAGGATTAAATGAAAGGAAATGAAAAGAAAGTATATTTCAAAGCCGTTCCACTAATGAAAAGGAAAGGACAAAAGGCCTTTGGAATGTATTTTGCTTTCCTCTCTTTTTAAAGGTAGTAGGATATAATCTTACTAAAGGGTATTATATTTCTAGATACTTTTTCATTTAACTGTGAATCAAGTCATTCCTTAGCTCCTTATTTATGTCTATTCATATGTTTCCTTATGCCTATGTATTCTTCCTTGGAATTAGTATTTTATGTTCACAGCTAGAATAAAGAGCAGCCTAAATGTCTAATTACTTGCAAACTGGCCTGTTTCAACACTGGAAAAATCACTACAATCATGGCCAGAAGACTTTTCAAATATGTATTATTAGAGGTGAGGAATCCTAGCTGCTGGTAGAGACGCTTAACATCAAATCCACACATCCATCAGGAAGGTTCACTTTCCACCTTCCTGGCACAGAAGGAGAAAATTTTTCTCCATCCTTACTGAAGTGAGGTATCCAAAAGGCACACGTCAAGTGGATCATCATTTGCGAAACAGCAGCAACAGGAAAATTTAGAACTCACCTGTAACTGAGTGTCAGAGTGGAATACTGTCCCAATACATGACAGAATTAACAAATGCAGACCAACAGTCCTATGAGAGACTTTGGTCAAAGCAGAAGACAGAATAGGAGGTCTGATAGCTGATGTGCTCAGTGTTATGGTCCAGAAAACAGAAATGTTTAACAACTCAAAGATTAGAACTTGCAGTCTGCATCTGTATCTTTATCATTAATTCAAAACAGAACTGATTCCAAACATTTGCTATAATTTGGGTGCTCTTTTTGAGCCTGACCATGGGTTTTCATGCCTTAGAGTGGTTTGCAAAACAAACTTGTCAAGAAAGCATAGACAGATGTTAACCTCTGGAGAAAACAGACTGAAGCCAAGTCTACAGTAAAGAATCTTTGCTTATGTCACCACATCAAGTCCCCTGATAGGTTTGCACTGGCAACAGAAACTATATTTTTCTCTTTTCCCTTCTGCCCTTCCATCTTCTCCCAACCTCAATTATATCAGGTAAAAGCACTGCTTGCCAAGATAAATTAAACCTATGCAAATGTGCTTTTCTTTGCTGTAAATATAGTATTACACCTCTAACTAACATTATAATATCCACAAATGTTAAACCCAAGCTTGGCCCTAAAACTCAATTTAGGGACAGGAAATAAGAGCTCTCCTCCAGGGTCTCAAGCAAATTACCTGGCAAGCCCAGGACAGATTACATAACTCAGTGCAGCTTTCATATATTTGGGGGGAGTTCCCCCTTCACTTATTATGATCTATTTATATAAGGAATTCAATCCATGCTGCTCCTTGATTTTGACTATGTGTGTCTTAGCCTTTCCTTAACCTTCAGCTTTTTTAATGGCACAGAGAGGTAGACAACTCCTCTTCAGTTTACTTGGAAAGCCTGCAGAGACTAACATAAGCCTGCTCTTTTCAGTGGGGAGCGAACTACTCAGTGCTCCAGATCACTGGCTCAGGCCACGCTGGCCCAGAACACACATGTGATCTATGCTTTGGTGTTTTGACTCTCACAGTCGCAGCTCACATGTGTTCAAGGGGCAAGGCTGAAGAGCCTTAAGGCACTCCTCAAACATCAACTACTTCATCAACCGGGAGAGCCACACCCAGCTGCAGATGGCTGAAACAGACGTTTCCCATTTTAATAAAAACTTTATCTCACATGTGAAGCACTGTTTATGAATTCCAGGAGTATCTTCCACGTAACACAGGCCCAGGCACATCAGACTTCTCTTTCTGTAAACTGGATGGTGAGCAGGCTGTACTTAGAAATGATCACAACCTAGATGCTGCTTCAAAAGGAGTTGCAATTCTCCAGCCTTAAGAGCAGACACATGCCTTATCACTAAAATTTCTGAGCTGGAATATAAATATTTATAGATAATAATAGCTCTTTGGAATAGAAATCACAGCAAATAGGCATACTTGTACTAACTACTGCCTTTCCCAACTCTCTGCTTACTTCTAAACAATGCTTGGAGGAAAAAAAGTAGTAATGTGAATATTTTGAAAATGTTGGTCCCAAGGGGCAGTCACCTGTTAGAAAACAGAAGGTTAGGCAGAAAGAGCAGGAGTTCTCCCTTGAAGCTGCTTATGCCAGTACTATAAACTGACAAAAGGAGCCTTCAGAGTGATAAATTCCACAGTTTTGAAACAGATTAACACTTCCTCAGGATATCTCCACTAGCACATCCACCCCAAATCCCAAGGGAAAAGAAACAGCCTGGTAAGAGCTTTAAGAAGTCCTCTAGTCCATTCCTCTGTGAATCAAGGTTCGATCAACTATGTTCAAGTCCTTAATAGGCATTCTTCTCCAAAATGCTGAAAGACTTACATAATGGAGAGTTTACCAGCTTCCCCAACAACAAATCCCATCACTTTTCTAGTCTTCCTGTTGAGAAACCTTCTCTACATATTCATCATAAAACCCAGTATATTTTTAGAAAGCATATGAAGTGACATATAGAAAAATCAAAGGTTAAATTTAAGAGACTAATGCAGAAACGAGTACCACTGACAATAAATACAGCAACAGAATTGAATGGAGGTATGGACTGTATTTCATACAAACAAGTTTATTGCACCATGGGGGGTAAGAGACACACACACACATGGATGGAGGAAGATTAACAGATGTATACAAATCATTAAAGGCAGAGAAAATTATGAGAGATTACTCATTAAATACAGTGGATGCTAACACATTTAAGCATCAGACAACACACTTAAATGAAAAAGTGGAAGTACTTTTCATCTAAGGTGCAAATAAGTTGCATAACTCATTGCCACAGGATCTGGCATACATTCCAAGAGCATAAATGGGTTCACAAAGTAGCTAGCCTAATTAAGGGAGAAAAAGTCCATCAGTGACTATTAAACACTGATTCTGATGCATCCTTCAATTCCAGACTCAAATAGGCCCTGACAACTGAGAAGGTAAAGGTAACTTTTTAAGCATACAGTTCCTTTTCTTTATGCATCTGGTGATGGCGAAAACATACTCTAAGACCTTTAGTTCGATGTATTACAGCCTTCATGGGTAAAGTTAAGAACCAGTCCTAACACATAACTTTTTTTTATAACATTAAAGGAGATGGGAACTGGTGGTGGTAGGGAAATGATAGGTGTATTCAAATGTGGTTTGGAAGAATCTTTCTTGTGCTTTGGTTGCACCAAGAAGACTTGAGTTCTCTACTCAGATGCAGTCTGCACATGGAGAAAAGAACTTATCTGTGGAAGAAGATCCCGCTAACTCTTGCCATACACCTTTCATGTTTTTTGAGCACAGACTACTGTCAAAAGGCAGACATCGATTGTAGTTGAAACAAAAGAAGCTGAGTTAGAATTTCATACAAAAATGTATGGGGAAGTGCAACCATACTGTTGTTCTGCATCCAATGCTTCTACGATGAGAATCTATGCCCATAAGTAAATCTGTTATGTCAAAATTTGGAGTCTTGACACTTTGACTAAATGGTCCCACGGGTAAGTAGAAAGTGAACTGGACAGGCTTCACATGAAAAGAGCAACACAATTTTACAACAGTGGATGCAAGTTCAAGCGTGTGTGCGTAGCATGAATGTCAATACATTAGAATTTAAGGAGAATTATTAGTTGGCTGAGTTTTGACTGTCTAAGTGTTTCTGTAAAGGTAACAGTGCCAAATAAAGAGAAACAAGCTTTCATTTCAAACAAATTTTGAAATACTTTGTGAGCCCACAGCCCACTGAATCTGGAACATCTTTTAGATTCAACACAGTTTATTTTAACATTTCTCTGAATGTTGTTGAAGAATTGGCACCTCACATTAAAAAAAAAGAAAAAAGAGGGAGAAAGCAGAAAGGAAAAAAAAAAGAAACAATAATTTTTGCTCCCCTCAAAATCAGGAGTTAGCCTTTGATCAGAAACATTTCAACATTACTGTTGGCTCCCTGCTTTTGATAAAACATTGCCATGCCGCTGACAGTTCACTGGACACTGCCTCCTCTCAACTTCTGACTACAGCTGACTGAAAACCTGTAATTATGCCCAGCGTCCTATTAAAAAAAAAAAAAAAAAGCAAGAAAACAAAGCACAACAAAAACCAACAACAAACAACAACAAACCAAAACACAACAAAGACCTGGACCAACCAGAAATGTAGGTAGAGAATAAATCAACCATAAGTTATTCATACTTTAATAAGGACTGCAGATTTCTGTCTTATACATGAACATAATCTTCCTTATAACACCAACAATAGGAATGCCTTTTGGGGCCTGCTAACATCTAGTTTTAGAGAAAGCAAGAGGAATAACTGAAGAGGGTGTGCCTCTCTTGGCAGTCACTACACATTCAAGAGTTAGAGATGAAAAAAAATACTTATTAGATCATTTTGTCCATCCTTCTGTCAGTGGAAGATAGTCCCCTGTAGTATATTTAAGTTCTTTGACCAGTCTAAGTTTTCAGTATCTCCAAAAATAGAAATTCAACCCATCCCCTAAAGAGATCATTTTAAACTCTCGTAACATTCGGTTTTATGAAGTTTTGCTACATCCTTGCTTTACAACTTTCTACTTTAAAGTATAATGCAAATTAACAAGATGCTTTTTTAACAATTTACATCCCACCAACAGTTCTACAGATTTCATCCCCTTTGATTACTCAAATACTTTTGTCTTCTTTGCTCAAACAACACAGTATTAAGTATGAGATCATTCAGGTTTTGTAAGTGTCTTACAGAAGTAGATTCTTGCTTGTCTGACAGAAAAATAAGTATTTCCATATGGAAAATATTACAGATTTTACTAAAAATGAAGTATTAGGCATGCATATGGAAAACCCAGTATGTGTATATACAAAACTAACTGCTTATTATTTTAGAAAATTTTAGAAGAAATCAATATTGATAAAGCTTTCTGATGCTATTTGAAGTCCTCAGTCACTGGAGTGCTCTAAGACTGTATTTACAATAAAATTATTAAAAGCTTAATCACCCATTAAACAGGCAATCTGTAAACACACTTCTGATGCATCTGTCATAGTAGGTGTCACTGCTGAGCTCTTGCACGTCACTTCAGAATTTTCTAATAATGCATCTTCTGTTTTAACTGAGGGACCACTGTATCAACCCTACCTTAATGAGGTTTTTCTTGATGAGTCTTAGAGATCTTTACCGTCATCAATCATTAAGACCAAACAGACAACGCATGTTACTTATGGGGAAGATGCTAGCCTTAAGCTTCTCATGGTTTTTATATTCACCTCATGCCCCCTTTTCAAGGCTATCACCCAAACCAACTTCCTCTTGCTATACTCCCTGTATTCTTTAATATCTTTATTTCTCTTGGCTTGATTCTTTTTCACAGAAAAGTGTGTTTTGAAGTTCTATCATCAGTTTCACTTAAGGCACTGCTATCAGTGATTCAGAACAGGAGGGCATATACAAACTCAACTGTATTTAAAGAAAAAAACCAAAGCCAGGTTGGTCAGTTTGGTTTCTTAGGAGTCCCTCCCTTCCTCCCTCATCAGACTGCTGTGGGGACTTGGGAGCTCCCCAAGCTTAAAGTCAGGAAGCACGTCTTTCAATTCATCTCCATCCTCTTTTACAGGCTGCACAAAAGTTTAAATCCTAGAATCCCATGGAATTAAGTTTCTTTAAAAGGAGTATTTTCATTCTTCTGTGACTGAACACTTGAAATCGTACTTTTGAAAATAATAATAAATAATAATAATAGAAGCAGCAGCTATGCTGGGCTTCAAGGCTCCCACTCTCTGTAGGACTGTGGAAGTTTGTCTTTCTCTTATTGAAGCTGGAGTGCAAAGGAGAAATTAAATAAAAGCTTGCAAAAGAAATAAAGTAGTCCACTCCTGGAACTGAATTTTATTGTAGTGAAGTTCCCTCTGCCCAGCCCTTCAGTGTCAGAGAAGGAATTTTTCATATATTTCCATGACAAGTGTACAGTCCTTCATGTGATTGTTTTTACCTGTGCAACCTCTTCAAAGTCTTCATGGCGTTTCTGCAAAGCTCTGGCCCGATGCAGGGATTTTCCCACTCCAGTATGTTTGCTAAGAAAAGCCTCTCCATGGTTTTCGATCCAATCCAACACCTGTGGTACAGAAGAGATACACACAAAAACTCTGAGTGGATACACTGAACGTTGCAACAAAAAGGCAACTATTCAAGAAACTAAGCAGCTGTAAAGGAACTGCTTATAAAGAACTGTACTGTTGGATTTATACACAGTATTGCCATTGAAGGGCATTAATTACATCTCACTAACTTTCCTCAAGGCAATAACTAGCTCAAACTAGCTAAATCGTACGATTTAAGATTATATGTTTATTTTGAAGCCTACCAAGGACAACCTCATTTCTACACATTCATCAATTTGACAGTAATCTGATCCAAGTGGCTAGACCCCTTCTGAGGGTCTCTCTGTAATCTGTTTACGCCTTCAGCTGACATTTTTCTGTAATGTAACACTAATGGGGTTTGCACATTCCCCAACAATGCTGGTGAGTAACACAGTGAAGTTTGACTTCTCACCTAAAATACCTTCTACTACATATCATTAAGAAGATTCCGTACTAGAATTTTTAACTACATAATGAAAGTTAGTTTAAATCATTATAAGATGAATGACAATGCCTGCATTCAGGAAATACGAAGGATTTCCTTCCAATTCTGAAGAATCATTTCCTCAAAACATCAACTAATAATTGTGTATTGTAAATTTTGCAGCTAAAAAAGTGAGGAACAAAAGACATTTTTAAGGACATTAAAGTTTCTACCACAATGACTAGGCTGACAGCTTTATAAATGGTAAAAACTGCACATGTAATTAATCGCTGCCAGTTAGCACAAAGGATTACTGCACACATACCAAGTTTCTGATGAGTGAACGACCAAAAACATCTGGTCTCTCTCCAAACTAATACATCTTAGCCCTATCTTAATTTATTCATTAGCTAGCATGCATATGGTATTTCATTCTTTAGAAGATATTCAGAGGTTCAAGAATTCTGTTCAGAATTAAGACAACTGCATATAAACAATTTTCTTAAGTCAGCTAACCATTTTTATACAGTATTCATGTAGTGGTTTGGAATACTTTACCTAATATTTATCTTTAGAGTGTTTTATTTCATTTTGAATATACCTCTGGAAACCTGTACCTTATCTCTCCTTACCTACTGGTGTTCTTTCCTGTGATTTCTGAAGTTGGGTGAGGTTTTTCTTCCCCCTTTTCCTGAACTGAAAACATATGACACTTCATGTAACTAAAGATTTTTTTTAATTTTTTTTTGGGGGGGGGGCCTTCTAAACAGACTTGAGAACTATTCCTGGAACATCACGGATGGCTACATTCACACTGTTCCCATATAAAAACATCCATGCTTACTTTAGTAGAAAAATGAAACCATCTGTCATGATTTTCTCATTTATCTTGACTGTCAGAAATTTTTTTGGTTTGCAAACCCTCTCCTACTGGACATCTTCAAACCAACAAACACTCCCATAATGCCACATAATACAACCATCTCAAATCACCAACACTTCACTAAATCTCCATACTTCAATTTACGCAATGTTTGTTTTTCCTAGTCAGTATTACCAAAAGAATATTATTGTGTTTTAGGTCAATGTAAGCTTTAATTTGCTTCTTTCAAGGGGAAGTATTGATCCCAGAAAGCAGTGTGAGGAGCCAAGCATGGTCTCAGTTACCGGTAAAGTTTATGTTACAAATGCTTTTGACTAGTTTCAGGAGATTACCCTGCTTTTCTCATTATAAAAAGAGCTAAAAAGAGACATGTTTGGATGAGAGAATTAAACTGGGCTCTGGAGACTAACAGTTAGTTATAAGCTAACAAGTGAAATCAACAGCAAAATCTGTCCCAGAAAGCATGGGATGAAAAGCAGAAAGCAGCCCAGGGAGAATGATTTCTTCTCCCAATAATGCTCAGTTCTCAAGAGAAGAAATTGTCATAGAAATCCAGTAGACAGATCATGACATAAACCAGTCAACTAGAGAAACACTGTTGTCCCTAAGTGAAACCATTATGAACACAAGCCTTTATTAGTGCTCAGCCTTCTTACCTGATTCTTTACAAAACTGAGGAAGCACTCTTTATTCAGGAATTTCACAGTATGTAAAGGCAAAGTTAAGATATGCTCTTGCCAGTCAGTGAGAACTTTGCATACGGCTTTGACCAAAGAACAAAAACATTAGCTGGCACTCATATTGGTAGTTTAGCAGAATTACAGAAACCGTCATACCAACCCACTAAGGACTCTTCTACTAATACTGAAAACACATGGAATTCACTCTGGTAGTTCAGTAATACATAGGAGTTTAAGAGGTTCAATACTTTTCAGTGAAAGGGTGAATAATATTATCCTCCACTGCAGCAAGTTGCTTTAATGATGCAATTAAACTCTAACTGCAGCCTCAGCAGAAGCATCCTTATGCCCAATATAGGATCTAGAAAAATGCTTATTTTTCTAGCACCAATACTGGATATATGATAGAAGAAACTACTGTGGAAAGATAGCTTCACTTTGACAAATTTATTGCTCATAGCTCTAAAATATGTGTTCTGTATATGCTGCTTGCATAAGTAAACAATCTGATCTTTTGCAAATTCAGCATGCTCATTTTCACCAGTCTTTCCCACATTTGTTTACACACACCTTATTCCCCATCTCTTTACTAACTTTGCACACACTCACTTTTCTGATCTCCACCACTTACTTGGTGCTGACATAACATAGTTGAAATGTGGAAATACTCTCTCCCAAAAAGAACCACTATACACTGGAACCACCTCCAAAAGCCACAAGGGAATCAGGCAGTGAAATCAGCACTATGTTGTTGCTGAGCACCACGCATTCTAGGCCCACTCTTCATTAGTCAAGACTGAAACAAGTGACTGTTACAACTAAAACTCAAAGACAGAGTCTTTAAGGCAGGCAGAAGCAGCACATTTATCTAGAACGGACAGAGGAGACACCTGAGGTCAGTAAGACCTAATAAACATACATTTTGAAAAAAACCTACTACAAGTATGTTTTACTGATCTCTGGCTTGCAAGCCATCAGGAGTTTTTTTTAGACCCTAAACTTTCACCGTATGAGTACTCTACCAGACACATTATCTTTCCATTCAACTTTGACCTTTCATTGCTTCACAGCACAAAATCCCACACTGCTACTGCAAGTCTGCTTTATCGTTTCACATCAGAATCGTCAGAACCAGCTCCTCTCCTTAGGTGAAAGGCTGGCGTATATTATCCATTTGGTAAGCCTGTCAATTCTTAAGCATAAAATGATACTTTTATTAGCATTTTTCACATTAGAAGGGCTATTTTCAACAATTGAATGCAGCAACCAATGACCTGACTTTTTAAAAAGAAAAATTTTAATTAAAATAAACACCCTCTTTTTTGGTGTTAATGTAAAAAACTAACCAGGAACTAGATCTCCTGGCATGATTCTGCTATTTAAGGTTAAACACAGATTTTCATTCAGTTTAAGACTATCATATGTTTTCACAGTTCACATTTCAGATTTTCTGTAATTCACATCTTGACTGCTGTTTTTAATATGTAATGCGTAACTTTCATTATTACTTGCTCCAAGAAATTAGCAGATGATTCCTGATGTACACGAGCTAGCACCACGCGCTTTTGCTGATTTGGCAAGCTCTAATAGAAACACTTTCTCAATAGTGAACATAGAAGACAGAAGGAAAAAAAACTAAACCAATTTTCTAAGGTGGAAGTAACACACAATGAAGTACCAGCTCAACACAGACAATTCCCTCTTCCACTCCGTTAACCGCCCTTTCACTCAGTTAACACTTCCATGAACCAATTTACTTCATTAATCCAGCAGAAAACTATGCCAGCAGAGGGAAGAGGAAGAAATCAGAGACTCATGCTGAAGGACAGTTATAGATTCACTGACAATGCACTTGGTTGCTTGCCATTATGTGCAATTTAACTATAAACAATGGAAGAGTGCTGCACTTAGTTTGACATGAAAAAAAACCCACATTTAACTTTACTGACAATAATTAAAAACATTTTCATGCTAGTTCCTAAATCATGCTAGATGATCTTAATTTAATTTTTTTAAGGTCTGAATAAAGACTAAGAAGCCCAAGACAATGTGCAAATGAAAACTAAAGTATTTTAGAAAGTTGCTTTGGAGCTCTATATAAACCACTGTAGAATTGTCTTGGGTATAAATTTAACTAATACCTCAAAACTGAGTCATTTCATGCACTGAATGGTGTCAATGATTATTCAGCTGAAGAGGTAATATTTTTCAGATACATTAGATGATCTGATAAGATTGTTTTCTTTTTGTTTTGCAAGAAGAAAGAATCCTTATTATTCGAGATCCCTTTTATTCCCTGATGGATTTTCAAAACTGAGGGAGCTACAAAAAAATCTGCCAAAGCAAGTCTATTCCAGGGATATACCACTATGTGTCTGCCATTATTTTTAAGGCATCTGCTCCTGGCCATTTGATTAATTTGTCTGGTATGGATGTTGAATTACCATTGTCTTACAGCGTGATCTGCACTGAAATGTAAGTATGAGAAGTTGTATTACAAAAGGGAACATTAACCACAATTCACATTGTGATTTATAAGACAGTGCCTAAAATAAGCCAATATCTGAAAGTTAAAGTAACAGAACAAAGAGCTATGGTTCCACATGCAACATTTCAGAGGCCTCCAATGTGGATGTTAATGGCCATTACAGGGATAAAACCAAAGGACAATCCAGTCTCTGGCAGTGATAACTACTAGATATTAAGGGAAGGGCTTAGAAACATGGCAAACAGAGGATGCAACTCTACATAAGATCTAGTTTGAAGTCAAAAGTAGTTGACAAAGATTTGAGTTAGCACCAAAGGCTGCAGCCTCAAATTGTCAAGAAGGTATCTTGGTATCTTAATGCAAAGCATATAGAGAAATTAGAGGCATAAACAGGACAAAAGAAATGTCTCCAGCCAGTAGGTAAGGCATGTATTGAACAATAAGCCTAGATGGATTAACCCTCTTGAGCCAACTGGTTCATACTAAAGACTTCTGGTATACTCACAATCCACATGCATGATTTCAATAACATACTCTTGATATTGGAAGTAATAAAAATATGTAAAGCTCTCTACTTTGTTGTTTTCAAATCTGTGACTATTAGATGTTAAATGTACCAGTTTCAAGGGCTGACAGGTCTCAGAAAAAGAAAATCCAGCTTCTTGCTGAAGAACCTAGTGGTGACTCTACAATGACTTGAGTCTAATGAAGGGTTATTTGCCAACTTCAAAGAACAAAGCAGTCTCCAAGCTAACTCTTCCACTTTGAGAGCCATGACTCAGGAAATCCTTTTTCTGTTTCTTCCCACAAATGTTATATGACTCCCAAGATAATAAAGGTAAAGAGCAAGAACAGCACAGTAAGACTCTGTAGCATTTAATGAATACCTTCCCCAGGAAATAAACTGCCTGCAGCCTGGCCTATAGGCCTGAAACTTGAATTATGTAGCTGACAAATAACCTCAGGAGATCACTTGGCCTAGGTTACCTAAGTAGGTTCTACTTGAATTCAAACTAGAGGAGAACGTTCAAGGATCCAATCTGCGCTTGCTGGCACTAGGCTACCACTGAGAGAACCTACATTTTTCCCCTATGAGAAGCAAACCACTGTATTAATTCCAGTCTCTGAAGACTCCTTATGAAGCCTTTTAAGTTTAAGAGGTGATTCATTTGTGGACTGTGCCTCATCAGTTGTGAAAAGTGCCCTTCACTGACTACTCATGCAAGTACCAGCACTGCACCCTCCTGACTAGCTACTATTTATGTAGTAATCTTGATGAAGAGCCTCTAGGATTTACACAACGGCATAATGGTGTTTTCTGTTTGATCCTCTATGCCCTTTCTGACCATTCATAACATTGACTCTACTTTCTTTTCCTTTTTTTGTCAGTTAACATTTTTCATACCTTTCTGCATCCTTTGTCACATGAGTGTTAAGAAGTTGGATAACTGCCTGACTTTCAACATATGCCTCTTCTTACATCAAAAGTTAAGTAATAAAGTTTTATTAGTTTTACACTTAATTTACTGCTTTTTTTAAAACTTGTTTCTTTAATTTACATGAAGAGATAGGCACTGCATATAGAAGAAAGTTGAGATAACAAGATTGCTCACTCTCCCCACCATCTGCCTGAACGAAGTATCTTTTTCAACTACTGAAAATAATGGAAACCAGGTTATTTTGGTCCCAAATGCTCACATCCAGCATCTTCTTGAAACAGTTAAGTACAGGAAATTTGGCTTAAAGTGTAACTAACTTGGAAGAAGCAAGCTTAGTTTAACCAGAATGTATGACTGGCTATCAAAAACCCCATTCAGAAGTTCCTGATCTGTGAACACCTTTACACTCAAATGAAAGAACATGATCACCAAATAAATGCCATCTTTACTTTTTTACGAAGATGAGCTACTGATGGATAAATTACTAATGTCTCTGTCAATTGCAGCCTAAGGCAAACATTTTCTGTTTATTACAAGTCTATCAACAAAGGATTTCTGTACATCTTTTTAAGCTAAAACCATGGCTGATATATTAATGCCTGTACTTAACTACTAACTTTTATGGATGTCATCATAATAATAAGAATATGGCAACTAATAACATTAATTCAAGAATGTCATTGTCAGAAAGTAATCTTATCTGTAATTTTTAAAGCTCTTTAGTATACTACTTTCAGGTTTTAAAATAACCCAGTTAAGTCAGTTAAGTATCACTGAGGATTTGAAACCAAAAATTTTTTACAGAATAATACTGTATATTTTTTGCATGTTACTCCTACAAGTCTTTCTGACACTTTGAGTCAGAATTTTACCTAGAATGTGAATGTCAGCTTTCTGTGCAAGCTCAGCATAGCAGTTTAATACAATTTTTTTTTTTTTCTCATCTGACTTAAAGGTAATGAAGAAATTAATTTTTAAAAAAAGATTAAACTGAAGTAGGGCTAACTCACAAATACAGTTTGTACCTATAACAGCTAATATCCTCTATCCTAACACACAAAACTTGGAATCAGCCAATCCCATGCAACTATTCAATTTTTAAAGGAAAGAACATGGTGTTTAGCAATCGAAACTTACCTGTCAATGCAACCAGCTTCAAATCACAGGTTGATAGAGTACAACAGAATTTAGACAACATGAAATAAAACCTACCTGTTGAACATCCTGTTGAAAAACGCATAGCTGAAGCCGCTGGTGCAAGCGGACCTTTCGATGCTGCCAAATATTTTCCAGTTGGCGCTGGTGGTGCAGTACTTCATGGATGACATCCAGAACATGATGAACTGCTTTTGAGTAGTTGGCAGAAGCAGTGAGGGAATCAGAACTTCCAGGAGTCAAAGGTCTCTGAAGTTTGTCAAGCAGTGACTTTCCATCTTGGCTCACCTGACCACCAGAAAGGACGAAGAATTACTTGTCTTGCCAAAAGCTGTCAGACTATTATTGCATTCACCACCCCCTCTCCCCATTTTAGATGTCTTTTTAAGTACTCGGGGAGCAGTGATTAAGATTTTTTTTTTTTTAATTCCAGGCATAATTACACGCAGCTGCTACAGAAAAAAAAAAAAAAGTATATTCTCCCTCTATGTAAGATGATTTTAAGAAGTAGCACCCTTCTAAATAACAGCCTTTCAATTGTTTCATTACCTTAAGAATGCTTTTCCTTTAAAAAAAAAAAAAACAACCCACACATAAAATCACCTTAACAGGTTAAGCCAAACTTAGAATAAATATTCTTCACCTCTTTCTCTAGTCAACAAAGCACCTATAATTAAGTATTTGTCCAGAATTATCATTCTAGGAACATCTTTCCATTTGCTGTAAAGGTGGACAGGGACGTTACTTTCTATAGGTTATATATTAATTTGGTGAACACACTTAGACCAACAGATACAAACTACTGATGCTGACAAGAAACATTAGTAATTTCTAATTGTCATCTTCTCTGATTCAAACCACAGGAAAAATACTCAGATTTAGCTTGCATGCTAGTTAAAAAGGAACAATACTATCTTATCTGGCCACTATTCACATTTATCCCTTACCAAGGGACTTTTCATTGGCTTTTTAAGTATTCTGTCATTTTTAGCATGAAGCTCATAGAACTGTAACAATTCAATATCATTCAGCTATCTGTAAAGAACTTCTCTAATAGTTCATCTAACAGGCAGTAAGAATTCATCTGAAACCACAAGACTAAACTGTAAACAATAGACTGAATCCATCAAATCAACACCATGTCAGAAACGGAAAATTTATCAAGGTCTTCCCCCAGTGGCTATTTTCAACAATTTTCATTAAATCTAGGCACATTTTAAATTTGCTATTCAGTAGTCAAACAGATCTGAATAAAAAGTCTTTTCTAATAATTAGTTTACAAGTGAGTTAATTTCTCAATTACAATTTAAGCTTTTACATTTTATTAGTAAGTATCAACAGAGAATGAAGCTCACTTGGAAAAGTAGCTCCTATAAAGTCAGGTCAGGAAGAAAAACAGTATAGTCCATAGTAGTCCAATACTAGTCTTTCAAATCTTTCAATATAATGGACTTCAATTACCTATCCAGAGTCCATGAAATTTAGGGGAAAAAAAAATTAATTGTGAGAGCCCCTTGATCTGATTAGTTTATTAGCTTTACAAACAAATGACCATGCACATTTCCTCTTTGAAGTTAAGACAGTAAAATTCTCTTCATTCCCAGTGCATGACTACCTTAAGATTTCAGTGAGATATATAACTTCATTTATATATATATATATATATATATGTATAAGTTCATTTAAGGCACCACTATCGGTTTTTCAAGCACACCAGTTATCTAAGCTTGTAAGCTAACAAGTGATTTTCTAGTAATATACAGTAATTATCCTCAGTGAAATCAGACTTTCTATTCCTAAAAGAATTTACTCTCCTAAAATTACTGCCTTCTACTTTGCAACCAAGCCATGTTGTCAAGATATTGTAATCTAAAATGAATGACAAAGTCCTGTAATTTCTACAGTGTTCCTCTCTCTCTCTCCTCCCTCTATTCATTTATCGCAAAAGGAAAGAAGATCCATGATATAACAGAAATGAAGTCATATATCTAATAATGATAAGTAGTAGTTCTTCAATATCTTTACACAGAAAGACAACTCCATCAATCTTCAAAGAGAAATGCATGTTTAAATAAGGCAAAATAAAACCTTCTGTCCAGAGGAAGAACATGACTTGTACATACACATGCACGTATAATTTTTGCACCAATTCTGGTTGCTAAAGACAAAGCTATTGCTTTACCAGATGGGAAGAAGTAATGACCTGAAACCAGAAAAAAAAGCATCTAATGTTTGTTTGGGGATTTTTTTGAGCAGTTCCAATGAAGATTTTGTCAAAATCTCTAGCTATCCCAAAGTCAAAAGCCACAGCTTTGAAATCCTAAATAAATTTTCAAGGTATTTGCCAGAGCAATCCTATAATCTACCCATCTAATTTATTTTCATTATGCATCACCAGGAAGCAAACAGTATTTAACACTGTAATCCACAGTACGTACTTACACTTAACAGCAAACTCTAATCCAGCCACATCGCTGATGAAGAAAAAAACAACACAACCCCCCCCAATCCAAAACAAACAAACCCAAATTAAAAAAAAAATCCCACTATTTTAACTTCAGTGCTATATAATCATTATTCTAGAGAGCCCTAGCCGTCTTTTTCCTCACTGCATTCTCAGGGAGCATGAAGCCCAGACTGCCTCTCTTCACAAAAATGTACTACAAAAATGCTATGTCTTTGTCCCTTAGTTTTACAAGGAGATCCTCCCTATGTAGAGAGGTTATAATAAATAAAAGAAACCTTCCTACAAAACATGCCCTCAAGAATGAGTTAAAACAGGCTTGCGTAGTAAGATCGCAAGTTTCATCACCATCAGCTTCAGTATGTCATTAGATCAGCTGACATATCAAAGTGTCACATACCAGGAACAGGGATACCAGTGTGTATTTTACACAAAAGAACAACTCACGTGAACTCTGGACATCTGATTCATGGTAATAAAGTTTATGCAGGCTCTAAGATTCAGTTGCCCATAATAGAGCTCGTTCATCAGAAAACAGTTTGATCATTAATGTAATGTATAAATAACAACCATTAATTCAGTCCCACATGACCTCCTTTTGAAAGAAGGTACAAGCTGTAGCCTAAGCTATCCTGTGTCCACTGATCATTTTTTACCATGATTTAATCAAATACATAATTTTATACAACTTTCACGAGAACAGAAACTGCTCTATTTAATCTAGAATAATCAGGCCAATTTAACAGCAAAAATAGTTTTACCCTGTGATGAGGACAACCCTGGAAAAAGAAAGCAAAAAAAGCTCAACAGGAAGTATGGAAAATACCTGTTAGCTAACAGTGAAGTCAATAACCATTTGATTTTTCTCACTTCGGCTAACTAAAGCACACGAAAGAACTCAAAATTTGAAGAAAAATGATACTATAGTCATCGCTTTCTAGGCCACCTTCAGAATAAGCATTTTATCTTAAGTTGTACACACAACTATTAGAAGTACTAAGAAATATTATTACTTCATTGTGTGCAGAATCCAAGATTAGAGCAGCAGCACAGGATATGCTAATCTTACAAATGCTG
The DNA here is from genome assembly GCF_003259725.1 of Athene cunicularia. NCBI lineage: Eukaryota > Metazoa > Chordata > Aves > Strigiformes > Strigidae > Athene > Athene cunicularia. Next base: position 74,209,875 of record NW_020799095.1, read on the forward strand.
ACTACATAGGCATGCTGGCTCATTTAAGTGTCTTTGAGGTTGGCAGAACTAAGTATATTACCTTCCGGCTTGTCAAGTGACATCCTTTGATGGTTAAGCTTTTTGTGTGAGGCAATTTCAGAGATGGATTTTCAAAACACACTTAAAGCAATCCATGCCAACATAATACTTTCCCAAAGAATACCCAGCTAGCTTCCCTTCAAGTAAGTGTTCAAACAATAGTAACATACTGCTATTAAGAGGCAGTAATATACAAATGTAAGTGAAAAAATACTTAGTAAATTGCAAAGGTTGTTTGTGCCACACATAGGTCCATCTTGCTTTTTAAATTTCTTTCAGAAGATTAAGGGTGAGACTCGACATTTAATTTTTGACCAAGAGTACTGAAATCCAGTATACTAAATTAAAAAAAGGGGCCTGGCACTTGAGGTTCCAACTAATGTACTATACAACAAGTGATGCCAGTTCATGAACCAAACTTAACATTATACTATTCTATCAAGTCATCAACCTAAGGAAACAAACAAGACACTTACCTCAGAGTAAGCCAAGGTAATATGCTCATATATCCCTTGATGATGATGGATAGCATCTTCTAAGTCTTGCAGTTCTGAGGGAAGCTCTACCTCACCACAGGCTTTACACCATGAGTCCACATTGCTCATGTACTGCAACAGGAAAAAAATAACAACATTCTGCTTGATTTTGGGTTCTATCAATAAGTACACACATGTTGGTAATATACAAAAGAACAGGCATCTGTGTGACAGCCACTGAAGAGACTTTTTTTAAGGGAAAAATGTCTAATCTATTTCTCTCTCAACTGACCAAAATGAAACTTACATCAGAACAGAAACAAATATTCAAGTCTGACTATACTTGTACTTTTAGTTATATGGAACTCTCTGAGCCATTCACAAGCAGACAGGCTTAGCTGTATGTTGGCAGCCTTCAGAACCAATTAAACTGTTGGCAATATTGATGCTTCAAGTTGAATCTTCCTCCTTTTCTTGACTTTGCAACTAAGAAAAAGTTTACTTCACCCTGCACCTGCCATTTCAGGTGCATGAAAGCCAACTAAGATCTTCTCTACACAAAGAGGTAAAACATGGTACAGCTTTCAAGTCCAGACCCTCGGCTCTTACCCATTAACTGCCTGTGCAGATACTCATTGTATCATGAGGTATCACCTCACCCTTTTCAAGTCTTCAGAGGAAACCAAGTTACTTTGCACATGTGTGCCCATGCGCGCGCACACACACACACACACACAAGGAATTAATGGTCAACTGTTCACTGAAACACTCCATAGTTGACTTTTTCTGGAAAGAGATCATCAAGGAGGCAAAGCAATGTCAGAGCACAAGAACTTTACATCTCAGTCCCCACAGCACTACCACCTACACACAGAGCAGCAGTAAATCCATTTGGCAAGCTACTACAGCAGCAAGCATGTAAAGGATTTACAACTTAAGTGGGCATCTCTTAGGACTAACACTGAACTTTGAGCACACAGCTATGTCAGCATAGCTGCTCAAGCCAAGCCTTTCAGAGGGGAAATTGAGGATACTGCAACAGAATCTCTTCTGCAGACAATTTAAGTTATCTCTGAAGCTTAAGCTGTCTTGACAGACAAGAAACTGCCAACATAGCTGCATGCACAGTGAAAGTTCTGTCAACTTATTTTTGACAGCTAGGGGGCAAGAATTTTATACCCTTGTTATGCTAGAAAAGGATAGAGGAAAACAGAATCTGTTTTTCTAGGAGTTTTCATAGCTGTTAAACTTAGTACAGCCAAGCAGACGTGCTATCTTAAAGTACGTTTGTCCTCTATTCATGTCAAGTTCAAGTCTCAACAGTTTTAAGAGACCAAGCCATTTCTGTCATCATATGTATCTTAATTCCTGGAGCACACATAGTCTTTTGAGGAAAAAGCAATCCACAGACCATTTCTGGTACTCCATTATTGTCTGAAAGCTGGGAGAAAGGGTGATACTTAAGATACTTATTTAATTCTCATTTCATCAAAGGACCATTTTAAAAATCACTGATGTTAAGCACTGAACATTGAAAGCAGCTCCACATGGAACCAGAGAGCTACACCTCTTGCAGCAGTCAGCAGACACTGATAGCTGGGTGCAGTCTTCACTGTGTCTGACAGTAGGTAGTGACACTACCTGTCACTTGAAAGGGAACACATGCATTCAAGAAGGGTGTGTTAGTTCTTTGGCTGCTTATTTTTTAATCATCCTTTTATGTAGGTTAAGCATTACCAGTCTCTAAAGGGGTCATTCCTCTCATCCCAAACCCTCTTTCCTTGAACTTACTCTCCACTGTTAATGAAACAGCTAATATATCACAGCCAGGTATCTTACAAAGCAACTAGGACAATCCATCACAGTTAATCATAAAATGAAAACCACAGAAGGAACAATTAAAAAGTAAATTAATCCCAGCAGATACTGCACTATTTTCTCTCATTCTTCTCTCTCCTCCTGTTTACACTTACATTTAGTGCTGAGGAAGGTAACACCAACCCTTATCATAGTTGCCCAGCACACAGAGACAAAATTTACTCTCCCGACTTCTGATGAACATCATTTTCTTATGAAAAAGGACAGCATCTGAGTCAGGGTATATCTATTTGTTTATGTTTCACCATCTCTCCCCTACACATATGGCTGACAGTGCTTAAATGTAAACCTGAATAACCCAAGCAATTAGAAAAGGATCAATACTGGTAAGGTACCACACTGTGTCTATCAAATGCTTCAAGCTGGTTGGTGACTTCTGTACCAGAAAACAATTCCTTCCTCTCCTTTTTATGCTGCCCTTATGAAAAGTCTGCTGAAAATATTTATTATAGTGGCATCAGTTTGTATACTTTAGTCTGTCTTAAGGACAGTTAAACCAATGGCACCACTAACAATGAAAAGCAATGGGTCTTCCCATCTTAATACATTCACATTCCTAATTTCTGGACATTTATGAAGTTGAGTATCTGTGTAGTATAAATATTGGGAAAAAAACCCCACCCTTGTTAAAATAAAGTGGGCTGCTTCCTTCTATTTCTGCTCTTATCAACTCCCAAGTGATTTCTTCATTTATTCCAAATTAAAGTTATATCAGATGAGACCTTTTCTTGGATCCAATTTAGCAAGGCAAATGGAAAAATAAGTATCTACAGCATCCATACAGGACAAGAGAGCTTCCGTTAGCCATAACCACCCAAGAACCTCTGCTCTCCAAATTCACCAGAGACATACAGAGCAGACATTCTATAATATCAATGGGTGACTCAACAGCACACACATAGCAACTCCTTCAGAACTGAACTCCCTTGAGGCAAAACCATTGTCTATTAACTTGGGGATATTTATTCCTATTTCCCCTACATATACCTCTTCTCTGGCAGTTACACACTGTTAATGACTTAATTAAAATAATTGGTATAGGCCTAAAGCTAAAATTTTTGTTTAATATAGGAGGAATCTCTTATGGGATACTAAGTAAACATCTCCCACCACAATTTCAGATTCAGAAAAGAGTTAATTAGCTTCTTAACTTTCAAGCCAGTTCAACTTAGTTTTCTATAAGCAATTACTTTGAGTTGAATTTTGACACTCAAGGACTGATTGGGGTGAGTCATGAGGACAATAGAACAAGTGACGATTTCTGGATGTAGGAAAGACATTATTTTGATACTAACTATACTAATTTTATTCATTCCTTTCTTTTAACCTAAAAGCTTCATATAGTTAAGCATTTATGTCCACTTCATTTTTATTCACATAACTAATTTGGCTAAGTTTTATCTCGCATTGATAGGAGCAAGGCATTTTGTGGAGAATGTAAGGACTGTGGGCTGTCCTGAGAACAAGTTTTTGTTTGAGTATCAGCTGAAATCAGCAGAAATAAATGCTCTGGCCTTCTTGATGACCTTTTCAATCACTGTTTCGTACTTCTGTCTCAATCAAAAGCAAACAGTACAACTCACCATTCCAGCATGGAAACTTGTCAGTGTCCTCCCCATTCACTAACCTGTTCAGCTTTCTGATGGAAGATGGAGGACATATCCAGTAATGTGCTACGTTCATCCAAGGCTGCAGCAAATGCCTTCCATTCTTGCTCCAACTGACTAGCAATCTGTTTTATTTGCTGTGAAGCATAATGGCCAGACTCAACCAGGCGATTTGCTACTGACATGATGCGGTTTATGTTTACATACACATTCTATGGAGGAAAAGGAAGGAAAAATTAGTGGAAGCTAGCAGACCACTTAAATACAGAAGTATACTTCTATAAAATTCTTCTTTATTACAGTACTGCTTAACAGACTGGCTTTATTTGCCAAATTTGTACAAATCTAGCTGTATAATGTAACAGCCTATCTGTATTACTGACAAAGGAGAAGGACAACTTGAAAAGACCAGAGAGTCTCAAGCTAACATTAACTGTCAGCTTAAGCAGTCATACCATATGAAGATCCATTATTACAATGAAGAGCTAACCATATTTTGCAACAGCCTCAATAAGGCCATTTAGAGACATTCAAAAAGACATTCAGACACACACACACTATAGGAAAATCAAAGTATAATTAGTAAGCACTTGAACTATCCATGGTATGCATGTGTGCGACATCACTCTACAAATCTTTACACCAACTTCTGAAAGTATTTCTACTTTTTAAGTAACAAAATACAGAACTCTGAGTTCTAAGGAGTTCAACAGATTCAGTTTTTATTTTCCTGCCACTATATTACCTCAGAGCTAGTGCTGAAAACTAGACAAATAAATTCTCTAGCATACTGACATTACTCACTGATGGCTCTTAGTCACTCTAATTTTCAATCCTAAGTTTCTACTTCCTGCAAAGCCAAAAAGAAAACAACTTTACCACCAGGTTTTTAAGTAGCTCTTCCAGAGCTACTTGTATATAATGCTGAGTTGACACTTCTTCTAACTGGACTAACTCTCATACATCTAGAATGAAGTTCTTAGAATCACAGGATTGTTGAGGCTGGAGATCATCTAGTCCAACATCCCTGCTCAGAGCATGTTCAATCAGAGCAGGTTGCACACAGTCATGTCCAGTGGGGTTTTGAGAATCTCTAAGAATAGAGAGACCACAATCTCTCTAGGCAACCTGTTCCAGTGGGTTTTATGTTTAAATGTAATTTCTTGTATTTCAACTTGTGCCTATTACCTCTTGTTCTGTTCCTGGATACCATGAAAAAAAGTCTGATTCTGTCTTCTTTATTCCCTCCCATCAGATACTTGTATTTTTGTATACCTAAGGTCCCTCCTAAGCATTCCTTTACCCAGGGTGACCAATCCCAGCTCTCTCAGTCTCTCTTTGAACAAGGCAAACATGCCCTACGGGTGCTTCATAGAAGAACTTGGTCATGGTGACTTCCCAGAAAGGGAATGAGAGCTTTCCAGATAATGCTGTCCTGCAGGAAAACTCTAACTTGTATGGATACACTTGGAGCAACCCCAGTTCAGCCCTGTTTTGTTGATTACAGTGTCCCTTTTGTTCACATCACAGCAAACCCTTTGCTTGCCAACCTAGCTCACCACTTCTCACTTGATTGTTGGTCCTCTTCTACCTCTTCCACCATTCTTATCCTAAAAGCTCTTCTTGTCAGGTTGTCTGGCCTGCTGGCAAAGATACTTTTGCCCCACTTAGTCAAACAGCAATCCTTGATCCGCAGAGAGAGGGTCCCATGGCTGTAGAAACCAAAACTCTGTTGCCAACTTCAGCTGTGTAAATAGTTGTTGATCTGCAGGATCCATCTACTTTCTCACCAGCAAGACAGAGAAAACCATCTGGGTTCCCATGCCCTTGACCATGGCCTCTCGAGCCATGCAGTCATGCTTGAAACTTTCCAGGTCACCCCTGGCAGTATCACTGGTGCTTGCATGGAAGAGAGGCAGAGGGCAATAGTCTGAGGGCTGGACAAGCTTTGGCAGTCTTCCCACAATGTCCCAAACCCAAGCCCCCAGCAAGAAGCAAACTTGCACAGAGAATGAGTCAGATTGGTAGATGGGTGTCTATTCCCTGCAGAAGGGAGTCTCCCATTACTATAACTCGCCTCTTCCTTTTGGTGCTCCTGTGTGCCTCAGACTCAGATGGCACAGATGCTTTATTTGACAGTTCCCAGCTCCTCATCAGCCGTGAGGTCAATAAATCTGTTCTGTAGCTGCAAATCTTCAGGTGGAGCAGAAATCTTCCTCCTAGTGCCAGAAGCAATTATCTTCCAACCTTCATTATCATGGGCTCCACTTCCCAAACAGACAGGCACAGGCTCTGCCTTACCCTTCTCCCTTCAGAACAGTTGGTAGTTTGGGCTCTTGAAGCTGTAGAGTGTTGGAAAAGATCTGGTCAATCTCATTATCTTTGATGCTGTGCAGACTGCTGACCTCCTCCTGCAGTTCCCTTACTTACTTGGTGACACAGATCCCTAATAACACCTCCTAGGGGCAATGAAACCATCTCCTGCTGTTCCAGTCTTGGCAAAAAGGACACAGGCATTCCCTGCAGCCCTGGACCTACTGAGCTGCATCCTCCTTCTAGATTGAGGCCTCTGATGTTACAGGGATAGCCGGTCCAGCAGTATCTGGGGATTGTGCCCTGGGGGGGGGCATCACCATCACTGCTAAGGAAGTTTGCTGTTCTGAGCAGAGTTGCTGGCCCTTTCTGCAGCACAAACTGCTGCATCCTTTGGCTACTTCTGTTAGCTGCACTTCTTCTTACTTATGTCCTAAAAATTATATGTCGGGTCAAACTGCCAAACACTATCACACAACAGCTGGGAAGACAACACCACTATGAAAATCTCGACATTCCGCAAAGAAATATTTTTCCCTCTTGTTCACACAGCGCATTCTGGAATACCAGTATACAGGAAATGTCACAGAGCACTTAGCTAGCTCTCAGCAGCAGCATTGCAACCTTCTCTGATCAAGAATTGAGAAACCGAGTCCAGTGAGCCATGGGGAATAGAACTGACCACAAGCAGCCTCAGCAAAGATCACAGATGAACAAGTGACAGAATAACAAAACCTTCTGATTTTGCTCAAGAACTGTATCATTATATTACCATACAGAGAGATGTGACAGGCAGCCTGTACCAAAATCTGACTATAGCTCTGCCAGTAAGAGAGGTCAGGGGAGAAGGCTGGCATGTGGACACTCAGCACCATGCAGACACTAAGTATCTGAGGTGGAACCATTACCTGCTGGCATCAAGCCACTGCCCAGAGTCTGACACTGGCTGGCTGGATAAAGTGTTGCAGTTCCTCCAGGCTTTGCTGTGCTGACTCATCAGAATGGTAACTGGCACAGGTCTCTATTAATTGTAACTGTATGCACATATGCAAGCAGGAGCATACCTAACACAGCCTACACCTCAGCTGGTCCACTTAATAAAACTGAGCACAGCAGTGTTGTGCTGGCTGTTTTTCCTTCCTGTACAATACTAGCTTTTCATTTTTTAGGTTATCCCACACATCTATGCTCTCCTCTTAAGCACATCCAAACAACTGGAAAAGACCTGCTATTTCCAACAAATTTTTAAAAGACTGGAGAACGTTTAGGCCTATTAAAGTCTATGTAGCATAAATACAAGACTGCTAAATTAATCCAGAAAGCCATTACATGTCTTTACAGTGGTGTGAAAAAACATGTGCCAAAAGAGAAAAGAATAAAGGCTATATTAGACTGCCATTTGAACTGTTTGTGTATCATAATAAAGGAATTTTGAAAATTCTGGCATGACAGTTAGATACGAAGGACAGAGCACCATAAATGTGAAGTTAAACAAATAAAAACTCAGTTGTGGTTAAAATGTATCTATTTTCCCATGGCAATCTGGCTTCACAAGTGTGGAAGAACACCCCCTGTAGCAGTATGAATGCGAATTAATACACTGAACACTTTCCAAGCTATGTATACCACATTCCTTTCCTCAAAACCAAAACAGTGCAATATCATCAACTGTTTTTTTCTCCCAACTATCATATCCCTCTCTCCATGATATATCTAACTAGAGGTTTAAGTTTCAGTCTTTTAGAATGCAATGACCCAAAAGAAACAGATTTAGTTAAGGAGGAAAAGGATCTCAAATAGTAACTCACTACAATTGGACTGTCTTTAACTGATCCTTGAAGGTTAACAAATATTGTTCCATTTTCTAAAATGACTGGCAGGTCTGCTGTCACTATTGCATGCATATTTTGTGCACTGCTTTGGAAGCGCTGTTCCAAGTAAACTAGTGCTCATTCCCCAGGGACTGGTGTCTTATTGAATGGATTTACACACTAGTTTTACTTAAAGAAGCAACAGCTACCAGGTAATAACTGTTAAAGACTTATTCAGCCACCTCATTTACATCATGCGAATCTGTATGAAACATCTGCAGCTTCTACATGTGTATCAACTGTCTAAAAAGTGAAAGGTTAAAGTGATACTGTTTCTTTCATTGTTACACACGACTACTGTAACAACTAAGAAAGGAACAATTCAAGTTACTGCATTACAGTACGTATAGCAAGTACACAAACATACTTTATACAACAGTTTTCTCTCACAGCCAGAAGCTGAAAAGACACCTTACAATATCTGAAAGCTCCTCATTGCAGAATTATTCCCTAAAGGGAAAAAAAAAATAAAAGCACTATAAAAAAAGTATTGCTCAGCAAGGCAACACAAATTAGTAGCCTAACACAAGCTGTAGTGCACTGTGTCATTCTTTGGCATGTGCCTGAAAGACAAGTACGTAGTGGAAAGTATAGGTGACAGCCTGCCAGCTTAACTGAACTTCTATCACACTCAATACAAAACAAAGCTGGCAGATGCCCTGAAGGTTCCATTTTATTTCCTGATTTTCCCAGACCCATTTAGACAATGTTTGTTTAGCTCTTAAGATTTCAAACACTAGTGTTCTGACACAGAGACTATTAAGCATTCAGTGTTAAACACAACCACCTCAGTGACATGGTTCATAAGCAGCATAAGTGACACCTCTATATAGACTGTAGTGAGCTTGAACTACTCATCTGTGATGGAAATATTTTAGCAATGGAATCTCCAAATCATCTGCCATTTCACATACAAATGGCCACCAAGACAAGGTGTAGCATTAATGTATGAAATAACATCTGCTTTAATGATTTAAATGTTTTCTAACATCTCTTCTATTCTCGCTCTTGCAGCAACAGTAAAACTCTCAGTTTGGGAATCCAAATTTCAAAGATGAGGGCTGCAGAAAAACTAAAGGTATCACCTGAACTCTTCCCTTGAAAAAAAAAAAAAAAAAAGTAAGTAAAACTCAGCAACATATAGACTACAATTAAGGAAAGTGTTTAACCTGTTCTTCAACTACAAGAATCCTCAACATATTCTCAGGTAACTATTTAACCATTGCAATACTCACTGAAACAAGTGAATTTATATTTCACTGTAACTTTCCTCAAATTTATAATCTCTTTCCTACATTTTTTTAATGGTAGACCTGGGGAATCTTACTGCAAGACTATATAGTCCAACACCAACACCACCTTCTTCCCTCTCTTACTTTTCACTTGCCTTCACTTTCTCATATTAAGTACCCATGCCTTCAACCTCTCCTTACAGCCATACGATTTTCATCTGGATGTTCCCCATTACAACATGAAGTATGGGGTTCTAAACTGGAGCTAGTTCTCTAGTAGGACCAACTGAATCAGAGCAATTTATTTACAAATCCTGAGTTCAGCACCCCCAATAAGTATCAAGAATGTAGTAAGATTTGCATCTTTGCAGTAACACCACTGTCACCTTTAGTTCATGATTCATTGACATGAACATACTTGTTGCTGTATTAACAACCTTACCAGCTGATTGCTTTCTAAAAATGGCCTTCTTAACGATTGCATATCTAGACTATTCTATTTCATCTTGTTAATTTTGGAGTGCTCCTCAGAAGTTGTAAATAGCCCGAACTCATTTTGACTTTTTAGTCTCTTCTCAGGTTGGTGGCATCCAGACATTGCATCTAAGTATCAACTACTCCTGCACCAGAAAGATTCCCTTACAGATGTACACTCAAAAAACATCCTCCCAGTATGAGAGCTGTGAAGACCCTGAACTTCATGAACATCACAAACCCACTGTTTGTTTGAACTATGGTTATTCAGAACTCCCAAAACCTTGACTGATTACATTTTACCTACTCTACCACCCCATGCTTATTTAGAGTCTTTATCTTGTCTATCTGGGATCTTAGATTGGTTGGACAGTTGATGGATTTCACCATTTAACTTTTATTTATTTTTAGTGAAAGGCCTGCCTGAGCAATCTATTAGTTTAAAATATAACAAACAAACAAACCACCAAGATCCACAAACCAGAGATGTCCCCCCTGCCAAGACAGAAGAGCTATCTTACTACCATTCTGCACAAGGTCTGTTATGAAAATCTACATTTCAAAGCAATCTGAGAGAGAATGAACAATTCACAACCTGTGGTCTTGTTCTCATTTGCTTAAGTCTCAGAGGACCCAGGGGAGTCTAGAATTCACACAGTGCTTAAATCTATCCCAAGTGGCAACACTGTATGTTTACAAAAATATATATTTAAAATAAAAAGAATCTCAAGAGTGAAATATGTCAGTAGTACAAAGGAAGAGGAAAAAGTCACACTAGCTGCCAGCTAAACTGGGTTTACCTCACCTGACCTTCTTGATGTTTTCATTTGTACCAATCACTATGGGTTGATTTGAGCAAGCCAAGCAAAACATCTTTGTAACTTTTAACTCTGTAAATCCAGTGGTATTCAGTTGTTGTGTTCATACTTTTATTTTAACCTCCCAAAACGCTCACTAGTGCTCATCTCTGCACTCTCTTTTTGGATATTAATTATTTGATTACTACCTTCATAAAGTGGTTTAGTACATGCAAACAGTCTGTTCTGAGAACATTCATCAACTTCGCAATATGCTTAGAAGACTTTTTGGTTATGGTTAATAAACGTATCTTCTACTGATGATTCTATCAGCCCTGAGACAAGCAGTAGTCATAGCATGCCCTTTAATAGTAGCCAGTGTCAGCTTTCCCCAAAGGCAGTTTCCCTTCACCTACAACACTCTGTGCACCAGTGCAGTGAGGGACACAGTTAAACTGTAATGAAAAGCAAGGTCATTTGGTCTAGCAAGAGTACAAGAAAATATTCAAGTAGGTAACATCCTCTTCACCCATATTTCATATGATTGCTTTTGTTTCCCTTGTGTCCCAGCAGGCATATAGAAAACGGCAGGAAAAAGAGTGAACAGACACAGCATGAGTCTTTCCCACTCTTGCATGCAAGACTGACTGATCATATCAACATGGGTACTTGGTTTTCCCAGTTCAAAAACTTGACAGATAATTTTTGTATTTGTAATGCCTATGATGCATTATTTGCAAGTTTCTCCCTTAAAAGGTACTAAAAACTTGTTTTGAGAAGTGAAGCATTCATTTAGTCACCCAAAGAGGAACTTCAAACTGAAACTGAGTATTGCTTAACTCAAATAAATCTCAGGACTTGACAACAGCAATTCACTGTTGCTGAAAGCAGGCCTTTTAAATTGTCCTAAAAATCCATTCTCATCTTTAGAGAGGAGAATCATTGTGAGTTTATATTTCCCCACAGTTTGGGAACATGGGATCTACTCGACCTATAAAAACACAGGCTTGCATTTATCAGCGCACAGATGCTTCAATTCAGTAATAGCAGGTCACACACCTACAGCTGCACAAGTGAACTATCTTTCAGAGAGCCACATCAACCTGTGTGTAAAGCAATGGTACTCAAACATATGACCACCTCCAACGCACACCACTGCACCTATCCAGCTTTTCTCTGGAACAGTGTGACTGCAGTGAGAACCAGTCTGTGTATTAAGCCTATGACTTGCATGAACTTATTCCTGTTACCTTGAAGTGTAACCACATGAGCCTATCACATACTCAATACACAAGATTCCTAAACACATTGCTTGCTAATGAAGCTGCTGAAAGTACAGTTAAATCTCCGCCCCCAATGTATTCTTCACCTTTTTGTTTTGCAACATTTGGTTTAAATTTCCAATTACTTTGTGCTATAATACTGAAAATCAAATTTTAAATATGGCAGAAAGCCATTACAAGGAAAAAAAAATATTCAGCAAATCCTCTTGGTCCTTGATGTAACCAGATCCTGTTCATGACAGGAACTAAGTAGCTTTCACAATGGCTTACATCCAGGTGGCTCACTTCAGACTGGAAGACTAGATTAAAATTTTGGCATCTCACCCAAAGGCCGTCACTCTTTCGCACCCCAGTCTGGCATAAGCAGCTGCAGAAGTTGCCCTCCTGCACCTCACCGAAAGCCAAGCTGCTACTTGGGAAGGAAGGGGAGATAGGAGAGCCAGCCATTGACAGAGGGTAGCACCTGCTGTGAAGAGAGCATGTGCCCTGCGGCAACCACAATGCGTTGGGAAAAGCAGCTGCAACGTCAATTATCAGGGTTAAGCTGTGAGCAAGTGCAAGAGGTTGCATTTAGCTGCTTGGGCAGCATTTATCCTTTGAACAGCACTTCCCCACCTAAAGTGAGCCTAAGTAAACTGCCTGGAAAGCAAGATCTATTAGGGTCCAATTAGGGCCACAATGAAAAGCCATCAAAATCTCCTGCATTATACATAGATGCCACTCTTCCTTCCTCTACCCCATCCAATTGAATAAATTTGCATGGTTGTAGATGGTTAAAAGTTACATTCCATCTCTAGTGTTAGAGCATTCACATAAGAGATCTTAAATCAACTCTCTGGTTACTGAAGAGTTACACCAACAGTAACAGTGAACAAACAATAGCTTAAGCAGAGTGTATGTGAAGAGTGGTCAGGAAGAAGCTGACCATGCTTGCAGGAGTTTAAGCATTTTTCCAGCCTACCAAAATTAAATCTGTTCACATAATTTTTTTTAGTGTCACATTCAGTTTAATCTTTCCCCCTGATCTACATTATAAGGCCTTTGCCATTTAACCAAATAAACCCCAGAAAATCTGAACTCTGCTTAATCCAAAACCAGGGACTGATCGTTTTGAATTTGTATTTTCCTACTCTGTGCCAAAGAACCACTTTCTTGCAGGGCTATGATAGAAAAACACATCAAAAACCTGCAGCTTGTTTTTCCTTTTTTGAATATTTGGACTGTTAATTTGCCCCAAATTTAAGCTGTTCCTTGCATGCCTCAAGAAATCATTGTACAGGCTGAGAAAAAAAACCAACCCTCTAATTAATGCATTTGACTACTATAGGCAAAACAAGAGATTAACAGCAAAAGACTAACAGTAAAAACAGAGCAGGAGAGATTATGCTACATCACTCAAGTGCTTTCTACTGTTGACAGCTTCTGAACAGTATGGAAGGGAGGGGGGAGGAAAGTCATCCAATTTGAAGAAAAGAGGACAACAGTGACTAATACAAGGACAAGCTGACAGATGAAGAATTTAACCTTTACAGTGGAAGCCCAAGAATTGCCTGGAAGGCCATTCAAAATTACTAAGTTCCAAAACTCACATCAGTGATACCTATCCTGTGAGTTTCTTTCTGCTCTGCTTCAGAAGCAGAGGAATGAGCAACAAGAATGAGGTACTCCATAAAGGAAATTCCCTGTGCCTGTGGAGTGAACCTGTACCTTCCAAACCTAATGGTCAAAGTTACCTCCATATATGATGTTACATAATTTAATTACAAAGTTCCCCAGCATTTGGTTTACTCTTGAAAAGAGTTCATATTGATTTTTATTTTTTAAAAAACTTCTGCAAACTTAGGTGAGTTGCAAAAGAAGAAAATGTACCTTCTCTACTCATGTCTTCTATTGCCTTAACTCTAGCTATACCATACAAAAGAGCTGCCTTACTAATGCTTCCATTATTTCAGCAAGATGCAGAATCTAGGTAAGTTTACTTTGCCACTCTATCCTTCCACAATTAGTAGTCCTGTCCCACATAAACACTCTCTTGCAAGAGTTGATAGTTTTGATCATACTTTATTTAATTCAAGTCCCATCCCTGGACTGCCAAAGATGTTAATTTCTAACAAGACTGACAGTGTTCTTCCTTCACTGAGCTGACAGCAAGGGACTGGATTTAGGCCCACACTCCAAAGTTATTGAAACACCTCCAATCCTCCTAGTGAAAGGGACCTAAAATGTACTTGAGAATTCAGTCCCCATGTTCAAACAGGAATTCATGAAACTGAAAATAAGGAGCTCTCACTCACTGACAGTTAAAATCCAATCTTTTAATTGCAGCCTACTGATTGCTCATCTTAAGGTGCTATTTGACAAAAATTTGTTTGCTCTAGCTCCATTCTGCTGTGTCAGAAATGAGAAGCGTGTGTTAAAAATATGGCAAACTATTACAGCAGACTCAGCTGTTGATCACTACTACTCAGAATTTTTTGTCTGAGTTGCAATAGATTCAGAAGATCCTTGGAGATATTTCTTTCCATATGAAGCACTAAATTCCATATTCCATATGATTCTCTAATATATCCTACAAGACTCAAAGCAGTACTCAAACACAAATTCCAGGTTCTAGAAGTTTGGATGCTTATATTTGAAAAGTGCTGAGGCTGTAATGAATGCTGCCATTTGTCAAAATAATTTTGTTGCTTGATCACAGTACCTGTGTACTTGGTTACCCTTTATTTTCCTCCTTTGTGATTTCACTGCTCAAATATAAATTTGCACTACTTGTAACAGAAGGAATTATTTACGTGTATGAGTTACAAATTCTACCTTAACACAGGGCAAATAGACAATATGTCAGTGCTGTGAAGTGAGGCCTGTTCTTACCATACAGTTCATGGCAAAGTGATTGTGCTGTGTCTGAAGCTCCATCGCGTGGGGGTGACTGGTTCCAATCTCTGTGTAGCTGTTCAGAAACAGACCTTTGTTGTGTGTGATCCAGTCAAACATCTACAAGAAGATATTAAGGTAAGAAAAAAAAAATCACTGATGTGTTATGGCAGAAATTATAGACAAATAATGTAACAAATCTGTGAACACAGAAGACAGAATCTAAGGTCATGAAAATTAACACTTCCATTGGAAATTACCGTACATTTTAACAAAATCATTGCTGAAATTTGACTTCTTGGACCAGACAACTGAGGTTGTTAAGTCTTTACTACATGTGTTTATCTCAACAAGCTACAGTAAAGTCATAATCATAAAGTCATAAACTTGATTACTAGAAAGAAGTCATAGTAAACAAACAGGCTGGAGCACAGCCTTGAGTTACAATCTCACATGTTCTCTAGTGTCAGCTTTTCATGATGTCAGCATTTTAGTAATTTAGAAAAACGGCAACTCAAGGAAATTAAATATAAATTCATTCTTGCTGATCAAGTACTTCAGTAGCAAGTTTAATATTTCTAGTTCATAACTTCACAACAGATTTGAAAACAACTTTTCTATTGCTAAACAAGTTAAAAGCGCTATACGTGAGCACAGAGTTACACACTACCTTCTTCCAGACAAGTTTTAAGGATAATATTTAAAAATGTTTGGTTTGCTTTTGGTTTTTCTTACTAAAAAAGTATTTTTAATATTCAAACATATTTTAGAAAAGGACCTTATCTGACAATGACCATCAATGAACGTACATGGGTATGCTAACAGTGGCACTGTAAGACAAAAGTTTTCAAAGACCAAGCAACACAGCAAAAGGCTAAGTTTAACACTACACCCTCCCCCCACTCTCTCCCCTGCAGTGGTCTTCAAATCTTTGCTATATCTCAGCTATCACCTACTCTCTGAATAAGCTAAAAAAAATTGTTCAGGAAAAAAGTGGTAGAAATGAGCAGCTGATCCCACACTCCTAAAATTTTCATTTTCTCATCTAGACTACAACGAAGAACATTATTCAAAATCAGCAGTGGTCCTGCTTGTGACCACCTTTCTCTAGGTAGTCTGATTTTGTTGCCTTCAGATACCTACACGGCAATTCCAGTCAGATTCCCTCCCACTCTTCTCCTGAAACAGCCCAGATTTTTTGTGAAAAGAAGTTGTGCAAATCTTCAAAATGAACAGGTTTATTTCTCCCCACATATTACCCTTTATTTTTCCCACAAAGATCCAGCCTTTTCCCACACACCTAAATAACCCACATAGACATACACTGATAAAGAAGCTATGAAATCTAATCCAACACAAGCAGTGAAATAAGGACTGCAAGTAGATTAAGGCAAGGGCTTTAATCCAAAAGTGAGCTGGGATACTAACACAAACCTTCTTTTTAATCTTTTTCTACTGGTTGATGAGGGAATTAAGTCCCAGGTATGCTAGATGCTGCCAACCCCATTTCGAGGTGCCTAACACTTCCCTCTATTTTGAAAGAAAGATGCACTAATATAATACAGACATTCTTGGAACTGGGAACCTAGAAAACACAGATAGGAGCTTATGAAACCTCACGGCAGGACAGAGATCAATCCCACAGGCTCAAGTATTTCACAAGGAGCTTCTTAAAGCCCAAGTTACATAGGCAACTTTTAGATGAGTAAATGAAGAACACAGCTTTCAATACCATGTAAGCACCAGCAAAATACATTTTGTTCATGCTGTAATAAAGCATAATTAATGCCATAATTAAGCAGTTGAAAGGTTGCTTGCTAAAAAGCAACTGAGGCCTGAAAGAGCAATACCAGACCAACAACTTGTTATTTTCTAAATAGTTTTATAACTCCAAATTCACTTGACGAGATTCTTTTCAACTCTATACATGCCCCTATGATTTTCAGCTATACCCATTCAGTAAACACTTTAAAAGGTAATTCTGAAAAATTATATATTTTTTTAAACACAGCAGGAGACATTCAGGGCAGTGTAAAGTCCCTGAGCTTAAATGATGAGGGTAAGGAAAAGTATGGGAAGAAAACAAGAGGTAGAAGTAGTACTGTCTGCATTTGTTCTGCTTTTATTCTTCCCCATGTATCTGCTTATGACCGCTGCTGGGGCGCAAGATATTGGTTTAACACAGATTTCCAATCTCATCCAGTTCAGACATTCTTACATAAAATATTTTATGAAATCTGACAAAGACCATACTTACCACTTTATTGCATAGTCTAGTTACCTCCTCTGGAGAAAAACTCGCCCCCTTCCTTAAAGCTATTTGTTCCATGGTAACAAGTTAATAATAAGTGATTGCAAAACCATTCTATATGAAAGTAGATCTTATTTGAGCTCATCTAAAAGTGCACTGCCTGCTGTATTTACTCTTCAAATTCCATGACAATCAAGGGCTTTCTCATTTGAAGTAACTGGTTAGCCTGAAACATTCTGAGATCACTCAGTCTCCTGTTAATAACATATGCACTGTCAAGATAAACATCAGTTTTACGGTTGGGTCTTTAAATCCTGCATCAATGAAACAGTTCCTCATATCAGCCTCTTCAGACTTTGTCAACTGCCTGTCACTCAAATCCCATGGGTCACTCAAAAGGAGACCAGTGTAGTCCTTAGCCATCTGTATTTATAAAGTATATAGCATTCATCTTCACTTGATGCATACAAAAACATGTCTAGAACAAAACTTTACCAAAGCAAAAGCTTGAGCGTCGCTACCACTTAAAATTTTCTTCAGTGAGAGCTATCTGTGTTCTCTGTGGCTTAGAATTACTACCCCACCCCCTTTACTCCAGAAGACTAAGAGTCACTCTCATCAAGAAATCCTTTATTTCTCATTAAAAGGCTAGTGATTAACTCTAAAGACAAAAATAACTATTTGCAGTTATTCTTGGTACTCCTTTCAAGTCTATCAAGCAGCACACATTTATACTTGCCTCCCCCAATCCCTTACCTTTTCAGCATCCTGCTCAAACAGCCTGAGCTGAAAACATTGGTCCAATTTCAATTTCCGCACATGCCACATCTGATGCAGATGCTGCCGTGTTGAGTGCAGCCTGTCCAGCATGGTGGATACTTTGGGTAAAAGGTTCTGTAAGTCTGCATTCCCTGACCCAGAGTTCTTTTTGGGAAAGCTATCACTGCTCTGTATCCGCTGGAGCAGCTTTTGTCCTTCCACATCAAGGTCCTCAATAGGGGCCTTAATAACTTTCTTTTTTAATTGTGAATGCTCCTCTATCATATTGCGAGCACCTTCCAGGTCCTGAGGCATTTCCTTTTTTGACAATATATCTTGCAGTTCCTCCAGTCTGGACAGCATATGGGTTGCATTGCTAATGTAGTCCTCAAAGGCAACTCTGATTTCTATCCACTCCTCATGGTTGTACTCCAAACAGCCATCAAATTCTGGGGTTAGCTGAGAAGGATCAACTACTTTGGTAAGGCCTTCCAGAGACACCATATTTGTCTAAAAAAAAAAAAAAAAAGTTAAAAAAATGCTGTTACTGAAATGAATTTAAAATGTTCCTCCAGATTTTCGTTTTTCTAAGAGTCGATCATTTTGCTCATGCAGTCCACATGACAATTTCTCACACTCTTCAAATACCAATTCTTATCAGCCTCCTGTCTTGCACATATTTCCCCAAATGAGAGAAATATTTTACTTCTTTCTTATCTCACTACACTTAAGGAGAAAAAAGCAACCACTCTTTTGACTACTACTTTAATTGACTTTGTGTATTGTAAAGCAGCAGAAGGATAACAGTGAGGCTCAGTCAGCTGCTTTCCTCTGGATGCTGGTGACATCATGATTACCACAATGCAGACCAAGACAACAAACAGATGAAGCTCAACTTTTTACCATTAGGGTAAAACTAATTCCATCTGTCTCATGCTCAGAAAAAGAATATAAATGACAACATGCACAACTACCTAGCCTAAGGACATAAGAAAACCACATTCCCTCTATCACCACTGACCTAATGTACCCCTTCTAAGAACATAATTTACCTAAAGAGTTTTCAAGATGCTGATCAGTAGTGAGCACACTTAAAACAAGGAAATAAATATAAATTTGTATACCATAGGGGAAATTACCTCAAACTCAAACTTAGAGCTGCCAAAGTTAGTCCTCTGTTTCTGCCAGAAATTGTCTGGCTTGATTATCAGTGCAACATGAATACAACATGGAAAGGATTCCTGTAAAATCTTCAGCAGAGGCTTTATGGAGTCCCATTTTGACCCACGCATATCTACAATGACAGTGAATCCTCGTTTACATACTTCCTCACTGCAGAAGAAAGAAGAAAATGTTATCAAGCGTTACAACTTCAAACACAGAACTCTACTGCACCTCACTGCCTAATGAATGTGGTCTCTTCAGCTAACCGTGACACCCTAGAGTCTCACTGTTGAATAGGTGATACATACAGCAGATCTCATGAACCTCGCAGGAAGCTTCTCTTACCCCCTGCCAAACTCCTTGTGGGTGATAGGTTTACACCTGTTGCTGATTTGATGATCTACCTTTATCTCCTCTTTCATTTTCATTGTTTACATTCACAATGATTCATCTTCCAGTCTCATTTGCCCTTCACCTTAACACACATTAAACACACCATTTACTACTGAAGCAGCAATATGCAATTCATTTACAATTGACTCTTCAGAAAACACACTTTACTGATGACAATATTCATGCCTTTCTAATGACTGAGAAGATCCCCAAAAGGACAGAAGGCATACTGTTCTTACCTACCACATCTGCAACTTTTTTAAACTGTCTCAGATTTAGTCCCATATTATCTGAGAGTTAAAGAGTGTAAAGGGAAAAAAAACCCCTTTATTGACAATTCCTTCTGTAACAGGATCTATTTGTGCATAGTTAATGGATAACAATGCACTTTATGGCAGTGAAGAACACCACATCAAACTGCTTCTACAAAATCTGAGTTTAGTTTTACTGTCCAAAAGTTGAGTGACCCAAATTCTCTGGCAACTCTTCTGAGAATGGCAGATTTAATTTCTTTTCATCAATACCTTTTGTACATTTAGTGCTTGATGCTGATCACAAGCTGCAATCATCACCAACACCAGGAATTTTGATTTTCTTCCAACAGAATTTGCTACATGCTCTTGTTAACATGGAAAGAGAAAATATTTCAAAAACAATGTGTCATAGTCAACAGACTATCAAAAGGGACTAAATGTCCATTATTTGAGTATATGAATCACATTCAGGGATGTGACTAATGTAAATGAAATTCTGGAGTTCATGTGTTTAGGTTTTCAGAATGTCCAAGAAGTAGGGAAGCTTCACTGGTATACTTTACACAATCTCATTGGCCACACTGTAGAAAAATTAGTCACGACTGATACAGTAGAGCAGAAGAGCTTCTGAAAGAAGTGATAATACGGAAACCTTAGAAAAGGGTTGTTGTTTTTTTTAAAGGAGAAAAATCAAACCATCCTTTAAAAAAAAAAAAAAATCAAGATAAATGCTGGCTGTCCCACCTGCCCATAGGAAGGCCAAAAATGGCAATAGTAGCAGAAAAATACATTAAAATTGACTAGCTTGGAATACATGTATGCTACAATTTTCTGACCATGGTGAAAATGTTTAACAGCCTCACGGGTTTAAAGGACAAAAAACAATTACTCTTTTAAAGATACACCCATTACTGAAAGGCTGCATGCCATTATATGAATGCGGCTCAGCCCATCCCCGTCCTACTGCACAAACTGAGCACTGCATGAGGAGTGTTTGCCACTAACTCACATAAGGCATACATCTGCTGGGGTGTACAAAGAAACCCCTCATCGTGTGATGTAATGTAAATCCTCCTGTCATGTGGCCCCATCATTTGACAAAAGATGAATCCCTTCTAGCCAAGGATCACAAAAATTGTTCTAGGAGGCTTTAGTCAGTCAAGGTCATCTGTTAGGTAACCCTGAACTACAGGAATACCTGGTCCAGTCAGCACTGATTACTTAAGGTCAGCAGTATTTTAAAATTATCTAAATTGTTACATTAGGAAAATTGTGATATTTTGAATCATCTTAAGTGTTTAGATCCTCTGTCAAACAACTGATACCTCTGAATCTACACTATATAGAGTAACAATACTGCAATAACTAATAGACAGATTAAATATTCGGAGCTATTTGTACCAACTGGGACTTCTTAATTAGCAAGAGTTGCATGATCAGTCCCTGAAACATGACTTGTATGAAAATGAGTCTTGCTTTTAATAAAGATCCCTTTATGCTCAAAGCTTTGCCATGCTTAGAGTTATAAAACCTGCACTAGCTTGTTTTAATTTTAAATCTATTGATGCAAAACCAACATTTATCTTTCGCCAGAGTACCACTCTATTTTGCCAGATTATGTCTAGAAAACTCAGGCATATTTTGACGCATAGTTATCTAGTAACTTTTCTAGTAACTTGAAGCTCTAGAAGGCTAGAATGCATCTCAAACATTCAAATGTGAAGTCAAATTATTTCAAAGTAAAAATTTCAAGCCTTCTTACCATCCTCCTTCCTCTAACTCCCCCAAAACTCCCAATTAACTTATGAAAAAATAATAAAAAGGTACTAAATACTCCTACACTTCTAAGTGAAATAGACTAGAATAACTGGATTACCAGCAATTGCTCTTAAGGAAGGCCATACACACTGTCAACTAGATGTCGAAGTTATTTTTATGAAAGCACATTTGGCAATCTGAAACTGACATCTGATTACATTGGATGCAAAGACAACAGCGTACAAATTAACACATTACTGAAATATGGAAGACATTGCATTCAGGGATGTTGTCCAAGGGATTTTTTCCAACTGTAATGACAACTACTCCCTGAGGTCATAGGCAAATATATTTAAGCATGGTCAGCATTGCTCCAGTCAGCACCACATGCTGGCAGATTCTAAGATGGACCTAAAGTCAGGGTCTTATGATAATTTTTGTCCCCAGTTCAGCTACTACAAGGAAAAAAGTTCTGTGAGAACAAGCTTTTTTACATGTATACAATACATAACTTTTCTTTTAAATATAGATATATGTAACTTCACATCCATACATATATGGGTGTGTGTATATACACACACTAGCACTGTATTTGACTTCTGCCAATTTATTTAAATAGCACACTGTAATTCATATCTTCATTTGTTGATAATACAATGATATCAGTACTTTCACAGATCTCTCCACAGGTTTATCTGAGACCTGTACAAGCAATTTTACATCTCTCTCCTGGTCATTCCTGTGCTGTATCAGAACACTATAACTTGTCTAGTACAAATAACAGTTAGGAGTGTTGTACTGACCTCACTTCACACAAGGCATATTATGGATGATGACCAGCATGTTTCTAATTGTTGAGGTACTACTGAAAGCCCTTAAGTTTTATCTGCAACTTTCACACGGTGACAGAAATATGGCATGGCAGTGCCATTTTCAGGACACAGACTACTTCCAGCTAAAGCATACCAACTACTCTGTCAACAGCCTTCCTTCTACAAGGCAGAGTAATTATTTAGGTCTCTTTCAAAAAGCAGTTGAAAAAAGTAACTGACAGCACTTGGTATGAATTTCTCATTTAGACTTCTAGTTTATGGGTGTACTGCAACATAGTTCATTTATTTTGTTTTATAGTTTCAGAGCTTATCACATAGCCATTACTTACCTAGGAATACACGCTAGGTATGAAATTAGTCTTCTAAGGTCTTCTTGCCGTATTCTATCATGATTACTACGAGCTGGAAATGTTAGAATGGGACCTCCACGCTTATCTCTGCCACCTGAAAAAAATTAAACATGTTACAAGGCCCCACAACACAACACCATTCTTGTTTGCAAAACTAGTTTTTCAGAGGTGTTCTGAAGACAAGTCCTACACTTTCATGAATATCCACTTAAATAAGTGATTTCAAGGTAAATGCCAATACTGTCATTTAGAGACCAGCTTAAAAATTGATTTTTGGGAGTATGAATCAGCATATTATCACAATTCCTATAATGAGGAAGTATCTGTCAAAAAAAAAAGAAACAAAGAATAACCATAGCATTACACTTACACAGTACAGTCACATTCAACTTTGGCAGTGTGACATCACCAGCAATGGTGTTTTGTTATGTATTTAACTTTTGAATCAGAAATTGTACAGATTAAATTTAAATATAATTATGCTATTTTGTAGGCAGGTATTTAGAGGATACTCTACATTAACTTTATTACTAACACCAAGTTTAGGTTACAGTATTTCACACCCAATGCATATATTAGATGAGAAGATGGATACTATTATGCATTTATTTTATATTTTTATGCTGAATTGTTTTGATTTTGTTAGCAATGCAGGAAAATCTGAATCCACTAAATAAGTAAGGCAAAAAAATCTGACTTTGAGTGGTTCCACTTAAGTGTACTCATCTAATTCGTTAAATCACATAGACTTACTGTAGTTGAATATTAAAATGCAATTTTAGTTCCAATCCCTTGCTAGTGACAACAAAATGTTACTATTACTAAATACTAAATTCAAGTCAGTTGTCTGTCTTTATCAACACTTATATAATAGCACAAATACATTCTTACAAGCTAAATTTCATATACACTTTCTCAACCACAACTATGTGGACTGTTTTCTCCTGTCCCATGGAAACACAGAAAAACACTATTCTCTGTCCTGAATGGTTTCGCATTGTAAATCAGCTCCTCTTTATAACTCCATGTTACTAACCAAAGTTTTTTTTAAAAAATCCCTTTGAAAGGAAGGCCAAAAGCAGAGGAATAAAACCACTCACTCAAAAATTCATCACTGTCCTCCCCAACACAGTCTGCATGTGGTTGCTAGACACTAAGCCTAGCTGTCAAGGTTTCCAGGGACTAGATACAGTGGACATGCTCCCCATGAGGCACCAAATGAAACTCAGAAGAGGCAAAAGCAGCTCTCAATTTCCATCAAGTTGCAATGCCATAAACCTAAACTTAAACTGAAATTTATATTCTTATCTTCCATGACCCTTTTAAGTGGGACATGAGATTCAAAACAACTGAGTTGTCTCATTCTAATGGAGACGTGCAAGTCTGGTCTTGACCACCCCTGACCCATTTGCCAAGCAGAGAGCTTTGAGGACTTTTACATAGCAAATGACAGGATAAAAATAAGACAGAAGCCACGAGAGAGGAAGGATAAATGACAAGACTGAGAGTCTGACAGCCCAGGCCTCTGCTCAGCTCCAAAGTGATCACTGGGCTCCAAAGCTACAAAAGTTAGGTTAAAGTCTGCTGCTGCCATTAATGCTCTCCTCAGTGCACCACAGGCCATCAGCCACAGATCTTAAAAACTTACGTTTCAACTGGTAAACACTAATGATTCCAAGCCCCCAGAAAAAGTACTTGATTTCTCAGGGTGGAAATTCTTCTTGAAAAAGCTGCAGCCAGCAGGGAATAGCATATGCTGAACTGTCTTTAACACACTCTAAGCATTTTAAACAAATGCCTTGTTACATGCAGTTACCTCAGATCAGTCCTCCAGGCCTTTCCACACAGCAACTCCTGTATCATGCAATTTTCCAACATGGCAGAGGAAAGAAGCTCATATTCTTTATGTCATTCTGGATGCCACTTCAGTTGGCTCCCAGCTCTACATTCACCACAGAGAAAACCCATTTTTAAAGTATGGTGCTTAAATTTCTTATAATTTATATCCTGATTTTTTTTTGTATCTTGGAGACAAAAATCTGTCACACAAATTTCAGGTTTAGATGACCAATAAAGAAAATAATGCAACCTTAGTTTTGGTGAAAAGAATTTCACTATCCAGTCTTAAACCAGACACCAAAATTGTCAATAGTAAGCAAAGAAGTCCCTAAGACTTTTTTTTTTTTTTTTCATCAGCTATACTGAAAGCTTTCTTAGGCCTTTTCCAATAAATAACTCTAATTTCCTTTGTTCCTGATGCTCCCCTGTCATATACAAACAGGAATGTTAAAAGCAACAATGTATGAAGCATCAGGTGGGAATTTCCTGTCTATCCAACCTAACCTCCTATTTGTCTCAGTTTAACAAAAACATATTAAGCTACTACTTCCATCGGTGAAGATTTCCATTTTTACCCCTTTCCTTTTATATAAAACCCCCACAATACTAAGATATTCTGTTTATGCCAAGATGTGTCATATGAGGAGCTGATCAACTCACATGAGTCACCCAACATGAATCACTGCTGTCTAGTGCACATCACTAACAGCAGTCTTGTCAATGGTCTCCAAATAGCACCAAAATCCAGCAGGCTGAGTAGTGCATTTTTTTCAGGAAATGACTTTTTACCTAGTTTCAAAGTACTGAGGTACAGCTAAACAGTGGGCTTTTATGGCATGTTTGAAAAGCAGGGCAAGTCATCAAGTGCTGTTTCCTCATATGAGACCAAGGTAATTGCACCTCGTAAGACAATGCTCTCCTCTTTTAAGTATGTGTAGAGATCTAATAGTATCTGTACTTGAGCAGACTTCAGTTTAAACTTAACCAAAACACTGCATCCAAGGCTCCATTTGTATTTCATGGCTACATGTCTAAGAGGCTTTTCTATTCCAGGTGATGAGACAACTAATACTCAAGCAAATTATTTCCCAGTTAGGTGAAAATCAGTTCAAGGAAGCTTTTTCTCTTCCCCCTGCCTCTCTCCCCCTTTTTGTTGTTGCTGTTTGACAACCACTCTGTTGCAGTTTTAGAAAAACAACACAGGATTCACAGGGAAGCTGCACCGAAGCATCTGCATTCTACACATCAAGTTATTTTGACCAATACAAGATAAAACAGTTCAGTCTGTCAGACTGGTTTAATGAAGGACAAGTATTTCCAATACAGAATTTATTCCAGAATCAATATGTACAGATACCAGAAACCTGGCTGGCTTGGTAAGCTTTGGGACTTGGCAATCAATCTACATACAGCACAATGTGCTTCACAATACTTCACTGAAGTATTTGTTCTTCTCTACTTCCTTGCCTCCTGCTCTAGCAAAAAAATACCTGCTTCAAGTTCTGTTTCAGAATTCTCAGAGGCTTCCTCTCTCCTTCTCACTCCAACTGGCATCCAATCATTAACTTTACCTTTCTTCAACTGCTTAAGCATCACAGCTACGCTGACATATTTTAAGATATGCAAGGAACACACAGACTTTAACAAGTCCAAATGATTTAGCCACACCACAATCCTCATTTGTACATTCTTTTTTGTACATAATCTAGTTCTAAATTAATCTTTTAAAAACAAAACAACACCCCACCCCCCACTATCCTGGCTGGTGCTACATCTAACAGAGGAAAGGAGAGAGAATTCTTTTCCATTTAAATACATCTTCAGACACAAGAAATTATGAAAAATCCACTCTTTTTTCATTTACAAAAACACATAAGAGCTCAATAAAGGTGACTAAACTGGGTAGTGATGATGGAGGAAGAAACAAAAGTGAATCACGTCAGATCTACTGTGATTTGTGTCAGAAGAGAAGCAACTACTGAAACACGGGGGGGGGGGGGAGGAAAGTAAATTATGTTGAGTAGATCTGTTAAATATATCCATCTGAAAACAAATGAAAGGAATAAATGAAAAGCACATACTGAAACAAAGCGATATAGAATTAGAGCCTAACTCAGGCTAACATTGATCGAAAAGGTACCTGCTGGAGAGGAAAAGGGAAACTCTCATATATACAATTTAATCACAACATAGTATACTTGGAGTAAAAGCAATACCTCAGTGGGAGACATCTGTTATGCCACCAAGATTTCTGATTGGATCAAAACATCATCTCAAGAATGGCTTAGGAGATGATAGCTATGGTGGAAATAGTCACTGCCCCTTGTCTTCTCAGTGTAGCTCCTTGTGAAGAGAAAACATCTGTCCTCTTTGTAGCTGCCCTTTAAGTACTGGAACACTGTGATGAGGTCTCCCCTGAATGTTCTCTTTTCCACAGAGAAAAGACCCAACTCCTTCAGTCTTCCTTCATAGGGCAGGTCCTCCAGGCTTTTTATCAACTTCGTGGCCCTTCTGTGGACCCTCTCCAGTCTGCTTACATTTTTCTTTAATTCCGGTGACCAGAAATGGACACAGTACTCCAGGTACAGCCTGACAAGCACTGAGTAGAGTGGAATGATCACATCTCTATCCCTGCTAGTAATGCCTCTGTAGATGCAGCCCAGGATCAGATTTGCCTTTGTTGCTGCAGCAGCACTGTGCTGATTTACGTTCAGCTTGTTGTCCACCAGGATCCCCAGGTGCCTTTCAGCAAAGCTGCTCCTCAGCCACACAGACCCTCACCTATACTGGGGTATTTGGTTATTCTGACCCAGGTGGAGGACCCTGCACTTGTCTCTATTAAACTTCATACTGTTCTTGCTAGCCCACTCTTCCAGACTATCCAGGTCTCTCCTGGATGTCACAAGACATCTCACCACTGTATGTCCATCTCACAGTAAGTGGGTCTCAAGAAGTGCTTAAGAAAGTCTGCATTGTGGAAACATCAGTGTCTTTTGTATTCTAAGAATGCACATATGAATATACTGCTATACAGCCCATACTTACTCATTTAACTTGGGAGAAGGAAGGTCTCAGCACAGAAAGGCAAAGAAAAAACTGGGGAAGTGAACTGAGGATCTCAAACACTCCATGAATTTTTTTTTTTTCAGACTGTGTCCCTTTTTATTTAACTTTCCTGCTCTATAAAAAAGAACCCTCTCTTTGCACTGTTGATTGTCATACTTTATTCTACTTGAGAGGGTACTTGACAATCAACAATGAACATGTTGCAACAACTCTACCAGAACTCCAATATAAATGAGAGAGAACAAAATACAAAAATCAGTGATGTTTGTGGATACCTTAGGCTTAATGGGACTATTAGAGTTTTCAGTAGTGTTAAAAGAGTTATCTTTAGATAGAATTTTAGTAGAGGTATCCCCAGTAAATTTGTTCTACTTCTACAGACCTTAACCAGTTATTGTACTTAGAAATAATAAAACCAAGTACTTGAGCAAAAGTTGTACTTTTGAAGGAAAAAAAAAAAAAAAGAGGTACATTGAAAGCCTCTCTAAATCAGTAATCCAACAGTCATCCTTACCTTTGTGTTCCCAAGTACAAAGCTTGACTAATTCCACAGTAGTTAAGCCCTAGTAGTAGTGGTAGTTTTGTTAGGTTTTTTTGTTTTGTTTTGTTGTGGGTTGTTGTTTGCTGGGTTTTGTTTTTTTAAATCACTTGTACTACTAATGTATCTCGTTTCATCTGAGCTCCACTTGCAATGGAAATGTGAACTACGGATTCTGGCAGATCAGTTTTGGCCAGCTTTGCTGTCCACAGCTGTTTGCTCCATTCTTCTGTCAGAAGCTGCTACCTTCACAGAGGCAAGTTGGCAATCACTTCTTCCTGGCTGCACCTCATCTGCTCTGGTTCATAATCCATCATCTCCCCTTTAATTTATCTTCAGCTTTCATTTGGACCACTTTCACTTAATGCCTTTCGAGAATGTCATATGGCTACAAACTAACAAAGATCACCTTTCAGATGTCTTCTAAGGGGTCTAAGTCTAAGTTCTGGACAACCTGGAATTTCACAGGTTTTGGAATGGAAACTGACTGCATCTTCATTAAGTGTCATAAAGCAAGGTTCAAAAAAAAAAAAAGTAACGAGGGATTGAAATATTGTGCTTAACTCCCCTTTTTCTTCTTCCTTTCCTCCGAAAATACGGTTTTAAGCAATCCTTCATCAGCACTACAATTCATAAGCAGAAGAATCAGTTCCCACACTACCAGGGAAATTTCCTCTGGGCAGTCTGTTATATCATTCATTACAGTTGCCAGGAGCTTTTAAAAAAAACATCTTTTCTGCCTTACACCTCTACTTGACTCAGCAGAGCGAACAGGATGAAGTACTGTGAACTACACACTGTACTTGCAAGCATCAGCATCCATGCACAGCAAATCTCTAAAAAGTGCAATTTCAGGGATCATTTTGTATGTTTTAATATTTATAGATAAGAGCTTTACTTTTAGAGTTCTTGACAAATTATTTATTAAAAAAAACCCAAAAAACCAACTTTCAAATATGAGGCTGTCCTCTAAATCATTTGCCACTAAGATTATGGCAAAGAGAATGATGCTGTTAAATCCCCCAAAATTTGGAAGTAAAT
Source organism: Athene cunicularia (assembly GCF_003259725.1). Taxonomy (NCBI): domain Eukaryota; kingdom Metazoa; phylum Chordata; class Aves; order Strigiformes; family Strigidae; genus Athene; species Athene cunicularia. The sequence goes on from NW_020799095.1 coordinate 74,238,986, forward strand.
ACTTTAAAAAGTCACACCAAAATGCAGTTCACAAGAACAAGCACCTCAGACATCATTCTGTTAAGTTACTTATCAAGTCATAGTATATATTATGACATCCATCTAATCTAACCTCCACTTTTAAATCCTCGTTAAGTAACCAACCAACTTCAAGGTATATGCTAGACATAGCTAAAATTAGATGCTAACTCATTTCACCATGAAGGTATTAAGCGTGCTTCAAAAGATATGCACTGAAATTTCACCTCTGCAACACAGATATTTCTCTAGTGCTTTAGATGTGCCAGTAACAAAGCCATCTCCATAAAACTCTGCAGCAGAAGAACCACAAATAAGAGAAAGAATATGACTAAAGTATAGCAGGTACCATGAATTGTTCTAAATAATGTCGATGAATATGCAGGGGGGGACAGGACACAACCAAGATGACAACAAGCAGTATGTTCTACATTTAACAAAACACATTTCTTCTTTATTACAGATCCTTTCACAATGCTCATATTATGCTTGGGATATCCAACTGGAACAGGCACTACCCTAGCTTTCCACTACTTTTGCAATGATAATTATTTTAAATACCATTTTACATGTGACTAACACCACAATTATGCATTCCACAACAGAAGAAAATAACTGTACCTGAAAGGTATGCAACTTTTTCCTTTAAAATTGGCAATACTTCCATAGCCTTCATTTCATCATTTTTGCGAAACCCTGGAAAGAGAGACAAGGTAATTAGTCAGAAATTCAGACCTCAGCTTCTACATTTAATGGATGCACTATACCTTTGGAATACAGTCTGAATGTTATGATTTCAGGAATTAAGATAACTTTACAGGAAAGGTTGCAAAAAAATAAACTTTTAAAATACATTAACAAACAAGTCATCACTTTGACTAGTTTAATGCGAATAGCATGGTCTACGCAAGCCTCAGCAGAAAACAGGATACTTGAATTAGCCTTTTTATCAGTAAATAAAAGATATTAGTTGAATCCTGTTGCTTTTAGCCATTTCAAATCCCACTTTCACTTTTTGTTCCAGCAGAGAGGACTAGTATCAAGCTAAGAAGAGTAGGTACCTTTAGAACTATTACCAGTCAAAGAAAACCCCACCCAATCAAGAAAAAAACCCAATAAAACAAACCCCAAAATTCCCAACCCCCCAAAAATCACCACAAAAAAAGACCCACTAAAAACACCAACACTATTTACATGCAGCTTGCCTTACGTCATTTCTGTAAGCAGGATGGGGAGATAAAAGCTCTCACTTGTGTCTCTTCTACTGCCTGACAGGAGCATCATTTTATAACAGAGAGTGCTTTTTGTCATGTTAACTCTGTACACCCATGGAGTTTGAAATGGTCCCCAAGGTGAGTGATTACCAAGGTGAGTCAATGTTGCAAAGCAGCACATCACCAGCTTGTCCTTCCTCTCTACTTCCATTAGATTTCTGTGGCCAGATTCTAGCTTTTCCCTTCTGTAATAAGGGAAATTTAGGAGGCATTTTATTTATGACCTTATAATTCCATATTGACCTGCATAATACAAAATTGGTCTCTTTAGGGTCAATCTTGTTCATCTTAAAAAAATCATGCGGTTTTGTACTCACACTTCAGCTAACTGTCTGTATGATCCTTCCCAGTCTCTTTGGATTCATGTGCTTCTTCAGAAATGAGATTTTTTAAAAAAAGTACCTCTTCTGGACTAAGCAGGAAGCACTTACTTCTCTATCACTGTTGATGCCCAGTAGCGCTGTTAAGACATCCCAAATAGCATGCCACAACACAGAAGTTGTGTTCCTTAAAAGCAACAATTTTAGCTCTTCAGAAGGCAAAATAAACTGCTAAATTATTTATAGTTTCAGGGAAATCTTACAAGAGCAAGCTCTGGTGTACACGTGGCAGTCTTTTTTCTAAAATGTATTATTCTTCCTCTGTGCAAAAGGGCCACAATCCCTCTAGAGATGGCTGCAGAAGCTGTCATTGATGCCCAGCAGGGAGGCCATAATTTTCCTTCCTCCTCAAAAATATCCAAATGTTTCACATCCTTTGGTTACAGTCTCTGAGCTTTAACAAAAGAGCTATGCACTTCAGAGATAAAGCCTGAAGGTATCATTACTGGTGTCATCAAGTAACATAAGATTTGTAAAGAAGGGCATTATATATGTAAATTACATCAGAGGTTTTCTATTCCAGTCAGCAATACTGAGACTTCTGTGCCACTACAGCATCTAGTTATGGGCACTACCCTTCAAACAAACTCTGGACACACCAAAGACACCCAAGGGACAAAGATGGCCAAGTGTTTACATGTCATGAGCTGTGGGTAAGGACTAAACCAAATGACACTGTTAAGTTTGATGAACTGAGGGGAGACATGGTAGCAGTCATCAAAACACAAAGTCTAGCTGTAGCAAAAGTAAGCTGGCTAGAATTACAGTGAGAGGTTTACTTTAGGTGGTAAGAAGTTGCACATGGGTGAAGCAGCACATGGGATTGCCTGTGGAAGACTATGGACTATCAATGAGTGAGGATTTTTTTAAAATACAGTTAGACAAATGAGGGACCCATTGCTGGCAGACCAGTTCACCATAACTGAAGTGTTCAACCAGGACATTGCTTCAGCACCCACACATTACAAACAAAAGAAAACTAAACAAATACAGCCACTGGCTAGTTCCCTGTTCTTCCATGAACACCCATAAACCAAAAACAAACCCAAAATTCAATACCAGACCAGGAAAACTGGTTCCTTGGGTAACCCTGCTGCATGGAGGGTTTCTACACAATGGACAGTATTTTGCAATTACAGAGCAATTCCAGACCAACAAAACAGCAGACATAGTTATTTCTTTCACGTTTCTGCTTAGGCTCTCAGGAATCTAAAACAGCCCCAAAAGAACCTCTTGCATTATTCCTTCCTCTAGAGTACTTGCTATGGGTTATCAGCCTTTAACTGAAACTGTCTACAGTTTGTTCCTAAAGTTTTTATTTATTATGGCCTAAATCTTTAAAGACTTTAAGAAAAACTGTGAGCTTAAATAACTCATCTAAAAAGACAGCAAACACTTTTTTCCACCTTGAAATATTTTGGCTTCAGTTGACTGCTAAAGCATAGAGGCACACTTCCAGAGTTAATTTTTTTTTTTTAATGTGCTTTGAGCTACCCACCATAAGCTTAAGGCCAATTTAGCATGCTCAGCTTTGATATCAACCATGGCAATTCCTTTTCTTTACAGTAAATTTAGAGGCAGAAAACACTTTCTCCTCACCTAAAAAGTATGCAGAAACTAGTGCTATACTTTGCTGTCTATCTTTGCTCAAAATTGCCCAAAGACACTGATGTTACCGCAACTTACTTGCTCAGATTTCTAAGCCCTTAAACTGCTTCACCTCAGACGATGTGCACATTTTAATTCGCCTGTGGCATGTAAGAAGCAAGAAACATTTAGCTAGCATTTCTTTGGCTATTAAGGGGCTGTTCAAGGTAAATACCCTAGCAAATACGTTAGTGTTTGGCTCATGTTCTGGCATATCCTTAAGGCTGACTGCCTTGGATTATCATATTCCTGCTGCTCTAAACAGCCTATTTTTATTCCAGTTCTGCAGCATTAAAGCTTAACTGAAGACTGTGGGGATTACAATTGATGAAAGAATGCTGGGGAGCAAAGAGGGTGAATACAGCGAGAAAGTATCATTTTTTTTTTATCTCCGACAGAGCAACAATAAAAGAAAAACAAAAAACAATAAAACCCCAAACCCAAAACAGAAGTAATATAAGCAGGTCTTAGGGCTTGGAGTGGGTCCTCCCTCCTTTCTTTAAGGCCTCTACACGACAAAACACTTGCGATTATAAGGACTTAGTTCGGAAAAAGAAAAAAAAGAAAAAAGAACAAGGTATATATACTGCACTCAAATGAAATGCCATAAATATCTGCACCCATCCCTCCCTGCGCAGCGCAGCAGCCCCCGCGCCAGCCGGCCGCATCACATGTTCCCGGAGGTGATGTCATCCCTCCCTCCCTGCCCGGCCCCGGCCCCCGCCG
>NW_020799095.1:74243080-74249651 GCF_003259725.1 Athene cunicularia
CGGCCGCGCCCACGGCACACGCCGCTCGTCGAGGCACGACGCGTGGGCACACGCGGCACGGATTGATGCTGTTCCTTTCAGGTCACCTAATAAGGCATTTTTCTTTTTTAATAAAAAATTTTATAACTTTTAAAATAATAAATCCTATGCTAATACCTTTTAAAGACAATTTTAGTCTTTGACAGGGAAACCACCCTTGATATTTTCAATACCTGTTAAATGAACACTCATTTTACAGTTTAATAGGTAGTATATGCCCTTCTGTTGTCTCATACATCACACTCTTCCCTAACTACCAGTCGAGAGAGAAGCAGCTCGAATTATGCTAATTAATATTCAACTTCAGTAGATTAAGTAACACATGACTAAGTAACCCATTTCAGAGATTTTTTCACCGCACCCCCCTCTACCATAAAGCTTTCAGAACTACCCAATCCCCTGAGCTACAGCAATACTGCCTTCCACTAAAACAGAACATGTTATCACAAAGCAATTATTGAAATGTTGTATCATACAACTAAAGATCTTTAATACATGCCAACAAGAAGGAAGGAAAGCCACCTCGACTCTTTATACAGATGTATACATTGGAAATTGAAGAAGCCTTTCCCACAAACATGCCATCTCCTCTTTGCCCCAAAACTTCAGAACCAGAAGACACCATCAGCCAATCAAATTTAACAAACTACATTGGCTGTACTAATCCTTTTTCTCATGCTGTACGAAGCTAAGATATTTTGCTGCCATGTATTAATTTATCCGAGTTAAGACCCATGAAAAGACATCATTCCTGAATAGAGGTATCGCCCCTAAGAAGGTTTCTGAGAGCCCTTTACCCAAAAGGCCAGGACAGCGCCCTCTCACTTGGGCTGCAAGCATCCCCAAATCCCATGGCAAAGACCCGGCTGCAGAGCTGCATGTCCACCTGCCCTGGAGACAGGAGAGTAACCCAGCGTGAAGGGGCCACCTTTTGCCCAGCAATCATGGCATTCCTGTACCTCTACTGCTCCCCTGGGTACCCAACTTGCTGAAACTTCCACGGGCACTGAAATATGTTGAGCAAGCCACCTTTAAAGCAGTAACAGAAACGGGGTACCCCGTGTGGTAGTTCACACATCCGAGACAAATGCTGTACTGGTCTAAGGCTGAGGCATCCTACAGACACAGGAAACAAGATAACTGTTAATTATCTTGCACTGCAATGATCTGTAACTAGTCAGCCACACAATTAAAGGGAGCAGATAAAGTTGCCTTAAACAGATCTTTTAAGACAGCAATTTGATTACAGAACTGCGATAAAAAACAACATTGGAAACAGCTTCCCCAAAGGTGCATCGCTGACCCAAGAACACAGAAGTCTTTGTTACTTAGAAGATATCTTCAGTGATGTGCATCATTCAGCTATGGCAACAAACATAAATTACAGAAACAAAAATTAAGACAGCAAAAAGAATTGGAAATTGCAGCTAAGAGCAGCATCTCTGCTAAAAGGTTGACAAAGCACTCATCCATTGCAGTCACACACAACTGACTTGAAACTTTTCTAAAACATGGCGAAGAAAATAAAAAAAACCCCAAAAAACGGGCATGTTCTCAGCCTAAAAACTCTCACCTTTAAGAATGCAATTTTCCCCTTGCAACATTAAAACAAGAGCTTTTCACAGGCACAAACAAAAAAAGCTCAACTCAACCCAGAATACATCAATGCTTTAGGCTCTCTTTGGACTTCAGAAGAATGACTCCAAGTGTCATGTCATCGACTGCAAACAAGTGCCTTATCTGCCAGGCAGCTCCCTCTAGCACCAGCCTTCTAATCCCTACCTCTTTGACAGAAATCCTATCCCAAACCAGAGGAAGCTCTTTCAGTGAGTTCTTTTCCAACAATACTCTTCCTTTCAAAGGACCTGCTCTCATAGGCTTCTACTCAAAAATCCACATGCTATTCTAAATTCTATTGGAAGGAAAAAAACCCCAACATATAGAAACTGTGATAGAGGCACTCAGAACTGCTACATTAATGCACAGTTCAGGTAATCAGAGAGTTAATAATCAGACTGATTTAAGGTAGACATAAGTGAAAAGAAATACTTGCTAGAAGATGAGAGATAAAAACTTCCATGGGCGGGGAAGAGGCTGTTTCCTAGCCAAGAGTAACTTTCTTCATCCAGGTATTGCAGTAGAAATTGTAAACCATTCTGCACTGGTCCTTTTGTGTTAAACTTCACCGTGGAACAGAAAGTCCGAAAACTGTAGCTGGCCAACACTTAAGCAGAAAGAATCCAAGGTGTTGCTGTCTTTAGCATTTCCTCTTGTTTCACAGCATAAATGATACCAACTACATGACTCTGAATGCTGAGCTATTCCTCCTCCCTTTAACCCTAAAGCCATTCTAGCTACATTTCAAGATAAACTGCCTTCTAGTTAATTAAGTAAAAAGGCAAAAAACAAAAGAAGGAATACAGAAGCTCAAATTAAATCAAATTAGTGCATTATTAGACTAATGAAGGTTTCATTACTTGCCCTTTTTCCTCCCCCATATTACAAGATGACAACATTGACTTTAAATCCTGGAAATCCATTTCAGCTTTGCTTATCAGTTAACAACTGTATACAATAAAACTCAGCTGCAAGTTCCATTTATACACCATCTGCCATGTTTTTCAAGTGTCCAGAAAGAGAATGAGAGCACAAAGCAGGTTCCTATTCTCCCATTTTGCCATGGAGAGATTTTTATAATAGGACAGTGGGCAAATTTCTAAAGATGGAATTATTCCAAGAAAAATAATTTTAAACAAAATATGGGGAGATTCACATGCAGCCTTTATGAAGCCTTTTACATTCTTACTCTGAAGTTACTACATAGAAATCTGTATAGATTAAGTCAATTGAACCACTTAATTCTTTCCTTCAATCAGATTTGGAAAAAAATGAGTGCTGAACTTCACAGGTTCTTGGGTTTACAAATTAAATCAGACTACTGAGGTAAAGGCAAGAAAGAAAACTGAATTTTCATAAAGCAGAAAATGGCAAAAAAAAGCACTTGAGAATACAACCCAAAGGGTTGGTAAAGGGAAGCAAAAGGTAACTAAATTTAATGCATGTATGGGTTTACTTATAGCTTTTCTTGATTTTACCTCAAGTATTTTAGGTGCTAATTTCAATTTTATGGTAAGCTTAACTATAAATTCATACTTTGGTAAGCAAGTAAAGGATTCGTAGAGCAATCGGAGCTGTCAATTCACCAACTGCACTGTTACCGCTTCCCATTATAGACATTGCCTATATTCATTGCTGCTTAGCAATCTCACACCATCTTTCATGTCACAACAAAGCAAGAGAATTCAGGGAAATTATGGCAAAGACTGCAGTTCTCTTCTCTGAAGCTTTGTGAGCTTGCAGATGACCAGTTTCAAAAGGTATAATGGCAACTCATCTCAGGAACACTAATTCTTAAGTATTCCTGCCATGGCATCTTGAAGACCATACATCATTTTAGGAGCAAATGAAGAACTATCAACAGTTTTTAAAATGACATACAGATCACTGGGCAACATTAGTAACCTTGGCATTCATCATTTATTCATTCACTTTTTCTTGGTCCAGATTTTAAAGCCTCCATATGACTCCAACAAGGACACAGTTTAGAGGCATATAACCAGCAGGGCATGATTTCAGTATTGTTCCAGCAGCCATAATCAGGAGCTTAAGCAAAGTATTTGTTGTAGCTAACAGCTACTCATTTAACGTTAAGAACCCAGTCCCCAATTTAAAGCAATTCCAGGAGTATGATGCGAGTATGCTTTTGACTCCGTTCAGCTCTGATCAGGCTTAAGATCCACTCATGAGAAATCATTACACACCTTCAAACCCTCACTTCCATCACAATGGCTCACAGAAACATCCCTCCCCTTCCTGTTTTGTTTTGCACCCTATGCCTGCTGCAGGGAGTTGCACCACATCAGTACAAAGCTGGTATGCAGTCCTACCACATATCAACCAGGACCTCACAGAAGTGGACAGCTTTGAAATTGCCTTGAAGGAAGAAAATGAGATTAATTAAAATGTTACTAGCTATTTACACCACTTTCAGTTTTCGGCATTTTTGCTTAGCGTAGGAGGTTGTCTCTTACCATGTTTAACAGTTCTGTGGTTTGTCCTGACACCAAGACACACTCTCCTAACCGTAAATTACGAGGGGGGTGATGGGGGTGATGAAGAGGGGAGCTCAACGTCATAGAGTGATGTGGGACAAGGAAAGGCTACTAGTGTAGTTGACAGCAAACACTCAAGCCAAGACCAAATTCACTGACCAACCATTCTTTTCTTGGAAGCTTACATACTCATCTATTCCTCAGTTAAGAAAGAACAGTTACTGGGAAAACAGCTACTGTAGTTACGTACCACAAAACTTGAAGAGCTGCCTTAACATAAGTTAAGAACACTCCAAATCCTAAATCACTCTGTTAAAAACCTGAAATCTCCTTTTAATTGGGTAACAGGAACCTTGGAAGTATCCATATTCTGTAGTGAGGTCCTTTCCAGCCTGAAGTACCCACTGATCCTATGAAACTTGTGAGACAGCAGTACAAAAGTCCATTTTTCAATTGAAACTTAAGATGAGACGATCAAAATCTGAGCAGTTTCCCCTTTGAAGTGAGGGGAACCGTGCTCTTAAATATATCTATCCATTCGGGATGTTCAATCTGTTCCTGCTATCCTACCACCATTGTTGAGAGTTCATTTGTTTTGGTGGGAGCTGCTCATCCATCTCTAAGTGCTGCAACACTCCAATTCACTGCCCTGCTGAGGTGGCAAACCTTTCTGTAGTGGTGTTCAAATGCAGCAGTAGCACACTCCTCTCACTGCAGTCAGGTACTTTCCCTGTTGACTGTTGCTGCAGACATTCATGGCTTAAGGGGTCTACACTGCCAGAGCTACCAGGAGTGTACCCAGTCTCCTATAAAAGATTGGTTTAACATGCAGTTGTTTTAACAACAAGGTCTGTAAACAATTTTATTTTTCATTTCAAAACACAGATCAAGTGAAAGGCAGTAGCTCCTACATTCTGCACAGCAACAGCTGGAACATAACATTTTAGATCATGTCCTTTGGCTCTTGTTCTAAACCACCATCTGGAGAAATCTCTTTCCACACTAAAACTGATGAAGACTACAGCAAAGGCAGTAAAAATAAGCAAGTTAAACCAGATTGAAAATTGTCCTGTGTTGTTTTATCCTGAGCAACAATAGGAATAACTATTTCCAACAGCCCCGAAATCAATCAAAATACAAAAAAACAGAATGCATATTCTTGAGAAGAAAAAAAAGCCTTTTTATAGCACAAAGTATTGCTTTTGGGCTTCCTATCATTTACAGACTACAAGATTAGGCATTGACTGTTGGGTTTTTTAATTTTTTTTTCCTTTTATCCACCTCTTTTTTTTATACACACACATTTTCACAACACTTTCATCACCTTATGGAGATCCATATGCAAAAATTAGACTAGGTTACATTCATACTTTGAGATGTTAGTACTTAACCATTTTTTGTTGATCACTCCCCTCCCTTCCTTCCCGCCCTTCCTTTTTTTTTGCACGACATTTTATATTCCTTCTGTGGCGAAACCAGCAGTTTGCAACAAAATGTATGTCAAACAACTTGATTTCTGCACAGTGCTCATTCCTTCAAATTCCCATTTTATTAGTTTGCAGCTATAAGGAGCTTGAGCTCTAGGAGCACCGAGACACAGGAAATGTGGGGTGAATCCGAGCTTCTCTGCTACATTACAGTGCACATGCAAAAAGATCAACGTGAGGAGAAATGAAGAGACTTTTTTTCATCCTGTATCGTAAAAACAGTCAAATTCATATTGATTCAAACCACAGAGAAAAAGAATCATCCACACGTTGTTTTATACAGCCCTTAGATTCAGATGTGTGACTGTCAGAAGCGTTTAGAGGGGGACAAAGTTTTACAACAGAGCTTCTCCCTGCTCTCCTTTTTTAAAATCTTTTTACTGAGCCTATTTTATTTAAAACACTGATTAAAATATGCTAGTGGTTAGAATGAAACAATTCTTTGGAAAAAAAAAAAAAATAGTGATCAGGAGTCCACAGGGGAATTAAAGCTTGGGTATTTCACTTCTAATATGCGAGCGGTTGCTAAGAGCAACCTGCCTGCCTGCCTTCAAAAGGGAGAGCGAGATTAGCAGGAAGTGCCAAGAGAGATGGCCGATGCCCGCCGCGTTTGCCCAAGGATGACGTTAGAAATCACAGCTGGAATTACTCCGAGCAGGTGCCTGCGTGTCCCTCCCGCACGTGCCGCGTTAATTAGAAAAGACTGGCTTGGACAATGGGGGGCAGGGGAAGGGAAGGGAGGGAAGGAAGGGGAGAAGCCCCGGCGCCGCCGAGAGCAGGGGCGGGGCGGGGCGGGGGGATCTCTCCGGCGGCGGCAGCCCCCATTACATCATCGCTTTGTGCAGGGCCGGGCCGCAGCCCCGGATCCGTGCCCCAGAGCTCACCGAGGCCGAAGTGCGGGAGGTGTGGAGCCACGAGCACCTCTCCTCCCCC
>NW_020799095.1:74249701-74304944 GCF_003259725.1 Athene cunicularia
AACCCCGGCGAGCCTCCTCGGAAACAACGAGGCCCTTGCCTACCACGATGCCCTTTGCGAACGGATTTCACTCGAGCAGCGACAGAGGGATTTTGCAGACTGTCGTGACTAGGAAAGGGAGGTTTCCTCCTTCATTTATCCAATTTGTTCTAGCAGATTATTTCCTTCGGATGACAAAGGCGAGCAGCCTGAATCTCATTAGAGCTACATTTAACGCAGCTACTGCAGTACACAAATTTAACCTAAATCAAGGCAGGGTGTTCTCCACAAACTCCACTTACTCAGATCCTTCTATGTTGCCGTAATGAGAACAAGATTAACATCTTGCCTTCGCTTTCACCCATTTCTGTAAATGGATACATATTACTATAAATGCAGCATGTGCACTTTCACAGCTCCGGTCAGAAGCTTACTCCCAAACCCAGCACTCAAAACCAGAGAAGAATTTCTCACCAGCAAACCTATCCTCAAGTGACAAGTAAATTAGCTTCGAACTCATCTTTATTAAGGATGTGTAGCATATGCAATACTGAGACAGACAAGACAAAGCAAGCAGCTCCTAATGCTATTTAAGACAGAAGCCTGTAGATACAATGTTTCAAAGGCATTCAAATATCCAACTGTTTGTTTCTATAACTTTAATAGTTGCATGCATATTCAAACAATATCTATTAAAATAGTGACAGATTTCTTTGGGAACAACAGTTACTTGAAAGTAGGGGCACTGCATTATACTTGCAAGCATGCTTAATCAAGTAATTCTTCAATTTAAAAAAATAAAAATTAAAAATCACATACAAAACCATGCTCATTTTACAGACCAAACTAGACAAAAGCTATTTAAACTTGACTGCAACTTACCACTTCTCACTACTTGCCAGCACAACAAATCCAGTCTCACAAATACTCGCGAGCTCCCACTATTTCATGCTCAAAGTTTTACCATCAAATCTGTAGATCCTGATATGGTCACACTCATTAAAGAAAGAAAGATAAGACGGTTACTCTTCTGATAGCACTGGCAGCAAGTATTCACCCATTGGCTTTATTCTTCAGTGTTCTACAGCATGGACAATACAAAGACGTCATATGCCCGAACCATCCAGCCATCCACCTCTGCAACACTATCTGCAAAATACCACCACTAGCAAATATTTTCCCTATTATTTTATTTAAATAAAGGGCATTCGTCACATGGACATGTCCTAGCACTTCTGATCCATGCCTTTAAACAACATGCTCAGACTTACCAAGCATTATGTTGTATGGTATAGACACCATGTGATACTATCTGCAAATCAGGATAACGACAATGATTCAAGCACTGTAAGTTATAATATTTTAATTACGTTCACAAAACCGACCTAATTTAAGCTCAATTAAAATGGGTTTGTTGGTCTTCTGCACACTGAGTCACTCCACACAAAATTCTAAACGTGTATTATCTCCTGCAAAGGCTCTTTAAAACAACAATGGGAGCTAACATTTTAATTGCATTAAAAAGTAGCAATGTACTTTGGCATGTACATGAATATATTACTTCAGAAGTCTACAATGTATTTTAAAAGCACTAGTAAGATTTTAACAATGCCTCTACCTTCATGTCTTCAGTTCCTGACATGATTAAAGGTACACAACATAGTCTCTAAAGATTTTAAACTCTAAGACCAATTAGGAGTTCATAGGTGTACTTCTAAATGACCTAGCATGCTTCATTAGAAATATTAACTTCTGCAGAGTAGAACAGTAACAAAGTGAAATTAGATTTCTCTTCAGCTTTTTCCACCTTTATTATTTTCTCCCCCAACTCTTACACCAACTCATCATGTTAAAACACAAGTTTATGACAGTATTACAGCACAGCAACAGTTGATACATTATTTAGTTTGGCAAATATTTTCATTTTTACACATTATTAAGAAAGCAGCATTCTCTACTAAAGTGCATTTGGTATAAAGCCACTTTTGTTGTAGAGAAGTCATGCAGCAGCATTCTTACTTGCTTTTGAACTCCAATACCCTGACATCCCACTTAAATTGCCAAATTCTCATATCTAATATTATTTAAAAGAAAAACAAAAAAACAAACAGAAAAATTAAGTCAGTTCAGAGGTTTACCCAGGTTTTTTAGCCTGGCAGCTACTGAAAGCTTGAACATGAAGTACTATCACATCCTTTTCAAGCACAAGTAATTTGGGTATTTGAAAGTGTACAGACAGATAATGGATGTGTTCTGCACTCTGCATAGGGGAAAGTGTGTTGAGTCTAACACTGTGTTACAGAGCTTCCAGTTAGAAGACTGCAAGACCTGGACTGCAATTTCTCCATAGAATACTTCCCCAAAAGTTTTGATAGCTGACATACAGTAGCTTCCCTTCATGCTTCCCTAACAGTATGCTTATATATGACTAGCATTGCCTAGTACATTTGATATTCAAGAATATTGTTACTAATTCCTTTATGCACACAGTTCTCCTGTTATACTTTATCCCTACTACCACTGCATCAACCTTACTCGTGCCAATGATGGGTCAGTTCATTAGCATTACTTGACTACAAGAGACTAGTAAATGTAGATGGAGCATTTTATCCACCATCCATTTACTCTTCACAACACGTATCAGAGAACTAGTCCTCTTCAGAAGTTACCTAACAGAACTCAAAGTATATACACATCAGCTTGAGATGTCTGGAGATCCTTTCCTCCAGCAGATGCTTCTGTTCTCATAAGAATCAGAAGCAAGACTTAGACTATTGCCATATACAACTCAATTGTATAAAATTTATCCCAGTTAGCTCAGATCAGTACATTTCAATGCCACCTTAGTTGTGAATTTGGTAACTGAGCACCAAACACCAACTCCATGGCTTGTAACTCTTCAGAGAAGAGTTTACAAACAAGCTAGCAAGATGTATTTCTGTCAGAACACTAATACTGTTAGCAGCAACAAAACTGCCCTGATTTCAAAGCGGACTAAAAATGACACTACCCTCTCAACATCTGGGGAAAACAACATGAAGTACTTGAGACTTATGAAAAGCAAAATTTTTAACTAACAGGACTTAACTCTGTCAGTTATGCTTGAGGTAACAATGTGTATGATGATGCTGCTAAGGATCCAAGTTACAGCACCGTAACGCACCATCTCTACAAGCCTTCTTGATAGCTTTGTTATTAAACAAGCATTTTATAAAGAAAGTTAATTTAAGAATCAAAATCAACAAAGCTGACGTTTATTTGGGTGTATGAGAAAATACTAATTAGTCAAAAATGCTTCTCAGACAAGGCCAGTATCAGAAGCTTAAGTTGCCTACCAAAGCAGTCTGTCACTGGCAGATGTGAGATAATCCTATCCCTACACGGGGGCTGCTTTTGACCTCTTTGGGTAATTGATTGACATTAAAATAACTTTAAAAATTACTATTCTTATGTCCAGATTTTTTGAACTGTAATTCTTCAAGCTCTCGACTTAATGACTTTCTATGGATATAAACTCCCTGACCTTATCAGACTTTTTGGTTTTGATCTTTTGAATTTAGAGCACACATTAAAGATATCAGTATTAAAAAATTTGATTTCTCACAAACACTTCCAATTGAACTTAATAATCAAGTTTATTGTGATTTCCATTTTTGTTGTTGAAGTAAGGTTTGAAACAGCTGATGATTCTGAGCAATAGCCCTTTACCTCCACTGACTATTTGCTTAGCAATATCCAAAAAACTGGATCAAACTTAGATTACAACTATAGCAAGAAAGAATTGCTAGAGCCTCCAGACAGAAGCAAAACCTTCCAGTCTGCTTCCATTTTACCAGCTCAGCCCAGTGTTATTACTTGTTAGTCTATCAGCACCTACCAACTGATTACAACCGAATTAAAGACTTAATGATACCACACACTAACTCCTTCTATCAAACACATTAATGCAATATAATACAGTCAGGGTAGGCAGGAAGTAACCACTGGAAGCTGGTGGACTAACCGTAAAGATCTAGAGAAAAGTTACTTGTAGCTACTTAAGAGTTTTCCAAAGAAGAGATACTCTTAAGTACTATCAAAAGGTATCAGAGTGCTAACTCAGAAATCCACTATGAAACGAAGATATTTTAATTTTCTGGTACAGACATCTGTGCAAACAGTTATTGATAGCTTGCTAAATGACTGCATGGGGTATACATGTGTGCACACTTGCACTGGCACACAGCAAAAGCCAAGGAATGGGTTCTGTCAAGTTCCATGCTACCACACTATCAAGGGCATAATTCAGTGAATGTTCCCTTTTGGTGACAGTGCCAGCTTGAGCCAGAACTTCATGATAATTATTTAAAGCAGGCTGGGGATTCCTATCTTGATTAACCACCACCATGTAATGTCAGTAGACTGAACAGAGGCTCCCATGCATTAAATCCTGTTTATCAAGTATGTCTGTCTATTGACAAACTGGTTAAAAATAATAAAAAAAAGTTGACCAAATAGAGATCTCCCTACTTGAAATTGAGATTATATCTGGGAGAAAACCATTGTAGGGAAGTTTCAGTTTTAGGGAGGAGAGAGAATGATATCCAGGAAAATTTCAATACAAATAGAATTCTCCACGATCTCAAAAAATAGAGGCTATTAAAACTACCATGCTCTATCAGGAAGAGACTGTCTTCACAAACAAAACCCAACACACATGGCAGGCAAGTACAAAGACTTCCAAATACAAATTTAAAGCAGGGCAGGCAGCTGAACTAAATACAAGGTGAAAGAAAACAACTCTTCGTTCAAGTCAAGTGCATACAAACTTGCATATGTAAGTCAAATATCTATAAGTGATTTTGCACATTTTGGCTATTGTTAAAAAAAAGCTGAATACTCATCTTTGCGTTCCTTAAAAGAAGGCTGACTGACAGTTACTGGTCAACATCAAGGTACTCCATCCACATGGGTATGTGTATCTCCAACATGACACAGGGACATCAACAAGTATCCTTCTTACTAACACACCACCCCACCAAGAACAAAAGGGTATGAACTGTTTTGTAAAAACACAAAACACTTTTATAGTGACAGCCAAGAAAATCTCGCAGATACACGATGAATTTATAAGAAACACAACTGAATTTAGAAAAAAAAACAACTTTAAGTTGTTCAAGTAATCCATGATTGGAAAAGTTATCTTAAATCAGATGCTTAAAGAAATTCAATTTAGTGTTTAAACAAGCACCAACATAGATTATTTAAGGAACCATCAGTATTTTATCTCTGAGTGAAACTCTGCAAGTTCTCTTCCAAAACCCAAGATAAATTAACCAACTTGTAAAGTACACAGAAATATTCAATTATTTCAGTTGTGGAATAGTCTTGAAAGGAGATCTGTATTTAGTCCAAAAGAGGCATTTAATTTACCAAACTTCTAACAAAGTGACTGCCTATAATTAACAGAAATCAATGTATCGCACAGTAAAAGAAATGTATACTGTGGAATTTAAAAAAAAAAATAATCCCTTACACTTAAAAACAAAAAACAAGAGAAAACATGGTCTACTCATTCAATACAATCTCTGCATACTTACAAAGTATAGAAGAACAGAAGTATATTAGTGAAGACTAAGAGCTGTCTCTAGTACCAGACCACAGAGCTGATCCAGTTCTGAAATTCTAGTCCACCAAACAAACAGAAGATGAGCTAGCTAAGTTAGAGAAACCAACTGCACCCATATCATTCTCTTCAGGGGTACCACACATTAGAATCTCAGCTGTGAGTCTCAATTTTAACATACTGTGGCAAACCCAAGCAAAGTATGTCATATGTCAGCTACAGCTTTCAGCTAAGAAAGATCATCAGTGGTCCTCTTTGTTTCCAAAAAGAGGTAATTTTTTTGAGGGCAGTATTATGGAAACACTGCATTACAATAAAACTAACCTAAAGCAGACAAGAGCACTTGTTGGAAAGCCACTGGAGATTATGGATCAAATTACAAACATCGGAATTACTGCATTACACTAATCAGCTACAATGCCATCCTCTGAAGTCTCACTCTCCAAAACAGCAGCTTTAGAACAAGACAACTGCATTGCTACTGGCTCAAAGATCATCTCTGACTGAACAGTTGTCAGGTGAGCAATGCTATTTTGACACAGGCAGCCATTAGCTTATCTGTGTACATCCTTATCTCCAGAATCATCTTCATTTACTTGGAAGTGCTATTTGCCCTGAACACACCACAGGCATTACTTCTTCATAATGAGCTCAATATCTGCATTTATGCTCCCTTCAGCAGCTGACTAATATTACAAGCACACCATTTTGATTGACACCTAATACCATAGCTGCCATTATCACTTACATCATGCTAAAACATGAAGTGTTACCCACATCTATTTGGAGAGTAAAAGAATACAGAATTGCTTTGACACATTGTCAAGAAGCACTGTCAAGCTTCACCCACCATAGCTATGTTTTCTGTTTCTCCATCTTACAAGGTCATTAACTGACATACAAGTAGAAAGAATTCTACCATATTATAGCTGCACATTCAATTTAATTTTGAATACTATATAGTAATGTGTCATTATGAGGCAAAGTTCAAGAAATATCCAAGTGACTTACCATTCAGAAGTATCAAAACACCAGTTTTTTGGTTTGTATCCCATTTGTAAGAACACACTGTTCATACTCCAGAGGCTCAATATGTCTGTGGCCAACAGAATGGATAAACCAAATAATCCTTGGGAACAACAGCAAATTAAATCCTTATCCCTTTATCAAAAAAAAAAATGATACCTGATTTTTAAAAACTCAGATTTAAGTTCTGGACTCCAGTGAATTTGATATAGTTTCCATAACTGCTACATTTGTATCTTCTCCAAGAAGCTCTACTTTCAAGTCAAAACATTTTTCAACTAGTCGTTTGAGCAGTCGGATGAAAAAAGGTACAATACATGTTCAAAATCCAAGTCATCTTTGTCAACGCATATCTCTGCCTGTACAGTTTGCTTGACTGTCAGTGTGCTTAACAGTTGCTCTGCCTGAATTTACTACCAAATAGGCTTTGACAATGATTGCTGTTTAATCCTATGTAATACCCAGATGCAACTGTTCCCAGATCAGAGGACAGTTTAAAAACACAGTCTCCTCCCTGGCTACATAAAAGTCTGGAGTCATGCACTAGAAATCTAGCTGCAAAACTCAACAATAGTAAGGCCCACTATTACAATTAAAAGCTATTCATCTCTTCTATATTTATCTATGACAAGCAAACGATTATAAGTCTCCATATTTAAAATTTCAGTTTAATCATCTGAACTTTTTAATGTTTATACTGTAGGAAACAACATTCCAATAAAACTGAGTAACAGAGTTCACCACCTGAGTGTCTGGACTTAAGCCACCCTTCTTCACACAGTACGCCTCAAATGGCAAAACCTGAAATACGCAATGCAATGTAATTTAAACTCAACAGGCAACCTTCTCTCTGCCCACTCATCTTACACAAGCCTACTGTTTCAATTGTAGAAGTTGAACACTAGCTGGACATTCACCAGCAATTATCAGTTAT
Source organism: Athene cunicularia (assembly GCF_003259725.1). NCBI lineage: Eukaryota > Metazoa > Chordata > Aves > Strigiformes > Strigidae > Athene > Athene cunicularia. The sequence goes on from NW_020799095.1 coordinate 74,257,246, forward strand.
TATTATCACCTTTTTTGTACTTAATCTGTAAACTTAATCCTATGCTTTGTTTTTATGAATTCTACTATCTAATCATCATGGTACAACAATAAACATTTGTTACATAAAAAGCTTTAGTGTACATGAGAATTCGCTAGCAAGTAGATCCCACATAAGTATATAGCAAAATCTATAATTATTTCCTTAATCATTTCATCTCTGCTTATATTTACATGAAATAGAATCCTTCAATTATCCCTGAACATCCACATCCCCGTTTCTGAAATGCTTATTCTCCTGAAGATACTGCCATGATCTAAATGAAAGTTGACATACACACTGCCTTAAAACTACCAGAAAACCCTTTCCAAAACAAAAACCCCTATCAACACCCCAATATTCTGTCTAGTTACTACCCTACAGATATAAACAAATAACCTGAACAATTATTAACTGTCTGATAGATTTAACATTTCAACTTAACACATGCCTAAGGTTTAGCTATAGCAACAATTTAATTAAGAACAAACTCAGCATTAGTAGGGTGAGTAACAAGTGCTGCCTACAGCACCAGATGATAAGATGTTAAGATAAATTATAGTGGACAAGGACATAATGTTCTGCTTGATTTCACCTTAAAGGTATCTAATGTTCCATTATTTCATCATCCCTAAGAAAAAAGTCAACATACTTTAATATGACCTATAGATTTAAACTTCTTAATGCCAGCTGTGAGTATGAGAGCTTACTGAACTCAGTTAAAAGAAACTGGCTCATTTGGGTTGGGTTGACAAAGACAAGATATTAAAAACAATGTAAAAATTTCAGTTTAATTGCCATTTTTTAAGAGTGACTCACAGTGACACAGGGCACACACATGCCAGCACAAGAAATCCAAGCCATAACTGGAGCACAAACTAACTCAATGTCTCTACTCTATGACAGCTCTATTGAAGTGCCACATTTTATCAGACTACATTTTAAGCCTTATTCACAGCCTGTTGTCTTAATGCTTCAGGAAAAGCTGAATTCAAATTTGCCTCTGCATTATCTAAATTACCCAGTTTACACTAAGGAAAAAGGAATATGTTTATCTGCTTTAAATAAGACACTGCCATTTTGGTGCTTAAAGAACGCAAAGACATTTAAAATGATGACCCCAAAATGAGACAGTCCTTTCTCTCTCATTGTAATCTGGAATATTACTCACTGCTGTTCTGTATAGCAGAAACATTTGGGCAGACAAAGATTCCAGCTGCCCTGTCAGCACTGGTCTTTCACAGATCTGTTTAACAACTTGTACAGCAAAACTAGAAGCAAGACAGATAGTTTCCAGATTTCTGCATATATTTGCCAATACTTCATGAACCTTGCCTTTTGTTTCCTGGACTTCCAAACAAAGCAGCATGATTTTGTTGAAGCAGCTAACAGCAGATTAGTAATATCACCTTTTGAGGCAGCTAAGAAAAACTTTTTTTGAGTAAATCAAGAAAGACAGGATCCTCTTCTACTATTTAGCCTGTGCTCATCATGTAACAAAATGCTTCCCTGATATATGTATCAGAAAGTGTCACTGACAGTTAGCTATAGGATCGAGGAAACGTTTGATATCTGCCATGGCAAGAGTATCAATCCATACCACTGGTACCTTTCATGACAGACCTAGGACACGGGCTGTCCTAGCTGAGGGCCACCCCAGTTCCACATCAGTCTGCTACACACAAAGAAAATTACTAAACCCCCCTGTTCTTCTTCAGGAAATGAGAGTACAAAGGAAAGCAACAAGGAATTTCTTTTAGCCCTTTCCAGACAACATGCCTCTAACATGACTCAGGCACTTGAAAGAGTGTTCCACCATGAAACACTGTTCCATACATCAGCTATTACTTCAGTAAGACTATGCCAACTATGTAAGCAATTCAACTTATAAAAGATGCCAGGGTTTACTGCTGAATATGAATGCAGCTCACTGTGACAGGCCAGCAAGTATCTGTGCAGTACTACACATTGGCCTCACCAATACTGTGTGGGCAAACCAAGCAAAGAAACAATTATCCCCCAAAGAATCGGGAGGGGGTGGGGGGACACGACACACATGACACCCAAAAAACCCCCAGGACAGTCTATGCACACTACCTAACTCCAAGTTACACACGGGCTACATAGGGAACTCTTTCATTCGCAACTGTAGGCACATTTGGGCCAGGCCTGCAACTGTTGACTTCTCCCCAGCAACTGCTGGGCACAGCCCCAGTGCTCCCACCACAGGGACAGGGAGGAAGGAGCCCAGTTGTGCCTGCCTGTAACTCTGCCAGACCTCCACCAGCAGGTCACTTGTCCCTCAGCACACCCAGATACCCTGTGAAGGCGCAAAAACCCACGTGTTATTTTAACAGCCTACAGAAAGCAAAAGGACACGTGGTAGAGGTAAAAAAGTTATAAACTGTCCTCATCTTCTGTATCCTTTCATACAAGCTCATCCTATGCTCTTTTTTTTTTTTTTTTTTGAAGTATCATTACTGGATTAAATTCAGAGTTAGAAGTGACAGCTCTGTTTTTCCTAAATAAATTTCTAAATCATTCTTTTACATGAGTACTTGAGAGAGGGGGTTAAGGGGTAAACTTTTCACTAGTCATAGAAGCCATTCTCATTTTCCAAGTCTTTTAAAATATTAAATCTTAATTTTCAGCATATTGTTGCTCAAAAACAATGTATTAGTTCAGTGTTAGCATATCTGAAAATCAATTATAACTCATAGTACTACACATCTCATGCTTTATCTTTGGAAAATTCATCACACTTAACATGCAGGTAGTTTGCAGAATTAACTTTACAGAGGCCCACATGCATAAAGCCACCTGAATTTGAGCAGTGTTGTAATGCTGCCCAAGGTTGGGATTTTTAGTACTTCTCTGGCACAACTGTTAACTGCAGCTTTAGTACTGCGCCCTTAGAGCTAATGTTTACAGTCAGACTTTTATAGCTTAAACCCGCACAGGAAGGCGTACAGGATAAGAAGGACCTGCAAGCAGTTAAACTGTGTAGTCTTAAGACATTTGCTTTTAATATAACAAGGTACTTACATTTAGGTCTTCACCTACACTTCTTCACTGCTATACCGGAATTCTCTGACATAATAGACAGCTCATGATTTCCTCTCCACTTGCAGCAGAAATTATGATGCATTTCTTTAAGACTGCTTCCTCTCACCTCGAGTGGTCCTGCAGCTACATCTATGATGCCAACATAGAAGCAAGTTCCCTATTCTGCTTCAGTTTTCCAAGTGATAGATTTTTATCACTCTCACAAATTGCAGGAACAAAATTTCAACACCAGCCAGTACTTTATGCTGTTCTAACAGCTATCTTAAAGCCTATGTTTAAGCAACTACACTTTAAGGTCTTAAGATGCTAGTGGATATTCAGATTCTCTCTACACTCTTTAAGTGAATGGCAAGGCTGTAACTTAAAACAAATAATCTAGAATTCTCAGGTAAGTACTACAAGAGCACCTGAAACATTTTAGGATCCTGAAAGACAAAGCAGCTCCCATTGGCTCTGTGTAACTTGGATGCTGGTGCCAAATACAGAACGTCTCAGATTTGAAGGAACATTGGGAAACCCACGATACAACCTCCTGCTCAAAGCAGGAGCAGCTCTGAGGTCAGACTAGGTTGCTCAGGGTTTAATCCACTTGGGTCTTGGAAACCTCCAAGGGCCATAGTCCACAGCCTCTCTTGGGCAACCTCAATTGCCCCTGTAGTGAAAACCTGCCATGTCTCAGTTCATGACTGCTGTCTTGTGTTCCTCCCAACATGCACATAAAGTTCTTGACTTCTAGGTATCAGAAAGCTACTATTAGGTCATTTGAAGCCTTCTTCTCTCCAGGTGGAACAAGCCATTACCTCAGCCCCTCCTCACATGGCAATGGCTCCAACCCAACAATATTGGTGGCTCACCAACCAGACTCAACTCACTATCCCAGGTACTGAGTACAGGGTGAAAATTCAAACTCTCAACCTACTATCTATGTTCTTGTTAACATAGCCCAGGATGCTGTTACTTTTCCTCACTGCCAGAGCACACTGCTGGCTCATGTTTATCCTACTGTCCACCGGGACAGCCACAGCCTTCTATGTACAGCTTCTATCGGCCACTCAGTCCCCAGACCATATCAATGCAGGGAATTAATCCATTCCACATGCAGAACTTCACATTTGTTCTCAATGGATTTCATGAGGTCAGCACTTAACTCCATCCTCTCTAGGCCCCTCTGAATGGCAGCCCTCCCTCAAGCATATGGACTATATGGACTTCTTCATTCTACTGCTGTTAATGTAGCAGCAGCAGCTCTTCTTGTTGCCCGTGACGTCCATCTCATTTCAACTCTGGTTGAACTTTTGCTTTCCTTTGTGTTACTACTTGGCATTTTTCCTGCAGATAAAGTGACATCATGAACTTTCTTGGACTTCACCTAATTCACTGTCTCAAGAGATTTCCCCGTGAACCAATTTCTCCTAAAGTCTAATTTTTCATCAAACCTGGCGAGGAAGGTACAACATGACCATCTCATTGTGCACTGAGATATTCCTTGTTACTATTTAATTTTCACAACCTGTTCCAAAAATCCCAGTCTACAGATCAACTTTGTACAGTTACCACTGAGCACCTAGAAATATATTTCTCATTCTTGTATTTTTATTTGCTCACTGAAAAACACCCAGAATGCAGTTTATCCTTAAAACAGGGAACAATTACAGGAAATGATGGCATAAGTAATACCACTATTTTCAGTATGATGGAGTAACTCAGTTCTCATATTCTGCTGGAGTAACTTCTCTGACTAGACTATGTTCAATCAAACTTGGAGCTCTTGTATGCAAAGAAAATTAAATTAACATATTAACAAAGTCACTGTTAGGATTGCACATTAGGATCTGAAGTTCTGAGTTATTTTCCTCTTCATCTCAGAAAACTATCACATCATTAACCTTTCTGTTACAAATCCAGATGACTGCAGCTAGGAAGTTGTTAAATAGGAAGAGATATCAACAATATCATAGGCCTATAACAATGTCTGAAGAAAAAGTGACAGAGGAAGCACTAGTATTGTAAATATACAAAGAACTAAAGATTTTGTTATTGACCATTAAATCATAGCAACATTTTTAACAATTAAAATCTTAAGCTAATCACAGAGTCATCGAGTTCAAAAACTTGGGTGGCCAACCTGTGACATATATATAAGGTCGCAATAAAACATCATAAAATACTACAAGATTATTCACTCCTGTTGAAACAAACCAAATTTAGCCATTGGCATCCACCTCCCTTCAGTAATATTCTGCCAGAAGTTAACAGAGAGAACAGCAGTTCTCTGTGACTTCAAAAATTCTGACCAAGAAAGCCAGCAAATCCCTGTGTGTGTGTGCGCGAAATGTTGTTTGTGTCCTTTTTGCATATTTAAGTTTAAGAAGTAAAAAATCCAACAGTATAGTCATAGCCTGTTTGGGTAATTGTAGTGATTTTTTTGACAAATAAGGCATTCTACTTGGAAGATTGAGAAATACAATAAATATAATGGATGGTTAGATGAAAAATGCTATGCTTGCAAACTACAGCCCACAAGAAATCATCTTTCTAGGAACACATCTATCTTCTCTGACCAGAGGAAAAGTTAAATAGCTTCTAAGAAGGATTTTGACAAATGGGTGAAACTACTTTCTTCCTTAAATAAAGACAGCTGAAGTCAGGTGCTAAACTGAGCATTTGCTTTGGTTTTGACGACAGTTACTTCTACCACTCCTACAAGTAAATCAGCAATAGTAACCCAAGCCAGATAAACTCCAGTACTGCCATTCCTAATTACATCAGCACAGGTATCACAGAAAGCATAATTCCACTGATGCTTCTGCTTAACACAGCACTTTAAGCTAATATGATTATGATAGGTTTAGTTGCACTTCATTCCAGTAGCTTCATATTACTCTTGCCAAGTTGCACAGGGTAGAGACTTCAGCCTTCTGAATACTGCAATTCAGTATCAGGAAAATCCTTCCTCATTGTAGGTGAGCAAATACCTGAAGTAATTTATATCTGGCAAGTTTATCACAGGCTTCAGGTTGGAAAACCCTTCAGTAAACCACCCATGAAAAATTACTTATTTTATCAGAGTTTTTCAAGTCAGTAAAGCAATACTATTGCAGCTCTGAACACACACCCACACTCCATTCCTTTCACTACTCAACATTTTCCACCCTCTCAAGAGATCATCTTAGTGTAAAATCTCTTAGTTTAGTTTTTCAAAGGAAGCTTTTTCCATCATGTGGCAACCCTTAAAATGCAGCAACTATAGACTGACCCAAAGCAAAGGAAGGGAGTTCACCTCCCTTACTTTCACGGCTCTGCTGCAGGGGCTTCTACACTGTAAACTGCCAGTTTAACAAACAGCCACATCAAACTGCCAATATCTGCATTCTAGTTACATGATTAGACAAACTGATCCGTGTCAAGTCCACAGAAATACAAACATGACAAAAGAGCAAATCACCATACTCTCCTCTATAATGCTCATCTGGTGGGCAACTAAACATCTAGTTTAGTTGCCTTCCTTGAGAACTGACAGCAGACTACCAGGTCAGCCCTGCATAACAATCCTGCCTGCAATATATAGTATTTTCTTGAAATGAAGAAATCCTCAAATGTATTTTCAGGTTAGGCACCTCCACTTTCTGCATACTTGGAATCTCCCATTTCAGCAGAAATTTCTCCACTATCTAGCTTCCCTTCTCATCCACTTGCAATTAACCTCATTTCATTTCCTTTCCATTAAAACCACAATGATCCACATTAAGGAGTTGAGCCCACCAAATCAATCACAAACATTTATTCAATTTATTTAAAAAAAAAAAAAATCAATTTTACTTGTCACTTAAATGCATCTCTTCTGCAGAAGTTATAAGTGAAGTATGAATTCTGTTCAGCTAAAATATTTCCAAACTTCAATATCAGACCTGACTTAAAAATGTGTTGGTAATTCATTTTCTAAAACTTGTCAACTGTAAGAATGTTATAAATGCTGACCTCATTTCTTGCATTTAGTCTATCTAGCAGCCTGAAGCTTAAGATTCTATATATCTACAAAAATTATTTAACCTTCTAAAAAGATTTTAATGAGGCTGAAATAGGCATTTCTCTTCTATCCCACTGAGATTAAATATATTTAACTTTAGAAATTAATATCAGACACCAGACTATGCTTTACAGAATACTGCAGAATCAAGAAAAGCAAAGCCAGAATGGCAGTGCTTTTTGTAACACTGACGTTGAATTTGTCTATGATCTTCCTGCTTTAAAAGCTGCTTCTGTTTAAAATTTTAACTATTTTTCTTGGAAATTTCAGATCAAATAGCAGTAAGAGATTGTTTCTGGATGCACTTCAGAAAAATGAGCAAGGTTGGTTTGTTTAAAACAGGTAAGGACATAAACTAACAGGTATGTCTTACAAAGTGTCTACTTGTGGCAATGGCATAATGTGTAGTCTAAAAACAATTTGCAAGTTCTCCTCTTCCCCCACCCCCACCCAAACAGAACTCTTGGCAAAATTTATACTTTGTAACACAGATGAAGTGAAACATAATTTTTTGCCTCAAACTGCTACTAAGAGAAAATGAATTTAGGTCTAGAGGTAAAAATTACAGTAAGGAAGTTCTTTAATGTCTTGAAACACGTAACATGCAGAACACTTAAAATAACTCTGAGAGACTAGTTTTGAAGTGTGAAATGCCAACCACAACATACATGGTATCTAACATTCACAGAATCACAGAGTCATCTAGGTTGGAAAAGACCTTGAAGATCATCTAGTCCAATCATTATTCAGTTCTGTATGTCAGATAGACATGTATTACTAATTCTTAAGAATTTTGTGTAAGCTTAGAAAGCTCTACATAATTCAGTTTTTCAAGGAAAGCTTCTGAAGCATGCAAAAACTCTCTGCAAAAAAAACCGAAAGTTTTCTATGACATTAAACCAGATCTTCGGTTACATTAGAAAACTTGTAAGCTAAAATGTCTTTGGTATCCTCTACCTTATCAAATATTAGCCCATATTCAAGGAGATTATATTTTTTTTTTTTTTTTTTTTTTTAAGCAGAGGAATTTCACTAGAATCTACAATATTTTCTTGTCTTTATGGCAGTCAAAAACTGAACTTTTAGGTACTCTTGCCATCATTTCTTAACCTTTACAAAAGATCCCTATTTTTATAAGTACAGACTCTTTCTGAGCTATCAACTTAAAGGACTTTCTAAGTCATCCAGAAAGGAGTTGATTTGACAACTGAACAGATTCATTCCACATTGATAAATTAAGCACACAATACATAGCTTAAATACAATTCCAGTGGTATCAAATACATCAAGAACCAAAAGGTTAGTTTAGCCTGTATGTCCACCTCAGCTATTGTCCTATATTATGCTTTAGGTAGTTGTGCCAGTTGCACCAATTTGTGAAATGATGCATGTACTGTAAGCAAAGCTACAGAGAGCAAATCTTTTTAGACAGGCTAAGAGCCATGCAATCATGCTGACATGAGCTGAAAGATGCTTTCATTTCTTTCTGACACATTACAGCATCTCTCTCATGTCCCTTCATCAGTGGAAAAGGCTTTCCAGGCAAAAAAAGATTTCATATTTCTCCAAAATAATTACCAGTAGTTGGACTGATTTTTTTTCTTAATGCCCACTTAGCAGTTAATAAATCAGTTGTGGTTAAGCCCATACTCAGACTTCAAGGAATCCAAGACTGCTTGAGGCACACTGAGATTCTGAAAACAAACAAACAAAAAAAAAACCCAACAAAAAACAACCCACCTAGAAAGAGATTAACTCCACATCCCAGCTTTCACCAGTCAGTTGAGAGGGTCACACATGATGAAAAGCAATGCATGAAGGTGTTTAAGTATAACAAATTCTTATACAAAGATATATCTGAGTTAAACCAACTCCATTTAAAAGAGTTTACATGAGAAAAAGGACACAAAGAAAAAAAAAAAAAAAAAATCAAACACCTACCTTTGAGCTTCATCCAAATATATTCCACTCCCTCTACCCCCCCCCCAAGTTTCTATTTGAATTATTAGCAAGGTTTTTTCTTTGGCTTACTATTGTGTTGTAGCAGAAAAGCTTCTGAAATTTCACTAAGAAAAAAAGAAATTATCATACAATACTAGAACCATAAAAAGTTTCATTTATAAGGATTGGTGAAGACTTGTAAAACAGGTACAATAGTTAACCTGCATTTTTATCCACTTATAGCCAGCATGCACCTTTCTAGGCTTTACTATACTTCACCAAGACAATTAGACAACCTATATGAACTCCCAACTGAACTAAAAACCCAACAATTCCTTTTAAGCCAATGGATGTATGTAAAATTCCCTGACGTATGCAAAAAAGAACAAGCTCCTGGTTACAAGTTACATAGGATACATTAAAGCATGGTTGTAAGTTTAAACTTGTTAAGACTGAATTTACTGGTTATGAACATGTGGGAAGCAAATTTATAAACTTAAAATTTTGCACCTCTTGCCTATATCTATCATTCATAAAGTTCTTGCTTCTTATACATTCTTACACTGAACTGAAACAGCATTATTTTATAAACTGCATTCTAAGCTATTCTATTTAAGTCCCAATAATAACTCTGATTATTAGTAGTGGCATATATATATATATATATAGTGTACAGAGGAAGGGAGTTCACACTTACTCTGTTTGCCATTAAACAGAGACCTTAGAGTCCAGAGACACAGTAGCAAGTTAGTCCAGAGACCTTCAGTATAAAAAAAAACCCTAAAATAATTATTTACCTAGATTTCTGCCAGGGGCAAATTTGGCTTTTGCACACCTTATTATTTTTCACTACTTTGTTCAAAAGTCTACCTATAAGACAGGCCACAAACCACATGGAAGGGACCCTGACCCTTTCCTGGTTTTCCAGAACTGGCCATTTATTTACTTGATGGCATTAATATTGCTCCAGAGACTTCCAACATCTCAGTCACCTTCAGTCATGAGCTTGAGTGAACACCAGCTTTGTCACACATGGGCCTATCAGTCTGCGAGACCAGCAGCAAACTTAAGTTTCACAAGGCAAATCCACCAGACGCACAGTGAAGCCCAACCAGAGATTTTAGTCCTTGCCTCCTACTACAGCTTTAAACGTCTTCCACACCGCAACACGTTCTGAACTGTTAGCATCTGTCATGGCTTTAGATTACACATTAACATTATACATCACATATAGTAGTTCTCCAGGTAACAGTAGCCACTGTTTATTTCACCCTATTTCAGTTTTTAAATTTTTAGATTTAAAAAAAAATCCTCATAACTGCTATTGCTCCTCTCACAACACAGTCAGTCAAAAGCTTGCACAATTAAGCTATCTAGATAGATTCAGCTAGGCTGAAACACTGCATGTAAAACAAGGCCTATCTTACCAAACTTGGCACTTAAGGGATCAAAGCAGCACCCAAATAATTAAGTTCAGATCTAGTTTTCCTTGGAAGCCTTCCTTATTACTGTCAGCCTGCCCATCTGAAGAGACAGATTTCTACTATTGCCAGACAATTCAAAGTATTCATGCCGTGTTCCTGTGGCATTTGTGCAGTTCTCACAGTGCTCCTAGATCATTTAAACATCTTGAAGAAAGTTGAGTCACTTTCAACAGAATCAGCGCTCCTCTTCAGGATAACAGGCTGAAACTTAATATTGAAATAAGCTTTCAAATACAACAAATATTATGGAGAATTTTATTTAGGAAGCTGATACACAGATGTAAACTGATAAGTAACAGGTGAAATTGTCAATCCAGCATCTTGGTGCAGAAGCTTAACACAGTCTACATGTTGGTTTCATTTTCTATTTGCCTACCTACCTATGCATCTGTGTACAAAATCTTGACACATGGACTGCTATCTTTTCAGTTTTACACACCACTGCATAAGAGTTGAAGAAATTCACTGCCAAGACGTCAACAATTCCATGAAGACTATTCTCATTTCAAGGAAGTTACAGAGGTAATGAACTGAAAGCATAATAAACAGGTAGAGAATAAGAAGAAACACCACCCCCCTCAAGTTTTCATTGTCTTGACCAATACATATCTAACATCAGCAGGCAGCATCTTCTGTCTAACCAGCCTGATTATTATAAATAGCTATTATCTATTTTTCTTTAATCTACAGCCGAAGAAAGCTTACACATTTAGAGTAGTTTTTTAAGCTGTTTTTAGCACAAAATTAAATGAGGAAGACATGAAGGTATCAGGGGAAATAAGGCTGTCACAGCTCTCCTTTCTATTAATAACAACTAGGGTACAGTTCTGGGTCACTAATTACAGCACCAACATCATCTCCCTTTCACACCCTGAATTGAAAATGAGGGTTCACAATCAAAAATACTGTCCACAAACCATTCACTAGATAGGACATGAAGCTAAGATTGTGTACTTTTTCCCTGTAGTACCCAAAACCATAAAAATATGAGGGACCTACAAACTCCTTCAGCTCAGAGCTCAAATAAGAGCAAAAGGTCTGTACTCAGTATGCACACCTAAACTACATGTAGTAGTAAAATCATTAGTTATGTTTCCTGCTTTAATACAGAACACAAAAAAATAAAACATTATTTCTCTTTCAGGCTGACAGAAATACAAAATTTGAGTTAAATGTCAAAATTTAGCTTAACTGACACAGCTTTTCTTTTTGTTTCATGTATTGACATCAGTAGCTTTAGAGCTCTGCTAAGACCATCAGTCTTGTGTGCATTTTGTGTTGCAGTTTGTCCTGATTCAGCTAGGACAGGGTTAAGTTTCCCCAGCAGAGAAGGGGGAAGAGATCTCCAGCTGGGTTATTCATACCATGCTGAAGTCAGGTCTGAGCACGGGAACTTTTTCCTTGGTGGCTTTGGTGGAGGGGAGATCATGGCAGGCTTGTTCCGTAACCATTTGCAGTATTTCTCTGTGTATCTTTTGTCTTGCTTAATGTTATTTGCTGTTTATTGTTGCTATCATTGCTACTGTTGTTGTTCAGATTGTTTATCACACTGTTGTATTAAATTTCTTCTTATTTTAACCCGGGGTTTGTGCCTCACTTCCAGCCTGGCCGGCTGAGGATGGGGAGGGGCAATGGCAACATGCTCTCTGGTCCTGGCAGGGCCTAAACCAGTTGAAAGGGACCTGAAAGATCCCCTAGTTCCAACGTCCCTGCCATGGGCAGGGACACTTTCCACTGGATCAGGTTGCTCAAAGCCCCGACCAACCTGGCCTTGAGCACTTAATGGAAGGGGGCAGCCACAACCTCTCTGGTTGTCCGACCCATTCCAGTGTTTCACTACTCTTATACTGAATAATTTCTTCCTGATACCTAATCTAAATCGACCCTCTTTCAGTTTAAAACCATTACTCCTCCCCTTATCACTACACTCTCTGATCAAGAGTGTCTCCCCATCTTTCCTGTAGCCCCCTTTAAGTACTGGAAGGCTGCTATAAGGTCTCTGCAGAGACTTTCTTCTCCAGGCTGAACAACTTCAACTCTCTCAGCCTGTCCTCACAAGGAAGGTGCTCCATCCCCCTGATCATCCTCATGACCCTCCTCTGGACTAACTCAAGCAGGTCTATGTCCTTCTTACACTGAGGGCTCCAGAGCTGAATGCAGTACTCCAAGTGGGGTCTCACAAGAGCAGAGTAGAGGGGTAGAATCACCTCCCTTGACCTGTTGGCCACTTCCCTTGATGCAGCCCAGGACGCGTTTGGCTTTCTGGGCTGCAAGCGCACATTGCCAGCTCATAGTCAAATTTTCATCCACCAGCACCCCCAAGACCTCCTCTGCAGGGCTGCTCTCAATCCACTCATAGCTCATTCTGTCACTTACCTTCCCTAGCACCTTTTTGCTCCTGCTGGAATGGCTTTCAATATTAATTTTAATATGTAACCCTTCAGTCTACTTAGACTGTATTTACTGATGGGATTTCTCAAGTATGTTTTCCACAATTTTTCAGTAACAAATTACTTTCAAAATTAGTTTTTAAAAACCCCTGAAATCTCTCTAAAAAAAACAAATTCAAACAAACAACCTAGAAAAATCTGCTCTTTAACAATAATAAATACATTAGTAGATAAAGCTTCATCCTCAGACAATGCCCTACTTATTGAAGACACATCTTAATAGGAAAAAAAATTCTCTCCTATTAACTGTTCCTGTCGACATATTTTCTAACTGATAATATTACTCAGATCTTCCTTTTTGCAGAATGTTGGCAGTATTTCAAAAGTGAGTCAGTCTCTTAAAATACATATTGCATCATTGTAGGGATACCATTCAAGAGTCCACTTAAAATTTACATGGAACTTTCTTTCTAAAACCCATTTCCAGAAAGTTAATGCCCTTTGACAGCAAAGCAAGTAAAAGTGTTTGAACTACTTGCTCTCAAGCAGTGCAACAATTCAGCCATCAAGAGACAAATAAGCCATTCATGTTTTGAAAATCATGAGCACTTTTTGGAAAACTTTTTTTTTTCCCCCCCTCTTCAGTGGGTACCTGACTAGCCATATTCCCACCAATTCCATGTTACATATTACTTTCACTCGACCAGTGACATTAAGCTGTCAAGTTGCCCTAATGTTACTTTACACATCTCAGTGTTGTCCTCTCATGCTACTTCCTCCACAATCAGCTCACTGACAAACCAACCTGTTCTGACTTTAGCTTCATCTCTTGATGCACCTGCACTCATTAGTTACTGCAAAAACAAGAATACACTAATAGAAAAAAAAAGTGTAAAAACTCTGATGCCCTACCAGACAGCAACACAGCATCTGGACTAATGGTGCTGAAACAAATTAATGCCAGTTTTCACTGCTAAAGTTATTGGTGATATCAATTATCAAGAAATCTTAACTGAATGCAACATTTGACAGAGTAATGGATAGTTTGCTTAGCTGAACTCCACCAGAAGGACCTCACTCTAATAAGCACAATTTGTAAGTCAAGATATAACTTCTAACTGCTCCACTCAATGGTCTTCCAATCCCAAAAAGTCTCTACTCTCCATCAATGCTCAGACAAGTTAAGCTGCCCACACAATTAAACAATTCAGCTTTCTGCTAGATAAGCAAAAGGAAAGCACCCAAATGAAGTCAATGTTCCATTCCATCTATCTACAGAGGAACTAAGAGCATTTGTGGACATTTTACAGCAGGTGATGAAGACTGAATTAGAAATACCCTCTGCATGCCACAGATAGTTTTATTTAAGGGCTGCAGAGATGCTTACAGAGGGCATCTCAACCTGTTATCAAGGCACAATAGAGTCCCTGACACAGTATGGCATTCTCAGATGTCCAGCCTTCTCCAGCTAAAATAGGATTCAGCTGAAATACATGGATATTTTAGAAGCCTGTGCAAGCTAAAACCCTAGGCTACTCATACAATTCCCTAAAGCCGTGAGTCAAACTTTCAGACAAGTCCCATCATGAGACTTTTCCTCTTAAATAGAGCGAAGATGCAGACTGGCTGGTGGATCCCTAAGCTGGTCTAAAGGGCCCATATCCCCAGCTGCTCATTCCTGCCCCTATACTGCTCCCACTGTTGTGCCAACAGAAGTATTTGCGCAGCTGTGTGATGAAAAGCAGCAGGGAACTGATCCAGCCAAAGAGTAATCTGCTGAAAAGACTTGGGGTGGCAAGGAGCTCGTCTTATACTGACTCAGTTTTGTTCAAATCCGGTGTGCATAGGAACCAGCACGAGCAGCCAGGAAGCTCAATCTGGCACTGTTTCTAAACTGCAAACTGAATTATAGCCTAAGGTGAAGATCCTTTTTATCCTCTTTCTCAGCAGACTCCTGCTGAGTGCCAAATCAGCTTTAAGACTTCTTGCCACCTGAAATTATGAGAGCTGGTTTAGTTGAGGCCCCACTCTTGTCTCCTACACTAACCAAATCCTGCCAATAGCTTTCCTGCCAGCGTCACAAAAGGCAGCATTTGGAATGCTTTTCCCTGCAGGTGACTTGAGCTAGGATACTTAACAATAACCCAAACCCAATGCTTAAAATGCACTTACCGTTCTCCCTGGTAAATGACTCCAAGTATTCAACCTACAATATTTATAGCTTAATTTTTGGAAGTATACATTACTGGTACAACAATGCAATAATTACTAGTCAGTAGAAATCTTAACTATTTGTATTTAACCCATTTATTCTCCAAGTAGCAAAGAAAAATTGTAAAGTTCATTTTTATTGCTGTAAGCATGAAAAAATAGTACTATAAGAGCAGATGACCAGAAGCTGGGGGAAACTGATCTCAGAAACAGTATCTACATGCAGCCCAATAGAGCTGAGGAGTATACAAATTTAAATGTGCTGCCCTAAAACCAACAGCTATTGGGAAAATTTGAGAATAATTTTTCCTACACCTTGTAAGAAAACAATGAAGTTTAAATAAGATTTTTTTCAAAACCTATAGGAAGAGCAGAAAAATCATAAAATCTTGGGCCACACGCTTGATTTCTTTACAGAATTACATCTAGCTTGAATATCACAAGGGCATGCCCTATGCAGCTCCCCTGGATTGCCTCACAGCCCTCAAACTAGCACACCAGCAGCAGATCCCTACAGTCCTTTTACCTACACGTCTCCCCTGCGCTGCAATAAAGCCACCAAGCTTGACAATGGCTTGTCAAACTGAGAAGGAATGCCACAGCAGAAGTTGTCCTCTCCAAGCATGGAAGAGACCCAGAAGTAAGAGGTGGGAGGAGAATGCAGCACTGGATGGTGGTTAACCTTTGCAACCAGTACAGCCACTTCCAGCTGCTGCGCTCCTGTTCACCAGGAAAACAATCAGCAACATCCAAGACAAAGTGTGACTCCATCCAGACTAGAGAAGAATACCCTATGGAAACAGTGGAAGTGTGGGGCAGAGGAGAGGAAGGACAGGAGGAGAGAGGCAGAAGAGGTCAAGCATGATGGAGGTATATTGGAACTGAAAGTGTTGGGGTGAGAGCAGATGGCAAATGCTGAGTCAAGTCTTCCCGGCACTGCTGCTGCTTGGCAATATATTGAGTGACAGCAGAAAGATTTAAATTGTGAAGTGCTGTTTGGTTTGGGTGTTTCTGCTTTTGGTTTGTTTCTGCCACGTTTTTAGTGAGTCATAGGCTCGCAAACTAGTGATTTTCACTATTTGACATGCACTATTGTATTTCTAAGTTACTATACAAGCTCATACTTGACCTTAAACTTGTATTCTCCTACTTTGCCTAAAATCTTTCTTATTTCAGAAAGTCTGAGTAGAAGCATTTCAGAATAACTTCTTATTTACATCAAATCTAAAATCCCTCACACACAAACTTTATATTAAGTCTGTGATAAGACCTCCCTATTAGAGGAGACAAGAAATTTTAGTGCACAGAAGAAAATACTACTAACAACAATAATTTGAGTTACATACCAGGCTCGTTCTACTAACAAAACACACTAATTCCTTCTTCAGACTAAAATAATCTTGATGCAGAAAAAGCTGTCAGCTTTTTAGGATCAACTGACTCTAAAAATACCCTTTGTATAACATATTCAGATTTCGCCTCCATTAAAATAAATTATAGCTCCGGTCTTAATTTTATTCATAAATTTCCATTTCAGTTGTGCATTCTAGGAACATAATGTTAATGACAGAAATTCAATTGATAATGTTTGCTTTGTTTTGGGGGGGGGGGTTAACAGAAACATAAAACTTATCTTGTGCTTATTTCTGTCACAGGGGAGCAAGACAACCCTACACTGAAATTCAACAAGTCTCATTTTGTCCTTGCAAGTATATCTATTTAAACAAAATCTTTCTTTTTAAGAACTTCAGTATCCTGGCCTGTACAATACAACAAAAGGCTAATTTGTCCCAGTTAAAATCACTATCCTGACTCAATTACAAGACCAAGAACAGAAAGTTCAAAACAAATTCAAACAGCAGGGGATAAGGGGGAACTCCATCTACATCAAACATCTTCAGTCAAAAATCTTAAAGTTCCCCTATTAGAAGAGCAATATGAACAATAAGGCATTGAAATGAAGAGCTGAGGCAATTCATTAAAGTAAGTGTGCCTTGAAGAAGAGACTTTTCTAAGGGTACTCTGCAAATAAACCAAGCAGATCACTCAGTAGTATGCTCTGAATAGCTAGAAGTGTGATAAAAAGTTACCTTATTCTAGCAATGAAGAACTGATCCATGGCTAACTTCTTCCTACGGTTCTCTGTAATTCAAGACATTTATTAGGGGAAGGCTTCTCAAAGCCCTGAAGTAAAAAAAGTTCTCTCTTGATCACACTATCAAATCTTTAGTCCCACTTGAACAAGGAAGGCTGCTAATCATTCTAAAGCATCTCCAAGTAGTCAAACCATCTACACGATAAAGACTACACACCTGCTTTGTACGTGCCTTTGAAAGCAAGAAATGAGACCCTTCAAGAATCAGATACCCCTTTTACAAGAATTAATGTTAAAAACTTAAACCTTTTTACCCATTTGCTAGCAGTTTTTTCTGCCGTTATAATTTCAACAGCAAGATTAGACAAGCTGATTTACTAATTGTCACTGAGCCACTGAAAATTATTCCACACACACTAGCACTGTGCTAGTTTCTAAATTGCTAAGAGTCCAGGCGTATTTTTACTCAAAATACCGCCCTTCTAGTTATTAACAGCTCAGTTGGTTTCCAGGTTTAACTATACAACGGATTTGGAGTCAGGAGATGAACAGCTGTTGCTGGACTACACTTATCACTGCTGTAAGGATCTCAGATGGAGCACTCTATCATAGCTAAGACATGCATAGCTTGCCCTTCCTCTCAATACCCAAGTTACATTTCCACTGCCTAATAAAATTCAGTAGATATGTTGCTGCTGAATACTGCCTTCTCTTTCGATTTAGGACAGCATTTCATGCAGTTCTAATGTGCTGTTTGCAGTAACTCAGACCTGATGTACCCTTACATGCCTTCATCTAGCATGCAACTCAAAGTTCAATGTGACAACACTTCCACGACAAGCCATATGCCTCGACTCTACTCAGCCAGTAAAATTCAGTATTTTTTCCAAGTAACTTCTGATTTGCACTGAATCTTCACCTTCCAAATCATAGTAATTTTAAGATACAAGGCTCAGGATTTAAATTTCTTTCCACAAAATAAACCACTGAATATCTCTTGCATCCTGAAGTACATATAATTTTTACTTACAGAATGCTTCCCAGCTCATCACTTCATCAGAGCTCTCTTTAGTACCCTGTAGGAGACCTTTCCAGGCTTTTAATAACAGCAAACAATCTTAAAGACAAAGAAAGACAGCTTCCTTATTTACTCTCACACTGTTTTTGTGTCAACCAGCAGTTTCAAAATAATAGTAATTCATATCACTGTATATGAGTTACTGGGGATTGCAGGTGAACCATGTCATAGATAAGAGAACCAGCATGATCAAGCTCTGGTCCAGAATGGATGAAATATATGCATCATCAAGCAGATGGTGCTCAGTTATTTCAAGGGTCAGCTTAGATCCAGAAATACCAGCCTTTTTAAGTTATGAAATGTCTATCTGATGACAGTTTACAGACCACAGTAGATTCCATTCAAAGCCAAAATTTGGTGTGAACCCTGTGCTCTTAGACTAAGCACCTTGAGCTAAGACACCACCTGCATGGAAACAAGCCACGCTAACTGGGACATTAGTACAGACTCAATCTCAACCCTGTTGGATCTCAACCAGTTTCAAACCCCCTAAGCCTGTGGTTGCTGACAAATTTTATAAGCAGGAGCAAACAAAATTCTGCTAAATGCAAAGTGGCCATTGTGTTGTGTAAGCATCATATTGCTCCCACCCAAATCCTATTTTTGTAAGGGTTACTACATACCCTGGCAAGGCTTTCCAGAGGGTGACATATTTTGTCTCATGATCAGACTACTACCACAGGAAGAGGTAGGTGAAAAAAAAAAATATCAACAACATGTACTGAATATCATTAATCAAAACTGGCTACCTAATGTCATTTGATTCTACAAGCATTCAACTATCAGAGGCAATAAAGCAACTAAAGGTACTTTGAGTTGACCATATATTTCATTACACAACCCTCATATTTGTCCTTTCTTCCTGTGACATCGCTAAATATGATTACACTACTCAGCATCTTCAGCTCCAGCATGTCTTCTATCAGACAGAATTTGGGTGCACCACCACTACTCCCTGTCTGTAGCATAGTGCAATTAGCACATGCTTAACAACAATCCACAAGATAATAACCCTCCCCATCATACAAAATCCCCTTGAAGCACTCATATGTGCTTTGATAATACTGTTGACTGCTCCTGAGTGCAACTTATCACAAATGCCAGCAACTACTATTTGACCAAGCAACTTTGAATCATGAGCAAGTTTACTAGGGAGAGCTCTAGCAGCTATCAAACATCTTCAAGCTTCTGTTGACACAATCAAAAGCAACAGAATTGAAAGCTGGGCAGAAGGCTGTCTCACAACAAGGGACAGGGAATCCATACTCTTTAAACCAAAATGCTAGCGATTTGGCTACAAATAAAAATAAAGCTCTTCACCAACAATCTCCTACCTTTTTCTGGGATTTAAAAAACTATCTTCTACTTTTCCACTGTTCATCTTAACACCTAGATACTGAGAGTCAAATGAAATTCCTCCAACAACTTGTATCATTTGTATCCTCAACTCACAAGCCTGGTCTGTGAAGCTTCTGTTGAATCAGTAAGAGCCCTTAGTAACAATTTTAAAAGCCACTAACAAGTCCAGCTTGAATGGGTTAATGTTTTATTCAAGAGACTACACACCCTTTGTAATCAATATGCAGAATGGCTCAAAAAAAAAAAAAAAAATTCTTAGCAAGACTCACTTCCCCTGTATGAAGCAAACTCATGCAGTCTTTTGTATCAAGTGTTACCCATTATCACATAAGGCAAGGAAAAAAAAACATGGCTTAATATAGGTTGTTCCCCCCAAGCTAAATTATGGCCTTTGCTTTTCAATTGAGACAAATTGTTTAAGAAATTGTTCTAACATCCTCTTGTCAGGTCTACACTTTCATCCCTCCGTGTGCCAAACAGACAATTATCTATGCTTAAATTGCCCTCCCTTATTTTATATTTAACCGAAGAGACAAGGAAGAGCTCATTAAACAATAAGAACTCATCATTAATTCAAGTTGAAATTTTAATCAAATTATCAGAAACACTTAAAAGCCTGCAAGGCTCCATTTCTTCTTAAACTCTTGAGAATGTGGAGCTGTCTCTCCAATGTTCCATGCTCAGCCAAAGCCCCCTCCCCTTCTCCACAGCATTGGTCATGTCTGTATATGAAGACTATCTCTGACATTAACACGAAGCACTTCCACAAGTGTCTGAGCAACCAGCAGGTCCCCTATGTACATCGGTCTGCTTTAGCACAATCTTAAAATTATATTTTAAATCCTGAGGAAACAGGATAGGTGTTCTGAACTGACACAACCTCATCAATATTTTCACATTCAATCTCGTACAAAACTGCACGTTTAAGCTACAAATTGAAAATCCAGACAAATTAGGTGCTAGGAAGATTGGACATAAAACTTACATACCTTATACCTATGAGTTGCAAGAAATGCATGCACATGTATGTTTGCATTTCTCTTTCAAAATTTAACCCTCTTCTCCTCTCATTTTTCCCCTCTCCATGTTCTTGCTAGCTCAACATCATCTGACCTATAGCTTTTGGACCCACTGAGCATCTTCTATGTTTCCTAGAAATTACTAGATTGTCAAGTCAAAAAAACCACCCTGAAGCATCCATCTCATGCTTGTAACAGCACATGATGAACAGCAGCACCATGCCTGGCAACAGAATTGTGCTCCCCCCAATTGATATTTTATGGAAAAGAAGAGCTTGCAGGGTTTGGAAACAGTGTATCACTGTGGACACAGTGCTTCAAAATTTCGATTTATGTGACCCACAGAGTTACCAAGGACAAGTAAGACCTATCAAAATATCCCTATAAACACTAGTAACTATTCTCTTTGAAGCAACTCATCAACTGCTTTCTGTAGCCCATAAAATGTTAGATGACTGTCTCAACTCAACCTGAGCCATCTAGCCACTCTGAAACATGCAGTCTTTTCACTTCATAGCTAATAATATGATCAAAGACCATGACTGAGTAATTCAGAGAAATTATTATTGAACTCCAATATCACAACTTTAGTTTTAATACATACTTAACTCTTCTCTGGCTATGAACTCCCAAAGACTGCTACGAATTTCTACTTCCTTCCCCTTCCAACAACTGCCCAAAAAACTGCCAATGTTTGGCAAGTCAGTGACAGTCATTACATACTCTGGCACCATGAAACTGACGTAGTTCAGTTTGAGAAAGGTCAAGAATTTTCTCTTTTTGAAAGTATTCAAAATGCCCCCATTTTGCCTATAAAATCTCGCTTACTAATTCCTAATAATATCAAAATTCCCTCTGATATGTTTCTTATTCTTTGCTCATAGACTGTCCAAAACCTCACACACAACTTTGACTCTTCTTCCTCAATGTTATCTGGAACTACTCAAACTGACATTTAACACACTAAAGTTTTTAAGCAGCAATCATCAGCCTTGTTTTCAGTTACATGTTACTTCAACATACTGGTTGCACTGACCCTAATTCACATAACTGTACATCTGTATCAACTAAAAAAAAAAAAAACCAACCCCAAAACCAAACAAAAGAGCAAAACACACACACAAACCCACAAAACAATAAAATCCACTATAATGAGGTGTCCTACAGTCCTGCTCCTTAAACAGTGTCTTCCTGTGGCAGGACAGAAAAATACATACTACAGAATGATGCAAAACTCCAAAATTGGTCATAAAAATACAGCTCTAGTTATTTTGGTTTGTGAAATCAAAGTTGCTCACAGTTGGGTTGTCTTTTGTTCCCCTCTAACTTACATTTTTCAACCAGCAACAATTAAAGAAAATATTCATTCCAAGGATAGCTCTATCTGTACTCAGTTATTTGTTTTCTATCAATACCCATTTGTATGTTTTTACATGTAGATAAAGTCACAGCAGTATTATGTAGTTGTTTTTATTCCACTGTGTTTTCGCAGCAAACTTAATTCTTCAATTCAGTTACATAGTAATTCTGCTTTGAACCACCTCCCAGAGCCACCCAAACATGTTTGCTAGCTTTTCCAGGGCATCTCTGGTTACTTCTTATCTCTTTGCACACACTGAGTTTACTCTGTTACGTTTTAGAAAACTGATTTTAGTGAATCACTTTTGATTATGATCTGGTATCTTCTTATAGATGCATATAGGACTGTCCACACTTCCAACATCTATTCCAACCAGTTGAAACTGAATAATGGCTATTTTCAAAGCAACTTCAAACTTGAGATTACCCCTGAAGTAATCTATTTTAAATGCAAAAAACATTGCATGTCTATCACCTATTCTATCCAGATTAAGTATACAGCTTCATAGTTACACCAAAATCTCTTTTCAATACTTTTCTCCACATTTGAAGCAGTTTTTTGCACAAACATTTATAGAGATAAATAATTTTCTTCCCAAAATCTATTGTAAACTCTAAGAAGTCTGTGTCAAACAACATCTGAGCAGGCAATGCATATTGTGAGATCCATCTTAAATGAGTCCACCGGGCTCATGAGTGAATGAGTATGAGTGAAAGACATACCTGTGGCAGCATCTAAAAAAATATTGTTCAGACCTATTATATGTCAGGACCCCTCCGGACACTACCCATTCCAACCACGTTCACTTCAATATCAATAGGAAAGCAGACAAGCATTTACCTTACTGGTTTAACTAGTCCAAGCTGGGCAAACAATGACTTAGTACCTTACAGTACATTTTTCAAGAACAGTATTCAGTAAATCTCTAAGTTCCTTTTCTACAAGGTTATAACCAATGTCCCTGTCTGGTTTTAGCACTTCTACTTTCTACCTACTCACACAAATCAACTTAGATGACCCACCCATTAATACATATGGTGGTTCCTTTGAGTAATCAACACAGGCACATACTAAGCTTTCTCTGTGAACAGGCTTTATTCAATGTTTTGTCAAATTTTCTCCTGTTGGCTACAAAACTCAATTATAAGGCAACATCCCCATCTGAGGGTCAACTTCTTCCATTCTATTTTGTCATATCATTTCACACCCAAAGCAAATCTTGTCCCGTAAGTTAAGACTACCCTCAGCAAAACCCTTCTGCACATGGTTGGTTACTACTCTGAGGAAAATAAAGTTATAAACCTAAATTCATGATTATGTCTGCAACTACCTCCAACTTCCCAAACTCATAATTCATCATCTGTCATATTTCTCACTTTAAAGAAACAAAACACACCCCAACACACATATCTATACATGTGCTTTTAATTTCTGCTAGTTAATGTCATACATAAATATTTTTATTTTATCTTAGATGATCCAGGTATTCCTAAGAACTTTAGTATATCTACTTTGTTTCTAGCTTTGCTCCTCCTTCTATAAAGTCATGGCTCAGACAAAATGTGACACTTGCACTTCATTCACTTGTCAAAGCTTAACAAATCAACAGTTTTCTATATGCTTTTGATTATTTATGTATTTAAGTGAGGCAAGTTTCAGAGCTCGCCACTTCTTCACAATCTGTTTTTTGGACAATACAACTCCCTTCTACTGAACATCATCCCTCCTCCACCACTCCATGGATATCTTTGCCTCTCACTCAGTCCTTCTCAAACCTAATGTTTGTCCTGTAACATTAGGCTTTGAAACAAGTCTACCTGAAATGAAAGTTCTCAGCATCCCTGCCCCTTCTGAAAGAAAAAAACAAAAACCTCACAGCAAACGAACTCTGCAGTTATTACAGTTCACCTTAAAGAAATGCATCTTCCATTCTGTTTTCAAAAACACTGTTAGGTCATTTAGTGGCTGTGAATTCACTGTTCTACAGCAGCTACTAATAAGAATTCAGAGAGCAACTGCACAAGCTGAAGAGGGAAAGAAGGGGGAAATTTAATCAACTTCAAGTAACTAAACCTAAGCTAAGCAAAAATGTCTTCTTAAAGCTTACCACTAGTATGATCTGGAAAATAAATAAATAAAACCATTTACTGCACAACTATTAAAGTCACTTTCAGAATCTTACATTATATTCACCTCCCCTAGAAGTAAAATTAAAATATGGATTAGCGTTTTGTTTTTTTTTTTTTAATTCTGCACACTTGTTATTTTTTCAGAGCTGTTAAGACTCAAGCACCCACAAAGATGTTTTAAAACTTTACTCAGCAGTATGTCAGTACTGTGAACATTAAGTCTGCCAATGGAAATAAAAGGCATTCAAAATCTGCACATTTTTCAGCGATGCAAATAAGCCCTCATTCTGTGCTTTAAAGAAATTACCTATTTTTAGTAAGTATTTTGAATCTTAACTAAAACTTATAAGCTTCTAACTATGCCATTTTCTGGAGAACATCACAAATTGGTATTCCTAGTGCAGTATTTAACCTTCAATTAATTTCAAAGTTATTTACTGTTTCAAGAGGAAAGCATACTGCATTATCTTCTAAGTGTATCACAGTTTTTGCCCCAAGTTTCACGTGCCCCAAAAGAACACCAAATTCTGTAACATCAATGAAAAATAATTCTAACCTGGTTTTGTTTAATCCCAAAGGTGCTTGGGGAACAGATCAAGTCTGAAATAATTCAGAGGCAATCCATTTCTAAACATTTTCCCTGAAACTTTAACACCAAGTCAGGAAATGACTTACTTGTACCTCTCTCTGTTCTTGTCTGTATTCATTTTTTCCCTTTCAACCTGGAAATATTGCTACTTTACTCATCTGTAGTGCTCCCTTAGCAAAAGCCCATACCGTGCTTATCTGCATTTATCCTGTGGTGGCTTTTTTTGCTTTCTTGCCTTAAACTGAGATGTATTCCAAACACCACAATGAAGTAACTGGTAATGAAAACAAACTTAGACTACTAGGCAGTCAAATTATATAGCAGTTATGCACCAGTTGCTGGTTTTTGGTGCATTTACTATTACACGTGAAATCACTGAGGATTAATCTAGGCAGCAATCCAAAACATCTAGGGGGGTGTTTTTACATAATTGTCATCTTTTCACACAGTCTGTCTTAAAATTGAATCTTTGGAAGAGTAACTGAAACACATATTTATATTCAATTTACTAAAGTTCTTAGTTATGGACAGTTTGCTTTTCTTTCTGTTAAGTATACACAAGCTTCTTAGTAGAATACATATTTTAGCCAAGCCAACATACAGATTCTTGAACAAGAGCATATAATCAGTAAATTTCTTTTTTGGACTTGCATATAATTTTTCTTGGGTGCTTTAAAATCACTTCTGTGTTTTGATTCTTCAGGTTTAGGACAATAATTTTATTATTGCATATAAAGATAAAATTATCTTACTAGTAACAGAAACAGTGCATAATGTTTAAAACATTAAAGTTATCAAATGCTTGTAAAACTTCATTACAAAACACATTTACTTTTTTTGAGTTTTTAGTAAGATCAGTATTCGTTCCAGCGACAAAAGCTCTTAAGAAGCTAACATTTTTGCTACAAATCCAAGCCCTAGAGCAAACTGGGAGAGGGGATTAAGTCACTCCCATTAAATGAGAATTTACCCACTCAGCAGTTATTTGCATGCTGGCTATGACAGTGCTATTGCCAGACAGGCTGTACTGTGCAATTAATACAATCTACTACTACATCCACTGCTAACATCCTAAGCAGCAGGTCAAGGAAAAGTACTAAGGATGTCCAAGTCTTTCACATCTGTCAACATGAAAAACGGCAAGTTCATCATTCCAAGACACACACCACAGCCTTGTTTTTCCCCCCCAAGTGTGGCAAAACTACCATCAACTTGTGTCATAAGACGTAAACTAATACAAGCATGATAAAAAAAAAAAAAAAAAGTGGTTGGCTTTATATAATCTCATTAAAGCTAAATTACAATCTATAGACCAAATTTAAGGAGTCTCGCACTGGAACAGAACATTTAGTAAAAGATTACAAAATTAACACTACTTACTTCTTGATTCAGAGAATCTTTAGGCCATTACTTGCTAGCAAAAACAGACAGAAGTCCTTATCCAATCTTAACTTTTGCAAGCTTTTGGTATGATCATGCAATTTCCAAGCAAAAAGCCTATTACATGACCAAGCAGGACACATTCACAGTTCTCCATCTTCATGCCAGTGGGTTTTGCTTCCCTCTCCTTTGGGGATCTACCATATAAATATACATTTGTTTCTTTTAGATCTCAAATTTAAGGCAGATTTAAAAATTGGGCATTTCATTCACTTCACTAAACTGTCTAACCTCTGTACTTGTTCTGAGCACGCTACTATGCCCCTACTCTCTCAGGCCTGGGCAACACAAAAGGGATGTACTTGCCTCCCAGCCATGGAGAGCTGCTTGCAATGATGCATGGTGCACCCACATTTAAGACACTTCCCTCTAATAGACAGTGCTTTAAAGACAGTACAGACATTATTCTAATTAAACAGCATTCAAATTGGTCTACATACATTGCATTTGATCAATAACAACCTTTTAGTTACACAACTTGGTTTCAACAATTAGAACTAGCCAATATATCATTACAGGACTGCCTGTTGCCTCTGGAGAGTACCCAATCATGTCAACAAATGACTAACTTCATTGGTATTTAAAATTTAATACTTAATTTAAACAAAGTTGTTTACATTTTCATGAAGTATAGTTAGGGGCAACTAAGCTCAGCTAACAGCTAAAGCCTGACTGAGATTATGTCAGTGTGCTGTAAAGATAATGATTTAATCAGTAGTTCTGTTACTGAAATAACATCCAAAATAACAGTTTATGTTGAACTAAACATATACCAAGTTTTTATTCACCCTTATGCTCTTGAGTTGTTTATAACAACCCTCCTGTGAGAAAGAACATCCTTGTCTTGCTTTATTGTAATAAAAAATAATTATCACCCTCTCAACAATATTATGATTCTATATATCCTGCCCACTTAATTTCCTGTTACAGACTGCTCTCCCCACCAGAAAAAAGAAAAAAAGCAAATTACTACTAGTTTATAAGTGTATTTTCCTCATTTGCTTTGTATTGCACAGTTAAAGACACAGCATTTTCCAAAGCAAGTGACATACCTGACTAAAAAAAAGAGAAAACTCTGCTTTGAATTTCAAGTAGCTGCAGCTAATCAAGCACTGTAATTTTATCACCAAGTACAGGTGTTACAGATTTTTAAAAGTTGGATTCAGATGAGAACTTGTAAGAGTTCTTGGCTTCTCCTCTAAGAAAAATAGTCTACAGATGATTAAAACAATTCATTGGTATTTTAATTCATCATCAGGCTTCACAATTAATTTTGCAGGACTAAACTGAATATAGGTTACACTGACTAGAGTATATAGTAATCTGAGCAGTCTAGAAGGTTATAGGTGCCTTTGCTTCTCCGTTATAACTTCTTTAATGGCACAGACTAAAATTTATTATAAATTATATTTATTGCTATCGTTAGAAATTACAGTATTGCAAATTATTATGATACTTATGAAATAGTAATATATATTATTTATTGTAAATACCAAGTTCCTCAATAACCAGTTAATTCAACTGTTGCAGAAAAAGTATTATTTGGCTAAGGTAAATAATACACACAGTATAAGTCCCAATATTATTATAGGGTTGTCTTATTATATTAACCCTTGGAAAGAAATCTATTTTAACATCCATGTCATGTAAAGCATTATAAATAAGTGGCATTTGTGTGCAACATCAGCTCTTTGTTATTCCAACAAATCAAATTATAAGCTCTCTTACAACTGCCTCTAGCTATGAGAGAATGGCCAGCATGGCCAGACAATTCCTCTCCAAGCTTCTTGTGGCTACTGTTACTTTCCTCTGCACCATTCCACATGTGTGAAGCCATTCATGGCCACTGGTTACATGTACTTCACCAAAAGAGAAAATGCAGGAGTGGCATTCAAACTCCAAGGAGTTTTATCTCAATGGGAGAAAAATAAAATAAAATGGAAAAACCTTGCAAATTAAAAGTGCATTGTTCATTAAAACAACTACTCTTCTGCTTTCTTCCCTGTGTAATAATTCCTCAAAGATGACCACATATTTACATATATTTACAGATTTAAGTGCCAGTACTCACAAGAAGCTCCATTCAGTCTCAGAAATCAAATTACATCCTGAAATACTGTAAGTACACACAGTAAGATTTCACAGCATATCCTTCTGGAAACTGATGTCATTCATGACTATTTCAGAATTGATTACTAGTATCAGAGCTTAAATATCAAACCCACTTCCAAGAACCATTTGAATGTCATTATTAATGGCATTGCCATATGCATACACCACCAGGCACAAGTGGTTCACCTCACTATGTCCAAATACAAAGAGGAAATTATGATAGCATTGATCCAAACTAAGTTAGACAACAACAGCTGTCTTTGCATGTAACTTTTTTTTTTCTTTACAATGAATTTATAAGCTTATTTTAAAATGAAATAACACCTTACAGCCCTTTGTTTCTATATTCACTAACAGCATCATCATCTCATTCATAAACTCCACCAACAGATGCAATAGCTTGCATATCCTTAAATGACACATTAAACAAGGCATTCTATGTTACAGCTATTATGCAAAACAGATGAGAAGCCATACTATCCTTTTGCAAATGAAAATTCATACTGAAGTCCCAAAAGTTTCCCAAGGTCAGTTACTTCAAACTGGAGTTAACTACTATGAAAGACAGGATTTGAAGAGACTAGAAATAAACCACCTTACTTTCAAAGATTAAAAAACTAATTTCAAGATTGTCTTAGACCTGAGGCTTGCTGCCCACTGTCAGGCAATCCAAGGTCACGAACACCTTCACTACTTCCATGATAACTGGCTTACTAATACTAAACTTTTCTTACATGAGGATGTTGTTTAACTCAGACTAAACTACACTGACTCTGATGTGGTAGTGGCCTCAGATTAATTAACAAGTTAACTAAATGTTTTGGTCACTATATCTTCAAAGATATTGTCAATGTAGGTAAAAACTAAATCATACACCCAGGGAGAAAAGTGTTAAAAAAGCAGATTAAGTGCTCAGAATTAATGGCGAAGGAAGAGAGAATGACACTGAAAACATATGACTACGTAAAGTTCCTATGTTCTCACATTTTCATCAGTTCTGCCTTCTCAAATTATATAGAAGAACTGGAGAAAGTTCAACAATAAGCAACAGAGATAAACAAAATGAATCCTTCTTCACAAAAAGCGGCTAACCAGAGTAGGCCTCTTCAATGTGAAAAAGCTGAAGAATGTTTATAAAGTAAGAAAGGTTTATAAAATCAAGACTGGCTTGGACAGGGCAAATTGTTTGCAAACTCTTCCAATGGAATAGATGGAGCTGTCAAACAAAACTAGAAGGTTCAAAACAGCACAAGGAGATTGTCTGTCATACTATGTGTGGTTAAAGCTATGAAACTGTCTACCATAGGATTTCCAAGATATAACATCACAGACAAGCCCCAGGGGACACTGAACAAGTCAGCAGAAAAGCAAAGCTCATACGTCACTGAAAATACAGAAATATCATTTAGCTTTGGAAGACCCAGCTGCATGCTGGGGCAACACAAAGGAGGAGCTCCACAGAGGTTTATCCTATCCTTGTGGGGCATTTTGTGGGCATCTGGTTTGGTCACCAGCAGAGGTAGGATAATGCAACAGATGCACATTTGGTTTGACCCATAGGAACAATAGTTCTTCATGTTCCTATAGCTTAAGACATTTTAGAAGATTTACATACAGGAATTTCAGCTGCTAATAACAAGTTCTGTAGTTAATAGCACCTGTTGGGATACCAACCAAACACCATAACATGACATACGTAGTATTCTGTGATAATTTGTGTCTACAGTTTATCATCTAGAATGAAGGGTGACCAAAAGACTGATTTAGTCATTTCACTATTACCTGGGATACATGTTTGTGCTACGGTACTCAAGTTAGAAGAACTCCTCTCAATTGAGTGTTCATAATTAATATGAAAGCAATGTGTGGTCTTTTATCCATATGAACTTATTAGTCAAATTAAGCAACTAGGGATAAGTGAAACTTTTGAAAGGGACAACATTGAATTATTGGCAACCTGTAACTGAACTTAAACCAGGGGAGAGGCAGAATTCAGTCTGAGCAGACATTCCCACCAGAGCTCTGTATATTCCATAAAACCTCTTCCGAGGTCTCTTGCTTGGTATCAACACACATCTCAGTAGCTCTGTCACCAAGGGACTTCTGCCCTTGTAGCACTGACTGCAAAATGGAGTGGTAGTGTGGGAAAGAGGCTGTATTAGGAGAGAAGAAAATTACCCCACAAATATTCCCTCTCCTCTTTTTCTTCCAGACACAACTCCAAATATAGCAATTCTGACTCTGTAGGGAGTGTTTTCAATCATGCCTGACAATTTTGATTTTATGAATGGTCTATTAACAGTCACAAAAATGGCTACAACTCCTTACAAGTATCCACCAGAGGAGAGAAAAATGCACTGAAGTTTAGGACACCAGGAGCCAGACAAGGAAAACAGAATATACTGCAGACTGAGGTACCCTTTCCAGGTCACAGATTTCTTTAATACCTAAGCACACCTTAGAAATACTGTCTCACTTTTTCTGAACAAAGACATGTCGTAATAGACCAGGTGAGAGTATGTTCTCTTCTGAAGATCCAGGCATGTTAATCCATACAAGCCACTTTCCCTGAGAGGTCACAGACTGACTTCCAGTCGCAACATCTTCCCTTCCCTTAGGAGGGAAAAGGCAAACACATGCCAGAAGTTCCTTGTCACCTCAAATTGTAACTGTGCTGTTAGACAACACACACAGAGTCCTGGTTGAGTTACACAAACAGGTTTATGAAACCAACAGCTCAAGCTGTAAATGTAACTAAGGAAAGCAAAGTTAAATTGAATTCTTTCCTGTAACAAAATTTTCTCTCTCCGTTCATACATGTTCCTTCACACCTCTGATGCTGGGATGAAAAAATGATGCCATTTTTATTCCAAAAATCATTGGTAATATTGTCATCTTAAACATAATAAACATTCTTTTCACAAATGGTATTAAGTGATACTCACTAATCTAAAATTCAAACCAAGCCTACTAATACATTTATCAAATACCCACTACGTC
Organism: Athene cunicularia; assembly: GCF_003259725.1. Classification (NCBI taxonomy): domain Eukaryota; kingdom Metazoa; phylum Chordata; class Aves; order Strigiformes; family Strigidae; genus Athene; species Athene cunicularia. The sequence goes on from NW_020799095.1 coordinate 74,288,564, forward strand.
ACACCAGTACTTTAGCCTCCCTCTCAAGAAATGAAGCTGTACAACCAGATCTGCTTAGAGTTGACAGATTAGGGTTAAAGTCCAGTAGGAAACAGATGGTTGCTGGTTGTTGATGTATCAATGTACAGGCACGGAAAGAACTGCTAGAGGACCAAGGTCTGCATTATCCCCCAGCAAAAATATGTCACTATTAAGGTACCAAACACAAGGTAGCAAGGCATATATTACAGACAAATTCAAAAGATGCACATGTATTGGCAAGAATGTATATAATTCTGACTGGGCAGGTAATCTTATTGATGGCACCAAAGACTTTGACAATTTTTCAAACTCAACGCTAAGTCTTTTTATATTAGAACCTAAATATGAAACTTACACCTGCAGCTTTGAGGGACTGGAGGACTTGTTTATAGTCACCACTTCAGGCGTTAGAGATTAACTTTTTGTAAAAGTTTTTCTAATTTCATGTGATAGTGTCAATTTATGATTCATGATAGACAAAAAAATAAGGTGCCTTACTCATCTGCCAGACCTTACCATCTCTCCAGACAAGTCTGCTAAAGCAAGTGAATTCATTCATAGGAGGTCTTAGAAAATTAAAATTTTCACCTTAGCCTCCCGTCACCCCCTCCTGAGCAAGGCAAACACACTCAACACCAGAAGAACAGAGGTCTTGTAAGTTTTTTTAAGTTGGCAGCAGCCCTTAAACAACCAGTATCTCAACAAATCCTTACTGCCAGCAGTGACCTTCACTAAGCCCTTCAGCACATCTTCAGTAAGTACAAGGGCTCCACATTAGGACTTTTAATCAGAATTGATCAATGTGGCCTACATCTTCCAATGTTACTTCTCTTCTGCAGTTATCCTGACATGCTCCTGCTCCAGAAGCCACCCACAGAGATGACAAATGGGAGTGCTGGCACCTCCACCTAAGCACAAGCTTTCAAACCCATAACCCAGTAACAGTTGGATCGAGCTACAATGATGCTACAATCAAGCATTTGAGAATTCAGAAAATATTCTTCCCAGATAACCCTAGTACAGAGATGAAAATTCTGGCAGGTGGGGCAAGGAAGTCAAATCTAGCTAGGCTACTTTGAGCTCTGTCTTACACTGATGCCAGGCCAATTAGTAGCATTCAACTCCAATATTTATTCAAATATTAGGAGTCAACAATTTATGCCTATCAGAAGGGGTGCAGTATCTGACACACAGTTCACATGCCTGCTCCTGGCTGTCATCTTCCTAAAGCATTTATTTTTGTCTTTGAGCAGCTCTACAGAGAAACAAGTTGCCATTTCCAATACACACAGGACTGGGAAGTGTATGGCTCTGTTCCCATTCATGACTCAACCACGTTTTCTCTAGGAGTGACTGTGTGGAGGAAGAAAACACCTTCAAATCCAGTCACATGAGGTAGAGAGGAACCTTGAATTTCTGTCCCTCTTTGGAGTATTAGTGACCAATTTGTGCTTTTTAGACATGCAGAACTCTTCAAAAGTTGAAGCACGGGTCCCAGTCAAAACTGGGACCTGCATTAGAGTGGTGCTGACAGGTAATTTAAGTGCCTTGCCACAGAAGAAAGCAAACTGCAACAGCTGCTGTGCCACATGCAGCACCAAGCCCCTCATCTCATAGCTATAACTTGAGCAGCCATATCTTCCCTTCCTTCAGCTCTCCAAGTCCTTGCAGTCCCAGGACTACTTTGATATCAAGAAAGGTTAACTGCCCTTGTTCTGAAGCACAATCCACTTCTTTAGAGTGATTATTCAATTCACACAGTAAATGAACTCTCTGTCACTGTAAAGTCTTTGTTACTTCATGAGAGCATCTGCTGAGTTTCAAGACTTACCTGCTGGCCCTCTTCGGCTGAGCCTACATGAGCTTGCTGCACAGCACAATAGAAGAGGGTCAGTACAGCAAAACTGTGGGGCAGAAGCCTCAATGGCCAAACTACATGTTTTGCAGGAAGTTTTACTTTTGAGTGGCTGTTGTCTGGTTCTGTGCATTAATATTTATTTTTAACTAGAACATGTCTTCCAATTCCATTTCATCTGAAAGGAATTCTATTTGTGCACCTGAGATGCTCCACAAGGAAGAGCATAAAACTGTAATATAGGACAATCAAGAGATGTGCTTCAGAAGCACACTTTGATCTGAACTAAATTGCCAATGGAAACAGACATTAAAAAGCTCTACATACCCCAACAGATTACATGTCATTCCAGGCCTACAGAATGCAAGGTAGAGGCACCATCCTTCCCCTACTTTCTGTCCACTGAAGAAACTTTCTGGCCATGACATCGTATCACTGAGATTCAAACAATATGCACATGCTTTAAGGTTTGGGCAGGTAAAAGTATCGCATCTACGGTTATGTGATCTATGGAACAATGTCGTTTGAAGCTTTGTGTTATGATCCAGCTATTGTAAAATACAGCACCAAAAAATAGTTTTTCAGTGGTATAAATTACAGTACCAAAATTAGTTTCTTAGTGTATGATGAAGCCAGGTGCTAGAACAAAGCAAGTCACCCCATCACAGAGAGCCCCACTGATTTGGAAGCAGTGTCTATCTTACAGTCCTCCAGTGGAGTAAGATGGTACTGACCTGAATAGCAAACAGTAAAGCAGACAGTTTTGAAAGCTTGCCTTTCCACCACAGAAATGCAAATCTAAAAAAGCAAACAAATCTTGCACATTAAGATAGATTGCTCTGTCTTCTCCTTACTGTACTGCATATACAGTTTGTGCATGTGCTACTGCAGTTATTTTTGGCAAAGGTCACATCAAGATGGCAATCTGATTCAGCTAGGGATTTCCTCAAATTGGAGGCACCTGGAAGTTGTTTTTATCTTCCAAGACTGGCATCTAGAATGTTCTTAACTTTAGAAACAGGCTACACAAATCTGAATTTTCATGCCACAGAAATAGAAAGGAAGCCACAATCTCTCTTATGAGAAAGCCACAATCGAAACAGTTCCCAAGGGAAAACTGTAATCACGAAGGTATTTTTCCCTCATTTTAATTTTCAATTTCAGCCAGCAACAGCAGAACAAAATGGACATGTTAGACAAGGCCATTAGAAAGCCAGTCTCTTCTTTATGAAAACTTACCAGGTCAAGTTACATGCAGTGTTTTTCCTCATACTAAGACAAGTGTTTATTTTCCTTTTAATAGCCTTCATTCAGTTTACTTATTCTTTCTTTCATGCACAGAGCTCCGGACATTTCAGCAGAGTGGTAAACCAGTGAATACCTTGAACTAAAATAATCATCAATTTTTTTTCTAACTGCACATAAACTATTGCAAGTTCAATGACAGCCTTGTTGCTGCTGACAAAAAGGTCAGAAATGGAATAAGCAAGAGCAGTTTCAGAGAGGTGCAGTTGCTGGGTGACTTTGTAAAGGAAGGCCCTAAAGTTATCTATCCCTGTTAATTATCATTTGGGGACAGACATCGATTATCTGTGCAAACACAGAAAAGGACAGTGAAGCTTTTGAAAAGCAGCAGCGAGGCAAATAAGCAATTATTGATTCATGTGTTTGCCAAACATTTTCACCCACTCATAACAAGGAGAGTTTAAGAGGATTTTCACTACATAGTTAGTAATAACAGCGACAGCCTCTCCAACTCATAAAAGGGAAGTCAGAACATAAGCCAGATGCAGAACTCCAACAAACACTGATTCACAGCTCCAGTCACACTCAAAGTCACATATGAAATGAGCAATTCAGCCATCCAATAAGCCAAGAAGGGGAAAGAGAGGGCAATTATGTCTCTGTTCAACAGAGCATCATTTAAAGTATTCCTTCTGATTCAGCACCAACCCTTGTGATCAGTATTCTTGGCCTACCATCAATGAATTTAATTATACAATTATTGGAAAAAACACAGCGCTCTCCCTTCCTTGCTTGCCCACAACTAGTCCAATACAAGTCACAGAAATTAGTCAGAAAGAACATGTAGAGTAACAACCTCCAATTTACTTCTGAAGTTCAAGTCACAGAAATGCCTGGATATTAGCTCAAGCATTAGTAAAAATTAGGTGTTTCCTTTGAGCAAAAAGATCCTAATCTTCTGTATTAAGTGATACAACATGAGGGACCATGAAAGCTATCGTGGAGTTCCTTAACACCCATCAGTTATTTACTTGACATTCATCTGGGCTACGTAACTGACAGCTGTATGTCCATGTAATCCAGCAGTTTTGCCTGACTGTTGGATCTTCCTTCCCTGTCAAGGTTCCAAAGTCAAGCTGAGCTTCAGCTCCTCCCTAGTTCTGACTTCAAGTTCCACATGCATCTAGTATGCTTTAACAGCTCTGCTAACAAATAGACTTGATATCCCACAGCCAATGCCTGGTTAACACTTTACTTTTTTTTTTTTTTTTTTTTCCTACTTTAAACAACTGCAGGGGTAACCAATTAATACTGATACTATAGCAATAAGCAAAGTTCCTACCATTCAAGCTGATATAAGTGTATTTTAAAGACAATGTTCTTAAACAGGAAGGAATTCAATACAAAGGAAAGAACGGGGCCTTAGCCACGTTAAAACAATATTGTTCTACCACAGACTGACGCATTAGTCACTGGTTTTGGAACCAGATGCCCTCTTCCCTTTGTGCCATCTTTACCCTTTTCGCTCATGTATTTGGGAGCTGGTGGAGGGGAGAGGGAGCACAAGAAGGCAGCAAGTAAGGAAGTTATGGCTCTCTTCTTTCAACTTGTGCCATCTTCAACACACAAAATAATTATTTGCCTTTGTTGTTACAAAGTGAAAACAAGAAGCAAGATCCAACAGTCACAATACTTGAACATAATAAGGATATGCCTCATTTTCAAAGCTGACCATTTCAGAAGGCTTTTGAAAGAGAAAATGTTCTTTCCAATACCCACATGGCACTATCAGTCCCAAGTGGCAATTAATTTTGGATCCTGACTGATACCCTAATGTTCCAAGTATATCAGCTACACATTAAGCAAAGGACTTCCTTCATTAAAGGGCAGGAATTTAATTGAGGCTATATTCAAATATGTCTCTGAAAGCTTAAGGGAAAGGCAGAGCTGTGTAGCTAAAAATGTTTTAAAGAACACACGTATGACCTCTTTCTCCTCAGGAATTCAAGTTGTGTAGCCTACATTCAACTCTCTTCAACACATAGGAACCAGTCAGACCACAGGTTCCCTGTAATAAGCACAGCAAAGTCCGGCATACAGCTACTGCTTTAAGGAAAAAATTTCATAGAATCATAGAATGTTTTGGGCTGGAAGGGCCCTTCTGGATTATCTAGTTCCAACTGCTCTGCTATGGGCAGGGACACCTTCCAATGGATCAGGTTGCTCAAAGCCCCGTCCAACCTGGCCTTGAACACTGCCAGGGAGGGGGCAGCCACAGCTTCTCTGGGCAACCTGTTCCAGCATCCCACCACCCTTGTAGTGAAGAATTTCTTCCTGATATCTAATCTTGAATCTACCCCCTTTCAGTTTAAAGACATTACCCCTCATCCTATCGCTCCATCAGTTCTAGGAAGTAGGGAAATAGGAGAACAACCACAGATATCCAAAGAGACAGAAAAAAGCGCAGTATTATCAAACAGCAAGCCTCAGCAGAACTTGATTAGCCATTTCTAGCCTTAGAAACAACTACAACTTAAAAGTCAGACCAGAACATGTTCACAGGGAGGAGAACCACTGGCAGCACAAGACATGCAACAGTATATATTTTCACGTTTTGTATTTAAGTAGGCTCTTAAGAACTTCTGTGATCCTGTTTAAAACTGCCTTATGTTTGCTATTAATTACTACCCTCATACTTTTGTTACTTCTTATCAGTATGGCTCTTCTGTTGCAGCATTTTTAGGTCTAGTTTTTCCAACTGTACATAAACACAAGCTTCTTTCTATCTGTCCTTCCGTTCCACTAACCATTTTTTCCACTCCCACCTTTATAGGATGCCATTACTAAACCTCCCTTTGCAAGACCAATTTTAAAGGAAAATATAAAATTACCTCACTAATACATATCTTTATAAAACTTACTTTTTTAATTAAGAACCATTTTCAAGATATCAGCCAATTACTAATTTTATACATTTGGCTAACTGACAATTTCTTCCACCAGCTTGAAATGTCACAGTACTGATTTTTATTTTAAGACGTGGACCAAAATACTTTCAGTGGACTAAGAACTCTGACCAAATAAGCCACAAAAGCAGTACACCTAACAGTAACACCGTGGTTAAATAAGGCAGAGAACAAAATGTATCAGTCGTGGTTTGTTTGTTTCTTATGGCAATTTATTCCTAATTTTAGACACTTGAATGCTGTTAACACAAGATAAACTGCACAGATAGCAACTACTGAAGTAGATGTTATTTGAAAAAATAACTTAACCACACTCACTTTCTGTGCTAAACTGAAGCCAGTTATAAGCATTTTAAATATCACGGAGAATGACAATTCTAATTGCATACTGCAGGATTAGATCCAAGATTGCTGTCAAAGCAACATCTCAGAATACGTTAATTTTGAAATTACTGTTAGCCCAAGAAGTAAACTCTAGTTAGCTCTTTTTTTCTTAACTTCAATTCAGTTTTTCAGCTCTATGAACTGCCCTTTATGGAAACCTATATTTACATTAGCTCTTCCTTCAACATACTTTACTAGAAGGCAACAATCAAATTGAGGGTGATTTAGCTGTCTCTTTATAGATTCAATACATCTCTCACTACCTCACAAAGAACAACTTTTGACCACAAAGAAGAAAAAGTTCCTGGGAAGAAGTCAGCCTGAAATCAGTCACGGTTCTTTTTTATTCAAGAGCATACATTCGCTGATGCAGGAGGTTTTGATCAGCCTCCTTAAGCGAGGAGACTATGAGCAAAATAACCACCAATATTTCCAAATAGCTTTATTTTCCTACAGCTATGACATTTCTCTAATTAAAAGACGTGATTAGTAATCTCATCTGAACACAACAAGATGATTACCTAAAGTTCAACAAATCTCTTGAGATCAGTACAGGCTCTTACACATATCCTCTGCAGTATTTCTGCCAGATCAGAGGCTAGAGTGAGAGGACTAACCACAAACCTGTTTATGTGCTGGGGTCCTTGTGGAGCTAAGACTGTATCAGTGACCTCCTGGAACAACTGAGCTGCTCTTTCCACAGAAACCTCAGTAATACATTTCTACTGTGACTGGTAGGAATTTAAGGAAGAGTGTTATGGAAAAAGATACTCTTAAGGTACAAACAGGTTAAGAGTAACTTTTTCTTGAGTTATGTCATCAAGATCATACTTTGCAGTACAAAATTAAGGAATTCTATGCAAGTTCCTTTTCTGCTTCTTGCTCTTCAGGGAATAAAGAAACTTTAGACCTGTCTAGGGCAGGGCCTATTAACACCTCATGTCTCCGATTTGAGCACATTATCCCTGTAAAGCAAATATCTGAGCAGCATGGTACATAAAAAGGCAACCTACCTCTCTGTTCCTTTCAAGGGTCAGTTCTCTCCACTATTGCACTGCACTTGCACTCTCAAGTACTCTATCAGATATAGATACCCATTACATTCCTCCCATTCTTCTGCCTAGGCTTGTCTTTCTCGTGCTCTGCTTTAAAACAAGGAAACCTTCCTTTTGGTCTTGAAATCTGTAGTTGCTTCAGGGAAACAAGACATTTTCTGCAAAATGGCCTGTGAAAATGCAGGCTCCTTCACATCTATTAATCTGCCTATGAAATGTTAGTTTTAAGTATTACTATAAGACCTTAACCACAAAAGAGACAGCAGCTTTTACAGTAGGTAGACAGCATGGCAATTTCCAGTATTTCTATAAGCAAACTGACCCTCACCTGAATTCTGTCAGTTATCTTCTCCTTCCTCGACTTCCACTTCCATCCTTCATCATCTTAGATATGCTCTTGCCTGCCCCTAAGCCAAGTACTGCTGCTTTCTCAAAGGCTATGTCTTATATCAGCACCAAACATACCTACTTGACCAGAACCAAGACAAGGACAGCAGAGCTTATTCTCCAGAGCTCTACTTCAACTACCACACGTTCAACAATTTGCACAGAAGTTCTGCCTCACTGGTTAGAAACTGTTCAACTGGTCCCCAGCACAAGCAACTGTTTTGCTCACTTCTCCCTACCTTTCCCCATGATATCAACAGCACAACTGAAACACCAATTTTGACTCGGATCCTGGCCTTATCCTCAACTTTTCGAAAGGAATGGATGTTTGGATGAGAAGTGTGCCACTTAAATAGAATTAATTCATTCTTGGTTTTAATGGGGATGGTAATACTGCCCTTATGCTGTTTGCTGTTCAAAAGCTAAGAGAATCAATTTTGGAAACAAATAAATATTGAAGTTTTAAATATAACACTTAACATTTCCAGATGTCTGTAACCTTTGACATGCAACTCCACTGTGAAGATAGAAGGTTATTTTGTCTCTGATAATTAGCTACCTTCCTAGTCACTTTTCAATAAAGAATCCACTCCATTGCATTAAGAGATGTAGCTTACTATGGAAACAGTTATTTCACATATTCAGCCAAATTCTATTCCACAAAACAGAAGGAATGTGACTTTTACACAGTAATGTAATTCCTTCCTATCCTGAGGAAAGGCACCCCTTCATCTCCATTTGGGTCCTTTCTCACAGGTTACATGACAGCTCAGTTCAGAAAGCTTGTTAATAAAACAGCAATTTTACTACTTGTGTGCTTAATACACCCCACATAGCTGGCAAAAAAAATAGTGTAGTAACTTCAGTCAATAATCAATACATATTTTTAATTAAGTCTTTCAGTGTAATTTACTCTTCTATGGGGGTTTTGCAAGTGAAACTTAGCCTATTATGCTCTGGAAAGCTTCCCTCACCTGAACACACTTTGTCTTCTAGATCCTAATTATATCTAAGCTTATGAAAAGATAATTTAGCATTTGGTTCCTTTTTCCTCCTTAATATTTGACAATTTCTACATCTTGCTTCATTTAGTTTTTACTAGCATGGCAGAACTAACATGACGCTCAAGTGACACAAATCAAACCCTAAGAAATTTAACAGTGGAGTGTACTCAGGTTGTTTGTCCAAAAAAGAAAAAAAGTCTCCAAGTACTTAATTTGTGTTTGAAGAGATGCTTTCCTCAATATGTCTATGTAATAAAGCAGTTTACACATCCACCTTGCTTGATACTATATAGTGAATTAATGCATTTCTACTCCCAAAATAACTCTGATATAACACAGTAATCCAGTGCAGTCTGGTAAAACCAATATCATCTACTGTCATTCACTAAGGCATTTAATGAAAACTTTACATAAATGCTAAAGAACAACTTAATTGGCCTAAGACCAGGCTTGACTGAAGATGTCACAAAAAACACTCAAAAACTAGGTAATGCAGCATTAAGGATGCCTGTGCAACCCCTATTTGTCAGTGTAGCACACATGATATTCAAAACTATGCAGTGCTTTTCCATAGGACACCCTACTTATCTCTATACACATAATAGACCTCCTGCGGAGATGAACACTGATGCCTAGTGACTGAGCTTACTGTCTCTTGGCCCTCTGTCTTTTACTGAGGAAAATTAACAAAAGAAGGGATCACAGAAGTGAGGACCACAATTGAAACAGTAAAAAGCCACTCTGGAAAAAAGATGGCTATCCCTCCTCTAACACTCACCTCTCCTGTGGTTAGGCAAGTCTCATTAGACTAGAACCCAAACCAGCCAGTTTTGCACCCCACCTCTAAAGCTTTGTAGCAGAACAGAAGCCAGAACAAAAAGTATTAGCAAAGGAGGCAAGTGGGAGTGAGATTCCTACCCCAAGTACTGAAAACACTCCACAAAAACAAATTAAAGCCTAGAATACGGTGTTGGCTGCTCAAGACCACAAAAAAACTTCCTCTTATTGTCTGCTATATCAACATTTATAAAAGCTGCAGCATATGCACAAAAGGGAATCGAGCAGGCAGCCCACACAACTTAAAGGCTGCCCATTAAGTGCTCTGCCTTAGTATCAAGGTATATTCATCCTTACCTTCCCACACTCAAATGCAGGGCTCTGCCACTTCCTTTTCACTGCCTAGAGGCCATCTACAGAATTATGGAGAGCAGCACCTTCTTGCTCTTTGAACCCACTCTCGTTGTCTCAGTGGACATGAACTGCAAGTCACATCCTGCTCAGATTCTATGTCATGAACTTGCCTACAAGCAGAAACATCACAGATTAAATAGCTGCCTAGCTAATCCACCAGTCTTTCAAAGGTTTTCACAGATTTAACTTTCTAACAGTGGATTAACACAGTGAGGACGGCAACATGGACAAATCCACTCCAAAAGCATACTTTAGAAAAATGAGATTTTAAAAACAGTAGTTCTCACACTTTGCTATATAACAATATATTCCAAAAATACAGACTTTAAATTAGTATATTGTTATATACCCATGACTGTAGGTAGTCAGGTCATTTTGCTACAAACTGTTCATCACTTTAACAGATAAATTGCTGATTGGAACAAATACTATTTTAGTAATCAAAGATACCAGATTTGTTCAAAACCACCTTGCAAAAACATTCTCAGGCTCCTCTAGAAAACCAAACAAAAATAAAAAGCAAACAAGAGCACAAATATTTATACATCTGCCAAGCAAACATTCTACAGCAGGCAATAGAGTAAGAAAAGGGAAGGTATTAAATATAAAAACTAACCCTTCCATCTTGGGAGGTGAAGACAGCTATTGCTTGAAGTTAATCTAATCAATGCTACTATTTTTACCCATAATTCCTTATTGCATTTACTATATCTGTAAATACATGTATTTTAATAGTAACATTTGTTTTTCCGACAAAGTCAAAGCATTAACTATACGTATTTCACCTCTTCAATGCAAAGCTTAGAAGTAGGTATAGCATCATTAAAGATCTGCTCTTTGCTGGCACCTGGCAAGCACTAAACCACAGGGATTCACTTGTGCTGGCCTGTTTCACGGGACTAGAAAAGTCCCGTTTTTAGTTAGAAGCATTGGGTGGGTTGCCCCCAGCTTCCCCAAAAAATGTACAGTGTTGCTCCAGGGAGAAACAAAGAAAATTTGCTTATCTTGATTTTCATGGCACTACCACTGTCATCTAAGGACAGTAATGTAGAACACTCTCATGTATGAAGAGTTTTTCCAATGTTCTCTTCCATTACACAACTTCTAAACACTTGAACAAGCTTATTTTTCCTTTACTACAAAGGAAAGCTGATAGCTTCCAAACTAGGGTTTGTGGCAGGGCAGAAGGCAAACCTTTTTGGACAACCAAACATCCATCCTTAAACGTTGAGGTTATCATGGCTTTTTACATACGTGTCAGAGGCAAATTTACTTTTTGAAGCAGCTGGGGAAAAAAGTTACTTCTCTTTTTTTAACCTCACAGATACCGGTTTTAATAGCTTAAAACTTTTGTTCAGTAGAGTCAGCAGAAACCATTTCCACAGAGAAGTTCTTCAAAACAAACAAAACAAAACACTCCAACCCACAATCCACTTTTGCAGGGAGTTAAACTGTGTTACAACAACAATCATCAAGAGATGGTCAGACTTCTCAGCGCTGCCTATTTAAGGCACCAGAAAGCCACCTCACAAGGCCTGACACAAGCCTTCACCTGAAGTTGTCCACTATAATGCTTACTGCAAAAAAAACCCAGAAAGGGTTACACTACTCAGTTATGTAAATCACAGAGGTTCAATTTTAGATTTATATTTAGTTCTTCAATTCCCACCCAGAGTTCAACTCAGTAAACGGATCTATTTTTAGCTTTTGACTCTTTTGGACATTTCCTTCCTTCATCTGTGTAAATGCGTCACAGCTTCTCAAATGTTTCCCTTTGGCTAGGGAAGGATGCATCTGATTCCAAGCTTTACAAAAAAAAGTTAACACACAAGTGGTTATTGTTGGCTGAGTTGTACCCTTATTCTGAGCTAAGGACAGGCAAATTTGACTTTAATCCTCACACTGTACTACAAAATATATCGTTCTTTCTGCACTGATAGGTAATGGCACGTCATGGTGGTCCTCTACAAGGATCACCACTAGCCAAACCATTTTTTATCACTTTCTTATAAGCAGGCTTGACCTGGCTCTGCTGCCTTGATAATTCAACAGACAAACAGTAGAATTTTCTCATAATGGGAACAGAAATGAAGTACACATTTCTAATCTTCTGCTCAGCTACCAATCCAAGAAATTCAGTCAAGTGAGTGTCCTTGTTTTCCTCCCACTACATTTGGAAAGACTGGTCTCTTAATTGTTATTTATTTAACATAAAGCATTAACAAGTCAGTCAACAAGTTACTAGATAAACCACTATGGCTGACCTCATCTTTCCATCTGAAAAGGTGCCACTGTCCTAACAAATTTTAGTTTGGCTTGCCTTTGTTGTCCTTACAGAAGCCTAGCTCACATAATCAATCCCCTGTCAGTTAAGCAATGAACAGCACTGATTTACTCTTTGAACTTCACAAGCCATGGCAAGTTCAAGTCTAACAACTATCCTTAACTGCAGAAAACAAGTACTTGAGGCACACAAAGTGTGACTTTAAGCTGCGCAAAGCAAGAGCATAAGCTACTGCTGTGATTGGCCCATTTCCATTTTTTTAGGACCAATCTGATGTGCAATATACAACCAAAATGGAGTTCCTAGCTAACATAAATAAAGCAAATAAATAAATGAAGACAGGGATAAATGCTTAGAGATTAAAGTTTTATTTTTTAAAAAAACAAAGTCATGACTTTTCAGTTTCTTTAGCAGAGAACTCATACCCTATTTTACCTCCTACAGTAACAGACAGTAGGCCTCTAAAGGTGGAGTTTGACATCATTTTATGTCTGATCTTCACTGCACTACATACTATCAGCTTTTGCATAGAATAGCACAATTTAGTCAACTTTTATTTCAATTCACCTTTATTTGCTGACAGCTTTCTACCTTTATTCTGTGCCTTCAGCTCCAGATATCTATTCCTCTAATTCCATAGGAATTCTGAAAGGCCAACACATTTCAACCTTAGCCCAAATTTTTTAGAAGAGTGTGGAGCATTTTTATGATCTCAGAAAATGATACCATCATTGCACTCAATTCTGCATAACCCAACATGTCCAAAAGTTAGTGGCATGATAAATATTTGGAAAGTGAAGGACTTATTACCTTAATGCTAGCAGAAAATTCTATCCAGTAGTGTACAGCCAAGTCTACACAACAGGGACAGCAAAGTCCATTGTGTTGCATAAGAGGTTAGCCAAGTAATACTTATTTAAACACTCCATTTCTTCTAACTCACTTCTTGGGATGTTCTTGATGTATTCTCCTGCTGTTCTTGTTCTATCCTCCCCTTTATTATCTGGGCCAAGTTTTAAGAAACATCACCTCATTTCATCCCAACATTTAACATCCGCTTGGGCTCTGAAAACAAGCAGTCCCCAAGACTTCAATGTTCAAGACTTCTTTTTTCAAGAAATCTCAGCAATAACATTTCTCATTGTTTGACACCAGCTATGTGACTATCACAAAGCTTAGTGAAAAGCCTTTGACCAAATGCCTTGACAAAGTATCTCATAAGGCTGCAGGTATTATTGATGTCCAAAAGTGCAGGAATTCAGTATGAAATCTGAAGGGTTTGGGTTTTAATTCACTATTTTATGCAAGAAGTGAGGTACAGACTACATTAAAACAAGCGGATATTTAACATGTCCTTGTAAGCCCTACTGCCTACAGTATATTTCCCTGTTCATTTTTAGCACTTTGGAAATCTCACTTCACTATGACCCCAGACCCCCAGCCTCTAATTGCCAAATATTATGTATGAAGCTAACCACAAAAATCGCTACTAGTTGTTTACACAGTCTGTAGACACCTCACAAATAACTATTACTGCTCATACGTGCACTAAAACTACAAGGAAACATGAGTAATTATGCTCCGGGTAGTTTCACAGACAACTACAGCGCATTGGGATTACTCAGAATAGCCCCTAATGCTTTCTCCAACTTTTTGTTAAAAAGATTCATTGTGCAAACTGAGTTTTCTAAACTACACAGAATACTTAGTTTGACAGTATACAAATGCACACATGTATCCCCGTGCACACTGGTAAAACAAACCTTTCTGAATCTCAGCCGCATGTTCTGACTCTGTTATACAATCCAGTAACATTGAACTGACTTACATAGATTTGCAGGAATTATCTAAACGCTCTGTTGAATTACTATACTATAAAACATATCAAACAAAGCAAACTACTGGCATATTTTGAGTGCTGGAAACCTACGCTTTTCTTCCTATCATTTACATCTTGCTTCCTTATTATCTTAGGCCCTGGGAGACGGAAAACTTACGGAATTTTCTCATCTCTCTGTAAAGACTCCTTTTTCCTCTTAAGAAAAAAACACATCATAACTACAAAACAGTAATACTGGTTTCAGTTCTTCCATAATGCCAGGTTATGAAACATCACATTCAAAGTACCAGCAAGATACACAGCTTGGAACTGCTTAGTAGGAAATCCTGTTACATATTTACAGTGTTTTTTATTAACCGGTGCTACAGACACTTACACACAGCAACAGCAGTGACACAGGAGATGAAACAAATTTTACTAAATTATTTGAGAAGACTCCATTCCACAACTTTTGGAAACAACCTCCTTTTTTAAACAAATGCAAAGACCGTAGGCTATCTCCTCCTCCTCTGTGTAACCACAAAAGGCTGGGATCAACAGCTCCAGTTTCAGATGAGTTAGAGCAGCTAGTTGGCAGAGAATCCACTTGGAAAGGGCTTTGCATCTTTAAAGCTGAGTTCTGACACTCAGACTGTTTGGTGAAACTTTGTGGACACAACTCATTTATGACCCTCCTCTTTGTATATCAATATAACAACCTACTCCAGAGGCTGAAGATCAGATGCTTTAATGTACTGTAGCGTCTACTGCTAAAAGCACTTGAGCTCTTGTCATTTCAATACCTCCTCCTCACTACTGGGTAAGTGATCTGTTTTCTCAAAACAGCAGTATCCTTCCTGAAGGAATATGACTCAGCTTTGCAGATCATCAGTATTACTTCACCGGGAGTCTACTTTCTGATTTCGCTGCACCAAGAAAATGTTAAGTTAAACAAAGATCCTTCTCCAAATCAAGCAAATTTCTTTATGAGAACAACAAAGTAGATGCAACTATTTTAGTCATTAGACTTAAAATAGCCTGCTATGCCCTTCAATGTTTTTTTTATTTTACCCAGTAGCTTTTTTTTTAAGATTAGACTTGGTTCTCACCAACATCAAGCAGAAAAATTAGCTTCCTTTGTTCTCATTATAATCATCATCCACTTTCAGAAGCATATCCCTCAACCATCAGTGCATTTCCAAAGTTTCAACGTGGCTTACCACTTTTGCTGACCACAAACAGCTATTTCAGTGATCTCACCTCCTTCTTCAAGCTGCAGACAAAAAATCACAATGCAGTTTCACCCTATTAATAAACTGACCTAATCTAGTCTGCATCTAAATAGGCCCATTTGTTGACACTAGAATATTTTTTTAAATTAAAGAGTAGAGCAATATTAACATTTTCTCTTTATAGAGAGGTAGAGGAAGTCCTTCCAGCCTTCATTCAGATTTTATTTACCTAGATGGTCATTTTACATGAAAAAGCTTTTGGAAGCCTCATGATACTTTAGGTTGAAATTTCATACCTGTTTCTGCTACGTTGCTGTGGGATACGTTTAACTGGAGAGAAACCACTTGTTTAAGAAATGTTTACTACCCATCTTATCCACGCAGAGACCAAGCTCCACAATTAGTGAAAGCCTCAGCTGCACCAAATCTCTTCCTATTTGTATCAGCTCCCTTCTGAGCACATCAGCACTTCATGCCAGCTCAAACGTACTCCTCTCAAGAATAGGCCTGGCTTTTCTCTAACTCTCATTTACCTTCCACTCCAAACATGCATTTAGTTTTTCAACTGTCAGCTACCACAGATGTTTCAAGTAATTCTCTGTCCCCTCTTAGAAATATTCATGACTTTTGCCTCCAATTCTTTCAAACACATCCTAACGTCTAACTTTCCCTATCCTTCGCTATTCCCAGAGAAGTTTGGCTGTTCCACACCAAGCCAAGTTGCACAACAGCTGCTGCATTTCACACTGAAGCGCTCTGTCCTTGTCTTCATTGTTCCAGAAAATTTCAATCCAACAACACTATTCCCAGAGTAACTTTTCCATTGTAACTTCATTGTTTCTGTAGTTATTTTTGTTTTGCATGCTGTACATCAGCAACTATCAAGTTGTGACATTTCTCTCTGGTGTTTTTCAAAACATCATTCCCCCCCCCCCCCC
>NW_020799095.1:74304994-74307695 GCF_003259725.1 Athene cunicularia
GGGGGGGGGGGGGGGGGGGGGGGGGGGGGGGGGGGGGGGGGGGGGGGGGGGGGGGGGGGGGGGGGGGGGGGGGGGGGGGGGGCTGTCCCACTAAGACTTATCAGAGCCATTTATAAAGGCACTTGCTATACTCTCTAGCCAGGAGTTGACTGAAGTGCTGCTTACTAGCCTTTCTCTCTGAATCCCTTGGTATTTGCAGATTTCTCCATCATCCCAGAAAGCTAAGCTTGATTACAAAATGTGTGATCAATCTTTTACTCGATATTTAAAAAGTTGTGTTCTTTATGCTCAAAACTAAAACTCATTAACTTCAACTAGCAAAAATTCTTTGGAGGACACTGTTATAAGAGAACAACCACCAAACAAAGCCTCTGTATGGTTACTGCCCTGTATGCCATGACTCGATGGCAGTCCCTTAAATTCAACTTTGCTCATGTCAGTCATTTTCAGCCCTTCTGAATAGACAGATGGGATTTTAAGTTGAAACTTAAATACATTTTTAAGAGCTTTATCTTAATACTTTTTCATACAGAACAGATCTTGTATACTTAACACATGTATTAACACCCTCCTACCCAGCCACTTACACTCTGCGCCACTGGGTTTTCATACAGCGGTAGTCTGGTTTTCCATAATTCTAAGAGATTTTTAGCCCTCGCGAGTCACACCAGTGCAATTTTTAATAAGAGAAGAAGGGATGCTTGTCTATACATCTTCAGCTCAAAGCATATCTCCGCCGTCAGTTCAGTCATCTCTAATCTCCAATTTACATACAGGACAGAAAGGCACTTCCTACAATCACTGTGTTTTCTCCGTCAAAATGTATTCACTTTGCTTGGCACTCAACTCTGCTTCTTAGCAGTTTTAATCCTGCCACAAAGAAAATGACTGATCTAACAAGGTGTTCTTGTCTTTTCAACTTCAAATAATGAGACTTAGATACCAAATAGATAACTGAAATAAGCTGCCTCAATTTCTTCCTATTCCAATAAAGAGATTCTTAATTTAAATTCCAGACACACAATCTTTATGTTTTCGTACTATTACCTCACTTCCAGTTCAGCTACTTTCTTCATATTTGAATTGCATCTTATTTCCACAACAACTCAGAGTGAGTTTACATTTACATAACCAAAGTGAAAACTGGAAACATACACATTTCAAGTGATGCGAACCTAGTTGCTGTTCAACATCCGAACAAAACATCTTCCAAATAATGAAACCCCATTCTCTAGGCTACTTTAATTCTATTTCAGGCTTAGTCTTACAAAAGGACAGGAGGAAAACCAGTAACACCACTGACAGCTCAGCTGACCGATTTAACCAACCTGAGATTAGAACTGATTGTTTAGACGGCTTTTTTTTTTTGTTGTTGGGGTTTATTTTCCAACTGGAAAACACTGTAACATTTTTACTCTTTGAAGTAACAGCTACAGCTTTGCTGACATTCTCTGCAAGTGACAGGAAAAAGGAAGCATTTGTCATTGTAAATACTATAAAGAGAGAAATATTTTGTCTGCTCCCACATACACCAAAATGAAGATTTTTGCTTGCTCATTGATCGCTGTGTCCATTGTGTTTCACTGAAAAAAACGGTGCCTCCTGTTCAAACAGAGAAGCACCCGAGACCTCTTAATAGAGCCTTCACTTATAGAAGAGTGGATCACATATAGAATTTGAAGAGCTCTTCCCAGTACCAAACACCCAAGGAGAGATGCCAGGACATTTTTCACTGTATGTCACAGCCCATGCTGAACCAGATAACCTCCACATATAAATATTACAGTTGTTAATTATGCTCTAAAAGTTTCTCGATAAGCATTTGATATGTCCTCCTATTGCTTTAAGATTTTTGGTTGCTGCAAGACTAAGCTCGGTGCAACTTCCCTATTACCAGAAGTTATCAGTATCAGAAGTCATCACTGCACCACTTGCAAGCTTATCAACCCTGTGTCATCCCTCTACCCACACATTATTGGAAGTTGACTATTAACGCAGCTGGCATGGTCCTCCACAACTGCCAGATTACTACACACGGACCCATTTGTAACTACGCTAGGCAGACTGTAAGTCTACTGTTGTAATCCATCATTTTGCTTTCAACGGGATTTTCTTCCTGAGAATGACAAAGCTCTGTCCTCCTTCCCCAACGAAACCCACCAAGGCCAGCATCCTGACTCGACAAGGAGTTTCACGCTCATTACCGTTGTGTGAAACAGGCTGTCGAGGGAGCATCAGGCCCTTCAGAGAGAACGAAGCTCCCTGTTCAGACCGTCTGTCCAAGCAAACTCAGCTCTGAACCCTGCTTCAGGGATGCCTGCTACAAATCACACCTCCTCCTTCACCCTCATTAAATCAAGCACATTCAACAGCAAGCACCGACTGCCAGCAGCACTGATTACGCCGTTTCCCACTTCCCTCATGGACTTTCCTTAAAATTCCAATTAACACGGCTTTTATTATTATGACTACTGCTCTCATTATCTTTTACACACGAAATAGGCAATCCCCTCATCTTTCCAGCGGTGAGTCGGCATTTTCCTTGCTCGCCGCTCCTTTTTAGGCATCCAAACGCAGCAAGTGCCCAGCCCTGCCCTGCCGCCCCGCCCGGGAGCGATGGCCGGGAGTGCCCGGGGGGGCGCGGAGCCGCCGGCGGAACGGAGCGGAGTGGAGGGAGGGAGGCAGGGAGGAGGGGAGGAGC
>NW_020799095.1:74307745-74320459 GCF_003259725.1 Athene cunicularia
GGAGGGGAGGGAGGGAGAGAAGCGACGTTCTTCTCCCCGGAGCGGGGGCGCGCGGGGTGGCGGGTGGCTCTGTGCGCGGTCACACCGACACTGCCCCCCCGAGGGGCCGTGCGCGGGAAGAGCTCCTCCCTACCCGCGGGTTCGAGGGAGGAGGAGGAGGAAAAGGGGGCGCACGCAGATTTTTCCGAAAGGGGCCTTTGAAAGGCATCGAAACGACCCGTTACGTTGCTGCCTGTATTGTTGCTATTATTGTCTTCGGATATCACAGGGACTCTTTAAAATATCTTGTGCCGTGGAGCAGTCTAGTTAACGTAAAAGAAGCAAACGGCTCGTGATGGGGTGCCTGGTTAAGGTGCATCCCAGCGCAGTCGTGCTCCACGTCTTAAACTGCCAGAATAAGATTGTGTGCCGATAAGGTTGAGGAAGGAGTAGCGAAGCAGGCAATGTAGCAGTTGCACAAATTGATAAAGCAGAGGGACGCATCTCAAACGCTTGTCAGAGACGTTGCTTGTTAGCACACTTGAAATGCAGAAGTACAGCTTTAGGAATTAAACTCCCGAACGTTTGACAAGTGTTAAAAGCAAAGGTAACTTCAAGAGAAATGTGGTTCTGTTACAGTTAGATGATGTGGAAGTCATACACAAAGTTCCCAAGGTTTGTATTTATCTGAACTTGTATAGCTTGATGAAAAAGCTTTTGTGCAACCAACCCTGCCCTAATTTCTCTTACAGAGAAGAGATTAGTTTGACTGAAAAGATTTTTTTTGTTAATGTTTTTCTTTCAGGCAGCAGGCACAGGAAAGAGTTCCAAATTAGCACCCCACTGGCAGAAGTGGTTGGGATGTGAATTCCTTTCTAGTTGGCCTAGCACCATCCACCTAGCAAAAAACACACTGGGACAGCTGCTGCTGTTCTCTAGCAACAGTGAGTTGACCTGGGAGTAGGAATTGGATATTGTACATAGGCCCAGAAAAAAACCTGCATAAGAATATGACAAAATGGGATAAGTGAATGGAAAGAGTTAATATAATGAGTAAAGAAAAGGTCTCCTTCAATCTCCATAATTTGATCTTTCAATGGCTAGAGAGCAAGAAGTGCTCAAGATGATTTGTTTTCTGAATTTGAATTATGACTTTGATATGCTGTACGACACTGGAAAAAGCTTTAGAAGACTGTTCATCAGCTATTGAAAATAAGATACTGACCGTCTGTTTCCACGTACTTGCTCATCCAGCACACCGTACAATTTGTCAGTGGGTGATAAAAAAACAAGGTGCGTTTGAACGATTTTGAAGACTGGGTGACCAAAGTTTGTCCCTTCCCCCGTTCCCTCCATCTGCTGAATTGCAGGAGATGCTGGTTTTGTTTTTCTCTAACACATGGGTGCCTTGAGCCATGTCCCCCACTACAAGAGCCTCTCACCACTGTGAAAGTGATTGAGATCAACTAGTTGCAATTCAAGTTCTTCACCTGTAGCAGAGGTGGCCCTTACAGAACCTTCAACAGCCAAATATGCTCATATCCTTTGCAGTGTTTGAAAGGATTATAGCAATAGAGCTGTGTTCATGCTAATGTTCAGGATGCAGTATTTACTGAAGGGTAAGTTAAAAGAAAGAGACAAAGATAGGGAAATGACATGACAAAGTTACTTAACATGCTGTAATAAAACAAAGATTTCATTCACAGGTATCCACCTTAGATATCAAATACCAGGTTTAATGTTTTGACATTAGCAAATTAAGTTTCTTAGTCTGGTTCTTGATCATTTTAGGCTTGAAACTCAAAAAAGCCCCCCAAAACCCCAACAAACAAACAAAGTATGAATTGTCTATGTGGAGAACATTGCACATTGAAAAGTTAAATGAGTTTGCCTACTTTGGAAGCCTGTCATTAGGGAATAGCCATATTCTCTGTCCTCAACTCCTACTTTGCTTGTCTTGGTTTTTGTCCACCTGCAAGTGTTTTTTGCATCAATTGCAATAGTAAATGCAGGAAAAAAAAAACCCAACTGTTCTTCATGTAAAAGATATTTTAAGGGTGCTGTGACCTGCAAAATATGAACAGTGTTAAGGCTGAGATTCAAATTAGAGTTTATTTAAATTGTACACAGGAGTTTTAAAAACTAAAGATGTTGAAATCATGCTTAATTTCTGTACCTACTTTATATATATATAAAAGCATTTAATTTTATGTAAGTAAATTGTTCAAAAATATTTACACACCAGTAAAATAAAGGCTCTAAGAGAAGTGTTGTTTCATTTGAATGTCCTTTATTTTTCTCAGTATTGTGTCTTACTCTGGTTGAATGGTCACTCTAAAATCAGTATATCAATGCACAAAGATCTTTATTCCTGTCAAAGAGGTCTCTTGTGAGCAAAGAAGCTTGCCCCATGCCTAGCCTTCAGTATCCAGGCTGTAAAGTGTCAGATGTCACCTCATGTTTCATCCCTAAAGGAATATGCAAACTGGATATTGCTTAACTTCTTTTCCTGCAGCATTTGCTGTCCACTTAATGCATAAAACAAAAAACAAGTTTGCCCCGTTTCTATAAGATGTTAAAAAAAGCAGGGCAATGGCTTGATTTAAAATCACTGATGTTTACAAGCTTTCAGGAGAAGTAAACTAGAAACATTAGTTTGGACAAACTACCAGACAGGGGATGATGCTGACCTGGGCAGTCAATCTGAATTGTCGTATTGCTCAGAACCAAAAAAAGCCTTCAATAATTAAAAAAAACAAAAAAAATGAAAAAAAACACAACACAAAAACCACCCCACAAACAGGTTTTTACAGTGGATTTCTCCTCTCATAGTTGTCCACGAGCTTCACAATTCATTTCACAAACCAAAATACATAGCATAAAAGATAGCATAAGGACAAGACTTCCACATGGAAAATGGTTGAAGGAAAAATGCATGTGGACTTCTCTTCAACCTAACCACCCTCTAAGAACTGCTTCTTAGAAATGTTTTTCTGCAGCAAGCTTTTGGATGGTTCCAAATGAATTTATAAAACAAGGCAGAAGCTCTTGTGGTAAGTAGTAGATAAGGCCATACCAGTTGCTACTGTGCTTTTAAGATGACAAGGCTTTTTTAAAAGTTCATAGCAGTTAAGGAAAGCAATCAAAGTTATTAATGTGTACCACCTCCGAGTTGCTATCTGGTTTCTGATCTATCATAAATGGTGCTTGTGTTATAGCAACTATTTGTCAATTTCAAATTATTCTCCAAGTACAAGATGCATCTCTTTTATCTGTAGACTAGCACTGAGGCATTTTCCAACCGTTATCATTTTTATCATCCCCTTTTCTGCAGAAGCATCCATGTCTTTTTGAAAAGTCTTGAACAGTACTAAGCCTAAATGCTCGACTTCCTTATACTGTAAAATCAAGTTCCTGTTTAATTGTATGAGTTCTGGCAACTTTTGGAACTTCTGCCTTTGCCTCTCTGTTGTTTTTTCTACTTTTTTGAAAAACTAACATATTTTAGTATCTGATAGCAGATGAACTACCTATCACCTATGTAAAATATTGCCAACCTACTTGAAAATATTTTCTTCATACTTCCATACTTCCACTGGTAAGCCATTCCATATTCTTACATTTGCTTATAAACTTGGAGCAGCACTGCCAGCAGCCACCAGGACATAACATTTCACAGATACTCTTAGCGCCTGCAAGGAGAGGTTTAGTATGCTTAAGTCAAAAACTGTAAAGGGCCAGTGTTTGATGGTCATTACAACTAAAGTTTTCCCGCTTAAGTGGTCACGACTGTCAAATCTTAAGCAAAAGAATCAAACAGGTTTTTAGTAACCTACAAACCAACTTGTGTGGTTTTGCATATTGCTTACCAAACATGTTAACCATCCTGATTTTATTTATAACTAAACCACATTTTTTTTTAATTGTCACCATTTCAGTGATGTGATATCTCTATAAAAATCCAGCTCCCGGTTCTGCTACATGACATGTACTGACTTGTCAATGTCAAGGACACTTCTGTTATGTGTAGAAATCACACCAGCCGTCTGATGTTTTATAGACTATTGGTGGTCTATATGCCATCTGTTGACTAACCTCAGCCTAATGAAGTGTTGTTTTTTCTTTTTACACTTAGGCACTCATAATTCTACATTATTGTACAATTATTGGCGGCTGAACCACTTGGCTGCATCTCAGGCAAATCATTCCATTGCCTTTGCTATCCAGGCTTTCAGAAATGATTGTTCTCTCCACAAGGAATTATGTGTACACGTATATGGAGACACACACTCACACCCTAATTTCAAATTTTCTGTCAGGAGCATTAACACTGAAGCCATACTGGACTTTCAAAAAGTATTTTCCCATTTGTCCCAGAAATGTGTGTGATGCTTCAGAGACTTTCTGAAATAATTGAACTTACTGAGCCTGGTTGAAAACAACATGCACACTCATTGTAAGATCACAGCCTAGATGGATCATATCCAGAAATACTAACAGTAGGTCAATGAATGCTAAAGCCCCTATGGGTGATTTACTTATCTTTTTAAATTAGTTATTCTCCAGGTGGCATGAGCTCTTATTCTGCTTGTAAAAAAAACCTTTCCTTTAGACATTCTGCAGCGTGCTCCTCACTCCACAACAGATCAAATTACATGTTCTTGACCATTTAACATTGTCATTCCTTAATTTGCAAAGACTAGGTTATGATTAGGCTATGGTTCCAAGTAACTAAAGAGGGATGTGATTGTTTTTTTCCCCTGGGTAAAGAGACTGGCAACACTAGATAAGTTCACCTTAATTAATAAGGAGTTAACTATGTCTCCTCAGTCTTTCTTTTGCTTTAAGATCATCTTAGGGAAAAACAAGCTCAAGGGACAAATTCAGCATTTCCCTTTTCCTGTTGCATTCCACCTTTTACTGTCTCATATATTAATCCTTACAAGGGAAACCATCTGGTTTCAAGTCTTCGTACGTTTAAGTTAAGAAATTGGGCACCAGTGATCTAGATCAACTGAGACAATAAGAGGTAGCATGGCTGGCTTCAGAGCAAAAGCTGTAACACAGTTGTTTCTTACAGTTCAGAAGCATGAAGATCTTAATACCTTACTTATTTCTTTCTTAGGCTTCCAGGATATTGCTTTTTGCGTTTTGGCTCTTTAAACTGAACGGTGCAACCTACTCAGCAAATTGTGTCCTATCATTCCTGTTGTTCTGAGGGTACCATACTGCCAAAGAACTCTATATACAAACCATGTAAGCCCTAAAGGAAAGTTTCTACATCAAACCTGACATCTTCCATAGATCTGCTTATTTCTTGCTCCTATTCAGGGGATGTTATAGAATAAAAGGTTGCCAATAGCAAGGTGGGCCCCTGTCAAGCTTATGTTACCAATGCTGTCAACAATCTGTGTGTCTATGATTGCTACTGGACAATATTCCAACATCATAACAATTTATGCATTGAAAGCATTGGTGATATCTTATTTGATCATGATATACAGACTTGTGTCAGAACAACCTGTACCCTTCATGTCTAAAAAGCACTAGCATGTCCACAGTAAAAAATGCACAGTACCTATAGAGAAAATGTACCGTATGTATCTTTAAATACAGACCACTGCTATGTATTATCATGATGGAAACTCAGAAAAATAGGTCATCAATTAAGGTAAGCTATTACACTAACGATTGCCAATAGATCAGCAGACAGCCTTACATTATGTCACTTATTTATACCAAGCGTCTTGACACAGCCCGTACTGCCTTTATGAGAAAACTGTTGTATCAAAGCAGTGTTAAGTCCAGTTAACAATTATCCTTCAACAGTAATAGTCTTAATTGTATTGGCTTGCCTACAATCGTCAAAACAGTGTGCAAGAATTGCTATAAAGTAGCACTCAAGAGCCATGCGTAAAATAGAATTGTAATTTATGAGCCTAGACAAAGTAAAAAGTCAATCAAAAGTGAAGCTTAAAACAAATGGCATCCTGCTTCAAGAGTTATCTCCCAGAAGAGGACATTTAAATCAGTTCTGCTGCTTGTGTACTTGTATGCATGTAACTTCATCAGCATGCTGGTTTAGAGTTGCCCAGATTGGAAAGCATCTTGGATGCCTATGTCTGTATCCCTTCTGTCAATCAATATCTTGTAACAGGGATTGAAGAAATTTGAGTAATTGCTTATGGAACAAACAAACCAAAAATGCACAATTCTTTTTCTCTACACAGAACTGAATTGTAGTTTGAGTAATTTAAAAACAGACAATTTTAAAAAAATATTTACAGTACTTCTGCGTCTGGTGCTAGGGAGTTTTGATAGCAATCTATGTAACTCATAAATTTGTTGGTTTTATATGACTTAAGTCTTCATAGGTTGATGGTTCCCCAGGGATGCATTCAGTTCCCTGCTGACTTTACTGCTTTGGAAGAGGAGCATAGGTTTTTCATCCAAGTGATATTTACAATCGGACATTGAGGTTTTCCAGGTTCATTTGAGAGCTTAATGAAGAGATTTCCAAGACATACAGGATTTTCAGTCAGGGTACCAGTAAAGGCTGTTCTACTGAAGTGGATCTAGACTGTGTAAGTGCCCAAACAGATCCCCCAGATTTGTTTCATTTGGAAAGAATGGATATGCTTAAAAAAAGGCTTTCCAAATTCCCAAGGACACTTCTTAAGACCCATTACATGTTTCCCCATCACCACCTGCTGCTGCAAGACATGATCTCTGGTATCAAAGCCACATTCTGCAATTTAATTTATTTATTTGTAGGTATATACATTTATACTGATTTCTCCTTTCCCTTGGTTTTATCAAGGTTTTGTCTCCAGATTGATCTTTTAACATGTCCTTCACTTTCTGCAGATATTTCACTATTGCCTGTGGTCTCTATACATAGTATGTGATTTGTTCAGATCGGTAAGTGAATGGTTTTACTTAAGGACATCAACTTCTAGGTGAGGATATATCATTCCTTAGTATCAGTTGGCCAACACTGTCATCCCAGATGATTATGCTATTAGCTAGGCAGTAGCAACAGACGTTAGTCCTGGCATTGCTTAGTCTTAATGAATTCTGTGAGGTGGCACACCCCTGCATTGCCAGCCTTGGCTTATTCCAGGAGCTGCTGCAATGGGAAAGAACCGACCCAATGTGGAACAAAGTTTCGTAGTGTTTCCTTTGCCCATAATTAGAAAGTCAAATTCCTTGCCACGCCTGGGAAGCCACTTGGCTTTCAGTAGCAAAAAAGCAGCAGCTGCAGCAATGCTCTGTGGATAGAGGACAGTAAATAAACTATTTTTTTCTATCCTCACCAATTTTTCAATTAGAAGACAAGTCCTCTTTTATTTTCCTTAATCCAAGTTGGTATATCCCATTTTCCCCATTGTACCACAGTAAGTTAATTGAGCAAAATGCAGCTGTTGCCAACATTTTGCTCCTCATGTGCCTGCTTCCCTTCTCTTTTTTATTTGCTAGCTAATTTCACGGATAGTCCCAGTTTCCTATTTTTAATTAAATAGGCTACTTGAGGTGGAACCCTTGGGCACAACAGTGGTAAGTTTTTGATGTTGACCCTGAAAGGTACCCAGCACATACTGCTATTGGCATGTTAAGCCCAGTTAGAGCCCATTGCTTCCTAAGATGTTCAGCAATTGGGAGACCATTCAGGACCTGCAGAGTCACTTGGTGTTCCACATTCCCTCCAGGGTCTCAGCTGCTGTTTCTAAAGACAGAAACACAGGACTTCAGCTTCAGCTTCCTTAGTCCCTTTGCAATGTATGTACACAAGACTGAGGACGTAATCGGTGCATGCTTTCATTGTGGAATAAAAGGCTGTTTAGTTTGTACAGGAAGCAAGTTTAGAGATCACGTGCTCAGCATGGCTTACACTGTATCCCTACCTCCCAGTTCTCACAGAGGAGGAGCAGATAATGTGGGACAGGAGCTGTATTCAATTGGCAGTGCTCCCAGGAAATGCCTACAAACTTCTGGGCCTTAGCATAATTGTAGCACATAAGCTATTTTTGCATTTTGCTAAAATGATTCTGCCCCTTGGTGCAGATTAATAACCCAAAATAATCCTTTTACAGGTAAAAAGCTACATCCAGTCATTCCAGTTGTCATTGTTACTAGTGCATAGCCTTGAAGTTTCACCAGTTGTCCCATTCATATTGGTAAGAGGTGGAAAATGACTTTTTGACAGTAAATCTCTAGTAATGGAGCAGCCAGATCAGGAGCAAGTGGGATGCCAAAGATACCCGTTTCAGTTCATTTACTAAGCAAATGTTTAATGTTTTTACTTAAGCCCTTAAATTTAAATTGTCACTACTTCTTAGTGAAAGATTTCACATTAGGTCTCAGGAAACAATTACTTGAAAATTTGCTTTTCAAATTATGTGCCTAAATTCCTTTCCTATTTACTGCTTTCACCTAACAGAAGTATTTCCTGCATGGCACCTACTCAGTGTATTGGCCCAGGTTTCCCCTAGACTTAGACACTTGTCCAATAGGTTTGGAAATTTGCACAACTTCTTTTAAGAAGCTTCTAATCTGTTGTGTCTGCAAGGGCTTTATAAAGCTGTCTTCCATAGGAACTAGAGCAGCTCAAGTGATGACTTGTCTTTGTGGCATGCAGTGAACATTAGAACCAAATTGCATCCTCAAGCCAGACATGAAATTTTAACATCTTCATCCCACTATGGAGATTCCATGACATCCAACCATTTCATTATAAAGGCAGCTTTTCCTTTCTTGGGTACTTCAGCTAACATGTTGCTTCAAGCTCCGTCTGCTCATTTAGAACATTGTTCATAGACTTTGGGTTGAGCCATGAATCAATACCACTGCTATCACAACCAGACTCTACATTTTGCCAGAAAAAAAAAGCAATTCTTTTTGAGCTTGCTGCAGTATGTACTGCATTTTATAACTTTACTTGCATTACATTTGTGTCTGTTGTGTGGAATTTGATTACTTTGAATTACTGTCTATTTCTGCTGTTGATTACAGTGACTAACTTGTAAGCTTCTGTAATAATTAAACACCAGATCTAACAACAATGTGATATAAAAATTATTGTTAAGCTACAGGAGAGAAGCAAATCTAGTCAGCCATCTTGGGTGTGATACTAGTTTTCTTAAAGTTTTAGTTCACCTAGAAGTAATAATTTCTGAGTTAAGTGATTGCCCTTAATAGTAGGGTAAATATCAAAAGGTCTGACAAATCTATCGTACTATTAAAATATTTTCATTCTTACAAATGAGGATAATGTTAGGCTAGCTAAGAAGCAAGGATTGCAAGACCTTTAGGAGAAGATCAACTGTTCTCCTGTTTTCACCAGCGTCACTCTGTGACTAACTTGAGCCCAGACTAACTTTTGTGATAAAATCGCAGAACAGAACACTTTAGGTTTTGTTTTGTTTTGTTTTGTTTTGTTTTGTTTTGTTTTGTTTTGTTTTGTTTTGTTTTGTTTTTAATTCACTGGCTTAACTTTTGCCATAGGTAGTAAGAATGTGGCTTTATCCTTCTGAGGCGTAAAGAGGTATTTCCAATCATTTCACTCTATGCTAACATCTACTACAACGATTATAATTACTTACAAATGCTCAAATTCTATGCTTCACTGTGGGCTTCATTCACTGTTATATCTTGTGCTGTATTTGATAAATGTAACTAATATTTAACACAACTGTTTTAAAATCTGTTATATATAACACTTATAGATGGAAATACTTAGACTGACTTTTCAAATAATCTGCTGGGCTTTTCTAGGGACTTTCCCTAAATATGGTATCAACCCCAACAACAAAGGATTCAAAATAATTTCCTATATCTGTAATGAAGATGTGTATACAGGGAGTTTTTCCAAAATATATTCCTTATTTTTTTACTAAAAGTAAGAGTAATCAAGCCTTTGCTCCTTTTATGCCATTTTTTCTGTATTAGCTTCAAGCCATCAGTTCTCTCCAACTGTGATTGCTTTGGCAGGATTAAAATCTAGTTTCTTCCTTTTTCATACATAATGAAATTAATTAACTCCATCATTCATTCATGAGGCACATTCGTTCCTTGTAATATATTTAGAAACATTATTGTTTCTCATTGATTCATCAGCAGTATTTTTATTTCTAAATGATGTTCAGAAAATAGTTATATCCTAAATAATATTTTCAAGTATATGAGTATTAATATTTTAACCTATTGTAATTTTTTTAGTATTATTTTAAACTAGATAATAAACTATTTTGTGAAAAAAATAATATTACAAGCATCCCAAATAATGACATTTTGCTTTTATTAATATTGAGGTTTTGTGAACAAGGCCAGTCAGAACACCATGAATAGATAAAAGAAAGCTACTCCCAAAGTGTTACCAGTGGAGGAGCATGGTGGCAGCTGAAGCTGAGGACCAGCAGTGGAGATGCAGTACAGCTTCAGAAGGCTGTCAGCAGGCTTTCATAACACACTGAACGAATTCAGTAAGTGGGTGGGAAAGGAGGTAGGGAGAAAGGGTAGTTCACTGTGCTGGGATAAACATGCAACTAACTGGTATTTATGTTTTCTATAAAATGAACAGTTACAAATGACAGTTGTCTGTTTTTTCAGTGACTGTTGACTTTCATATGAAACTGTGAGCAGTATGATTACAATGGAAGGTTTCTTCTTTATTCATGAAGCCATGTGCCATAAACAGGGAAAATACTGATCTGAAATGTAGTCTCCGGTGTGTTTCAGAAAGCAATAGCTACAAAATGCTACAGAGAAAGAAAATAATAGCTTTACTAGTAGTTTCTTTCTGGCCTCATACTGCTATCATAAATCCTAAACCACAAGTATCGCCATCCTTTAACATGTATATGCATTGTGACTATTGTACCTGTAGGTGATAAATATTAATTGGAAAACCAAGTAGGAAAAAGTAGTATCTTTGATCAGATGAGCTGGTACAACTGGAAAACCCAGACAAGCTTTTAGACACACATGTTCTTCAAACCAGCTGAAGTAGTCTTGTATGTTTTTAACATTTCTTTTACTAGCAACATAAATTGGCTTAAAAAGTCTTTCTTCTCACTACAACTAAAATTTCACTTACATCCTTAGAAAATCACAGCTACAAAAATCTTATTTTAAAATTTTATGATGTCCATAAATTGTTTCTTTTTATTGTTTTTTGAACATAATTCTTTTTAATTAAATAGGTTATTTCTTTTCCCTTTTGTTTTAGAGAAAAGAGTAGAGCTGTGAGACTTTCTGTCTCCATGCCATTTACCAAATTAAACTTTGACCATATTTGCAGTTACCATTTTCTGTATATTAAATGTTCTTAATTTTTCACATACATTCCTATGTGTATGATATTATGATTCTAAACAATTTTGTTCATTTTTTTCTGGACATTTTTTTGTTCATTTTTTTCTCCTTTATCTTTTGTATCAGACAATGTACTAAAAGCTGAACATATTTCATAGTTCTTCTCAAGCTGAGCATTTCCTATGTATTTATGCAGTAGTATTGTATTATAAATTCTAGTATTAGTATTATATTAATTGGTGACATAATCTTACTTTAGTCTAAACTGTGAGTTGAGGTCAATCCACCTAAAAGTTTCATGTAACATAAATACGTTTGTTGCACCTTTATAATACACTTATCTTATACTTGCACAAAATGGGGATTTATTACAGTAAGCTTGGTGGAGGAATAAGTTTTACATTTTCACATTTATTTATTTTTTTTTAAATTCTGATAGGATAATACCAAAAAATGAAGAAAACTTATAAATACATAAAATAAAAAAAAATAGAACTCATTTGATTAGAAGTATGGACATAAATCTGTACCTCCACAAACATATAAAGTTTGGGAAAAGGTTTAACAAGTCAGTGTAAGCAGTGAAACATATTTAGTTCTCCCTGCCTTGGGAGGGTGTTCTAAATTGGATGACCTCTTAAAGTACCTTCCAAACCTGTAATTTTACAGAATGAAATGCATCATTAAAATGTTTATACTTCCCTGCACCTGCATTAATGTAATTTATTTATGAATATTTATATTTTACTAGTCTCTTTCTTTCAAATCACTAATAAATTGAGTAGATAACGATGGTCTTAGTATAATGCCTTTGCTCATTCAAATCAAATACAAGCACAATAGAAACTGAACAGTGACTCCTCTTACTGATTCTCTTAGTTTACCTTTTTCTAATTGCCCTTTACTCCATGGCTTGCTTCTTTTCTCCTTTGAAGCAATGTATCTAAGTGTTTTTTTCACATGGAAAATAATACTGCATGTGCTACCATGTCAATGTATACAGTAATTTTTTGTATCAGGATGATTCCTTTTGTGAAAACAGAATATTTTCTTCACTTTATACTGTGTTGCTTTGGAAGGAATTTTTAATTAGAGTGAAAAGGCTTCTTGTGATCTAGAACAATCATAGCCACGCAAAGATTGATGCCATTTTAATGTCTGCGTATTGATTTAACAATATCACTATAAAATATACAGTGATATAACTGTTCCTATAGAAACAGTCAAATATTCCAGCATAGACAGAACCTTTCTCTGTTATACGATTATTTGGATCAGCTAGCTTTAGAAATCTAGTCATAACTGAGAACCAGTATATGACTGTATATGTTTTCATTAATTTTAAATAAATAGATATTTCAGTAGACCATTGTGGGTGCATTCCTCAGTTACAAAAAAAAAAAAAAAAAAAAAAAAAAAAAA
>NW_020799095.1:74320509-74323477 GCF_003259725.1 Athene cunicularia
TTTTTTTTTTTTTTTTTTTTTTTTTTTAATCTATGGACAATCTTGTGAATACATTATACTGGTCTTCACTTACAACCAAATTAAATTTATTTAAACTTCATATGCCATTTCAGTTCTTTACTTTTGTCCCATTTTCTTGTCTGCTTGCTTGGGAATCCATGCACAGTCTGTTCAGATTTATTATTTTATGTATTTTTTTCAGACTATCTTCTGATGCTTTGTGATCTTCTTGCTACAATTTGAGGGGCACTAATCTGCAAGGACTCGTAATCAGTAAAGAGAGGCTGAGGAAGGCTCTGTGAGTTGTCCATTCTCAAGGCACTGGGGAGACAGTGGGTTGGGAGCCATCATGGTGGCTTCACAGACACTTTTCTCTTTCTCTAGAGAGCTGCCATATCTGAGAGCAGGCCAGAAAAAAGATGTCTTAAAGAGTCCTGAATTGTCCTGAAGTACCAATATACGCGCAAAGATTTCCTCCCTTTGCTGACTCATCTTTAGGTCACAAGAGCACCATATAAAGACGTGATCTTGCTCACTGATTACTATTAATATTTGAACAGGTTTTTCATTGCTGAGTTAGCAGCTGTCAGATTCTACTCCTTGGTGAGTTTTTAATTAATGATATCTGAATCATAGTAGAGCTAGATGACATATGATAAGGTATAGATCAAATGGACATGTAAAAGTTCTAAGCAGAGACAATTTCTACCAGTTAATAAAAGATCCTAGAGATGAATCTTGCACTTTTAGCTCCTTTTTATATACACCATTGAGACCTCGCCCTGTAACACACATAAAAGTACTTTCTCTCATGGTCAGAAGAGAGGCACTGTTAGCTTAAGAATACAGAATAAAGGCTTCTTTACATTAGTCTCATGCGGGTGCAATACCACTAAGCAGTTGATGACAACAGGGAAGAGCTCAGCCACTCTCATTGTGAAATTGAAACAGTCCAGCAAACAAGTCCACACTACTCGTAGCAAAAAAGTGCTTTCTCACAACAGCTACCTAGCTAACTGGCAGTACATGATAAGGAACCTTCCAGAACAAATACCTGTCTTCTTTTTACAGTCCCTGTGATGCACAGCAATGCGTTTCCAGAAATGATATGTGAGGAGGTAAAACTTGAAAGCTAGTATCGAACTCTACAAGCAGCTTAATTGTGCAGACTTGACCAACTATTAGATTTGCCCCCAGGTTCTCATCTTTCTCCAGGTGATCTACTTAAAGCAGTTTACAAGGCATAGGATACTTTATCTCCTTGCTATACTGTCCTGCCTGTCAGGCAGAGCAGGGTCGTGATGTGGGCTAATCCCCTGTCTTCTACAAGTTCAGAGCTTGCGGGAGGGTTCTGCTATGTGATAGCACTCTTGACAGCTGAAGTTCATGACAGAGGACTTGGCTGGGTAGATACTGCCATGCTTAGACATGAGCTTAAAAGAAACTTTAAGCATTATCTATTCTTACCTGGCAAGTGAGAAAGAAAAAAAAGGGTGAACTGCCTGCATCCATTCTCCTTTACAGTCTCAGAAGGGGACAGTCTTGCCATTTTAAAAGTTAGACACCAGCCTTAAGAAGCTTTTAGTGTCCTCTGCTCTCAGTAACTTTTGGCATGTGAGTGGTAATATGTAACGGGGTGAGTGGTGCTGCTTTACTTTTTGTTAAGAATTAATAGTAGGATGCTCCAATGTTTCTTAAGGTTAATGATGGGACCACAAGTGATGATCTGAATTGCAGATCGTAATGGTTCCTTCCTCTCTGATTTGGCTTTGATAGTTCCTTTGATGTAGAAGAACTGTGAGCTTAATTTGCATAATATTACTCCCACTCCTATCAGTCTGTTGATGAGCTATCTTTATTAAATTTTTCACAATTTCGGGATTATTTACATACTTCCTGATTTTATAATGAGATCCTGCTTTACTACACAGGGAGCCTACTGATGAGCATCTGGTACCTTATGAGTTTTGATACTCTTAGCATGGTATTTAAAATTTTGCTCCTGTTACAAATTATTCCACTCCATCAGAAATTGCTATCATTCTTAATTGATGTGCAATGTCTTGTCAGGGAAATGGCAACTAGAGATGACAAAATGAGTAGCAGGATAAAAATTATGGACAAGTTCAGTTGGTGGTTTTGCCTCATTAATATGAACATATGGGCTATTTTCAAAATAAAACATGAAAATAAATATGTGTTTTTACAAATTATCTTCTAAGTTATGATGTTCACTTTTATTCTAACTCCTTTCCTTCCTCTCTTTCAGAAAAAAAGATTTCTCTTAGCGCTGAGCAGAAGAGTGAAGATCTGTTTTCACAGATTCCCCTGAACATAAAGAAGAACCAATTTTTCGCCATAAAAGAGACTAAGGTTTTTGAAACTCTGTTACACATGAAATATGCACACTTACTATTCTTCTTTTCATTAACTGATGCAGTTATAATATTTAAAGTTTTTATTGAGAATACCATGTGACATAATTCACTTTCCAGTTTCTGACACTTTTTCTCTTATCCTCTAGCATTTTGTTCAGTTTTAGGCATCATGGTGAAAAGGAGAAAAAAAATCCACATTTGCAAATATAAGAAAGATTTCCTTCAAAACATTTATTTTATTTTATTTTATTTAGTTCCAGAGATGGAGTATAATTTATTTCCCAAAAGAAACAAACAATGCTAGAAACTGTTCTAATCTGGTTTGCAGATTCCCCAAGCACATCCCTGGGCCTGAAGCGAGGGAAGATGGTAGTGCACCCAGGACCAAGGTCTAATCCTGGTTACATTTTGAGGCTTCCACTGCAATTCAACTAGCAATGACAGCATTACTTGTGCAATGTGTAGCTTATTAAAAAGTTACCCACAAGAAAGAGTTTATTTGGCTACAGATATACACAGGTATTAAAACAAAGATTCTGGACAACAGCATCAAGGAGCTGCAAGCTTTTTTTTTTTTTTTGGGGGGGGGG
>NW_020799095.1:74323527-74342807 GCF_003259725.1 Athene cunicularia
AGACAGGGGTTGGGGGGGTGTGGTGTGGCACCCACAATGTTATAGACCACTCCTAGCTTGCAAAGGACTATTTTTCTACCAGGCAACTTTTGTAACTTTATTTCACAGCTTGCCACATTGCCCATCCTTTAAGTCAAAGTATCTTGATGCCTGTGAAAGTTTGAGAGTGCCCTTACTAATGAGGTTCTTTGCTGGAAATAATGTACTGGACTTACTGTGGAAGTTTTAAAAATTTGCTTTTTATTTTTCCATTTTAAAGAGCAGTCCCTTAAAGTAGAGCTTACTGAATAATGCAAGGTATTGTAGGAATTAGGTATGCAGGGTTAAATCAAACATCGAAGAATTACACCACTAACTTGTTCTTAATGTGTCTGCTTTGTAACCTGTAGAACATGTCCATGTACAAGAGAAAAGCATTTATCTGAATCTCTAAACTGTACAATCATTTAGCCTATGTGTTTTATTTTGATTGGAATTATCTCCTCATTTGCCTCTCCCAATGTAACCATTAAATTACAATTTGAGTGACAATACATGGTTAAACAATAACAGTTCAAATAATTTTTACATATCTACAAGGTCAGCAGGTTCTGTAATTACAAATAAGTAACTATATATAATAATGTTATATATTTTAAAATGCAATGCCTTTTAGATTGTGCTTTTCCTTCTTTTAAACGCACACTAGGAATTTTGAAGGGTACATGGAAAGGATAGCTTTTTATTTGATGAATCGAGTTTATAATAAAAAGGCTCTAAAGACCAAATAAAAAATATCTGACATGGCAGAAGGCAGGATATTAGTGTATTGATATAATCTGGCTAATAATACAGTATGTTCCTGAATTTAGAGGTTTTCAGAAACTTTGTGAACTAAAATGACTATGTTTTTTCAGGTACTAAAAAGTTATGAAGTACATTTTATAGTATAAAAGGTGCACTTAAAAAGTGGTGATATGTGCACACATGCACTTGTGATTGCGTTGCCCTGATGAAGCTGCAGAGGGAATCCATAAGGATCAACTCACTTCCTGAGAAAATTTCCTCCACAAGGAATAACTGGGTCTGCAGGACTCCTGTGGCAGCTCCATACCTCACAATGCAGGGTCAGCGATGAAAAGAAACAAAAGACCAACTGCAATGTATAAATATCCCAGCTGTCCTCAGATGCCAAAACAGCCCTTGAGGCAGCGGGTAGCTGGTGTTGTACATCAATACACCAAATAAGAAGGTGTAAAGTTCCTCTGTGTCACCTTTGCCTCTTCTTACACCCTCAGGCCAAGCACAAGTCCAAATTTGTTGGTGTCACATGTTTGCATTGTGGCTGAGTTCTTTAATACTGAGCACATTCCAAACACATCCATTTTTCCTCTGTTCTCAATTTAATTCAATAAACAAAACACAATAAAAGCTACTGAAAAGTCTGGAGCAGGAAGGAAGCTGGCTTACTACTCCTTGGTTTCCCATGCTGCCAATGTAATAAATTGCCATTTTCAACAAGGAGGCTACAGCTGGCTTAGAATTGAACTTTCTTTCATGTTTTTTATTTCTAAATGTAATTAAGAATTAATACATCAGTCCTAAAAGCATGAGTCCTTGTCATGAGAGGAGGAGGAGGGGGCAGAAGAG
Source organism: Athene cunicularia (assembly GCF_003259725.1). Classification (NCBI taxonomy): domain Eukaryota; kingdom Metazoa; phylum Chordata; class Aves; order Strigiformes; family Strigidae; genus Athene; species Athene cunicularia. The sequence goes on from NW_020799095.1 coordinate 74,325,157, forward strand.
TCTCATTGCTGATCCACCTGTTGTGGGAAGATGCTTCTTTGAAAGTATCATCTATCTTGGGTGATCACTGAGGCTGTGGAGTAAAGCACCCATCCTAAGGAACCAGGCCACAAAATCTTCTTTAATGTCTGTAAGGACAGGAATCTGGCTTTTTAATTTACAAGAAAACCTGATGGCTATTTTAAAAACTGCTAACAACACTTTATACCAACTTTTTTTCATGGTTTCTAGCTCCCTTGCTCTGCCTGTCACTTAAGCTTGTGTATAGGAAGGACTTTTATCACTTTTCTCATGTATCTTATACACCTTTATATGGCTATGCTTTCCATCTTTTTTTTTTTTTTTTTTCTGTATTCAGTTTTTCTTTTGTACTGTTCAGTTGGTTTGATGAACAGCTAAATTGTTTAAAAACTGTGTATGCTATATTGAAGTGTGTTTTTTCATAATCTAATTACACTGGTCACTCTATATACGGTGCTAAATCTCTGATCGCTGTCTACATTTTAATTAAAAAATAGTTCAAGACAATAGTTGAAGTACCACTTAATTATTTTTAGATGGCAGACTTTATTTTTATGTAGATTTTTCTGGATATGGGTATGAATGAAATGCATGACAATGAAGAACATAACACTGTGCTTCAACCTTTCAGAGCACTGAATAAATACAGCTTGTACGGTGTTTCTTTTCAGCTCTATACTAACACACAGGCCTGACCTGAGGATGCAAATTCTATAAGGGGGTAATTTTTGAAAGTAGTATTTTAACTTCTATTCATGCAAATACCTAATTGTTCACAGGGCATTTTAAATTATGTTTTAAAAGAGACGAGCTAAATTCATATTCCTTGTACAGAAAGGACTTGTTCCTTTATTCAGCATATTTTTATACCATATAGAAGAGCAGTGTCTGCATAGTGTTCGAAAGTTAGGCCATTGTTTTACTGAATATTATGTGCCTCTGGGACAGGAAGAAAGCCTGTGCAACAGGTTTCTGCACCCTTGCCGACGTGTTCGGACAAATGAACTTGTCATGACGAGTTTTGCTTGGTCTTCCTGAGGGGAGGCAGAGGGGTGTGGAGTGCCATAATGCTGCCTCACTTTTTCTCAGTGGTTGTCTTTGATTCGTAGCTATTTGAATGGATTTTTCTTTACACATGTGACTCTCCTCCTCCAATCTCTGCACTTGCATAGACCTCATGTAATGTAAGCCTACATCCTTCTTGGAGTAGGTACAGCCAAAACAGACAGCTGTTCAGATCTCCCTGGCAAAGGATCCCATCGGTCTCACCCACACTGGATGCACATACATGGTCTCCTGGCTGTCAGACCCATCTGTTAGGATGGCATGGTGCCCATCCTCAGCCCTGTGAGATAGATTTGCTGCAACACAGATACAAAGCAACCATGGGATTTAGGGCAGGCATTCTATGCAGCATGGCAAACAATGTCTATTATATGGGAAATAACACCTTTGGGCTACTAGCAGCACCATATATTTATTTAGCATATATGTGTGAGGTAGATACATGTCATGGGATATGTGAATACAAAAGACACGAGTCAAAATATTTGCACCTGGAAGCAGGAAATTAGACTTCTAAGTGTGTATGTCTGCATAGATAGATACATATATATATATACATATATGTGTGTGTCTCCCGTTTTTCACGGAGCAGAATACACTGCAGTGCCCTGCATAGAAACTGACATACACTCAAACTTTCTGAAAACCCAGCCACTTGAAAATACCCACTTGAGTGACACCCAGCATGGCATTCTTCAGCAAGAAGTTCTTTAGCCTCCTGTTTTTGTAAATGTTGGTTATTTCTGATACCACTCTGGATAAGACAATGCCATCTGGAAGCGAGGCTTTGAAGAAACAGGCTTAGTCTCCTAAGCACAGTCAGGCAATGCACCAACGTGTGTGGAGATCACTGCATTTACTTGCTGTAGAATTGCCTCTAGAGCATTGCTTCATGAGCATGCAGGCAGATTCATATTATCTTTTCCAGGTAATGGACTGTGGGGCTCCAGCAAACTCCCTCTTCAGAGTTTTGTGTACAGCCGCTCTTTGTGCACTCTTGGTGTGAGGTCTTCTGACTTCTTGCTCTGTGTGAGGGTGAGTTAGCATTTGCTGGAACTGTGGGCTCAGTGATAGCAGTGTTCTGGCAGCAGAGCAGCAGGAGGGCTTGCTTACATCCACAAGGCTGAACAAAGGTCCCTTTGTGGGAGTGTAGCAGCTTCAGAACACACAGTTTGTCATCAGCACTTATCTGGGTGTCATAACTGAAGATCTGCCACAACACCTACAACCCCAAAACACAGTGTGCCTCTGTCATGTAGTTTTTTTATTATTATTATTCATTATTACACTAAATTCCCTTTGTAACAATTTGACTAAGTAAGAAGTACACACTGCCACTTATGATGGACTTACAAAGATCCCCAAGAACTATTAGATGTTGGAAGGATGTAAAAGAGCAACAGAGTAAATGAAAACCCATCCCGTATATCTTTCTGTGTATTTATGGCTAGACCTCATAGAATTGTGTGAATTCCTTATTGTTTAGAGTCCTTTTTGAAAGACATAGAGGTCCATTTATAGCCTGAGTTCATTAGGGACTTATTCTGAATAGAGAAAAACTACAGTCGGTCACTGGTACTATTTTCAAAATTTTCTTTTTTCCAACATTCATTTAAAAGAAGACGTTTATTCATTTATTCAGTTAAATTCACCAGGGATAACTGCACAGGAGAACGGACTGAAAGCTCCAATTCACTTTAATTTGTCTATTTGCTTACACTCTGTATTGGAATGCAGTAGCAAACAGCAAGAAGTTTTTTTATTCATGAACATACTCTTTGAACTAAGTATATTTGAAAATACACATTTAGTTCTGTAACCATGAATATAGGTTCTAGTTCCAGTAAAAGACGGGCAATGAACTCTATCATAAAAGCACTGCAGAATTAAGTTCTTTGTGGGCCTCAGTGTGGCAGAAAGGGGAAATATAAAATTCTGTGATTCGCACCACGACAGCATTGACTCCTCTTTGACATAGCCACTGGGGCTCTGCTCAGAGCTTGCTGTAGGACTGAACTGGTCTGATGGACCTGACATTAAACAAATGCTGAAGTCTCAGTGAATTCACTCAGGGCTGGTGCTTAAATGTTTTTTCAGATTCATGCCATGAGAGGGCTAGCAATCCAAACAAGCAAAGAAAAATAAGAAAATGGGGAAGAACATTCATCATGAAACTTCAGTAGTTACTACACCTAACAACACCAGCTCTGCCTATAGCCAAAGGAATGACAGAAATACTTCCTATAGCACTGACATGGCAGGGCAAAATTTTTTCCACAAATTCAATTCATAGCCAGAACCCAGGTAAACTCCAGAGTCCAGTTCATACCTCTGGGTTACCACCTATACTCTCCACTCAAAGATCTCCAAGTGGTCTAGAGGACAGGTGGGTTTTTGCAAGGCTCAAGCTGCCACAGCTGTTGTATGAAACTTCTTAACTCTAGCCTGAACCTAAGCAATGGCTTTGCTGTGTGGCAGTCCACTTGCTATCACTCTGGGGCAAAATTGCTCATCCTCAGCTGAGTCGATGCCTGCCCATCCTCGTTCTGCCCCACTGACCATGAAAGGCCCTTCAGAGCACTACTTTGTCCCCCATGGGTTAGGAACTAGCCAAGCCTCTACTTGGTGGGTGATCATGTGGGTCCTCTGTCCCCAGAAACAACAATTTGCAAATTGGCCCAGCTCTACGTTTATTTGCATAAGTCCATGGATGAACCTTCAGAATAACATATTTCTCCCCCTTTTTTTAGCCAGATATATGATCTACAAAGCAATGACAGCAAAGAGAGTTAAGTGTATGGCTTTTTTAGAAAGCGTGTGTTGTTTGATAGATCTCAAGTACTATGTATGTATGTATGTATGTATGTATGTATGTATGTAACCATCTCATAGTTCTAGGGGTTTTTTGTTCCATTTTTGCAAACAGAGAATTTGAGTGATGTTTGCTATATGACTGAAGTATGTGGTCATCATATTTGATACATAATTCTCTGAATGATAGATATCATACTAAAATCATGACCCAAAGTTTAATTACAAAATAAATGAGTACTGCTGTACTTAATTTTTTATTTTATTTCCATCAGCCTAGGAAGCCTTTCTGAAATAAAAATGTGTATTGAATGTATAGCCCCTTGTCCAGTTTTTCCTTTTATCTTCAAATGATATTACATGATATGCATTATGTGATATGTGTCTGTCTAATTTAACAGCTTAAAGAAATAAGTAAGCCTTTTTAGTTGTGCTTAGCCCTGTTAACAATATTCCACAGTCTGTGGAATTACTGTCCCACAGGAATTTTTCTCTGGATGTTAAAATAAAGGCCTTCTTGTATATAAATAAAGTATTTATAGTTGTATAAGGACACAATCATTTCATAAATATGCAAATTAAATAACCACTTTAGCCTTGCTTAATGTACAGAGAAGGTGAGACAAGAAGTGCCTTTGTACCTGTGTGTCCCCAGAAGATGTGCCAGCATCTTAGCACAAAGTTGCTACTATTAAAAAAAAAAACAACCCTGCTGCATTTCTCTGTGGCCCAGAAGGCAGCAGAGCCAGAGAAGTGAGTTATGTCATTCTGAAAACCACTCATGCTTTCCTTTATTGGAAACTTCTCCTGTATTTTTGAGCCCTTGAATAAATTACAAGGCTTTAATTACTTTACTCAATCCTTTTTTTTTTTTTTTTTTTTTTTTTTTTTTTTTTTTTTTTTTTAGTAAAACAACTTCTTTTAAGTTTTCCCATATCAACTGAGTGGATGTTCATCCCAATCAGATGTGTTTGCTTCTTGTGATGCTGGCTGAATGTGACATTATGTTTAAGTCTGTGTAGTGAGAGCATTTGTACCAGGAGGTTTTTTCCCCTTATTAACGGTGCCAGTTCCCATCCTGTACCCGCTGACTCCTCATCCCTATTCAGACCCCTGGCTGTGCCGGCCGGCTGTGGAACCACACACTGCACTGGATGGGTGAATGAATGAATGAACTTCTTCTTGATGCTTCACATTGCCATGTCAGCACTGGTGTGGTCCTCGGGAGTCAGCAAAGAGAACAGTACAGGCATAGACTCTGGACACCAGATACAGAAGACAACGGCCATTTCAATATAGTTATCTTTTTCACCCATTACTTACACTTTTCCCAACATTTTTGATCATCCACAACAAAGCATATCTAATAGCATAAATATTTGTGTATCATATCACTTAATGATGAGAAGTTCTGGACTTTATTTATTTACTGCCTTGTTTCCCAAACATTGGGGTAACTTTGTGTTTATGCAAAACAAGGCTCCAACCATAAAATGAGTACAAACCTCTAATTCAGTATTTTTCTGGAAGTTTGTATGAGACAAAACAAAAAAATATATCTGGCAACTTGTATTAATACTCCTAGCAATTAAATGCTGTTATCTGGACAGAAATCAGCTTCTGTTTTGGCCTTGGCATCAATTCAGAGGTTGCTGTCTCCAGGAAAGCCCAGAAGCATAACCTGAAAATATAGTATTTTCTGAATGCACACTTTCAAGTCCAGAAAGCATCATGAAGGGACAAGAATTAGTCAGCTCAGTCACTTACAGATTGACATAGCCCCTGTGTCCTTTGCCACAGGCAAGAATGAGTTAATTACATCGGTATACCTGTGCCTATATGAGGGCAGAACACATATGTCTAAATTACAATTAATACAGGTGTGAACAAGACATTTCTTGCCAGCAGAGTTTGACCAACCAAATGGTATGCTTTCCTTCAGAATTAGCTTAGTTGCCTTTCCTGCAACTTGTTAACACACTTTGAATTTTAACAGAACAAATGATTAAGAAAAATTGCTATACAGTGTAACAGGCATGAAAGATGCTGGAAGACAGCAGAAAAAAGAAAAGGTGACAGAGAAAATCCACCATTTTCTCATTTTTATTCTAGCTTGATAACAAAATATCTGTTCCTTTGGAAACTGAGACAACTCTTCTGATGGTAAAAAGGGTGATCTAAGTTATGTCATTGACATTAATGAATCAAAGAAGTCCCAATTAAGTGCAAAGACTGTAATTTATGACTACTAGAAATCTGCAGCGCTGTTAAAAATGGTAATAGCAGGTACTGGCAGACAGGGCAGAAAGAGCAGAGCAAGATATTACAGCCAGGAAGGAAGGTGAGGTTGTCCAGGAGTCCTATGTAAAAGCAGCATGCCAAGGAAAAATGCAGACTTAAGTGACTTCCTCATTTTATCATCTTTAGAGCTTATCTTTTATCATAAAGAGCTAAAATATGTAAGTTTCTCTGATACAGCAAAGAATACTTCAATTTTGAAAAAACCCAGCAATGTTATGAAGCTGATATAGGAAATATTTTATATGGGTGGCATTCTTGTTTGTTGTTACTATTTTAGAAGTATCATGTTAGTAGCTGTAGCTGCTTTTGTGGCATGGCAGATGAGGATGTGACCCAGTTCTGAAGATGGGGAAGTTCCTCTTCTTCAGAAACTTTGCATTTCCTGGGATATCCCACTTGAGCTAAGGAGGGTCTCCTTGCCAGACCTCTTGTTTCAGTCTTGTCTACTCATTTTGAGTAGAGCTAAAAATTACATATTTTGGGGATGTAGGGATCATTTAAAGACACTTACAGGTAATTACTTTGGTAATTTTTTGGGTGTGGTTTTAGCCCTTCAGTAAATTCACTGAGCTAACTATAGTATATACATCTAACACACAATCCTTTTATAAAATGAGAAGTTACTGATGCATTTCAACAGCTTCTGGAACTGGCATCATGAAATGAGAATTTTGCAAGCAAAGGTAAAAGGGAAAAAAGATGTGAATATGAATCATGCTGCCAGTTAGTGTAAAGTTAGGTCTAGTTCAGTTAACAACAGACCACATTTAATCACTCAGTGATTTCCTTCCTTTATTGTTGGCCTCAGGTGTTTCTGTTTGGCCTCTTATCAAGATAGTAAAATGCCAGTTACTCTGTTTCTCTCCTTTCCACAAAAATTGGTCTCTCAACATGAATCATTGACCTACAGATGAATCATTTTAAGAGTATGGCTTTAAAAAGTCCACTGGAAAAAAAGTAACTTTTTGAATCTAGGACATTATGTTTTCTAAATTTTATTTTGCCATGTAACAGTTGCAGTGAGTCACAATGTAATATCTTGACATGTACTCTATGTCTGTGTGAACCAAAGTTTATACTCCAATATTCTTGTTAGGGAAATGTTTCCAAAACAGTCATAAATGCTGATGTGAATGGTCAGACATTTTTTCTCACTGTTTCAAAACACTGTTTTAAAGTATGAACTAGAAATACATGTATGATCACCTGTTCTGTTTCTCTGTATTTCTCTTCAGTTATCAGTCATGAGAAATTACAGATGATCTGATAGAAAATTTAACTCTTAAGATTTCAGACAATTCTCTTTTTCCTTACTTAATGCCCTTAGTCTCTTTCTAAAGGAATCAGTCTACTGTCAGGACAGGTATCTGGAACCACAGCAACCACTGAATCAACTTTTGCAGTGCCTTTTGTACTTTAAAACAAGTATTGAAAATAACCTGGGTTTTTCTCTCATTGTGAAGGAATTTCTTTCTGTTTGTAATTTCCTGCCATGAAAGATTTCATGCAGATAATGGTTTTCAAAGAACGCAATTGCTTGCACAATTTGAGACGATAGCTTACTAGTTTTTGTTTCCTGTCCCAGCCAAAGAACAATAAGGAAAGCTTAACAGAAGCCTAGCAAATTTTGGACATCTTCATCTTTCTGTTGCTGCAAAACAGAAATAACTTTGTATGACAGAATATAATTTATACGAAGTCAGCCAAAATAACTTTATTATTTACTGACCTGCTCTCTTAATCTTGCACGTTACAGATTCTCAGAGTACATCAGATCACTGGGTGGGGCTTTATGCAGTGATGGGATTTCTAGAACAGTGTTTCTGATCAGACTGACACAAAGAGCCATATGACAGATGTCAGGCTTCAAAATAATTCTGTTTTACGTATATTTCTGTCAGTCACAGGCACTGGAATCAGATTTTTGATTGTATGATCAATATATGTATTGTCAGCTTTATAAATGCACTATGTATTGTTATTTTCATATAAAAGTGTTTATAAGCCTATGTGGTTTTGTATTCAAAGCCCGCATTTCCCTCAGTTTGAGATATTGCTGCCCAGTGAATAGTTTGCATGTGCACTGAGAGAGCAGGTCTACTCCTGGAAAATCAAAGAGAATTATGAAAAGTAATTGCCCATGGATTTCATCCTGCATTAGTGTTTCATGTGAGTCGCTCATCAATTCTGCAGCCTTCAACACTTCATTAATATTCAAGAACATTTATACAACAAATTATGGCCTCCAAACACTTTATATAAAATGTAAATATAATCAAACATCTATACTTTATCCCTGGGTTCTATTCTGTGAACATGAAACATAATATCATATTTAGTGGAGTGTTTTATTTTGATGATAGTAATTTCCTAAAGGTATACTGGCATTATTAATATGCATTTGTATTCCAGACTAATAAAGAAGATTTTAGTTGGTTAATAATAAGGAATGATTATTATCCTTACCAAAACTCATTTTTTATTTTCAAAGCAGTCTTAGTCTAGGGAATAAAAATTATTCAAGTAGAAAGAAGTGATGTTAATATCAACAACTATAAGGAAAACTGAAGGAACGAATTAACAGATGAAATAGCAGAAAGAATCACCAATTATTACTCATGTAAGCTTTGTTTTGTTATGGTTATGTGCTTTGTATCAGCAATCTTGAGTACCAGAGACTGATGAAACATGCACATTAACAATAAGGCTTCGTATTTACCCAGCTTTCTAAAAAAAACCCAAACCCCCTTAGAAATACAAACTATAAAAAGGTTTATACAAAATTTTACCTTTTGAGGAAGTGTTTTTATGTTCTTGATATAGAAAAAGGTCTTGTGACTGTGGGAACTACATATAAGCAAATGTTTGATTTCCAATGTGTTTATATCTTTGTGGTGTGGAGCATCAAAGATGTTTTCTTCTCAATAGGAATGATGAAAGATGTGAAGAAGGAAGTGTTTCCTTCTCTTTTTATCTGATTTTGAATCTTTTATTCCCTCCCCAAGTGACTTCCCTGTGTTCCCCACAAAACTTTTTCTATAAAATTTCCTTTCCCACTAGACTTGTGGCAGAGGATCTGCCATTAGCCCACCAGCCTTCCTTTCTTCCAGACCTCACAGCCTCCTCTTCCCAGGTCCTTCCACTACCATCTCACTACATGCTCACTGCAGGGAGAAGCTGTGAGGGAGAGTAGGAGAATTTTTCACTAACCCCACAGTCCTGGAGGAGCCAGAAGGACATGTGGGACTGCACAGCCAGCTAGCCAGCAGGAGTTTCGGTTTGAGCACTGAAATCTTGTACACAAGGGGAGAAGACAGCAGGAAGCTCGAGCCATTTGTCAAGGGACAAAGCCACCATTGCAGGGGAAACAGCTGCCTTTGGCTGGCTTTCCAGAGGAGAAACAGAGAAGCCAACCACGAGTTTGTTAGACCTCTAAATAGATTTATTGAGGGGTCTGAATTATCAGGATTATGAGACCCTGCCCCAGTGGGCCTGACCTAATTGTAGCCTGGGTTTATACTGATTGCCATCACTGGCGGGTGCCATGATATGGAACAGAGGCAGACGTGACATGCATGTTTGCATACCAGAAACTACCAGCTGCCTGCATTCATATTAGAATTTATTCCCTAAAGAATCATCCCATCCTTCTGGTTGGAAAGACAGTAATACATTATACTCGTTATAGGTGAAAAACTCCCTGGTAAGCATAATATGTTACATAATTACTGAATGTTAACTGAGTTTGCAAACAGTTCTTCAGAAGAATTTGTACATTAAAACTCATTGTTTTCTAAACCCACAACTTGCCACAGCATCTATCTTTGAGATCATCCACATTTCCCAAAGAAAGCAGCGGGGTTAGAGTCTTACCCTTGGTGTTGAATTCTGTTATACTAAGGGAATTCAGTGGCCCACGTCTAAATGGCCTGCACCAAGTAAATCTTTCAGACGTCTCTCCTCTGCTCACTGCTCTGCCTATGGCATCTGCACAACATGGTCAGGGCAGCTCCGTGGCAGGTGCTTTCTGATGGCTGCTCCAAACTCCTGCGAGACTAGGAGGGATGTAGCTTTTGGATCAGGAGATGCAGGCGAGCATATCTTAGCACAGAGAGATTTTGTACTGTCACAGTCAGAAAAGAGAAAGGATCATAGTACAAACTGGTTTTCATTACACACACAAAACATTGCAGACATTGGTCCAATGCGTTAATCCAGACTGTGATACCCAGTCTGCTGAGACAAGAATTGAATTTAAATTCCAGACACCCAGAGAAGGTGAAGATGGGAACTGTAGGAAAAGTTTATAAACAGCACAAACTACACACCAATTTTCAAATAGTGTTGCATAATTGCACTAAAATGTGCCTGTTCCCCTGATTTTAAACTTCTCTGGGACGGGAATCTTCAGTGACAGCTTCTCAGCGACCTGTGCCCTGCTGTTCAAAGCTGAAAGCTGATTCACCTCGAATCTTTTGTAGGTCTCTAACATTTTTGGTGACCAAGAGAGTCATGTTGGCCCTTTTCCCAAAAGTTGTTTGAGAGCTGTCCGGGGGAGGTGAGCTGCATAGCTTCCATGGCCGTCAGAGGCAGGGCAGCATTCCTCTGCTCCCAACCCTCACCCATCTGTCCCCCATCAGCTGGGGGATACTAAAATAAATCGGGAGTGGGCCGATGAAGAAGCAGTGTTACAGAAGGTATGTTCTCCACAGGAAGTGTGTAAACAAATATTTGGAAGATCTAAAAATATGAACAAAGAGGCCTCAGTGGCACAACAATGAACCTTAAAAAGTCTACAGCACACGTTCTACACACAGTTGTTAAATAGCCAGGATATGTTGTTAAATAAAAGTAGTTTTAAACAGTTAAAGCTATAGACTATTCAACCTCAAGGTAGCAACCTTAGTATTGTTTTTAGTTTAACATCTTGCTCAGTTTTGGTGTAGCCTTGACTGTGTAAAACAGGGATATTACGTGTGTTAAAAATAAACATTATTCCAAAGCGTCTAATGAGAACTTCCTCAGACTCCTGCATACTGTTCTCTTTTGTCTTGGCCTTTGTTACCAAAAAGAAATCAGGCTTACATCTGTAATACTGTTCAAAAAAGTTTTGGAAGTGCTGCTAGAGATGACTATCTGCCCTGAGCTGTGTCTAGTGCTAAGCACTTGAGAACATCCTACCACAGCACCAAGAGTCCTGCTCCCTCACTGTACTTGGTCAGTAAAAGGTCTGTAAGAAACACAATGCTGGGGCAGTGCTCTGACATTTTTTTTCTTATCCAGTCTTTAATAGCACCATTTCTCTCAATTAAAGCACACAAGTAACTCATATCCTGTTGCTCTTGCTCTGCCTAAGACCTTCTGATGTTTATGACTTTTCCCTTGTGCTGAATCTCTGCCCAGTTATGTGTCATGAGCAGACTCCACTCCCTTACAGCCATATTCCCTCGGCCTGGCCAGAGACGTGCATGCGAGGAATGAAGTCACTCCCAGCCATTACTGGTCTCTGTGGCACAGAGCTCTTCATATTTTTCTAGCCCACACTCTTATTTTACACTACTGCACTCTGCCTTTGCTATCCAAGCTAGTCCTTTATCTGTGCAATTAATTGATCCTTATAATATTTAATTATCTACTTTGTAAAAAGGTCTTTGACAAGCTTTTTGAAGAGGTTGTAAGACAAAAGTACTCTAAAAGACCAGGTAAATTATGAGCACAGTTCCTCAGCTATTTTTTTTGAAAGCAGTCTTATTTGTCAAAGATGGACACCTTTCTGTAATTTTATGTGAATTATCTCCAGTTAAATTCTAACTTTCTGGGCATTTCTTGAGTTCCACTCTAGCCAGTACCTTGTCCTCTTCTCTTCATTCTGTTGTGACCTTTCTTGGCCATGAAAGACTGAGATTTTAGTGATGGGATTTGTGTCCACAGCCACAGACATGTAGATATTTAAATATTTTATCCTCTGTTAAAATTTGATAAATTTCATTTTTTAAAAAAAGATTTTATCTAGCAGCTGGAAAGCAATAACATGCAGACTCTTATATTCTATAACATTAGCCATTCCAGTTACCAGACAGTTTTCCTAATTAAAAGGATCTCCACCCCTCATGAACAACAGTGTTTGATTTAAGGGCTTCCTCTCATCTTTCTCAGCATGGACACTTTTGGATCAGTCCTCCAGGCACTTCTCTACTACTCCCATCACTCTGCCACATCTCCTTCCTCCAGCTGTTGGTTCCTCCTTTGCAGAGAACCAGTAAGGAGAGATAGGAAGCGTATTCCCACAGCACTGCTGCTTCTCTAAATTGTTATCAATGCTCCACACTCCTACCATGTCAAATTTACCCAGTGTAGCCCACACCCCCGCCAAAGGGCATGGGAAAATCAGTCACTTGGTCTCCTGTCTTCAGGAAACCGGAGCAGATTTTTCATTTGTTGCTTTTTAAAAAGAGATCAGATTTATAAGTCTAACAACAGGTTAGTTTCCCTTTCTGTTCTTTAAAGTATGTTTCATGAGTTAGTTATCTCCCTGTAAGCCCAAACTTCCTTCATAGAAAAATTACTGTTTCTGAAGTTGACCATAACACCTTCTACTTCCAGAATATGCTATTTAAATATAAAGTAATTCCCCCCATAATCAAGTATGACCATGGCTGCCTCAGATGAAGATTTTATCATAGCTATATTGTCTTTGAAAAGTTTATTCATGCCATAGATGTGGATAATTACTATGTTCCTCTCCTATGGAGAACCACTGGTGTTGACTGCTTTGTGACAGAACACAGTGTAAATCTTCCTTACCTTGACAACTGCAGGCTAACAACAGCTATAGAGATACTCTGACCTGAGTGACACACACAGAGGTGGAGAAGTGGGTAGTGTTTATCATCATTAACAAATGACTAGGATTTTTTTCATGATCACATAGGTAGTACAGCTTAATTTTCTGTGCGGTTAATAAACTGACGTTCGCTGTCAGCATAATAATCTGGCTGCTTGAATTTTTAACGTGCTTTCTTATTGTCTCAATAAAGGTACTACTGTATGAGTGCAACATGTCATAGTTATGTGGTCTGTTATAACTAGTGAATCTAAGATTGCTGAAGTTCCTACAAATTTAAGAATACTTCATGGAACATTGCTGAACCTTGCAGTCTCAAAATCGAACCACCTTTACAGAGAAATTACAATTTACAATTGACTTGTCAATTACCGAATAAATAAATAAGCAGAGCCTTCTAAGGAAAAGCCTTTGCTCTGGCAAAGCAACCCCGATTCGTTTGCTGGACAATCTAATGACAAGAAATGTAATTCATTGCAGTTGAATACTTGTCTTGTACTGTTAAAAAAAAAAAAAAAGCAAGCTAGATTTTGGATTTGTGGTCATGATAATAGAAAGTCGACTCAAATGTAAAATTTCTGCTAGCTAGGATTAGATATATTCAAGTGTCTGGGATTATCTCCCCCTCTAGTGGCTGGTTTATGCAAAAATATAAAAACTGGGATTATCCAGATTTACATTTTTGTTCGGAGGGGTTCATAGAATCATAGAGTCATTTAAGTCAGATAGAAGCAACCGAAGTGGCCTGTTTGTTTTTACTGTGCTGTATTCGAGTGAAAAGGTGTTCATGAAAAACAGAATAAGATTTTAAATTCTTAATTTTCTTAAAAGTTTGACAGCGGTTTGGGTATGTCACAGGCTGACTCACAAAACTATGAATTTTTGTTTTTAGATGTGTACAATCATGTATTTCTTTTGTCCCAGTGTGATCTTATACTTTTTTATTTGGCATTGCTCAAAACTTCTTCAGTGCTGCACAAAGCCATGGTAGGCATTGTGTTGGATTTTATCCATGCTGGGTGAACAATTGTTATTGCTGGTGGTACTGCTAGGGGAAGGTCAATGGATTGCAATGTTACCAAGTGAGGCCATATCTATTAAAGTATTATCCTTGTTTTATAATTTATGAGACTTATCTTCTGTCCAAGATCAGTCCTTGAAAACATTTGGATCCTAAAACATCACTGAGAAGCAAGACCCTGCAATTATAATGAAGAATTACACGAAAACATCCACTCAGTGGTCAATAGCAGTGAGCAAAGCAAGAAAGACATGCTAGAAATTGTCAGGAAGGGAAGAGAGAGCAAAATGGAAAATGTAATTACACCACCGTATAAACTGGTTCCCACACCTGTGCAGTTTTGGTTCTTCCATCTTAAAAAATATATGTAAGTACTAGTAAAGGGAGGAGATGAGTAGCAGGGTGATCAAAGAGCTAGAATGGCTTCCATGAGGAGAATGATTGAGCTGACTAGAGAAGAGGTGTTTCTGCAGAGCAAGATATGATAGAAGTCTATAAAATTATGAGTGGAATGGAGAAAGCAAATAGGGATTGAATGTTCACCATATTTTCCAAATACAAATATTGGAGCCATCAGATAAAGCTAGTGGGAGCCACGTTCAGAACAAATAGTTGAAAGTTATTCTTCATGCAACAGGAAGAAAACCTATGGATCCCTTTGCTGAACAACTCTGTGGATTCAACAGCTTTGCTTGGGGTTAGGGGGAGGCTGGAGAAAGATTTGGAAGACACTTCCACTATGATTTCCTAAGCAGACAAAACCTGGCCTTGGCCCATCCCCATTCCCAGGGAGGTGCCCGATGCCCTGGGCTGATGCTGCTCTGATGTCCCCTGGCTGCCCTGCTCCTGGGTGCAGGTGGGATCTGCCCTGGCTGCCAGGCCCTGCCATAATCCACCCGGGGAGCCTCTGGCACCCTTGCCCCACAGAGCCACCAGCCTTGGTGATACCATGACAATAGGCTTTAAAAATTGTCAAAGCTGAATATGGTCAGAGCCTGGGATAATATTATGCAACATATCACATAAACTTGCATTCTTCTCACTCCAAAAGTGTCTTGTGACCACTTTTGGAAATAGAATATTGAGCTCTGGGGTTATTCCCAAAAGCATTCTCCTGAATTTAGACACATAAGTAAGAGTATGGCACGTGAATAATCCTTTCACTACACACAGAATTAGTAAAGCAACAGCTGGAAGTTGGGAACAGAAAACACTTCTATGCTTAAACTTTCCTATAGCTAATACCTGTAAAAATGTGCACTAATCTTCAGTTATAGAAACTTGTATTAGTACCTATTTTAGTGAAATGGATTTCTATTTTTCGTAAATACCAATGTTTTTTTAACAATCTGAAATTCAAAAGAAATTTTTGTACAAATAGCTTCAGACACCAGTTCTACCATATACTTTGTTGTTAGTGGAGCTGAGGGAGATGACAGTGGCAGTAGGTGACTGTGCAGCAGGTCTACCTGAAGGAGCTGACTAACCTGAGAGTCGACATGAATGATGTGGCTGCTGAAAGGAGCTGATCAAGTGACAGGCAGGCTTGGGTAAGTGACTGAGGTGAATAGTGTTAAGTAAATAACTGATGTGACTGAAGTCAAAAGTGACACAAGCAAATTGAGGGACTGAAGTGACTGTAGTGACTCAGGTGTGATGGAGGCTGAGGCTTTCTGAGATATTCTTGGACATACACCCCTATATAGCACCCTATATAGCAAATGATTTACTACAGTGATGAAAAAGTGTTACCTAATGGCATGGCTACCAGTTCTGAAAGTCTGATATTTTTGTGCCTTTGTCATGTTTCAGCATGGATTTAAGAAGGGCAAGTTGTGCTTAACCAGGCTGACAGCCTTCTGCAATGAAATGACTGGTCTGGTGGATGAGAGAAGTGGATGTCGTTTATCTTGTCTATACTATAGACTTTAGTTATGGGACTGTCTCCCATACATTCCTCACAAACAAACTGATGATGTATGGGCTAGATAAATGGAAAGTGAGATGGACTGAAAATTGAGAGAACTGCCAGGTTTAGAGGGTTGTGGTCAGCATCATGAAGTCAAGGTGGAGGTTTGTCACAAGTAGTATACCCCATGGGTCAACACTGTTCAAATACTGTTTAACATCTTTGTTAATGATCTGGGTGACGTGACAGAGTACGCCCTCTGTGTAAGGGCAGATGATACAAAACTGGGAGGAGTGAAATACCAGGTGGTGGTGTCACCATTCAGAGGGATCTTAACAAGCTGGAAATATAGCCCAACAGAATCTCCTGGAATTCAACGAAAGGATTTACCAAGTCCTAAACCTGGACTGTGCATGGGAAATAACCCAGAAGAGAACATCAGCTGCATCCCAGGCTGCATTAGTAAGAGTGTCACCAACAAGTCAAGGGAGGTGATCCTTCCCCTCTACTCACCCCTGTGAGGCCATGTCTGGAGTGCCGTGTCCATTTCAGGGCTCCCTAGTGCAGGAGGGACATGGACATAGTGGAGCAAGTGCATCAAGGGCCACAAAGAAGATGAAGGGAAGAGGGAGCCAGGGTCTTTTCAGTGGTGTCCAGGACAAGAGGCAATGGGCATAAACTGAAACACAGGAAAATCCACTAAAGTATAGGAAAGAAAAAATTAACTTGAGGGTGGTCAAGCAGAGGAATGGGTTGCTCAGTGTTGTAGAGTCTTCATCTATGGAAGTATTAAAAAGTTAACTGGATATGGTCCTAGGTAAACTTTTCTGGTTGACCCTGCTTTGATCAGGGTTTGGACTGGATGATCTCTAGAGATCACTTTCAGCTTCAACTGTTCTGTGATTCTGTGTTACAGTGGCACCTTCAGTATCCTTAATGATATTGAAATCTCAGTGAGGTGCCTTTGCTAAGATATGCTTGTCCTGAAAGTTGAAAAATAATAATATGGAGAATATTAGTGCTCAGAATGAACAGAAAATACAGAGATGTTTATAATAAGCAAACTCTGGAGGGATAAAATCAGGAGTCATGAAGAATGAGCAAAGGGTAGAGTAAGCAAATAGTGGGAACCCTGGGTAAGACCACAATGTTTAGTACCTTTTTTTTCTCTGGTCTCAATAAAATGCTATTTATGATGATTGTAAAAATTAAAATAATAGGAAAGCATTGGATTAAAGAAATAATGTGAAATATTTACATCATTTAGAGCTATTCAAGACAACATGAAATAAAACATACCTTTGAACGCTGAGAACAATCTCCCAAGCAAGATCAGTTTCTTTGAGCACTAATTAACAACGTGCAGGGTCTCAGAGTCTTAAAGAATATCAGACAGAGCAACTTCCCTTAAAAATGAGGGAAAAAAGTTCCTCAAGATTACTAGAACAAATTATTATGCTATTATTTTACAGTAGTTCAGGGGAAAAGAATGGCAAAGAAATTGTACCACATGGATTTTAAAAAACAATTCAGGTCAAATCAATAGAATTACCTTCTTTGATAGTTTAGATGCTTGACAGGCATATATTCAACTAGTGGGAACTAACACTTCTAGCACCGCCCCAATTTTTAGCAAAGTTTATGATACAAACCTTGCAACTCCTCCCCCCCCCCCCCCC
>NW_020799095.1:74344697-74346772 GCF_003259725.1 Athene cunicularia
CCCCCCCATTTATACTTATTTTAAGAAGCAAGACAGATATAGTCTAGTTTAAATTACTATGATGGAGGTCAGCAATGATTTGAAAGACTGTAAATTATTTTCAGAGAAACTCTGTGAAGATATTATATGAGGTGTTAAAAGAGTCTGATTTTTCAGGACATTGTTCATAAGGGAACTAAGAATTTGCCATCATATACAGTAACCAGGCTGGGAGAGATGATCCAGATGTGGATTACAGGATGGGAATGAAACTCAAACTAATTTTCATTAAAGAAGCAGAGCATAAACGAAAAGCTTGGAAATTCAGTAAAGTACTCAAGAAAGGAGAATCAAATGAACAAGTATAAAAGGGAATAAATATCAATATGCAAAAGTATATCAGAAAATTATATGTGAGATCTCTTGTGGGTGCCAAAGTGAATATTGAAACCATCCAAAGTAGAAAGAATAAGTGTTATTGGGCAGTGTTTTAAAAGTTTATGTTCAAACCATCAATAGAAAGCTTCCCTTTCTGCTCTGGTTTCTAAAGCCACTGCAAGAGTTTTATGTCCAGTTTTGCATGTCACATTTTGGCAATAGTACAAACTAACTGGAAAAGCATAAAGAACAGAACCTATGAATTCCAATGAAATGGTTAAATAAATAGCTTTTAGCTGAATCAATTGTCTTCTTTCTAGGAGAGAAAATATTGAGGGAGAAAAAATTTCCCACTGGGGGGAAGTGGCTATGTGGGGCTTAGCTGTCTACCAGGGTTAATCCACCACAAACGTTAAAAGCTGTGATTATAAAGGTCATTTTTTCTGCCTAGTCACTGAAGGATAGTTGAGAAAAAGTGTACTTTGAAGTAATAATTAATACTAATAAAAAAATAATGAAAAGCGTAAATAAGAACTAGACCATGCTCCCTACAAGTTTGTGTAGCTTCTGTCTTCCAGAGATTTTTAAGAGTAGGTGGAAAAAAAATCCTCTTAGGGAATATTTAGGAATTGTTGAGCCCAGACATGGAGTTTGTGCAGTTCTTTTGCAGCTCTGTGTATGCATGTTTCCATAAACGAC
Source organism: Athene cunicularia (assembly GCF_003259725.1). Lineage (NCBI taxonomy): Eukaryota > Metazoa > Chordata > Aves > Strigiformes > Strigidae > Athene > Athene cunicularia. The sequence goes on from NW_020799095.1 coordinate 74,345,754, forward strand.
TAGCAGGAGGCTCCCCAGTCCAGAGTTCAAATTACATCAAAAGAAGTAGAAGAGAAACACTCCAAGGTGAAATACCTACCTCAGGCCTGGGTGTTGAGTTTCTTACACGTTTATGTGAAGAATTTCAGGTTTTCTTGAAGTATCTTTGCTTTACTCCTAGTGTTTGGCTTTGATGTTCCCATGGATGTGTTGACACAGATTCTGGGTGAACAAAAGCTGCTGATGTCTCAGTGTCAAGACATACATATTTAGTCAGTTTTTCATCGATATTTAATGTTAGATAGCTTTTAGTAATTTTGTGTATACATTGTAACTATTTTCTATGGAGTGATTACCACCTAGACTTCCTTTATCTGTCAGAAGTTCAGGAAAAAGATTTCATTGGGGACAGATTTGTTTCTGAGCACATTTAGAATTGGACTTTTACATAAACGATCAGTACAGCTAACAGAGCATCAGCAAGATATTTATCTTCACTATCATATTCTGAGAGAAGGGAGTACTGAAAACCTGGTAACAAAGAGCCTCTCTGGTCATTTAAGAGGGCAACCTGCACTGTGTTATCCAATTAGGAGAAAGTTGTATTATGTGCACCTGTAGCATCCAGGTGTATTACATTTCATTGCCTTTTTGTCATGCAGTTAAAAGAGCAGCGTTTGAGGTTTTCCTGCTTCTTCTGGGAATACCATGCGTGAAGGTTGCATAGTTACACGCTTTGCGGAGCTGCCGAAAGTAGGATGTTAAAGGTCGGATTATTTTGTGATGTTTTGACTACTAAAGCTGCGCCTGATGCAACTTTTCGGCTTTTAGCACAGTAACAAAGTGTGACTTTTCGGGTTTCTCTCCTCGAAAAAGCAAAGTAGGGTAACTGCTGCGGCATTGGCGAGGAGCCGGCTGCCCTACAAGCCGCTCTGGGGCTCGCAGTCCCGACTTCCCCTCACCCCAAGCAGCGACAGGGCACCCCCGGGGCGGGCGGGGGGCGCTGTGTCCCGGAGCCGGCCGGGGCCCCCCGCGGGCGG
>NW_020799095.1:74346822-74452207 GCF_003259725.1 Athene cunicularia
CCCTCACGGAGCCCCCCCGGCGGCACGGCCCGGCCCGGCCTGGCGGCGGCTGGGGGGGGGAATGTGTGTGTGTGTGTCCGCGTTTAAGGGAGGGCGTGCGGGTGGAACGGACTTTCTAGCGCTTGGCGTCGACCTGGAAAATGGAGTTTTAGAGCGGATCTTCTTCGGGAACTTCTTTTTCCGTGCGACTTCTGTGGGCCCAGGCGTCCCGCAGGGACTGGCGCTCGCTTGCACCTCTGTGCTGGTTTTGTACGGGACAGCGGTGGCTGGTTCGCTCTTTGTTTTCCTGAGATACCTATATACGTTGATAAAAGAAAATAACTAGGGGTAACTTCCCCTGTTGACTCCTCCGAGAAGATATTTTTATCTGTGGTGAAATTCACAAACTTTTCTTGTTTCTAAGCAAAACACGTGGTCTTATATTTTTAAGAGGGTAGCTCTTTCTAATGTAATTACTTGTGACTAGATCAGGTATGGAAATACTTAAGGTTCTTCTCTCAGTAACAGTGGTAGAGGATGCTCTTGAGACCCAACGTAAAACGTGCCCTGACAAATCCTGCTTCCTGCCTTCTGCTGCATCTCTTGTTGCTTTCAGCTCTACTCTAATAATTATTTTATTACTAGTTTTGTTGAGTCAAAACATAAAATTATACAGTACTTCTTCAAGTGTAAATATTTAATGAAACATTTTTTTTTTTCCCCCCCCCCCTAAACTATTTGTTTTCCTTTTGGCTGAGTCCTCAATGTATCTAAACCCAGAAGTTTGCAGTATGGTCTTTCACTACTAATGGAGTGAACTTGGTTACCTTTTCCTGGTAAGGGGTGTGTAGGTAATAGATCCTGGGAATGGTTGGATTCCATAAGATTTCCATAATGTTAAAGCAGTACAAATGCACCTCGCTCTTAGCTTTTGCAGTAGTTTACTGGAAACTTTGTAAAACCGTTTGGGGTGATATTTCTCTACAATTACAAATATAAAAAGTTATTGTGCTTATCTCTTACAAGAAAAATTTGTTTATTGGGAGGCCTGTCCTAGCAAAACAAAACTTTAGCGACAAGAGAATCAGCCTGATGCTGTGGTAATATCTAGAATAAACTTTCATAAAAATACATTCTTTAGTTTATAAGAGATAAAGAAAATATAATTAATTGATATGTAGAGCTAAGGATAAAAATAAAGCCACTATATCTCAATCAACATTCATTTGAATTTTGATTCTAGCATTATTCAGTTGAGTATTCAACTGCTGCTTTTTCCTTTTTCTTGGTTATATGGTTATATTAAGTAGTCAGAACTTTTCTAAGTGTATAGTTTTATTATATTTATTGCTGAACACATTCATGGGCTGGAAAATTTTGCTCTCTTGCAACTTGGGAATTAAGTCCATGTTAGTAAACATGTGGGTCTTGTTTGTCTCTTTTCTAGAATGGGGCTTGATGATCTAACTTCTCAATGACCAAAAATATCCTCTGAGGTTTCAGCAGCCTATATTTTGCGGGGAATGGGGTGCATAGAGATACGAAGGAGGATTCTTTCCAACTTGAGCAATTACAGAAGACAAGGAAGCAGCTGTGTTACTCTTGTACAGAGTGACCTGCCTTAATGGAAGTTTTTATTAAACAGACCAACATAATAATTATTAACCTTTCCACCTTCCCTTAAATTTGGGGATATTCAGGTACACTAGCCCATGTAGAAAGAAAGTATCCTTTTCCACTGCCTCCTCAGTGGATGTACAGTGCATCTGTAAAATAATAATGGGAGTTATGTAACGAACACTTCTCAGGTATTTGCACTTCCCCAGGAAAACAAAATTAGGACACTAAGAATTGCTTAATACCAGGTGTAGATCAGTATAAACAGGGAAAAGCATTTGATATATCAGTGAAAATAAGTGAAAGTGTTTAAGACTGTGACAGGTGTTTGGCAATAACTTTATTGAAAGAAATGCCCTCTTCTCCAGTAAAGTTTCAGCCTAATTCCATATGCCATAACGTTGGTATTGTCCTGATAGGAAACAATCCTTAAACTTTATTTATATTTCTGTTCTAAAACAAACAAAATACAGAAGAGGCCAGAGTCTTATTGCTGTAAGTCACTGAATTCATAGACACATGCTGCAGGAGTTATAACCTCATTGCTAAGGAAAATCCTACATTCAGCAGTGTACATCAAAATGGACAGGGGCAGAAGACCCTTGGTCTTTCTGAGGAAGCATGCAAAGTTGCCAAGAGAGGTGATTTAAGGTGTGGGACCTGCAAAGAAAAGAGGATGAGAAGATGGAGCACTTCTTTAATGTGTGATAGAGAGAAGTTATCTCACTTTTGTGCTTTTTTTTTTAGCAATGATTGGATATCTTGGATCTGATTAAAAAGTATCCACTTGCTAATTGGTGGTGGACAAACCCTTGGGTACAGTTACTGAATATCAAAGCATGTAGCAAACTGTGTGAGGCAGCTGTTACTGTAATATAAGATGGCTGAAGTAATCTTAACAATGGCTGATAGGTAACCTACTGGAAGACAGGGAAAACTGCTTTTTATTTTCATCAACAGTAAAATACTACAAAAAATTTAAAGAGTATGCAGCAATGGAAGGAGGAACCAATGCGGTAGCCTGAGAACTATGGGTAGATTTAATTTTCTAACATGCATTTTTAATCAAAAGAAAATGAAGAGCTAAGTATGCTGTCTTGTTTGGAATATGGTGACAGTTAAGCAATATATCAATGTGGATTGCACTTGCTAAATATATTTGGATGGAGCATGACATCAAATGTTTAGGTGGGAAAGAATGATTTTCCTTAGTCACAATTAAGCTGTGACTAGTTAAAAGAATGTCACAGGTCTCTAGTGATTTTAGTTTTCAGTAGCCACATAATATATTTGAAACTGCTTAATAGACACAGGGCGCATTTCCAAAGAACTGACTGGTAATGAAGGATTATGTTAACATTACAATTAATATTCAGAAGATTTACAGGTAGGGAAGACCTCAGTCACTTAATCTAGATCAGACAATGTACTCCACACATATCAAGAATGATGACACTTCATGACAAATAACAATCATGTATCACAGAAGTAGAAAGGTTTAATAAGGGTGACAGCTGCAGGGCATCTTGCATTTTGTCCAGCCTCCTCCTCTCTGAATATACAGGGGAGAGATGGCAAGCTGAGGAAGCAGCAGTTGCACAGCTCCGGTTGCTCGGCAACAGTTCCAGCTTTCTACTCTGTGTGTGTGTGCAGGCATTAGCAGTGGTGCTGTTTCCAGAAAGGTCTCGTTTATTGCCAGGGAGTAAATTCCTCTCTGACACAGTTGGAAGGTATTCCACATAGGGATGGGCTGCCTGTGTATGACCCTGAAATCCCAGGATAACTTACAACTTTGTGTTATTGCCACTTCTGTGGAGCTGAAGGGTTTTGACATTTGTTTATGTAGTATTAAAATTTGAAATATAAACTTACTGTAATGCCAGAGTTATGTAAAGGGAAACACTTGGTTATTGACAAATACAGTTCTGTTTCTGTTCTTAGATTTCTTAGTAGATGTTTAAAATACCTGAAGGTTATTGGAGTAAGGATCTGGGGTTGAACAGCAAGACAGGGAACAGCACTTGGATGGCTTTTGTCTCTGTGCAGTTGGAGTGCAGATGCTGAAAGGCTGCAGCTGGTTCAGTTTAACTGCACAACAAAACTGGGCATGATAACACCAACAGTTCTGTGAAATAACAGCATGGCTCCCATGTTGTTGTTTCTGGGATACCCAGTGGATTCTAGGGAATTATGGGTAGTGGATTAGAAGTGAACAAAAAGGCTAAACACAGATGTTGTGGTTTAGGTCCAGAAGACAACTGAGCACCACACAGCTGCTTGCTCACCCCTTCCTCCTCAGGTTTGGGAAGGAGAAAATAAAGCAAAAGGCTTAGGAATTGAGTTAAGGATGGGGAATGACATACCCATTATGGTCATGGGCAAAAGACAGACTCATTAAGGGAAGAAAAGGACATCACTTTAATTCAGACACTAACAACAGCAGCATTTAATGGAGTAGGACAATGCAAAGCATTACCATGTGTTAAAAACACTTTCCCCCCTCTCCTCTTTTCTTCTTGGGCTCAGCTTTGCTCCCAGTTTCTTTACCTCCTCCCCTCCAGTGGTGCAGGGCCAGGGAATGCTGCTCCTTCCTCCTCACGGGGGGAGGATTCCTCACACTCTTCACCTGCTCCAGTGTGGGGTCCCTCTCATGGGAGACAGTCCTCCACAAACTTTCTCTGAGGTGAGTCTTCCCACGGGCTGCAGCTCTTCCTGAGCTGCCCTGGTGTGGATCCCTCCTGTGTGTTGCAATTCTCCCAGTACTGCACTACAGCAGCAGAGGCTTCCCTCAGAGTCCCGGCCTCCTTTGGGTGCAGCCACCTGCTCTGGTGTGGGGTCCTCCATGGGCTGCAGGGGGACATCTGCTGCACCGGTGACCTCCATGGGCTGCAGGGGCACAGCCTGACCTCTCGCCACGGGCTGCAGGGGGGTCTCTGCTCTGGTGCACCTCCTCCTCTTTTCTTCTGCTGACCTTGGTGTTTGCAGAGGTGTCCGTCCTCCATGTAACTCCTCCTCACAACTGCCATTCCTCCCCCCATGTTCCCCTTCTTAAATATGTTATCACAGAGGTGCAGCCACTGTCATTAATTGGCTCAGCCTTGGCCAGAGGCGGGTCTGACTTGGAGCCAGGGGAACTTTGAGAAACTTCTCACAGGGGGCTGCTGCTGTAGTCCTCTTCCCTGCTACCAGAAACCTGCCACTCAGTTGGAACTGCCTTTCCTGCTTGTCTGAAGAAACAGAAGAGAGGTGCTCTGTGGAGATGTTGGGAGTGTTCAGGGCTCCTAGAAAAGATGAAGACATTGCTAAAGTATAATCATGAAAAATAATAGTATGTAGTATAAAGAATATTAGAAACTTGAGGTTCCTGAAGGAATAAATCCTTCATGATATTGAACGTTGAGTTCTGTCTTCTCATCTATACTGCAACAGATTTTTCTCTTGTGGTTCCCACACTGTTGTTCTTGTCTTGCACCTGTAAATCCAATAATCTTGTTACGGCAGGTTGAAGAATGGTCTAAATTGCAATTTTTAGAGTAATTTAACAGATTTTACTTTCATTAGCAGAACACAGGAGAAGCTGATATTTTATACTAAAAATATGTGACTCAAGCCTCTGTATGTTGGATAATAGTTTATAAAAGAAAGTAGTTTTTCCATAGCACATACGCACACAAAAAATGTAACATACCATCAGACTTTTACTACAGGAAAATAAGTATTTTATTTTGCAGATAATAGTGGGTGGAGTATGCAAGCTACAGCTGCTGGAGGATTATGAGATGGTAACTTGGATGTGCGATCAGGTGCCAGAAGTTGGAGGCAGTAGGATGTAGTTTCTGTTTCATGACCATTTGATTCTTAAAAATGTATATACCCAAACCATTTTAGACTTTCAGAGTGTAGAAAATAACATAAATTCTGCTGTTTATGAAGTTAATTTGGCACAGAAGACAGGAAAATGGAAAATGTGGAAATCAGGATTTCTTATGTGTATTTCTAACAATCATTAACTTGAAAAAAAAAAAAAGAAAACTTCTTGCTGCTCTGAATTGTTTTCTGTTTTGAAAGTTTTTCACTCCATGAAAAATGCTTATTATGTGTGGTGAATTGTTAATATAAATTAGGTCAAGAAGCACAAACTCCTCTGTTTCCTTTACTATTTTAATTTTTTATGAAATTCAGAGTGTATTTTACAAAGGATGTGTAAAGCAAGAAGTACCTATTGACAAGGATTTATTAGCAGGACTTGTAGCTGATAGCATACGTTGCCTTAAGTAGTGAAAGATTTTTTTGGTTTTGGGGAAACAACAACAGAAGAGTGGTGGGGAGAGGGGAAGGGAGAGTGTGCTCTTCCTAGTGGGGCCAGGTACAGCAGTGATGAGTCTCAGCTGCACACATTCTTGGGCTGGCTTTGTGCTTCCAGTGGAGCATGTGGCAATGATAACTATAAGGATGCTGCTGATGACTCTGACCTGTCTTTTCCTCAGGTCCTATTTGAATTTTGCATTGATTGTTAATGCTAAATAGAATATGCTAATCAAATGCAAATGCTGCACATTCTTATTAAATCTCTCTGTACATATAGTATCCAGTAACATTTATCAAGCATCTCTATGACTATTTTCTTTGTTATGCATTATGTTTGGTGTTCTCTTATGTAAACTAAAATCTTCAAAAACAAAAGGCAAGGAAAGGAAGTGAGGAAGGGTGTTCCTTTTGCCAGAGGGAATGGCTTCCAGTGAGAAGCATCATAACAGCACTTTTGGGGTTTGCAGGTGCAGGCCATGAGGAGTAACAGCACAAGAGCAGCAGCACAGGAACAGCAGAGGAAAAAATCCTGCCACAGAGGCTGTGGAAAACATCCCCCTGGCAGCTTGGTTGCAAGGTTACAGAACTGCAAGCAGCAGGCCTTTAGTATTAGTGAGGTGAAAGCACCAGAAGGTACCATGCAGCAAGATGTTTTAGATTTGTTGGAATTTAAAAACTAAGGTTTAAATCTACTGAAATACATCAGGGGATTCTTACAGCCTCAAGAAAAAGCTAAGCTTCACTTTACATATGGTGGGGTTATTGTATCTCCCTCCCAGATGATACGGACTAGCATGGGGGTGTTACTTAGCTGTGGTAGAGAAGAAATTCCTGCTAAAAGTTGAGAAGCTGGGGTTTCGTGAGTGTTGGTTTAGCTGCATGCAGACAATGTGGTAACTTAATGGAAAAGCTTTTGGAATCTTACTATGTTTTCTCAGGAGCATTGTTAAAAGAGTATTCAATTAAGAGAGTTCTTTTAAAGTTTGAGGAAAATGTGAGTAAGGGGGGGGTTAGATGTTAACTTCCCCCTGCCCCCGCCCCAAGTTGCTGTATAGCAGTCATAGGATCATACTCAGAAAAAGACACTGGAAGTGCTGAGTAAAAGAGGAATCTTGATACAGCAGGATGTTAGGAGAAAGCCTCCAAATGTGCAGTAAAAGTAGTAATCTAAATCTTGGGTTAATCAGTAAATAAATAAACCTCCAAAGGTTTAGAGCAAGAAGCGCCTTGTTAAAAGATGATTCGTTTCAGAAAGAACCAAAGACAAAATTTTTACCAAGCAGAGAGTGTAAAAGATTAATTACACTGCAGAAAAGAAATATGAATTTATGACCTATGAATATTACCTTTTTATTTCTCCAGAGAAAGAGAAAAGATACGAAAGCAGACACTACTACTTTGGCTGATTGGTAAACATTATGTTTTTCATGCCATATTAGCTACCAATAAAACTTGCCAAGAGGGTGTTTTTTTTGCTATTAGTCAAACAACTGGGTAATTTGGATTAAATATACTTAGTTGTTGCAGCTCTGTTTCACTGAATTTTTATCAAAGTGTAAGTAAATGAATAGGTAAAAGGTGCATTAAATGGAATCTTATTCGGTGGTAAATAACCCCAAATGTATAGCCTGAAAAATGTGTAAGACTTAAAGTCTGCTTGGAAGAAAATGTTAATTAAGATCATAACCTTATTAAATAAAAAAACCCACTTCCACCCCATCACTTTCTACTTTTTGAAATGTACGTGTTAAAGGAGTTAATTTCCTTTAATTGTACATGTATTGATAAATTATGGGGAAGGAGGGAAAACAAGACATTTTACTTGCAATGTTATCATATGAAAGACTTCTTATATGAGCTAGTTAATATAGCTGAACAGATATCTCTGACTTACTGTGGAAGAAGTGCATAAAACTTCTATTTTTAGCTAGTGCATATAACTCTTTTCAAAGATGGACTGGTAGGCTCATCTCAAATTAACATTAGTAGGAAAGATCCAAAGGGCAGATGGAAGTTTAAATAACTTCCAAGTGACTGGAAAGAAAACACCAAGCTCAGCTTAGCTACTGGACTGTTTAATGAATGTGTTGCGTATAATGGAGTGATAGAGTAAGATGGTTATACCATTTTCTTGAAATCTATAATGGTATAGATAAGTTGTGCACAGATTATTTGTGTCCTGATTGTTATATTTTCCAGGTTTAAGGTTTACAGGTAGACTTGATGATCTTAAAGGTCTTTTCTAACCAAAATGATTCTGTGATTCTATAACGTACCCAATATGAGTACAGCATGTCTTAGCTGCATACCTAGCATCTGTATCTGCAGAATAAGATGTGATTTTTCTTGTGACCCATAGGTTAGATGAGTTACTCTTGAGCTCAGTGCAGCTGTGACTGGGTTTTTAAAAAGCTTTAGAGCAATTTAGTTCAGCTGTGTCTGAACAACTGTAATAGCTGTTGATTGCAGTACAAAAGTACTGCTACATGTGTAGTGAAAAAGCCTGAATTCAGCACAAGTAATCAAAAACTTAAAAATGTTAATATTACTTATTAAAAGGGACTTAAAAATTCTATTACTGGAACTATTTTACTTCTGTGTGGATCCAGCTATGCTTCTGGTGCTGGCAGCTAAGCTTAAATAGATTTGGGCCACGGGGCAACTTGCAGGGCTCAAATCAAATGGTCTTGTCTGGTTGCTATTGACAGCCAGACAAAAATGTGAGGTTTTTAATTGACAACCTTTTGTTAGTTATTCCACAGAAAACAAATTCTCCAAATGGACACTTAGTTATTAATGCTAAGCTACCCAGAAACAACCCAGGCTAGTACAATCAAGGTTTTATTTATTGACTTCTTATCTCCTGGTTTGCATGTTAGCAAAAAATCAGGTGTGAATCTTTAAGGCTTATGTTGCTGAATCCCCTTGAAGGTAAAGTAAATAAAGAGCAGTAGAATAGAAAATACGAACCATTACATCACTGTCTTCACTTAAAAGGGTAAAAAAGCAGCTTGTAGAAAGCAGTTAATACCTATAAAAGTATTTACTACCTCAAAAAGTGTTAAATCACACAAATAGTTTGCCATGCTGATCTGGCAAACTTATGTCAGTTATGTCTTGACAAGGCTGCATTAGTAGAGGAAGCTATCATCCTCCCAAATTTGAAGGCAACAATTTGGATGTTAAGTCTATTTATTATGGATATGTTGCTAATCTGTACAAATACATTTTTTGATCTTTATAGTGATAACTTTGGCAAAAAAGTGTCATTTTTCACAAATTTATATTTCTTCATTCAATTTACCTAAAATGGAAATGTTTTGATCTTAGAAACTTGTCTCCTGGAATCTTCTGTATTTGTTAGACTTAGTGTTGTCTTAGCCTTAATGAAAGAGAAGTTTTGACTAGTGATCCAATCGTAAGTCTTGGAGATCCTTCTCAGATGACGACTTATTCCATAATTCAGCATCCTCGAGAGCTACAAAAGGTGGCTAATGTTTAGACTGTAAGATTTTTTGAAAAGTTGTGGAACAGAGACGTGATCCAAAACAAAGCTATAACAGTTCTTTAGCTCTCGGCTGTAAAGATGATGCACTATTTCTCTGGACAGGTCTGATTGCACCTGAAAATAGAAAAGCAAAAGCAACATTTCTGTAAGGCACAATAGTTCAGGTTGGGATGGTCTGTTTACAGCCTATTGGAGAGTCCATAACTTTTGAACATGAAGCAGACAGAATGGAAGCACTGCTTGGCTTAGCACTGCATGCTACACAGATAATTAGCAATTCTTTACAATAAAAATCATAGTCAGTTATGCTGTTTCCTTGAAGCTAAATGCTTCATTTACTGTACTGAAATTCTGCAGATGGCAGAAAGGAATTGTTTCATGACTTTCTAGAAAATACACAATACCATCGTCTATTAACATTGAGTTGTTGACCTCACGTGGCATAAGACAAGGCAATCTTTGGAAATACAGTATTACAGCTTATATTGTTGTGCCAATTAAGAAGTTGAAGTTTGAGTTCTAGGATGGATAAGGATATACTTATGGCCTTTATGATGATATACTAAACTTGTCTGCAGAGTAATGTACATGTCATAGAGTGAGATGGTCCATTCTGATAGAGAAATGGTGATGAACAGTGCATCTAAAGGAGGTTTCTGCAGACAGAAAATATGTTTAGACTATATTAGGAACAGACATATTTTAGCTGCTGTATAATGTAGCAGTTGCTCTGATACAGTAATTCTCAACATAAATTTTGCAATCATGGACCAATTTAGTGCTGTATAGATTACAGATAGGTTCATGCAGTGTTCATTTTTTCTTAATGCTGAACTCATCACAGTAGTTGAAATAAACCTAATTTTCATCCCTGCCTTGAGCAGGAGTCCTCAAGAATTGTAAAGTAGTTGCATACCTCTAAAGATTAAGGTAACTGTACTGAGACCACTTGTAGAACCCAAACACTGAATTCTTGTGTTCATCACTGTCTTTTCTGCTTAGTTTGCATAGTCATAACATCATATGTTAATCCTGTGTCTACACTTGTGAACATGGAATAAAGAGGATGTTTACAGCCAATTAAAAATAATTTCTTAAGTTCCTCCCGACTCAGAAACATTTGCCTTGATTTTTTGAGGCTTTACTGTCTTAATAGCAAGTTATATTTTCAGTATAAAAATGAATGGATGTCTGTAATGCAGAACATACAGTCTGATGACTGATGATATAATCACACTTAATGCTAGTGCATTTGTAGTGAGCTAAGTGGGCAGATTGCTCCTTGTTCCATAAAGAGAGATAACCAAGCTCCAGGAAAGTATCTGTGTGTCCTGGTTCAGCTGCGATAGGGTTGAGAGAGAGGGGGAAGGGATCTCCAGCCGGGTTATTCATACCATGCTGATGTCAGGTCTGGGTGCAGGAGCGCAGGCACTTTTTCCTTTGTGGATTTGGTGGTGGGGAGCACGGGGCTATCTGTATCCATTTGGTATTTCTCTGTATATCTTTTGTCTTGTTTACTGTTATTACTGTTCATTGTTGTTATCATTGCTACTGTTATTGTTCAGATTGTTTATCACACTGTTGTATTAAATTTCTTATTTTAACCTGGGGTTTGTGCCTCACTGCCAGCCTGACTGGCTGAGGGTGGGGAGGGGCAACGGCAATGTGGTCTCTGGTCCCAGCAGGTCTTAAACCACCACAATGTGAAAGGTCTATATCTAATGTAAATGCCCAAAGTCTCAGGACTGGAGTATCAAATAAAACCAGTCAAGATGCTATAAAATGTATATGTGAATATGAAGTCTTTTTAAAGCTACCTAATTACCAGAGATCCTCTTATTAAAAGTAATAAGATGAATTGAAAGTAATAATGGCTTTGTAATCAAATGTATGAATATATCTTTTCTTCATCTAGATGGGAAAAGCCTTCACAGAATCGTCTAGGTTGGAAAGGACCTTGCAGATCATCCAGTCCAACCATTAACCTAACACTGACAGTTCCCAACTACACCATGTCACTCAGCGCTATGTTGACCCAACTCTTAAACACCTCCAGGAATGGGGACTCCACCACCTCCCTGGGCAGCCCATTCCAACACCTAACAACCCCTTCTGTAAAGAAATGCTTCCTAATATCCAGTCTAAACCTTCCCTGGTATAATTTGAGGCCATTACCTCTTGTTCTACTGCTTATTACTTGGTTAAAGAGGCTCATCCCCAGCTCTCTGCAACCTCCTTTCAGGGAGCTGCAGAGGGCGATGAGGTCTCCCCTCAGCCTCCTCTTCTCCAGACTAAACACCCCCAGTTCCCTCAGCCGCTCCCCGTACGACCTGTGCTCCAGACCCTGCACCAGCTTCGTTGCCCTTCTCTGGACACGCTCGAGTCATTCAATGTCCTTTTTGTAGTGAGGGGCCCAAAACTGAACACAGGAATTGAGGGGCGGCCTCACCAGTGCCGAGTCCAGGGGTCAGATCCCTTCCCTGTCCCTGCTGGCCACGCTATTGCTGATACAAGCCAGGATGCCATTGGCCTTCTTGGCCCCCTGGGCACACTGCTGGCTCCTGTTCAGCCGGCTGTCAATCAACACCCCCAGGTCCATCTCTGACTGGCAGCTCTCCAGCCACTCCTCCCCAAGCCTGTAGCGCTGCTGGGGGTTGTTGTGGCCCAAGGGCAGCCCCTGGCATTTGCCCTTATGGAAACTCCTCCAGTTGGCCTCAGCCCATGGCTCCAGCCTGTCCAGGTCTCTCTGCAGAGCCTCCCTACCCTCGAGCACATCAACACTCCCACCCAACTTGGGGTCATCTGCAAACTGACTGAGGGTGTCCTCGATCCCCTCGTCTAGATCATCAATAAAGATGTTAAACAGGAGTGGCCCCAAAACCGAGCCCTGGGGGACACCACTCGTGACCGGCCACCAACTGGATTTAACTCCATTCACCACAACTCTTTGGGCCCGGCCATCCAGCCAGATTTTACCCAGTGAAGCGTGTGCCCATCCAAGCTGTGAGCAGCCAGTTTCACCAGGAGAATGCTGTGGGAAATGGTGTCAAAGGCCTTACTAAGGTCAAGGTAGACAACATCCACAGCCTTTCCCTCATCCAATAAGCAGGTCACTCTGTCATAGAAGGAGATCAGGTTTGTCAGGCAGGACCTGCCTTTCACAAGCCCATGCTGACGGGGCCTGAGCATCTGGTTGTCCTGCACGTGTTGTATGATGGTACTCAGGATGAGCTTCTCCATCAGCTTCCTGGGCACTGAAGTCAAGCTGGCAGGCCTGTAATTGATAAGGTTTTATCTGTTTCCATTTTTCTATACTGAATTTTCATCTACCACTGTTACGTAGTTGTTCAGTCTTGGAAGGTTCAGTAATTCTTTGTGTTCTTTTAGTATTGGGCCCCTCACTACAAAAAGGACATTGAATGACTCGAGCGTGTCCAGAGAAGGGCAACGAAGCTGGTGCAGGGTCTGGAGCACAGGTCGTAGGAGGTGCGGCTGAGGGAACTGGGGGTGTTTAGTCTGGAGAAGAGGAGGCTGAGGGGAGACCTCATCGCCCTCTACAGCTCCCTGAAAGGAGGTTGCAGAGAGCTGGGGATGAGCCTCTTTAACCAAGTAATAAGCAGTAGAACAAGAGGTAATGGCCTCAAATTATACCAGGGAAGGTTTAGACTGGATATTAGGAAGCATTTCTTTCCACAAGGGGTTGTTAGGTGTTGGAATGGGCTGCCCAGGGAGGTGGTGGAGTCCCTATCCCTGGAGGTGTTTAGGAGTCGGGTCGACATAGAGCTGAGGGATCTGGTGTAGTTGGGAACTGTCAGTGTTAGGTTAATGGTTGGACTGGGTGATCTTCAAGGTCTTTTCCAACCTAGACAGTTCTGTGATTCTGTGAACAACTTAGTTCAGTCTGCAGATGTTACTCTCACAGCTTTTCTCTTTTCCCCTCAACTATGTGCAGGTGTCTGCAGAGCTCCACTTACCACCTTACACCTGTTGCTATAAGAATTATTAATTTTAATTCCTATCTTCCTCTTAACAATTATTCAAATTCTTTATCTATGAAGGGTCATTTCTCTTACATTTTTCCTAAAAGCATTTGACAATGGATCTTTCTGAAAGCTTTTTGCAAATCCAGGTCATTTTGATAAATCTTCTTTACTCTGATGCTTATTAACCCCTTTGGTGAACTTCAGCAGTTCATGATGAGTGTTTCTCCCTTTCACTGAAACTTTGTTGACTTTTCCTTGGGAAGTTAAATTATTTGAGCTGTCTCTTAGTTCTTTCCTTTATTATAATGCCTGTTATTTTACTTAGACAGGCTTCCTCATCAATTGTTTCTCATTCATCTATCCCTGAAAGTGTGTATTTTTTAAGCCAGTGATCAGTCCTCTGATACCAATGCAGAGTACATGTTGCATTAAGCAGTTTAGCTCCTTTTTCTTTGTGTTCCCTTAGAATTTTTTGGATGACTACACATCTGATGCATTACTTAGCACTGATTTAAAAATTTTATTTTTTTGGCCACCTCATAAACTTTTCTTTTGAGTTTTAATGTGTGGGTATTTAACTGGGAGGTTCCTACGAAGGAAATACTGAACTCTTGTGCAGAAAAAAATATAAAAAAAAATCAGTGCTCTTCTATTGCATTCTTGCAATATGATATTGGGTTTTTCTTCCAAGACATTCTGAGGTGTTTCATACTTCTGTGATGCACTGTGAAAAAAACCTCATTATCAGCACTTTGCATTTCTTATTAGCTGTTATTCAGACTGCTTCACCTTGCCTTATTACATCTTTGTCTAAGCTGTCATTCATGTGGATTCTTTTCCTTATTGTGATTCTAGCTTTTTGGAGGAGTCTTCTTGCTTTTACTCCTACTGTTTATCTATGCTGGCTGGCTTATGCTTTTCCTCAAGTCTTTCTTGGTAGAAGCTGTGAAGTTACTCTGCATTTCCAGTATAGTGTTCTTAAATAGATGGCACATTGTCTGCAAAGACTTCAGTCTTTTGACTGCTTTCTACCTTCTTATTTTTAGTGGTTCCTCATTTTGAAGTAGAATTTGACTGCATGGCATTTATATTTTTTAACTTTTGTTAGTGCTGTGAGTTGTGAATCTTGTATTTAATTCCCTCCAACACTAATGTTTTGAACCTGATATTGTGCCCTTTTAGGGATGATGTAGAAGTCACTTGCCCTTCTGTATGTGTTGTTTTTTATGATAAACTTTCTGTAACTCTTAATGATATCTAAAATATCTACTATCACAATCTGAGATGGTGTTTCCCTAGTGTACACAGAGACAGCTGAAGTTGCTGATACTGTTCTCTGCTATGGGGGCCCCTCTCATCACTGTCAGCATGTCACAACCAATACTTCCATCCTAATCAGGCAGTCAGTAATAGCATATGCTATGTCTGTCTTGTTTATGTCTGAAACTTCTTTCCATTTGGCTCTGGTGGACTTGCTAAGTTGTTTGAACACTGAGCTCTTTTACAGCAGTGTAGGCTTTTCCATGTTTCCTGTATAGTAAATACCTTGATGTATGTCACAAGGTACCAGTGATACCTTCCTTTTGATGAGTTTCTAGTGTTATTGTAACAGAAAGGTCTTTCTTCAAAGATAGCATCCCAGCTACCCCAACTTTGTGTCTAGGACCTCTCCTGCTTAGGTAGGAACAGGCATATAGTTTTGGATTTCTGTTTCCTTCCACCCTGTTCAAAGGGACAGTATCTGTTCCAGCATTTTGCTATGGTTTGCAGTGTGACAGGTGGCAGCCCCTGCTCTATTACGTTAGGGCTCCCTTACTTCATACAAGTGGCTATGTATTTTGAGTCCACATGAACTTTAGGGCCTGATAGCTTTTCCTCAGGCTATGTTTAAAAAACATCTCTCAAATCTTTTTTATGAGTAACAGCCACAAAGTTTACCTAACTTGTTACCATGTTTTAAACCTGTCAGGCAGCTGAACACCACACAGCTGCCCACTCACCCTCCCCTGCCTGGTGAATGAGGGAGTAAATTGGAGGTGGAAAGGAAAGGAGACTCGTAGGTTGAGATAAAAATGGTTTAATAATTGAAATAAAATAATAATAGAAAATACAAATGGGTAATGCACAATGCGATTGCTTGCCACCTGCCGACCTATGCCCAGCCTGTTCTTGGCTAGTGATCCCAGAGAAGAGAAGATCCAGAAGCCGCAATCCCAGAAGCGAGAGCGTGAGTTTCTTGGTCAATCCCAATCTACATATGAACATTATGTTATATGATATGGCCTATTTCACTGGCTGATTTGGGTCTATTGCTCTGGCCGTGCTCCCTCCCAGCTTCTTGTACACTTGCACACTAGCAGAACACGGGAAGTCAAAAAACCTGTGCTTTCTTAGCAACAACTGAGAACATCAGTGTATTATCAACATTCTTCTCATACCAAATCCCATACTGAATTCAAACCACAGCACTATTCTGGTTACTAAAACGAAAAATTAGCTCTGTCCCAGCAGAAAGCAGGGCACTTGTTTCTTCCAAAACTGTTCCCTTCATTTCAGGACTGTCCCCAGCTTCCAGTGAATCTGGACCTTGTTTCCCTCCTTCAAGTGCACATTGAGAATTTATCATGCTCTTTAGTCTGTATTGCATGGGGATACTGGGAACATTTGAGCAGTGTTAGTGATGCCTGAAGAACCTGAGCTAGTGTATTTTTGCTGTTGATCCTTACTCCGGCTGAAGCTGATGGACACAATATCCACATAATTGGTAATGGAAAAGGGCAGAGAAGGTGTGAGGTTCTGTAGTTCCTTAAAATGGAAAATGTATTACTTGCAAGGTTACTTGAACTGAAACTGTCTGTCCTCACAATAATATCTTTTCTTTTGGTAAGACTCACACATCCTGTTTGTCTTGGTAAACAGAAGGCTAACTGAGTATCTGTCTACATAATATATTCAGTGTTTTCTCTTTAAATTTTATTTTCTTAGCAGTGAATCAAATAGGCAAGTAGACCTGGGAGAGCAAATGTCTTGCCTAAAGCAGGAGAGGGAATTACACTAGGATTTCCTACATGGTAGGTTAATTCTTTAAGCAGTACTATATTTTACCATAAAAGGCTTGTTGGGCAGCAAGGTCATATTATTATAGGTTAAAATCTTAGTGGTATCTTATTACCTCATGAAACAAGTTAACATGAATAGAAATTGTATTTTTCATCTATAATGGCTTTTTTTTTAATTTGTTTGAGCTGAAGCAAGGCATTGACTGGCTGACAAATTGTATACTCTTCAATATTTAAGACAAAAAGCCTTTTTTGGACTGACAAGCAACCCAGATGCCTACTAGTGTAAGAAATCACTAAATATGTTGGAGTTTTAGTTTTTCTTAGCAAAGCAGTTAAAAATCCTTGCCCTAATTAAAGGTGTTAAAGCCTCAATGTTGTTTGACTTTGAAAGAATCTCAAAGTGAGAAAGTCCACTCTTTGCTTTGGTTGTTATTATTGCAGTTGTATGAAGAGAATGCAGGAGAGTAGGATATGCTTTTCTTTAAGTTCTTCCACTTTGTTCAGCGTAGATTTTGATATGTGATTTGTGAATGATCATCTCTGTAAAGGAGAAATTCAATTTCCAAATTTTATATAGATTGTATTGTGTGGTCTTGTGAAAAACAACATAAAAATAATGTACGTTTTCAGCTTTTAACCACTAGATGGTAGCTAACTACTATCTGTAATTACCCATAGTGAAAGAAACCTCATTGCCAAAGCTGTGCAGTGTAACACTATAATTTTTTGTTTGACATTGTGAAATGAACTTTCATAATTCCTAAACAAATATGGCAACTTAATATTTTAATCTAAAAAGTTTTTCTCTAATGCAGTTGTCTGTGCACTTCATGGTTTCACTGACCTGCATAGTGGTAAATACCCCAAATCTGACTTGTTTTACAGGGTGCTGAACATAGTCAAGGCTATCCAGAAACACATAACAGACTAAAATTATTCTGATAATTCTGAGTTGTAATACATGATTGCATATCCTCCTTAATGTATATATTGCATTAATAAAAATAATGCAACTTCATCATGGATTTTACACTTCTGAATCACCTGGGGAGAAAATGTATTATTCAATTCACAGTTCTGATTATGGATCACCAATAAAATAAAGGGTGAAAGAGCAGGTTTTTTTTTTTTTTAAAGCTGGTTTAAAATGGCAATAAAACCTTTTTTTTTTTGGCAAATGATAAAAATGTTTTTGTAAATGGTAAGTCTGGTACTGTGATAAAACAAGGAGTCCTTGTTAAGTTATTGATTACATGACCCTGCCTCAGCAAGAACTGTTCTGTTTAAAAATCTTTAAAACGAACCTGGATTATTGGGCCCATTTACATAGGCCATGATACACTGCTTAAGCTAATGCTCTTGTGGATGTAAACCAAATTCCTAAAGCAGTATTCTTATAGCAGTTTCAGTAGTTATCAGCTACACCAAACAAGCAAACTTTTGTTGCTTGTAAGGCAAAGAAGCAGTGCAGGTGATAAGAGTCTTGCATATGGCTGCTGACCAGAAGGCTTCTTAGCCTTCTGGGTTGTTGGTTGTATTAATAGCGTGCTAAATTGGCTCTGCTGGAAGTCTGGCTTTTGACCTGAGAACAACAGTGACCTGACAATGGCAGTTAACTACTGTCTCAACTACTTCATTATTTTCACTTTTCTTTTTTAACACATAATGAGGTGGAAGATCACGGGAAGTTGCATTCCATAAATGTCAGAAGTCTTAACGTGTTTCTAATCAAGATCAGCATCTTATCTAGTATTGTAAATGCCGCCTGCGTAAAAGGTTCTGAGTGAGAGCTGAGTGAGGATATATTACAGCTGCAAAGAGGTTTTCTGTGTAAATTAGTGATTTGTGATTTTTTTATAGTAACACGTATATGGGTCCAATCCATGAGTTAGATTATTCCCTGTCATGATTGCCAGTCATTTTAATTCTGCTAGCCCTTTTAATTAATGTAAAATTGCTCCATTCCAAGTTACTTAAATGACCGAGATTTCTGAAGTTTGAAGACTATTTCTTTCTGAAGAGGATAAATGAGCTGACAGAGATGCTCTGCTGGGCTTGCCACTCACAAACAAGAAAGAACTAGTTGAAGATGTGGAGGTCAAGGGAAGCCTTACCTACAGTAACCATGAAGTTGTGCATCTTAAAACCCTGACAAAACTGATTAAAACAATCAGTAGGATCACAGCCTTAGACCTCAGGACAGCAGATTTTTATTTTTTTTTTACTTCTTCAGGGATCTGCTTGGCAGGATCCCATGAAGGGCTTCTCTAGAGGGAAACGGGACTGAGGAAAACTTTGATTTGCAAGAACAACTTAACTGGAACACAAGGACAAGTCGTTCAGTGTGCGGAAGGAAGAGCGGGCCTTGCAGAAGGCCAGCATGAATGAATGTGGAGACCCTGTCTGAACTCAAACATGCAAGCTTCCATAGAAAGCAGAATCAGGGATGGACCGCCCAGGAGGAATATAGAGAAGAGTGCCTGCGTGAGCAGTGTTAGAGTTCAGAAATCTAAAGTTCAAACTTGTGAGGAGGGTGAGTGGAATGAGAATGGCTTTTCTAAGTATGGTGGCAGCAAAATAAAATATAGGCCCATTGTTCAGTGGGACAGGTGACTAAGCAACAAAGAACATGGGAAAGGCTGAAGTATTGAGTGCCTTTTTCACCTCAGCATTCACAAATTAGGTTCGCCTTTTGACTTTCTAGGCCTTTAAGCCTTCTTGCAGAATGTATGGAAATGAAGGATAGCCAAGATAGGGAGCACTGAAGCCGATTGGATGTGTGGAATTCCATGGGAGCAGATAAGATGCACCTGAGGGTGCTGAGGGAGGAAACCAATGTCATTCTGAGGCCCCTCATATTTGAAAGGCCACATGATCTGGGGAGGTTTCTGATGACCGGAAAAAGACAAGTGTTACAACCACCTTCAAAAATGAGAAGAGGGAAGGTCCAGAGAATGACAGATCAGTCAACTGCACCTCAGTCCTAGGTAAGGTTGTGGGGAAAACTGTTCTGGATGCCATTTTATGTCATGTGAAGGACAAAGATGTTTGCTAACATCCAGCATCGATTTACCTGTGTGACCAACCTGACTGCCTTCTATGATAAGATGGCTAGCTATGTAGACAAGGAGAAAGCAGTGGTGGTGTTCTTTATCTTGACTTTAGCAAGGTGATTGAGAAGGTGTCCCATAATATCCTTAGGATCAAACTGGAGATATCAGACAATTATTCCATACAATTTGGATGGAAAATTAGCTGGGCAAGCAGGCTTCAAGAGGTGCCAAGTCCAGCTAGTGGGCAGTTTCTAGTGGTGTCCTTCGGAGATTGATACTCAGGCCTAATGCTGTTTAGTATTTGTAAAGACAAATGACCTGAATGGTGGGACAGAGTACACCCTCTGCAAGGCTGTTGATAATAAACTGAGGGGAGAGGCTGATATATGGAGTGCAGGGCTGCTATTCCAACAAACCTGGATGAACTTGAGAAATGGGCTGACAGGAATCTCAAGAAATTAAATGAAAGCAAATGCTAAGTTCTACAGTTAGGATGGAGTAACCTTGTATGACAGTACAGGCGAGTGGCCAGCTTGCTAGATAGTAGGTTTACGGAGAAGGGCTGAAGGGTTCTGTTCCACACCAAGTTGTACTTGAGCCAGTAATACATGTCACAGCAAAGAATGCTGACCACAGACAGGGCTGAAATAGCCAGCAAGTTGACAGAGCAAGTTCAGCAGTGGGTCACCAAGATGGTCAGGAGGCCAGAGTGTGTGATGCATGACAAAGATACTTATAGAACTGAGTTTTTTCATTCTTAGGAAGAAAAGGGTAAGGGGAGATCTTACTGAAGCCTAAAATCATCTAACGGGAGGGTAGAGAGAGGACAGAGCTGAAGTTGTATGGTAGTAAGAGCCAACATACACAAGCTGGAACATAGGAGATTCCAGTTAGATGGGAACAATCTTTATGTTGGGCAGGCAAATACTGTTACGGTGCCCAAGAGGTTGTTGAATCTCCATCCTTTGAGATATTCAAAACTCAACTGCACACATCTCTGAGCAACCCCCTCTAACTTAACTCATTTTGAGCAGAAGACTGGACTAGGTGACTTCCAGAGATCTCTTTAAGGCTACACGATTTTGTGGTTAAGTTAGTTGCTATTGACCTTGCATCATTTTATGAAAAAGCTCCATGATTCTTAGGTGGTTCTTTGAGACATTTATTTAAGCTTTTTTTTTTTTTTTTTTTTTTTTTTAAAAAAGAGCTTTATTAATGCATGGGAAAGTTAAATCTGTTGGGCTGAGTTTTGACATTAGAAATCACATACATCTTGCAAAGAAGTAAATAATTCCTCAGTGTTCTGAATATATCTCGTAATTAACTCAATATGTAATACTTAGTAGCATGTTTAATTTTAAAAGAGAAGGCTGTGAAGTGTTCAGCGAAAGCTATGGATGCTTACTTTTACACCAAATGTGGGTTTTTTTTGTCTCTTTCAAACATGTATACACAATGAGATTTGACTAAAGTGGTGGAAATTATATTGAAAATCAGATAATGTGGGGAAAATGTTTTTTATTCATGTGGATTTTATCAGCACTGAGGTTTTCAAGTGATTTTTAGGCATGATTCACACTGATATGAGTGGAAGCAAAAGTATTTTAGGGGCATTCTAAGCTTGAAATAGCTGTAAAATTTCTTGTTGCTAATATTGGATCATTAGTTTGTTTTTCTTGGCATTTTCAAGAGATGTCAGATTATATTCTGTTACTGAAATGGAAAAAATTAAGGCTATTGTAAGAAAAAAACCTTAACATTCTCTGCTGGAGAAAAATTGCTGTATTAAGCAACCATTGTCCAACTGAAAAATAACAGAGACTGCGCTTGTATAAAAAATATAGATAGAAAACTTGGTAATTTAGTAGTCTGCAGGTAAAAGTTATTTGAAGGCTGCTTGACTGTTGTTGCTATATATTTAAACAGTCATCTGTGACAAGGAAACAAAGATGTCTGTTGACATGAGGATTACTTAAGAAGATTAAACACAAATCAGATGAGCAGTTATAAAATTGACTTCTGCAAATGTTATGTTGCCCTTGAGCATGGTGAATCATATCGAGCGGTGTTTGTGTATAAACAATATCACCTTAACGACACTGTGGTTGGTAGCAGTAATTTTCAACTCCTAATCTATAGGTAGTGAATTCTGGTGGTTAGAGACCTCTGGTTTCTCAAGTAGTCCAATTTAGTTTTCAAGTAATTTAAATACACATTAGAACTGATTTTTAAATACAGAGCTAAGGTTAGTTGCTGGATTTTTAGGTCCTTACTGTGCTTCCTGGAGATGTTTTTTTGGTGTTCCTACAGATAAGGAATGAAACAAGTATGAACAAAAGGTTGGGGAGAGAGTTAAAAATGATGAACCAAGAAGCTTCTCCATGGTTTAAAGCTTATTGCTGAAAAACAGTACTTGATGCTTATATCAAATAGTACAATGTTTAGAGCTGGAAGGAAGCAACTTTGGAAACAGAGCATTGGCAGAGTTATAAAGGTAAGGAAAACTGAACTTTGGACTAGGTTGAGTCTAGTAACTGTAGAGTTTGAGTAAAGCTGTGAGTTGAGGGGAGGGAAGAGTGTAGAAAAATGTGTGCTTTAAAATGGATGATATCGGTTTCACAAAATTTTCTAATTATAAGAATGGATAAACTTTGCATTTTAAAGCAGAACATAGTATTTAGGATAGGTATTTGTCATGAGAGGTAGTTTTATTGTGTAACTGGCCTTACGAGTTAATTGGTAGGGTATCAGTCAAGGCTTAGTTGCACTGTTTGTTTTGATAAATAAATGGAAGACATTCATGCATTTGGCTACTAGTACTTGTATCTTGTCCAGATTGTTGCAGTGATCTGGTAATGGTATAATTCAACAAATGTTTTACCAGTAAGTAAAGAGCTTGATGCTAGATTTGGCAAGAAGACAGGGGTGGGCTCTGCCACCATGGAAACTGAATTTTAACTCCACTCTTCACATGCTTATAAAATGGGAATAGAATTTTGAAGACACTACATAGCATTGAGAAACAATAATAAAATATATAAGTCATTAAGACCCTTAGACTAACATAAAAATCTGATTATTTGAACAAACTGTTCCTGAGTTAATGCAATGTTATTACAAATGTGGGAAAGCTCTGATGTTTGAGGTTTAAGAGAGCTAAGGGGTCTGCCCTAAATCTGTAGGCTATGTGTTTTTTGGAGAAGAACAAATAAAAAGGTGTGTGTCTGGAAATTAAGGATGCTTGGAAAGTGTAAAATGATTTGCAGTTTACTTTTACAGGGAAATCTATGAGCAATACTTATGCAGTATAAAACATCAAGTTAAAGAAAAAACAGAGGAATGTTGGTTAAATAAGTTTTGCATAATACAGTAAATTAACAATGACACACTCGTACTTTTTGACTCTTACTGTTGAACTTCCTAGTAAAATTCAAGTGTATTGCTCGCTCATAAGACTTTGATCTGAGTGTGTCTAAACTCAGTAATGCACCATATTCTGACAACAAAATGCATCATTTGCTGGATAAACAGTGTTCAGGAACAAGTTTTAACTTGTGCAGTTAAGACTTGCATACTAAATAACATTCATGCTAACTCTGTTTAGAGTGTCTGCAGGCACAGCAGTAACTGCACTCTGTAACGGAGAAGTTGGCAACAGTCAGTATTTGGTTTCTGAGGCTGTTGTTTCAAAGGAAGGGCCCCTGGCATCTCTGACTTTTGATACTTTAGTACCTTCTGTTTAAATATATATACTTAAATATTCTCCTGATGGGCAGAAAACACTTCTTTTTGAAAATGTTACCTTAATCCACATTTATTGCTTCAGATTGTTGGTGTGGTGGTTATGGGTTTAGGCATATATTAAAATGGATTTAGGAATCTGCCTTTTATTCTGCTTCAGGAGAAGATGGCTACGGAAATTAGTTTCCTCTGCTACATTTTTGGCATTTAGGTATTGGGAATTTTAAAGTTTTATGTAATGTTAATCAAGTTACTTGTTAATCATCAAAGGTTAATGCTACTAGGTTAATCAGCAAAGAAAGACTTTTTGGTTAATAAGTTTAGCTTTGGACTTGCATCCATTGTGGGACTCTGTCACGTGGCCTGTCTTAATTTCGTAACTAAGAGGGGGGAAGGAAATGCAAAACTAAATATGGCTGTGCTGCTGTTCTTTAAATGAAGAACTGAAGTAGAGCTGTACCATATAAAATTTAGACAATCTTTCCAGATATCGAAGTGAGAAAGCATGTGTCTCTTGTAAATGCTTTTCCCTCTGGATCCTCCTACATCATGGGACATTATGAGGGGTTTTTGTTGTATGACCTTGACCAGAATTGCTGCTGATACTTTTCAGTAAGTATCACTGCTTATACTACTTGGGGAGGAGAAGTTCTTAGAAGTGTCAGATCATCAGAATATGGAAGCATGACAGGCGGGGTGTGTTTTTGAATTGCATAGGATCATAGCATTTCCTATCAGGCAAAACATGCATGCAACTTGCATTAATTAGAGAGATACCCACCAGAATAATGCAAATGCTTTCCAGAAGTGACATGTGATAAATGCAAGTGAATACCTTAATCTTTATAAAACTATAGCTTTATTATCTACTTAATAATTCCCTGTTTTCTCTAGGAGTTCATTAAAAGAATGGAAGTTAACTAGACTTTAAAAGTTTTGTGATGTATTAATGAATGTTCTTGTTACTGGACTTAGCATGAGGCAATATTTGATGTCTATGTGAACAGCTATACACACTAGCTAGTGTATTTGTTATAGGGCTTGAGAGGCTGCAATTAAAAGACTGGGAAGCATTAAAAGAACTGAAACAATCAGGGCATGATTGCACAGAAGGTGTTCGTGATTTCAGCCTACATAAACAGCAACTTGTAGAAGGAAACGGAGGCTATGTAAATATCAAGGGCCATCTGTACAAGTGGAGTTTGGAACTGATATACAATGTAAGATAATGTACATAATACAGTGTGCAATGTACATAATACCTTATGTAGCAATATATGAGGACTTCTATGCTGGAAATGCAGCAGAAAACAAAAATAGTCTCTCTGTAGTTTTAAGTAAAACACAAAGAGCTTTTTGCTGGATTAAACAGAAGCTAACTAATTGGCAGAGTATTGGTTGTATTTTTCTATGTTAAAGATGCTTTATCAGTTGTGCTCAAATTATACAATAACAGTTTTTAGGATTCTAGTGTTAGCATCTCAAGTGAAGCTGACTGAGTCTGAAATGGTTGTTTTTTTGTATGTCTAACTAGGGGGAAAATTTCTACCCTCATTAGACAACATGTAAGAATGGCCAATCCTGTGATGACATTTCATTTTTGGGAAAATGAAGACCACGTTAGGGAATGACAGGAGTAAAATAGCATAAAGTACATGCAGAAATTAATCTGAAACTGCATTATTGAGGCATATCTGTGTAAAGAACAGGATTTGTATGTTTGTCTTTTACATGAGAAAACATTTCCAGTTCATTTAGCATTTATGAAGGCATGCTAGTAATTATGATTTTACTAAATATTTGAAAATTCCTTCAGAAAGTAAGAAGGATATTTAAATAAAGGTATGAAGTTTATTATGCGAGTTCTTCTGTTGGTTCTGCAGAAGCTCATGGATAAATCACTCGTGCATACCTTATAGACTTACTAGATTTTTCATAATCACAGGGGAAATAAAGGTTGAATTTACCACCAATGAAACATAATTCTAAATTTCTTTTGAAAATGAAATGATATTAAATCTTGTAATCTGTGAGCACGATAATACCAGTAACTATTCCAGAAGGCTATTTTGTCTATAATGTAATGAGGTGTATTACATATGGGAATTCAACTTAATTAGAAGAGTAGGCATACTGCTTGAAGAATGGTATAATAGCTATGGTTAAGCACATTTGTAAACATTTGTGTACCTTGAGGCTTGTGGCTTGTTTTACTTCTCATTATATTAAAGAGATAATGTATGAAATCCTATCTTCGTCCAGCAGCATCTGTCTTTATTAGAGAACACTTAGAGTATCTTCCATGAATAACAAAGATGGTTCAGAATCCTGTCTTGACTTGATGGTCATATGTGTCTAGACTGAAAAGCTGGGACTAAGGATTTAGGGTGTTGAAGAACACTTGCAGAATGATGGAGCCATACATATAAAATACCTTTTTTTTTTCCTTCTTCAGTCTTTCAACAAATAGATAATATTGTAGAAAAGACTGATGATATAAATTTTGTGCTAAATCTGAAAATAGAACACAGAAAATCAAGTGTAAAATCATAACAGGGGTCGCTTCTAAAAATTTCATTTAAGTGCATTAAAAACATAAACCACAACTATGAAATAATGTAATGGCCTTTAACATATAAATTGTAGAATTTTCTTTATTTTTGTCTTCAAATAGATTGTGAATTATTAATTTTCCACTTTGTGTTTTATAACAGCAAAAGCTCAAGGAAGAGAGGGAGGCTAAACGCGCTCGGCTGGATGGCAGGCATGATTACTTACTGGATATTGTTGCCTCTTGTGTGAATCTGGACAAAGCAGAAATAGAAGATGCTATTCTTGATGGTAACCAGGTAATCTGGTAGTGAAGCTCATGGAGTACTTTAGATCTGATATTACCATTAAATACTCAGTAAGATAGCTACCAGACTTTGTGTTTGAGATTACTTAAGTGTTATAAAAAAATATTTCTTAGCTTTTTGTATTTAAGTTGAACAAAATCATCCTTAGTTTCAGGACCTATTGTAACAATATTGATTTTGAAACTCATTAGAATTTCTGCTTTCCAGTGGTTATAGATAAGTACAGTAAAGCTTGTGTCCGTATTTCATACTGGATCCACAGCATGAAGTCTCAGTCCTTGAATATATAGTACGTATAGATTCAAGAGTCCTGTCCACAGCAGGCTGCATGTTATTGTTGGTTCCATTAGGCTGCCACCAGTGTTTGTGAGACTACATTGTGTTCTAGTTTAGGAAATTACATCACGTGGAAGCTACTTGACAAAATAGAATGGCTGAGTGATCTGTCTGACTACATGACGATTAATACAGGGGGTAAGCAGTTAGAAATATGTATTTTGAGGAAACAATCCACAGAAGTTGATGGTATTATATGCAGTGGAGATACATTCTGTGATTTGAAAAGAAATTTTTTTCTTTTTAAAACCTAGGTAGACAGAAAGTAGATCTGTTTAACTCCCTGACGCTGAAGTAAACATGGTTGTGGTTAATTTCCTCTTTTATTCTTTTGACATCTGTTTACTTAGAATTTATGCATTCCCATTTCAGTGCTAATATTGTTGAGAGACTGAAGAAAGTCCAGTGGAAGACTATCAAGATAGTGAGAAACACAGGGCATGTAAAGTATGAGAAGAGGGAGAATAAGATTGAGGGGTAGTCAAATAGTAGCCTGCAGTTGCTTGAAGAGTAGTTACAAAGATGACAGAGCTGAACTCAGTGGTTGCAGATGATACGACAAAGGCAATAGTCACAACTTGCAAATAGGACATTAAGAGACCCTTCTTCACTGGGAAGGTAACGCAGCATGGGAATAGATGACTTGAGTTGTGGAATTTCTGTCCTTGAGGTTTTTGAGACAGCCTAGGCAAAGCTCTAGATGGCCTGAACTGCTGTTGATGATACAGGAGGCTGGCCTCAAGATCTCCCAGAGGTCCCTACCAAAATTTCTGTGATTACATGTGATATAAGAACATAAACTGTGCAAAACACAGTCATGCAAGTTAAAAAACAGAACTTGTTTTAGCCTTTGTGCATTCTATCTTTAAATGGCTTTCCTGGCAAAGTATATTGCCTGAGAATAACTGTCAGATGATTACACTTGGCAGCTGTTATACTTGGAAAGAGAAAAGTGTAATAGTTATTTTGACCTCATCTTGGAGGGCTCAGCCAAGATTTTCTGGAATAACAGTTTATGTGATCTTAGTGTAACTGAGGCCCATTATTAATGGAAGAGGGATAAATGTGGCTTTCTTCCTGCTGCTGGTAATCTCTTAGCCTTTTTTTTGTGCACTAGGAAGCACAAATGGTACCAGCAAATGTTTCTGAAGAAGAACTTCTAGAAGTAGAAGCCTTTTCTGCTGAAAGATTGCTGTGTAGTTAGGGACTGTATGAAACACTCATAAGTGACTTACAGATCTAGAAAAATAATGAATTAGGCTAGAATTTCAAGTGCTGAAACACTGATCAGCATACTACCATTGTGCAATTAACTTTCTTCCTAGGCCTGTATAGTCTATACATGAGGTTCTTGGACTGCACTACCAATATATAGTTTAAGGGTGCTTGATGGCAGCCTTAAATTGATGGAGAACTGTGAAATTGTCCTGATGCTTAAAATATAAATAAATATAGGCTTCCTCTGTTGCTGTGATATGGAATATTTGCAGTTGTGTGTTTTCTGCTTTCAGCTAGTTAGCTGAATGGCAGTAAGAATAACATGAGTGAGGGACTTCAATGAGCTGTTGCTGCATTTCATTGTCCCCTCAGTTTGGGAAACAATGCACAGCATGTACAGTAAGTGGTTTCAGTAAACTGAAACATGGCTTGGCGGTATTCAGATGTGTTCAGCATGGAAAAATTTAAATGATTCAATTAAGTAAGTGTGTGTTAGTAAAGGACAAGGCAACTCAATCACTTTTTGGGTGGTAGTAACTGGGCCTGGTATAACTTTATTATTGAACAATGATAATGTGATGAGTATTTGTCAGCCCTTTATGTTAAACATCTGAGCAAGTTAAACTTTTCTTGCATAATGATCTCAGCATGACCTATCAACAGATAGAGCGCATTGACAAATTCCTGGCCCCTGGAGGTTTGCGTCATCTGATGTTCTACTGTCAAGATGTGGAGTCAACTCATACAGGTAAAGCAACTTAGGTTCTCCTGCAGCATGTTACAGTTGTGCTGAGTAAGCATGCAAGGAAAAAGCAAATAGTAAAGTTCTTATAAACTGGGTCTTAAGGCAAGTTAAATTTGGTCATACTGGGGCATCGATTCTTGCTCATGAAATGAGGACAGGTGAAATTACTGAAGCTTTTTAGTGCATTTCTGCATATTGCTAGTATGCAGCAGCAAGGTCCTTCCTTGCGAGCCCAGCAACTCTTGCCTGGGGGGCTGGGAAATGTTTTTTTGATAGTTGAAAGATGACTTTCACACAAGGTGAGCAATGACAGGTGCTCTGTCCCCTCCCCTCTGATCATGCCACCAGTTTGCCCTAGAAGCCCTCCACATTTCTGGGCACATGACCATCCATCCAGGTGGTCCTGTTACATAACAAATGGCCCCAGGAGGCCAGCACTATGGGTGGCAGGGCTGTTATCCCAGAAGTCCCTTCTGCTCATATACCTTTCCCTTCCCCAGTATTACCACACTTTTGGGGGAAGCCTCCCTCTCACCCTGGAGGCAGCTTAGGACCCCTGTGACAAGGACATCCTCCCTTTTCCCATGGTTTCTTTCCCAGAGCCTCCAGTGCTACTACTGCTGGGACTAGCCAGGTGCTATGGGACCTCTGAGATCCCATGACTGTTTTGTGGGAGTTCATTCCACTTGTTTACCCTGGATGTACAAGAATGGCCTTGTAAATATATCTATGTATATCTGTATAAATATGTGTTTATACATATGTAAATGTATACCTATATGCATGTACAAATATTTATTTATACTTTATGTATTTTCAATATATGTGTGTATATACCTAAAAGTTATGAAAAGACTTTGATATAAGCACCTTTAATAATTAAAATTGAAATGTACATAGAAGCAAAATTAAATGAAAATACAAACTTAGCCACTAATTTAGAAATCTGCTGAGTGAGTTTTAAAATGCCTGAGTTGAAGTGGTGGAAGTATGTTGGAGAGAGTGTGAGGCAAGGGGAAAAAAGCCTGGGAATCTAATCAGAGTACCTCTCACCCATCCCTGAACTGAACAATCATACTGTAGAGTCATTTGTGGTGACCTTTGGGATGTCATGCTAGATGCAGGCAATGTGGAAAGCTGGAGAAACAAACAAATTCTCATCAACATGTGCCTTGGGTGAATATGCAAAAGTTCCCAAAAACTGTGTGCACTGGAAGAAAGAAAAAGTAGAAAAAAATGGACTGGTAGTGAAGTAGACAGGTGAGTGTGGGATGAAGTGAGTGGGTCGCAGGCTGCCTTTGCCCACAGCTGTAAGCATATAGTTACTTGTAATACCATCACAGTGTGCAGTTTGCACTATACATTTTTCCTTCTTAGGTGGAGTAGAGTTTGTAAAAGAATCTTCTGTGCAGATTATACTGGAGCTGTGGTTTACAGGCTAGCAAAGCAAAAATTGCAGTTATAGTGATGGTTACTAATCAGTAAAGAAAGTTAAGGTGACTTTTTGTAGTATTACATGCACCTTGTTGGCAAGGGCACTTAGTATACACCACCTCAAATACAAGTTGGTTTTCTGACCCTGTTGTGGATCAGCAAATGATTCTGTTATGGCAGAAGATGACCCCGTGAAGGGTGCCTACAAGATATTTTGTGTCCCTGCAGAGCAGGAGCCTGTGCATCTCTGAGTTTAGAAAAATGTACTCCAGAGCCCTAAGGGGTCATCGTTTCAGTCTGGTTTTATGCCCACTCCCACATGCAGACTTTTTGCAGTGTTTTGAATGGCACTTTTAACATGCAGCTGAACAACTTCTAGCACACTTTTCAGTAACAGTACATCTTTTCTAAAGAGACTGCAGAGTACTACCTACTTCAGCTCCATACATTGTGGGAATGCTCTGAAAACTGGGATGACTGGTCTAGCCTCTGTAATTACTGAAGGGCAAGGATAGTGCAAGTTTATGTTAAGTGGCAGTAAATCAAATTAATAAAATTGTCAGAGTCAAGATTTTGCTGTTGAAAGAGCCCTTTTGATGTACTTAGGTAAACAAAAAAGAGACATGCAGGAGCTGTGGGGGGAAAAAAAGGAAGGGGGAGAGGTGATATGAACAAAAGGGTTGGGAAGGAATTTATGGGTGGCCTCCTAATCCAAAATAGGGATCTCTGGGGCAGATGATCATGTGCCTGGAAGAAAAAAGGGCAAGGCACCTGTCCTTTTTTGTGAATTGTTTGGTTGTTGTCCTTTAACTACTAGTATCAACAATTCACTTTTTAATCTTATTGTTTCAGTGTCTCACTGAGATGTGTATGCTTGTGGTTTTATGCTGAGATAACGCTAGAAAACTAGTAACAGAAGTAATGTGACCAAAAATACAATTTAAGAGAATTTTTTTTCCCCGAAAAACACTGCTACTCCTTGGTGACTCTTTACAAGTGTTATCAACAGCCTAAACATGGTAGCAGCACATGCATGTTGGCAGAAGAAGAAAGGACAGGGGAGTCCTTTGTAGCTCTCTCTTTTTTTTTTTTTCCCTTTTTTTTTGTTTGTTTGTTTTGTTTTCTTGTTGTTATTTGTTTTCCCCAAAGAATCTGATGTGGCCTTTCTATCCTTGTTTCCAGCATCACTCTATTCCTTTTTTTGGTATGTTAGATATATGTCTACATGCTTTTAAGGAAAGACAGATGATAATGGCTCCTCTGAGGTAAACTGCTGATTTTTTTTTTTTTTTTAAATGAATAGAGCATTATTTGCAACTGCAGGATAGAGAACCATGTAAGAGGATCTTGAACCTGAACCTTTGATTAGAAGGAATAGAAAACAAAGAAATAAACAGTAATGAAAGGTTTTGGGTGTGAATAGCAAAACTGTATGAAATAGTTCTTACCATGCCATGAGGACTCGATGCTGTGTACTGTCTGTGGATAGTCCTATGGAGTAGCTCCAGAGGACCAGAACTTGGAGATACACAAATGACTGAACTGTTTGTTTAAAAATTTTTTCTTTGAATAAATAATCAGTGGGTTTTAAATGTTTCTTTTATTTGACTCTGTAGAGCACTTTGGCCTTTCAGGAACAGGAATGAACTCTCATTTGACAAAGAAAAAGAAACCCGAAGTATTTGTCACAGAGGGAAAAGAAGTTGCTTTAACTGGTGTATGTGTTTTCTTCATTAGACCTAGTCTTTTTAAACCCATCACAACTGAGAATATCTATCAGGTAAGGGTCAGTGACTGCTGATCACTGTACATAATCTTGTTTAAAATTCATTTTCATCTTGGGGTATTTGGTCTCAGCACATAACTTGACAGCTTTTGCCATGGAGGAATGAGCAAAAGGGCACAGTTTGGCCAAATGAAACACAGGACAAAAAAGGAAGGGAATGGAAAAAACAATATTATCTAGTGGCAGCAATTTGAAGTGTATCATTGCTATAAAGAAACAATGCTAAGGAAGAAAATTTATGACAATCCAGAATGACAAAGTGTTGACAATACCTAATAAGGTGATAATTTTTATAAGTGTTAGCAAATCCATTAAAAAACCAGAAAAAAATGGTTTTATTTTTGAGAGTGTATATGCAAACTATATATAAACAAGTTTTTACTGGTGAAGGACTCCTTAAATCTATGGCAGTCTGAAGTCAAAAAAGCTTGATCAAGTGCTGCAGTAGTGAGGAGCACAGAGTGAAATGTAGGGAATCCTACAGTTGTAGAAAAGCTAATCAGAGTGCTAAAACAAGAATGATGGGCCAAAGGAGAAGTTAGTGTTATGGAAAACTGTACACTTCAGAATGAGAACTTTCAAGTACAACACCTAAGCCAGAAAATTTTAACTTACTTCCTTTCTTCTAGGAAAACCTTTAAAACTATTTTTCCCAGATAGGCAAGGAATAGGAGAGAAAAGGGTGGATGAGCTGGCTGTCATCACCAAATTATTTTTTTGATTTTCACAGTACATGCTTTAAAGTTTTACACTTCTCTCTTTTTTTTTTTTTTTTTTTTTTTTAAACGATATTGAAAGATCTGTCTAAGATTTTAGTCAATTATATACCCTTTAACATTTGAAGATTTTTTGCTTATTAGTGCTTGCAAGCTGGTAATTGTAACTGAAAGATGTATAAAACAGACTTCACAAGTAATGATATCACCCTTGCTGATAGTAGATAATACCTTAAAACTAGAAAAGTCAAGTTGAAAAGTGAAAAGGTATGTCTGAAGACAAATGTGTGACACTTAAATACGTTTGGCATTAAATTATGTTGCTGAAAAGAATTCTTGTGGTACCTTCTAATGAAGCAAAAAATGGCTGGCAGATTAATGTAATTTATCTTAGAAGTTTTTAAATATTCTGAAAAAGGCTCTGGAAAGTGGGTGTTCTGTGAATTGTTCTCTCCCAGACTGATAGAGGTATTCTTCCTGGTCTAATCCTTGGGCCAACTGCAAGTCAGAATTAACTGGAATTCATG
Source organism: Athene cunicularia (assembly GCF_003259725.1). Classification (NCBI taxonomy): domain Eukaryota; kingdom Metazoa; phylum Chordata; class Aves; order Strigiformes; family Strigidae; genus Athene; species Athene cunicularia. The sequence goes on from NW_020799095.1 coordinate 74,379,694, forward strand.
ATTTTTTTGGTATCTAAACCTTTTAAATGCATATATCTCTGCTGAGATGTATGTATATATGTATGAATATATTAGAAAATATAATTCTCATAGATTTAGAAGTGGCAAGCTGGAATGATTTTACTCACCCATACAAACTGAGCTTTATAAGTAGAGGTCTCTTCTGCTCTCATCATATTTTGGAAGTGTCTTCCGATATTTGTTTTCTCAGTTTTGTATGACAAACTGTGACCCTGTGCAAATCTTGCAGCCCCTGATAGCAAGAATTGGGCTGTTACTGCTTGAAGAGCCCTCGTACATACCTGTAACTTTTTTGATGCTCATGGCAGTAGGACTGGAATAAATATAGTGATAGTAAAATTTTGTTTTCTATTTTAACATGTTTTTTTTTTTTTTTTTTACAGGAAGTAAATTTTAATATGATGAATGTAGGTCGAGATGGCTTACTAAAAAGTGTTGAGCTTTTGATATCAGAAATCTTCATTCCAGCTTTACAGACTACAGACCGTAGCTGGGTTGAACTTGGTGAACTTCAACAAGCTTCTAATATTAAACATGACTTCCTTTGTTCCCTTGAAGCATTTGTTAGTGTGCTATCGGGAGCTCAGCAAAGTCTGTTGGAAAAGGTAGTATGTTCACATGGAAAACAGAAATTGAGCTAGTTGTAGAATGTCTCTTCTTTTGAATTAACTGCTGCTGTAGAATACTCTTAAAAAATTGTTTTTCTTAAACTGGAGTGACACTGTTGTCATCAGTAACTTGTTACATGTTGATCTGTGACTTTAACAATTCTGCAGGTGCTTTTGTTGTTTGTTCTGGCTCCAGTTCTTTAGACCTATTAACTTCTTGATTTTCCAATGGCTGTGGCCACTCTTAAACCAGGAATGATTAATGTATAACAAACAGTTGCTTTTAACTGTTGATTTCTACTCAGCCTGTGTGAAGGAAAGGGCATGAGAGCACAGCTGCAAGGCTGGTGAATTCTCCAGATTCTGGAGCCCAGTTCTGGCTCAAACCAGTTTAATTTAAACTGAAGTGGGAATATGAAGGGAGATACCCCAAGTGGGGCACCCAGTTAAAATTCCTGGATTGTTGTGAACACTTTGACATTTCAGAATTCTTAAACTTGTGTTTTAGGTCAGTCTGAGCAAATGTGAAACATACAATCTGGAAACTCTAAGAGGACCTTCTGATTACCTGATGGTTGCTAACAGCATAGATTCTCTCAAAAGAATAGAAGTCTGCATGAAAGGATGGACCAAACAAATTGAACAGGTGATACAGTGGACAAACGTGAAATATGACAACATCAGCATATTGGCAGATGAAATTTAATACTGTTGGCATAGAACTACTTTTCTATAAAGTTAGATGTGATCGATCCCTGTATTTTAAAGTACTGTTTGGTTTAACTTGCCAGTTTAAAGTACTGGCATGGTTTGTGTGGTTTTATTTCTCAATGAGAGTATTATTGAGAGCTTTTTCCATCTACTAAATAGCGCATACACATGTCATGGGAAGCTTAGTCCCCTGTTTTTAATAATCACATATTCATAAAGGAGAAGTTAGTGATTCCCAGTGGATTTAATGGAAGCAAAAGGAACACAATAATTCAATGTACACTAGTCTCAGTAGTCAGAACTGTACTCTGAAACATACTTTGCAGGTTATTTGCAGAAAATGTAATTGTCTGTAACAGTGCTCTTGAGATACTACTCCCTCTCTAATTTGGAACTAAAGAGGCCAAGCAAAATGTAGGTCTCTTATGTGAGGTGGTGGCTGAGTTAGGTAATTTATCGTGGGAGGTTAATACTAGGAGTTAAATTATGAATTAATCCATGGTATCCATGCAGATGAAAAATGTTAGCATCACTCATAAATATTACTGTATGATAAAAGGTTCTTGCAGAAAATGACCAGTTGAGAAAGGAAGCTGATGACCTTGGACCACGGGCAGAGCTTGATTACTGGAGAAAAAGATTGTCAAAATTCAACTACCTTACGGACCAGCTGAAGAGCCAAGATGTGAAGGCAGTGCTTGGAGTACTCACTGCTGCTAAATCCAAACTGCTGAAGGTTTCTATTTTGAGTTATGACTGATAAAAAGACTAGAAATGCTCTGTATACCCTAGTTCATTTTGATGATGTATGTAATGTTGCTGGTGGGGAAAATACTGAAGTATCTTAAGCTTTTATTTTCTTCATTCTTCCCCATTCTTCACCTTGAGCAGATAAAGTTTAAATCTAGTTTAATTTATGGAAAAGACTGGGAGTATTCTTTGTCTAAGGGCTGATAATGTACTGCATCCATATGTCTCAAGAGAAGTAAATACTTATATCGTCAAAAAGTTGATTATTAAATCAGCAAGTTGAATTAATGAATTGGGTCTTTAATGAAAAGGAAATACACCCCCCCACCACTTTTTTTTTTTTAAAAACTTCTTTCTCATATTCTTACAATATCTGTCAAAACTTCTTGTTGGGTTGTAACTTCTTACATTGACACAACAAAGTTAAAGACCCATCACAAACAGAAAAATAAGTGAATAAACAAAAAGGTCTCAAAATGAGAGACGTGAAACAAATACATTGTTACATATCCATCAGTCCATCAAGCAGAAATAGTTAACAGATGATGTCTGTATATTTTACAGCAGCTTGATTTGACAGTACTACTGACATACCTTGTTCTGCTGAATGGTCTAAAGTAACTATGTTCACAGTCAAGTTATTGGAGCAAAACAAGGACCTGTTTCTCATCTTGGGTAAAAAAGTGTAACTCTGAAGTAAAAGTTCTGTGCTTTCAAATGTGTTTAAAGGCTAATGACAAAACAGAGTGACCTTAAAACAGGTTTTCTGAAATGCATGATTCTGTTTTTTCAACTTTATATTCTTAGAACTGGCGAGTGTTGGATATTCGCATCACAGATGCAGCAAATGAAGCTAAAGATAATGTGAAGTATCTATACTCTCTGGAAAAATGTTGTGACCCATTATACAATAGTGATCCTGTAAGCAGAACTTTTAAATTCTTAACATAAATCTCTTGAGACCACCAAAATGAATGTATTTTGTAAGATCAATTTGGAAATGACATAGATAGCACATTAAGTATTCATCTCCAGTTTGAGACTTTGTTTAATTATGCTAAAGTGGCTTAGTGGGAATTTCTGGCTACAAAATAAAGTGTTATTTTTCTTGCTGTGGTATCTATGAAGCTTTTTGTCTTCCCATGACACTGGATTCTGTGGTATGGGAGGAAGTGAAATCTTTGAAAAGAAAAAAAAGAGAAAAGGGGTGAAAGTGAACCTGGTGCTATGCTAAAGACAAAGCGGGGGCTTTTGTGTTGATGTCCACGTCATGCTTAGACTAACATTTATAAGACAATTTTCAGCTTCCTGGATTAGGAGAACATACATATGTTTATGTAAATATTAAGGTGTAAATATTAATCACCTTCTCATACCACAGTGACAGGATGATGCAAGCATAACACATAGTAAACAAAACCAGCCAACCTAAATTATGGGATAGGAGGAAGGATTCTCACTGTCCCATTATCTGCTAAAGCAGATGGCAAATGGTTGCTTTTATTAAAACTGGTTTTGCAGTTGACTGTATGTATCTTGCTAGTCAGAGAAATATGATGAGTAGCCACAAAGACATGAAGCTTTGACCATCCTAGCTACCTCTCTCTTTGTTTATCCATACTTTTCCCAAAGTGAAATTGCTTCCAAACAGCTCTCTGGGTAACCATGGTACAGCTTTGTTTCCATTTACTGGACAGTATTAGAACAGTGTGTTCTTTCTGTGTTTCCCAATCTGATATTTGAGTCTCTCTGATGAAAGGTTAGTTTGATACTCATACAAAACAGAGTTAAAGTGAATATGCTTGCTATTGGCACTGTGCAGGGTCTGTTGAACTTGATCTGCTTAGTGTTCCCATTACTGGCTTTTACCAAGGAGAAAGTGGTGCTAGCTTCAGAGATGTTTAGTTTTGAGAGTGTGTAGCACTTGAGGTGGAAGCCATCGAATTATGGAGTGTGAACCTTTCCTTTACTGATTTTTACCTGTAAAATGCTGAGAATTAGTTTGTCAACAGAGTAAATCTGTCATTGCTTTTGAAATTCAGACGTGAGGAGGAGCTGTCTGAAAAATTATTATGCTTTTCTTTAAAGTATTTAGCAAAAGTAATTTCTCTTATATGCAAGACTTACTGAAAATTGTACAGAGTATGGAGAATTAAAAGGGGTGTGGTAGGTTAACCTTGGCTCTGGGCCAAGCATTTACTCCTCTCCCCTCCCCTTAGCAGAATGGAAGGAGAATATAGGATGAAAAACCTCATGGATTTTGAAAAGACAGGGAGATTAGATCACTTACCTATTATTACCCTGGGGAAAAGTCACTTAATTTGACAATGAAAATAGATTTGGGTAGTGAGAAACAAAGACAAAAATTAAAACCACATCTCCCCACCATTCCCCTTCTTGCCAGGCTCAGCTTCACTCCTTCACTTTTGCCTTCTCTTCCTCTCAGCTCAGCTGTGCCCTGTGGTTGGACCCAGCTGGAACCATCTGTGTTCAGCGAGGGGCAGTCCTGGCTGCTCTGCATGGGGGCACACCCTGCTGCCAAGCACCAGGGCACCTGTACCCCAGTGAATGGGCTGTAACATCACCTCCTCCCAAGCACTTCATCTATTGTACAGAATTTTTTACAATCTAAATGCTGGTACTATGGGAAAGTTGTTCTTCATGGTTCTTTTATTCAAATGAGTGCCATGAGGCTTACTGCAATTTTTGGGCTATCTTTATATGCAAGCTTACATCTCTATCAAAGTTCACTCATTGACCAGAATTCTTCCAGCCAAGACTCTAGTGAAAATTTTTCCCCCAAATTGAATTGTAAAGCTTGAAGGGTAAAGTGGGTCAGACAGATCTGCAGGAGAGGCCCTAGGGAAATAGAGGCAGAAACATTAGGAAGACCATGTTTGTAACACTCCTGCATTCTCTAATTAGCTGTTGAGTTAACGTATGGTAACAGAAGTACTGAGCAGAATACAGGCCCTGTGTTTCTTTCCAGGTGTCCATGGTGGATGCTATTCCAGGTCTCATAAATGCAATTCAAATGATTCAGAGTATCTCTCAGTATTACAACACGTCTGAAAAGATATCCTCACTGTTTGTGAAGGTTGGTGCTACAGTGCAAAAGGAAATTGTCACAGATTTTTTTTTTTTCTATGTTGTTGCTTGAGGGAGAGACAGAAAACACAAAGGGACCAAGCAATTGAAGCAATTTAATGCTCTTTTTAAATGCATAGAAAACTGGAAATAGTGATAAAACTATTTCAAAGTTAGAACTTACTTTGCTTTCTGTAATTTGTAGTTGTATGAATTTTTTTCTTGAAGATCGGGGCTAATCTGAACCCTGACGTGAATAGATCGGGGAACTTTTTGTTACAATGAGTTTTGCCTGTGGTGAACTGTGTTTTGTAGAACAAATCATATTAAATTTATATAGACTTTAAACCTCCTTATGTTTGCATAAAGAAGGAAATGTAGTTGGAAGGATAACCTATCCTTTAATGGTCATAGTCATGTCAGACCTTGATTTTACTTTTGCTTTCAGATGTGCCAAATCTCATGACTGTAGTCCTCAATGTCATTTCAAGGTTGATACAAGGTGTTTAGGATGAGCATAATCAATAATATTTTGGTGGCGTAGTGATCTGGTGGCTGGATATTGCAAGTAGAACAGTCTATGTATGTGGCTAGTATTTGGTATTGGTATTTTGTAGGCTTTAGTGGAGTCAGGTGGTATGGGATGAGACTGAAAGAAGGGGCAAGATATGATTTTTCTTGTTTTTTTCACAAGATTAAAATTGCTTTTAGGTGACCAATCAGATGATCACAGCATGTAAATCTTACATTACAAACAACAACACGGCCACCATCTGGAATCAACCACAGGAGAGAGTTATGGAAAAGCTACAAGCAGCCATTAGACTTAAACAGGTAGGTGGGAAGAGCATGTAGAAAACAGAATATAAGGTGAGATTTAGGAGGGCATGATTAGGAAAACTTTATTTTATATGAGCAAGCAATTTTGTAATGAAGGAAAATGAAGTGATGGAAAAATACTTTTTGGAACTGAAGTGTTTATGTTAGACCTAACAGTAAACTTTGTCCAGTGTCTGATCATTTAGAAACAGGATTTTGATGCTTAGCCTAACTTAACTATGCTTCTTATATGAGATTTACTTGGATTTGCATGCCTGAGTTTCTCCAGAAGTTTTCTTCTCACGTGATGAGGAGGGATGTGTGATGGAAATGAAAACAGAGGCAGTGACTGACCTGAATATATTCCGAAGATATATATTCAGGTCCATATATATATGGACAAGCTATACCTTTAGAAAGGGCAATTTAGTGAACTGGGGAGAACTCAGCTGTTCAGGTTGTATAGACTTGCTGGGAAGATAGCTTTTATTTTTTTGCATATGCTTCCACAACCATTTTTTTTTTTTTCCTCCTCCTTTAGAACATAGGATCATAGGGTAATTCAGCTTGGAAGGGTCCTCAGCAGGTAACTAGTTCAACCTTCTGTGCAAAGCCAAAGCAGGGCCAGCTATGAGATTAAACTTGATTGCCCAGTCCTTTCATCTACTCCTGTCTTGAAGTTCTCCAAGGATGGAGAGACTGCACAGCCTTTCCAGGCAACTTCTTTCACTGTTTGACTGTCCTTAGGGTGAAAGATTTTCTCCTTGCATCCAGTCAGAACATCTTCTGTTTCAGTTTATGCCCATTGTCTCTTGGTCTCTGTCCGTGTGGTACTGTGAAAGGTCTAGCTCTGTCTTTTTGATAACCTCCCTGTAGATATTGGAAGGGTCATATTACATTTTCTTTGTTACTGCTTTTTGATCCCTTAATCATGTGTGCGTGGAAGACTAGAACTTTATCCTGACACCTTCTGAACCAAGAAATCTTGCATAGTTCTCGCAAAAATTAGTGTAAATTTATGTGACATGTTGCCATCAGCAATGATGAGTAAATTTGTATATTTCTATAAAGATATAGCAAATTATTCAGTTGCTATATCTTTATTTGAGTCTTATTCATTATGAAAGTTTTCAGAAAATCAATAGATTAAAATTTAAAATTTGTAACACTAACAATTTAGGAAACTCTGGGCCCTTTGTGTCAGTATATTCAAGTGGGGTTGTTCATACAAATATGTGATAAAAAAACCCCAAACCATTGTATTTTGAAGAGAATTACTCTTGAAAGAAACCATTTCAATCAAATCTGTCATATATGAAACCTGACTTCAGCAAGTATATAATTTTAACATGTTTGGAGTAAGGTTTGTTCCTGGTTAAGAAAGCAGAATGAAAACTGGAAGCTGTTATGAAGCAGCATTCTAACTTCAGAAGAGTTTTTGTTCTAGAAAGTGATTTTTGAAAATTTAAATCATTATTACTCAATAGAACTACTTAGCACACAATCATTATTTTCAGTCTCTGAAAACTGTAATCTGGGTTGTCATCTTGCATATTCAGTAAACACATTCAATAAAGACATCAAGCCCTCATATAAAATGGAGGGAACAGAATTTTATGCTAGCTAAGGATGGAATGTACAAATACATATATGTGCATTTGATAAAATGCATGATCCTGTAATAGTATTGCATTAGTTTTCAGAGACAAATTCTGTTACTATATAGTATTCATGGTTGTTTATTGATGAAACTTCTACTTACTATCGTTAGGATAGTATCTGTGTGCATAAATTTTGTTCTAGCTGATGATGGAGCCTTTTATTATATGCTTGACATTCTTTTAAATTCTTTGTGTTTAGGAGTATCAAAATTGCTTTCACAAGGTAAAAGAGAAATTGGAACAAAATCCAGCTGAAAGACAGTTTGATTTTAGTGAGATGTATATCTTTGGAAAATTTGAAACCTTTCATCGGCGTCTGGTAAAGATAATAGATGTTTTCAATACTATGAAAACCTACTCAATTCTACAGGAGTCTAAAATAGAGGGATTGGAAGGAATGATCACTAAATATGAGGTACACAGTAAATTTTGGATAATCTGTCAGTCTGACTTGAACTTTGAACAATAAATAATGATGAAAATTAAAAAGTGTCAAGAATTAATTCTGCAAGTTGTGCTAAAATTAATGGGTAGTAGCGATGTAAATATGTGATTGTTGGGGAAGCGAGCAGATAAGATGAAAAGGGGCAGGTGGACATGTGAAAGGTATGTTAAAATTAAAGTTGGTTGAAAAAAGCAACAAAATGAGGGGACTTTGTAACAGGAGTAACTGGAGCTATGGTTCTGTGTCATGATCAGGAGAAAAAGTGAGAAGTGCAACGTTTCTGTCTTTACAGATGTTTTGCTAGCAATGAAAGTGTATTGTGATGAAAATCGCACTGTATTAATCTCTTGCCCATTATTCTAGAGGTACTAGATCAGTGCTCTGTTGTCATGGTGGTTGATGCTGCAGTCAGATTTTGCTTGCAGCTTGGGGTGAAACAATCCCCAGTTCCATTTCTGTGCTGTATAAATACAAACAACTATAACTGTTTTCTTAAGTAATTTGAAAAAAATGCAAACCCAAGAAAACTAAAAAACCTTGGGACTCTCAGATTTACTTTGTTTAAGGAAACAGCGAGCTTAATTCCAGCGAAACAGATTGTTAGGTTTACTTAAAATTTGTACTCGTACTTAAAATTATACTCTAGATCTAGAGTACAATTATCAGCTTTGTGTTTTATGAGGGAAGAGTTAATTCACAGGTGGCTATCTTTAGGGTAAGGGAGGAATAGAAATGGCTTAGCTGGTTTGATCTGGAAAACTCTTTAAGTTTAGGCTTTTTCTTCTGTAACATCAAAGTTCCTTTGCTGAAGAAATCTATTCATGTTTCTGTCCTGGTCCTCTTATTTAATGAAGTTAGGCTTGAACAATGAGGAGCTCTTCTAAGCATATAAATATCTTAAATCGTGTTCTTTTCCTTCCTTCTTTCCAAGATTAACTTTCTTATCTAGCAAGTAATGTCTTCCCTGCTTTTACTGAGCCTGAGATAACTTACCCTACTGTATGTCTGTCTTAGTGCACTATCATAATTATGGTACTTATAAATATTAAAATAAATCAGAAGTATTCAATGTGTGGAGTTTGTAGACTGCTGTTAGAGGTTGCATGTGATACAGTGGCAGTACAGGCAAATATGGCATTCTAATTTGCTTTACCCTGTCCTTTTTCTTTTTGTTATGGCCATGAGTAAATTACTTTGCTTTAGTTAAATAACTGTAGGGTAAAATGTGAGGATTCCATGGTCCATCCTAGTTCAGTTCACTCCCTGTTGCAGTCTGGGGTTTTGATTATTGACTGCATCGTTCACAGTAGCCAGTTTTCTCCTTTGTTCTCTTCTGTAGTCTTCTGAGAAGAAACCTGGGCACAACTGGAAGGATAACTTGGTTCAGGACTATTCCACATGGGCAGAATAGGTGTGGGCAGCTCTAAATATTCCTGCCTTCACTGAGAGCTGTGCCAGCAGGCTTCTTAGCAACTCAGGTTGCTGAGAATTTTCAGGTCATGCTATGAAGATACTGTTTTGTATGCTGGGATACAGACATCTCATTTATTTGGGCCATTTGTATTTAAAAAGCCACCTGTGATCATTAGCCCAGGCTGTGAGGCAGTCTGCAAACTCTATACACATCTACTGCCTTATCCATTCAGCACTCAAGTCCTAAAGTAATAGCTTTGTGGGGGACCCAGTTACTGTGACATCAATTTCGTTTGGGGGGGGGTGGTGGTGGTGTGGTATTTATGTTTTACCACTTAGTTGTTATCTAGGATTTTCTTGTTTTTAGAAGAAAAGATGAAATTTTTATTTACAGCAAAGCAATAACATTGAAGTTCAACTGACTTATAATAAAATGGTAGAAGTCTGCTGTGCTGAAAATATGTTGAGCTTCATAGCTGTGCTGTGGTAAACTACTACAATTTTGAGCAGCAGTGCATCATTAAAAATACTTCAACTGTGTGTGCAGCTTGAGGGAGCTGCTGATTAAGATGTACTTTCATTTGAGTGGACAGCAGCTATGTAAAAGAAGCCAGAAATAATAGCTACTGGAATGGTGATACGCTTCAACTTTTGAACAGTCTGTTTTTCTGTGAAATCAGTTAATTTAAAGACATGATAAATGCTAATGTGAAAATATTCATATACAACATATGAAAATAAGTTGAACTTTTAAATAGAAATAATGAACCTCTGCATGAGAAATTATTTAATGGGTAACAAATATCTGATGAAAAGCAAGAGTCCGAGTTATCTGTCAGTTCTAATTGACTTAAACCAGAAGTGAATAATATAAATGAAATTCATATGGCCATTGCACCAACTTGTTTCCTGCAAATATGTTGTTTAAGAGGTTTGCTTATATTGCTCAGCAAATGCTGGGTAATGGCTCAGCAAGTGCTGGGTAATGGCAAAGGTAAAATGTGAATGTGCATGGCCTATTGTGCTAAATATTTTTGTGTGGTAAATCTTCTTGTTAAGAGAATTTCTGGTGATAATTTTCTTTTTCTGTGAAACTGCTTAGAGCATTGTTGATATCATGAAGAAACGGCATTACAATTTCTTGGATCAACGGAAGACTGATTTTGACCAGGACTATGACGAGTTTTGCAAAGCGATACAAGATCTACATGTAGGTCTTATGATTTAAATAATAATTTAGTTTACTGATGAATCCTTATGAAGACAAAAATACCTCTGAGTTATCACCAAACAAATTATGCATATTTCAAAGTTCGTGTTCTGAAATTGAAAAAATATTCTCATATATCTCCACTTTAAATCTTGCATTTTTTATTTGACTTGCAGACCAGTTTCATGGAATAGGCTAGAAAGGGACTTGAGGGACTCCACCAAAAGGGTTTTCCATTACTGTACTTTATTTGGAAGTTATGCTATCAAGAATAACACAAAAATTGATGATTTCATTGGGTAAATGGGAGCATAGCACAAATAAGTCAGAGAAATAATTTTTCCATAGTTCTGAAATCACAAGTTGGTGGAAGGAAAGGGTGTCTGTAGAAGAAAAAAAATTAAAATAAATGCTTGGCTCACTTTGGCTGCCAAAGAGGTAAGCAAGCATTCTTTGAGGGCTCTCAGCGTGGTGAGACATTTGAGGGTACAAAAGCTTTTGTTGGTTGCACAGCTACAGAGGGACCTTGGGGGAAAAAAAAAAAAAAGCCTTGAAAGTTGGTTGTATTTTGTTTAACTTTTGAGGGAAGGAAGAAGGGAAAAATTGATACTTATTTAGGTTAGTTTCACATAAACAAATTATGTTCTAATATAGTGCATGTTAAATCCTGTCAAATAATACCTGGCATATTTGAGGTGTGTGCCTTATGTAGTTCTCTGCTGCTGAATTGTTTGCTCTCCTTCAGGATCAATTAAGGATTTTCATGGACATTACCTTTGAAAATATTCTGAGCACTGAAAGAGCACTGAGTATGTTGAAGAAATTTGAAAGGTACTATGTCCTATCTAGATTGCTAGAATTCTGCCAGGCAGTGGAAATAACTGAGGGTGGTGGGATGTAGGAGGAGCAGAGCAGGAAGCATATCCTTAAATATAAACAAAAATCAACTCAGCCTCCTCTCACTCAACTGTTCAGCTTTGTTAAGGCATGTCTTCTCATCAGTGTGGGTAAATAAAAAAACATTATTTGTATTGGAAAATGCAAAATATGAGCAGTCTTTGAACTTCATCTTTCAAAATTACTATAAGTACAGGAATACTTTATGGCTATTAGCATATTTGCCTTAGCTTTGACCTTGAACAATGACATAAATTTGTTATCACAGTGCAGTGAGACTAAAATGCTCGTATTGGGAAAGAGTGAAATTTGTCTTGATAAATTCATGTTGTGGCAAAGCAGCCTCAGTATTACATCAATTTTCATCAGTATCGCATCAATTTTCTTATAATATTGTGTTTAATGGAGTACACTGCTGGTGTCGGATTGGTTACAGTTTGCTGCGCATAATTTTAGCTCAGTGTTTGGAAACAGTGACAAAACAGAAAATGTGTAGGCTTACTTGGAAACATCGTCTGGTCTAAATTTTGGTTGCTGGGAATCAGGATGCGACAGCATTTGTTCAAGCTTTAAATCTCTGCTGCTAAAGTAGTTACTTTCAAAAGAATACAAGGGAATTGAGAATAACTGTATTTTCCAACAATACATCAGAAGAATTTCAGAAGTACCGAAGGAATTTTTTTAATGATTATTATTTTTCTAAGCAGATTACAAATCCCGAACCTTGGCATTGATGAAAAGTATCAGAAAATACTTCAAAACTACGGTCATGACATAGAAACAGTCTGTAAGATCTACACTAGGCAGAAGCAGGACCCTCCACTGGCACGTAATCTGCCTCCAATAGCTGGTAAGATCTTGTGGGCACGCCACCTATTCTGTAGGATCCAGGAGCCCATGGAGTCTTTCCAGCAGCACCCGGCTGTTCTGCAGACACCAGATGGCAAGCGTATAATCCGCAGCTACAACAAAGTAGCAAAAGTTCTTATGGAGTTTGAGGTGATCTACCACAGGGGATGGCTTCAGCAGGTAAAATACCTGATATTTATCAGGGTATTTCTTTAAAAATATGTGGTGAATTTTTTTTGTTGTTAGACTAATAACATCTAGCTTTACAGACCAGATTGGATTCCTGTTGTTTCAGGCCTCAGAGAAACACGGGGTTACAGCGGTGTGAAGGAATCTCTGCTTAATAACAGTAGTCAGCTATGCTAAGCTGGAGATTTAGGATGCCTCTTAAATGAGGGATGGAATAAGAAAAGGTGCTTTATAAGAAAGTGATTCTATTAATAAACAATATCTGTACTGCCTGTAGCTGAATTTAGGAGCAATTGAAAGACCTTCATTATAACTAAGAAGTTATAATGAAAAATATTTATTATGGAAATATATAATGAAGATTCAGTGTTAGTCTTAGCTGCCCCTCTGTCTCTGCCATGTCCTGCTGACTCTGATGCAAGAAGATCCTGTGTGCAGAGAGCAGTTTTGTCAGCTGGTTAGCTTAAGGTTAAAGCAGACACGGAGGTTTCCTCTGGTCTGGACAATATGGATTTTGGTTTTGAGTGATAATCCATGGGTACATGTAGAAAGCATCCAATCTCAACAGATAGAGCATCCTGTAGAACTAATAGCATACTCACTACACAAGTGTGTTTTGAGCCTGTTGTGGGTTAACCCTTGGTAGGCAGCTAAGCACCGCACAACTGCTTGCTCACTTCCCCCACCCACCCCCAGTGAGACAGGGAAGAGGAAAGGAAACGTAAAAGCAAGAAAACTTGTGGGTCAAAATAAGAAGTTGTTTATTAAGTAAAAAAGAAGTGGAGGAAGCGAGAAAAAAACCAGAAGTGTTGCAATCACTCACCACCTGCAATGGTAGACCACTGTCGGGATAGTTCCAGAGCAAAAGATGGCTAGCGCCCTCAACCCCTGCCTCTCCCTTTTTATTGCTGAGCGTGATGTTATAAGGCATGGAATATCTCTTGGGTTATTTCAGGACATCTGCCTGGTTCTGTTCCCTCCCAACCTCTTGTGCACCGCCTCCCAATGTATTCACTGCAGGGGGCAGAGTGATAAACAGAGGAGGCCTTGATGCTGTGCAAGCACTGTTCAGCAATAGCTAAAACATTAGTGTGTTATCAGTGTTTTGATTACAAATCTGAAATGCAGTACCATACATGTGGCTGTGAAGAAAATTAACTCCATCCCATCCAGACCCGGTACAGAGCCATTTCATTTCCAACCAACCATTTGGTAAGGCACAACACTTTGTAGTCTGAATATTCTTCAGAAAACAGGGTTTACCTTAAGTTCCAAATCTCATTTGGCTGATTTTGCCCACTAGGGTTTTGTACATAGAACCTCCAACTACTTTCATATTGTCAGATGGCTTCTGGAGGGACTACTTTATAGCCTTGACATCTCTGCAAGTTTCTACTATCCTATTGGCATGTTTTCTACCTCCAGTTTCTTTGTTGCCTTGTCAAAGAGCATGTTGTAGAAAAAGAAGTATCAGATTCTCCAGATGACTGTTTCGAAGGTGGTGGGACAATTAGCAGTGCATCTGCCCCTTGTTCTTGGAGCTCAGCCCCAACTTTTGTACAGTGTGAAAATCTCTGGTGCTGATAAACAGCAGTCTTCTGAAAGCTAGTCTTACACCAGACCTGAGACCAGACGTTCCTGCTGTCTCTTGTTAAATCTGAATATACGAAGATTTCTGACTCTTCTTTTCCCCTTCACACTTGCATTTGCCATGAAGGTTTAAAGGATCATCAGATATGATTGTCTGATACTTTAAGTGGGAATGTTTGTGTCAATTTGGTGTACTAAAATAGAAGAAGTGACTAGAATGTTAGAGGTTGTATGATATGGTGTATTCAGACTGATTTGGCTCTGGTGCTGGGTGTATGTTACTGATGATCAATCTGGCACTGACTGCCATCTCGGAATCAAGGAACCTGAAGAGTATTAACTCAACTATTCTTTCATTATAAATTATGTTTCAGGTACATCAGGTCTAAGTGTGGCACTATCGACCTCTGTATAATTGGTCTTCCTCCTGGGCAGTAATGAAAATTGTCATTGTTGTACTTAGAAATGTCTTTAACTTCAAGTGCTTATTCTGATAAATTGAGAAGTCTGTCTTTGATTTCATGTACTTTTCACAGAGAGCTGGTATCCATTATGTTTTATAGAAGAGGAATCGTGATGCTTCAGGAAGCCTTTGTCTTTTGTTTAGTGTTTCTATGTTGGACTCAGTCTCTCTTTTGATGCCAGTGTTGTGCTGGATACCTGCAATTTAGTGGATATCCGCATTGTACCAAGTATACTGCCCCCCACCCCCCTTGACTGTTAGTTACTTGATGGTTACCACGTTGTTTATCAATTTTTTTTTTTTAATAGCTTAAGATTTAAAGCCATTATTATTTGTGCTATAGCCAATGATGTTCAACTTGGATGTATTAAAATAATAAAATACCAGTAAGTGTGAAAGTTACTATAATTCTATGGCAGTGAAAGATGTGTTCCTTCAATGTAACCCCTTATTTCTTTTAGCAATTTCTGTTATCTTAAAAATGAAAATTTCATAAGAAAACCCATAAATAGGGGAGGAGAAGATTGATAGTGGGAATAACAAATCTGAAATTCAGAGAAGAGTGCAGTAAGATTTGCTGGTGAACTTTGCATAAAAAAATTCAGGTCCTATTTAAGGCATCTGTGCTGAGTGACTTTGATGCTAGTAGATAGAGCATGATGACTTCACTGACAAAACTTGATCAGATGCTTTCTTGAAAAATGTTTGTAAAATTTCATAATACATGATACAACTGAATCAAGCAGTATAGTCAACTATATTTTAGATATTGAAAGTGGGTGCAAATTTTCAGTGTGTGTTTCATAAAAAAAGATTTAAGTATACTGAAAGAAATCAGTGGGTTGTGAAAATATTGCTTAAAACCAAGCTCCGTCTCAATGTAATGTGATACATGAAATTTGAGAAGTGAATAAAACCCAAAAAATTATGTTAGCAAAGGGGCAACTGGAAAAATATGAATAGCAAGGAAGTTTTTCATGTAGGAAAGATTTCCCTACCTAACACATGACTTCTTCCTGGTGTCAACCAAACTTTCCACGTGTGGTGGTCTATGAATTCTCTCTGTTCTAATCACATGGAGATTCAACTAAGGCAGTTAAACCAATAGTATGATTAGGCTTCCTTTTTAAGAATTAAAAAAATGATCTGTAATAGACATTAATTTTAGTAATTTTAAAAATTTGCCCAGAGGTTGGATATAATTGGGAGTTCCATTAAGGTTGGAGCATGGTATGTCTGTTAGGTAGTGGAAAACAAGTGAAATGAGAAATGAGGATAGGTTTATTCAAAAAATACTGAAGAAGTTATCTAAGATTTATTCAGTTCATCAAGGGGATTGTTTGAAGCTTTATTGCAGAGTGTGCAATAAGTTTTAAGGAAATGAGAGTTAAGATTTAAGAGGACTGAAAGTAAAAAGTCTATGCCTCTACATTTGATGTTGGACTGTGGAATGCAGTTTATGATATCCAAGAATGAACAGAAAAATGTCTGTTGGAGAAAGAAGATTGCTTAGCATTTGGGTACATAAAGAATATGTTAATAAAATTTCATTGTTGATTACCATATCAATCATTATTGTCAGCAATACCTAATTTTAGTATCTGCCAAAGTGATATTTATGTCCAAAGCAAAATACTCTGTATTGGCTCGTCTGATCAGGAATTATGACTTTGTTTTCTGCAGATTGAATTAACTAAGAGAGGACTCCAGGCATCTCTCCTGGTAAAAGCTCCAGAAACAGGAGAATTATTTGTGAATTTTGACCCTGAAATATTAACTTTAATCAGAGAAACAGATTGCATGGTTTACATGTGCCTTGAAATCCCTCCATTTGCAAGTATTATTCAACATAAGAGAGACTGGTATAAGAAGATTGTCAACAATTTGCAAGTGAGTTTATTTTAATTATGTATATGTTGTGTACATTAAGATGTCTAGGTTCTATACATATGGAAAACAAAAAAATGAAGATCAACTATTATATGTTAAGCAAACATCGGCAAATCTATTTTTTATCTTTATGACTGTCTTGAGGTGCTTCTTAAAAGAATTCCTTGGCTCTTGTTTTCTGAGAAGTGAGTTCAAAGAGGTATGGGTTTAGGGAAGTTCTGCAGAGCTTGGGAAAGAGATGAGGATGGGTGGGAAAGGAGACTTACATCATGCCTTGCTCTGTTGCCTGCTTTCTAAATGATAAGCAATTTATATTTCATCCAGTAATGGAGTCAACATTGGATACACTTTGTCCTGAGAGGATAGCTCGGAGAGAGGAACAAGTGGTATGCTTTTAAAAAGTGTAAAGCATCCAATGAGTAGCAGCATATTTTCTGCACCAATGTTTTACACAGATGTCTGTGGAATAGATTAAAAAAGAGAAACTAAAACTTCCCTTTCTCTTATCTCTTAAATCCTTTGGAACATTTTCTGCCTATGAACAGAGAAGGTTCTCAATGACTCAAGAAAAGGATTCTATAGCTTCAAAGGACTACTTGATTCTGAATGAGAAAGAAATGTCATATTAAGTCATAAAGTTATTGCTAGGAGTATTTTTTGCCACCATGTGAAACCATGTGAAATTAGATCAGTGGGTTAAAGATTCATTAGAATCCAAATACCATATTAAAATTCTGTTAAGGCTGGTCTAGTAAAAGTGTTGATCAGTTGACTTAGAAGCTTTTTTTTTTTTTAATTTTTTCCCTTGTGCTTTTTGTCTCCTGGAACATGCATTTAGAGATTGAAATTTGCAAAACTTTTTCTTTGTTGTGATTTAACCCCAATAGGCAGCTAATCATCACAGCTGCTCACTTACCTCCTCCAGTGGGATGGGGAAGAGAATCCAGAGGTTAAAAGAAAAAAAACGTGGTTTGAGATAAAGACATCTTAATAGGGAAAGCAAAAACTGCATGTGCAAGCAAAGCAAAATAAGGAATTAATTTACTACTTCCTATTAGCAGGCTGGTGTTTAGCCATCTCCAGGAAAGCAAGGCTGTATCACAGTTGCTTGGGAAGACAAACATCGTAGTTCAGAATGTCGCCCTTCCGTCTTCTTCCCCCAGCTTTTATTTTCAATCATGATGCCATAGATATGGGATATCCCTTTCATCAGGTTGGGGCAGCTGTCCCGGCTGTGTCCCCTCCCAGCTTCTTGTGAGTCCCCAGCCTACTCACTGGTGGGGTAGGGTGAGAAGCAGAAAAGGTCTCAGTGCTGTATGAGCACTGTTCAGCAATAGGCAAAACACTGGTGTGTTACCAACGCTGTTTTGATCACAGATATAAAGCATAGCACAGTATGAGCAACTATGAAAAAAATTAACTCCTTCTGAACCCAAACTAGTACAATTTACAAATAACTTTCATGCAAAGTAGTACTCGCATTATTATAAAAACCAACAAATATGAACTTCTGCCAATTAATTATTGTTTCTTAAGAATTTCAGTGATGTACATCCAGAGCAATTTTCTTAAGTTATGATAAGTATGTGTACATGAAGAAGTTAAATCAATGTATATTAACTATGCTTTAATTCTCTGCTTATTTCAGATGATGTTGGCAGAATATAAAAGAATTAAACTGAAAATACAACACCCTATTGAACGACTGATGGCTCCTCAGTTAGCAAATGTAGATGATGCTATCCAGCCAGGTCTAATGTTGCTGACTTGGACATCCTTGAATATTGAGAAATATATTAATACAGTTTTTTACAAGCTAGGTAAATCATTGCCTTCTTCCATTAACTTCTGCTTCTTTGTTTCTATACAAATGCAAGCTATATTATGAAGGTTACTACCCTTTATATGATTTGCAATTAATTGACTTATATATGAAAGAATTAAGAATTTTCACCTGTCCTGTACTTCATGAAACCTTTGCTTTATATCAACACCTTCTTTTTGTCTCATGTATTTGTCAAATTTTTATTAATATGGGTGGGATGGCAGTTAGGATTAAACCAAGCATAAAATAGTTTGCAAAAAGGTCCTGTATATTCTAAATTCAAAGAATGATAGCTACTTTTTAAAAGACCTTCTAAGTTTCAGCTTTTCCTAATCTTGCCTTTTGTTTCTATAATATACAAAACAAGTTCTCAGGGAATATTATCTTGACTGAGTGGGCACTGTCACCACTCAGTAGCTTTTCATATTAACCTTTTTTTTTTTTTAACATCAGTCTCTTTAAAACTAATGCATGCATTTCTTAGACAACAGCTGTAGAAAACAGATGAGCTTGTAGTCTTTTCAAAAGATTATCACAAGATCCATTGTGATACATAGTGTTTCTGAAGATACCAAGTTCCTTTTGCTTCGTCTTAATTCCTACATCAAACATATTTTGTTTTTTGAAATGATGTAAGTAGTTATAGTGGGAATTTTCTTTATTTGAAATATCAAATTAAAATGCATTTTGGATGCTAACCTGACTTTATGTTCAATTTAAATCTGAATAATACAAGTAGTTTGAGTCTGGAACAGACACCTTGTTGATGTTTCAATTTCGGCATTGAAAGCAAATTGCTATTAAACTGTGAAAATTCTAGTGATTTTTTTTTTTTTATGTTGACTCTTATTTGGCTTCCAACATTTTTTTGAAGGATAGACATTTTATTTGTCAAAAGTTTCTGTTGTTAGTAATTTCTCTAAGTGGTAATTAATTCAAGCTATAGGAGAAGGGGAAGTATTCCTGGACCTCAGGTGAATTTGAATGTCTTTGCTTGAAATGCATGTACTTTAAGCTCACCTTATAATATTTTGCCTATTATCTTTTAGAATATGGAGAGCATCTGCTAGATGAGCATATGTTATACAAAACATTAATTTTTATTTCAATGGTGAACCTTGCCATAGAAGTTTAGATGTTTCAAGTAAGCTGGTTAAGTTGTAGAATTAATATAAAATTGAGTATGTTGAAGTAAAAATTTAAGTGGGACTCTGCAAGGACTATTTTTTCAAAATTTTAAGCTTGTTTTGAATCTCTGTTTGCTTCAAAAGCTGGGCTGGAGTTGTTGCTTGATCGAGTGAATGACTTGGTTGAATTTCGTATTGATGCTGTCCTTCAAGAAATGACTAGAGTGCCACTCTGTAAGTTGCCAGAAGATGAACCACTGAGCTGTGAGGAATTTCTCCAAAAGACTAAGGTTGTTAGATAAAACTTTAATAAAGAAGAGTTCAATGACTTTGAATTAAGATATTTTCCCTTTTTTATGTTTTTATAAAAACAGTGCAGAATTAATGAAGCATGTGTGGGAAACTGAAGTAAGGAAATACCCACTTGATATGGGTATTTTATAAGGCCCAGGACCTTAAAAAGGAACAAAAATACCAAATGCAGAGGTCTGAGCTGAGATATTATTTTCTGAGCTTATTAATGTCAAGCCAACTACTGTATGATTATTTCTTCTAAGCTTTGATATCATTCAACTTAAATGTTTTTCTTCTGTGAATAGAGTCTTTTTTTGTCATTGTTGCTTATTTGTGCCTTTAAATAAGGGAATTGCCCATCTGATGCCTGTGAACAGCTCCATAACAAGTGCACTTCATTGCATGGGAGAGTAAATACTATGGAAATGATTGTATACTGAAACTGTACACAGTCGGTAATAGGATGTGCAGAATATACTCAGAAATCCCTGAGTGAAGATATCTTAGGAAAACCCCATCCTTCACCTCATCAAAATACTTTTATGTTGAGAAGGATTAACTGTGTAAGCGTGTAAATCATTAGTCGGTTAGAAAGCTGATTAAACTATAATAAAATTGAAATGTCAGAATGGTTTTTATGAGGCAGTAGTGAGATATTCTACTATTTTAGGATATAATGTGCAATTTGTGTTTTTTTCTGAAATAAACTGCTTTGGAAAAGATTGTAGAAGATCATGTAGATAATCCCCACCCCTGGACTCTTGCAGCAATAAATACTACAAATAAAATTTTGTTTATCTTAGTGTACTTACCATTTTGGCCTTTCCTTTTTTGTCCTTTGTAACAGCTCACCTTGTTGCTAAATACAAAGTAAACCCTAAAATAATATTTTATTGAATGAATGATATTTTGTAAGCCTCACAACCCATAGGGTTTTTTTGTTGATCCTGCTGATGCTTTCCTGATAGGGCTGGTACTAGAACATATTCACTAAGGTAAATGTATGTGAGAGGCAGCACAAAAACATTTCCCAGCATTGTGTGATAATTGATATTGCTTAATGTTGATCTTCTGCAAGAAAACTGAAACTGGTACATAGCAACTACAAGACCACAATAGCCAATCAGTTTGAGTTAGCAGAGTAAGTGGTATACTCGCCCCAGTTATGGGTAAAATGAAAATAGTAACAGTGTTTGTAAGCTTATCATAGTTTTTAATTAGAAGAAACTAGAAATAAGTTATGTCACTTAACAGGTGTTTTTAATTTTCCCGAAGAAATTGCTGCAACAAAAGTAGTTACAATGTCAAAAAACCCCTAGAGTACTTTGTTTAGTAGCTGATATTGCAAATCAGATCTGGCTTGTTTCTCAACTAGACTGAATCATTAGGAATATCAAAGATTGTCTTAAAATTTGGAAATGACTGCATCTTGCTAATGGCTGAATTTTTCCAAATATTGATTTTTAATTACACAGAGGTAGCCAGGTTTGATTAAGCTTAAAGAAATAGGTGCTGAAAAGGAAGAAGAAAATTAAAAGGCAATTATAGTTAAAAATGATAATTGGTTAAAGCATACTTGATCAATTTTACAGTATTAAAGAAGAAAATGCGCAATAATTAAAAAAAAAAATAAATCTCAATTTTATTAAATCTCATTCTTTGATTCCTTCTCCCCCCAGTGATTAAGTTTCTTGTTTATTCTAATCATAAATACAGCTTTTGATAGATTTTATCAAAGTGGGAAATACAATTTTCCAATACTCCTTATGGAATAGCCAAGTAATGTGAAATGGCAGTGATTAAAAGAAAGGTTAAATAGACAATAACTACACCAGAAATTTCAGAAAATTAAGCAGCACTTGATTTTGGGAGCCCTTTAATGGAACTAAGCTTTATAAACATTGAGTCATGATATTAACTATGGATGAGTCATGTGATTTCGGAAAAAAGCCATAGTAGTTTCAAAAAACATTTATGATGTCTTGTTTGGCACAACAGAGAATCCAACTCTAAATAGTTTGGAACAAACCAGTTTAAAAATAGTGTGTATTGATTTTGGTTTTCACAATTCTGAAGCCTTGATGTTTGTGTTAATAAAGGTTGATATGACCATGCAATAGACATGAGAAGCAGGAAGATAAGAGCATGTTTGTTTTGGTTTGATAACAGGAACTCTGTGTAAAAGGTTCTCAGACTTTACATTTAAAAAGCTCGCTGGTGGAAGATGCTGCTAATGAGCTGATTAACATGTTACTTGACACTGAGGTACAGGTCACTGGTGAAATAAGGGGGAAAAATACAGGTAAGATTGTACTGTAGCTCCGTACTTATGTTTCTTTTGCATGCTGATAGTATGTGTTGGGAGATATTGTAGTTGACTGAAGTATCAATCTAAAGACTTTTGTTTGAATTTGCCTGGATAATGGATCATCTAGCGATCATCTATCATCTGCAAAATATGTTAATATTATCAGTCTAACATGAATGTTGAAATATTCATGCCATGGAAGCAGCTATTTACGGGTGTTCACAAATTGCTGGACTTCCTAGAGAAATAATATTTAAATTTGGGTGATAATCATGCCTGTTTGCACTGAGTAGAGAAGGTGGGTAGGAGTAAAAGGACTGTTACATTGAGGTACAGATTACAAATGATTATAATCTGCACTTCCATAAAAGTGAGCTGTATTTCAGACATCTGTGGAGGTGTTGCTTTATTGTGTTTTCAAGTACCTGAAGTCAATTAACTAACTAGTTTTATGATGTTTTATCAACAGAAGAGGAAATAAGATCAAAAAGCTTGGCTTCCTCCCACAATTCCAGTGAGATATGGGCTGGACTGTCTCCTCCACCAAAGAGGAAGAGAACAAATTTAGAAATATTAGAAGAAGAAGCCAATGAACTGCTTTCCTACTTCAATCATCGTAATATTGATGCCCTTTTGAAAGTCACTCGAAACACTCTGGAGACCATACGCAAGCGCATCCATGCATCTTCCATCATCAACTTCTTAGGTGGCCATTTTGCAGTACTTTGCTTTCTTAGCCTATGAAAAGAAAAATGTAAATCCCAGAACTATATATAAAAAAAAAAAGAGCCACATATGTAAAAGAGTGGGGAAAAAAAGGAAATTTGAATAAACTATCTTGTTATGTCACAACTGATAACACAGTATATTTCCAAAATAATTTTTTGCCCTTTAAGAAAAAAAGTGTCATTTCAATGCTGTTTCTCTTAGGACTGAATGTACTGTTCTGAAGCTAGGTATTATATTTAGAGCTGGACTTGATAAATGGTTACCTTTTTGACCTTGGCTTTTACCTAATACTATATGAAAAAAAAAAAAAAAAAAAAAAAGTCTCTTTCTCTTACTGATTACCTTCAGATTTTTCTATACATTATGATGGCACACTCTTCTGAAGTGTTTTCTTATTACATAATTTTAAGAAACAAAAATAAAGGCATTTGTATTTGATCTCTATAGCATATAAGGCATACAATATTATGAGATTCTAAGTTTTTGTGCCCAATATAATAGACTGACTGGGAGTACAGTCCAGATAACAAAATTATCTGCTAGACAGAGTTTAGCTGCTCAGAACAAGCTGAAGAAGAGAGAAATAGCATGGCACTTAGTTTTTGCTTGTGCTGCTGTAGACTTTGCTAATACATCTGGTAAATTACTCAGGAATCTTTTTTTCCTTAAGGAATTACACTCAATACTAGGATGTATGTATTGGTTTATATCATTACAATACCTAGTGTGATGTCTTGAAAAATGTGAACAACCATAACAACCTTATTTTTTTTTTCCTTTCATTTAGAAAATCACAGTGCTCCTAAGCAGAAAAGAAGTGCTTATCCTATAATTAGGACTAGTATTAACCTATCTATCCCTAATATTGTCATGACACCCACTTTGGATGAGGTACAACAGATGCTTAATAAAGCTGTAGATAGTATTGTGAAAGTAATGAAAGGAGTTGGACAGTGGAGTAAGGAGAGAATATCCAAGGTTTGTGTCTTTATCAACCTTTCTTAAAATTAATGTTTCAAAACTACTGCAAATAGAAAAATGAAATTTTATTTCTTCCACAGAAGAAAATGTTAGAGAGAAAAGTGGCTGTGTTGTGGTGTGAGAGCAGAGACAACGATTCTGATGATGAAATGAAAGAGACTGGAAAGAAAAACATACATGGTAATGATAAACTCTGACATCACTCAATTTGAATGTTAGGTAAATGTGATTTATACAGAATGTATTATAGGATATTAAATACAGAATGCATCCAAAGCAGTAGAACAAAGACTTGATAGATTTTAATTTACCTCGTAGAAGAAATAGGATATAATAGCAACACCAGAGCTTCTCTGTGTGCTCAGGCTTGCCTGAAGATGCTTGCCTTTGTGTGGATTTGAATAAGGGCATTTTTTGTGCCTCTCAGATTTGTACTGCTTTGGGTTTTACCTGCAGCATGTGAAAAGCTGTTAGGGTGCCGGGTTTAGCAACATAGTTGAAATTTTGAATGAGTTTGGCAAACATTTATAGTTACTGTTGCTACACAAAAGATCTTTGATAATTTTCCAGTGTGGTTTGTAACTTGGCATGCTTAAATGGGATCTTAGAACTTATGGCGAAAATCCTTTAAGAAAGGTAGTTGAACTTAGATAAAACCTGGTATTGAAATGTCTATATAAATTGCAGTATTGGTGGAGAGAGGATTGTGCAGAGGATTGAATAGGCTAAAATTTCTAAAAGGTTTTTAACTTAAATGGTTTTGTGATCAGACATGGAATTAAGTTATTGAAGGCATTAATTCAAGGCAATTTAAGATGGTATCTTTGGTTGCTGGGTTTTTCTTGTATGAAATGGCTTAGAATCAAGCCCAATTGTTCTACTTTGTACTTCATGTACTTCAAAAGTACATTGAGTCTAAAAAGTAGGAAAGCAATGCTTGAATTGTTAAGAAATGAAATTGATCTTTCAAAACTAAGAATTTCTCTTGCCTGGATGAAATAAAGAATGATGGTAAATTCAGTCTTGTGGGTATTTACTAACTAAAGGACCTCCCTTAAATCTTTCTTTCCTTTTGAGGACTGGCTATAATAATCTTCTCAGATTTAATGTTAATTTGTGTTTTAAATTATTAACTGTGGTCTACCCCACATTATTTCAGAAAATACAAATATTTATGGATTTGCACAATGCTGACATATCAATAAATCACTTAGGTGCAGTGTACAGGGTAAACCTTGGGAAGAGGCAAGAGAAAAAGAAAGATTATATTTGAAAGATTGGAGTGGAACTTGTTCCAGAGTTGATAGAATACCTAGATGAAATAAGTTGCCTAAAATGGAGAGGTTTATGAATTTGTGGCAATTGTATTGGCCACCTAGACTTCTAATTGTCTTTTTGATTAGCAAGAACAATTAACTGTAAAATACATGCTTATTGAAAAATAGGTCATAGTTTTTGTCTGTAGGAATTTATTTGGCCTAAACAATATGTCTGTCCTAAAACTGCTTTTTTATTTTAATCTACCTTTATAGATAGTGTGTCAGATGCAGCATCACTCAGTTTGTCTGATCCAGTGCAAAGCCAGAACTACTTCAAGAGCATTTCAGAGAACAAAGAAATTATTAAATTAGTATCTTTACTCAGCACAGCTATTAATTCTACAAAAGGGGTAAGACAATCGAGATGTTAATTTAATATCACCAACTAAGGGATATTAATGTATTACTTTAATATCCTTGGGCAGTAAGGGTAGGCATTTGAAGCAGTGTTTAAACATATGAATAAAAAAGTGTAGGATGGTGGACAGAAAACATGTGGCTTCAAATCTGGAAATACGCTTTGAAAGCGTAACATACGTTATGTGTACTCTGCTCAAAAATTTATGAGGTTTTAAGTATTACATAAAGTAATGTAATACTTTTACATTAGTAAAACTTATGTCTGATTAAAACCATACTTCCATTGGTAAAACATCATGAAAAATGCTAGATATAGTTGAGTTGTGTGTACAATATAGAACTGGAAGTAATTGTACAAGTGTGTTAAATACAGTTTTATTCACATAAAAATTCTAATGAAACCATCATGACTTCTGGCTCATTATGGAGACTTTATGAAGACTTTTGGAAGAAAACTGGCTGTCAGCTTGGCATTTGTAAAGTGCTATATAGGATTTGATACTGGAAGTTAGGAGATTAAGGAATATGCATAATTTCCTTACTATTTTCTTATTCTGTGCAATCTCTAGTAAACTCTAGGTATTGATCTGATGTTTTCTTTGGCAAATTCTGCATCAGTTCCTCCCGGATTATCTTTCATAGCAGTTACTTCTCATTTACATTTTCCAGAACTGAGAACCAGAAAAATAATTCTGTTGCACACTCCTTAAATGATATTCAAATTAAAGATACCTGAATTGAGTGTGGAATTTAATGTCAAGATTACCCACATCATACATATAAAAAATGTCTCATAACTTCATTATTTGAGAATGAATTGTGTTACTGCTATTCTTGTTATGTTGGGCCTTGGAGCTCAGGTTTCAGTTGCTAATTGTCATGGTTTGAACTTGGCTGGCAGCCAATCACTAACTTTTTCCTGCCTGGTGAATAGGGCAGGGACAAAAAGGAAAAACTCATAGATAGAAATAGAAAACCAGTTTAATGATGGTAACAAAATAATAATAGGAAGTACAAACAGGTAATGCACAATGCGCTTGCTCACCACCTGCCAGCTGACACACAGCCTACCCCTGCAGTGATCCTGAACAGGCTGAAAATTCCAACCAGAAGGGGGAGAGAACCTTCCTCCTTTTATCTACTGAGCATGGCGTCACATGATATGGAATACTCCAATGGCCAATCTGGGCCCTACACTCCAGCTGTGCGCTCTCCCAGATCAAGAAAATTAACTGTATCTCCGCTGAAGCAAGGACACTAGTCCAATAAGTGGCAGGGAAGGACAAGTGTACTGTATCCTAGTCTTAAAGGAGGATTTTACTTACCACTGGTTCCTAGGATTTTACTGACTGAAGAATCACTTAATTGGAAAATACTGTAACTCATTCGACAAATTGAATGTGATTAGCGTACAGTTCCTGGCAAGGCTTGTGGTTGCAAATGGAATTTGCTTTAGATAAATTTACCAGCAGCCTTCTGTTTGGTGGGATGATGCAACATGCTCCACTCTGGAGTTCTTAATGTATTCTAATGAGTAGATGCTAAGAAATTATATATATGCTATACATAGAATGCTAAGAATCTTTGAATTTCTAATGTGTTTCAGGAAGTTCTTACAGCTTTGGAGAGTTTTAGTTGTTACCACCATATATGGCAGAGGGACAAGGAAGAAATCATTGATAAATTAATGATGAGAAACCCACTACTCTCTGATTTTGAATCTGAAATTCTACATTTCCAAGACTTGGAGCTGAAAATCAATTCTGAGCCTGAATACATCTGCGTGGGAGCTGTTGCACTGTACACTGGTAGAGTTCAGCTTTCCACTTCTCTCTGTCTCCTGTGGGAAGGAGAGATGGTGCTTGGTTTTGGATGGGTGATCTAGATTAAAGCTGAAAAGGAGAGAGATAATGGCTGTTTGCTGTTTTGGCTGTAAATGCATGCAAACAAAACACTAATGCAAGGGTATCTGTGAGGCTCAGCTGGAGGTTCTTCCCCCACCTGGGTGCTTCTGCTCACTTATGGGGTGGATAGTAGATGCTTGCCTATCCTTCTGTCACTGGCCCTCATAGGCACATATTTTATGGGAGTTAGATGATACATTTATGTTACTTTTCTCCTTGCCTGGCTGCATGTATTGAGACAGCTGAAAAGCCTTCTATTTAACACAGTTAAGTGAAACATGCGTGTTGCTGATTCCCTTTTTGCAATGAAAGCCAGGCCTCAAATCTTTGCTTTTTTGTAGCTCAAATTCCACATCACCTAACTAAATTTTGCATAAACATTTTACATCAGTATAGCAGAAAGGCCAGTTGGGAACTGTGATGGACTGTAAGAAATGCATACAACAGGTTTTGCAATGGATGTCAAATCTGAGGAAGCAGAATGTTTTCTTCGTTAGGAAAGAGTGTCAACTGAATGTCTTTGGTTATATCATAAGGCAAAGAACTACAGAAACAGGCTGGCTGTTGAAACTCAGTGGGTGTGAGGTGGTTCTGATATTTAATAAATCAAAAAGATTATCAGGTGAAAGAGCTAAGCATGAGAAGCAGCTCTGTGTATAAAGGAATACACACAAGTGAAATCAGCAAAATGAATAATTAGTTAACAGAGTTGAAATTATATCTAGCTAAAATTTTATCTAATGCTTGTGTTGGTATTTATTTTTGACTCTTCTATTGAGAACTGTGAGGAAGAAATTTAAATTTAATGGCAGAGTTTTAGAGAAATGGACTGAATTGTTGCAAAATTGGGCAGCAACTGAGCAAGACTTCAATTTTCTCTCTAAATATTCATCACTTGCTTCCACTGATGCTACAGATAAAACTTATAAAAATTAAATGCTTGCTGGACCATTTGGTTTCATTAAATGTCAGATAAAACTTTCTGTTTCTTCAGCTTCCATAATCAGGCTGCTACATTTCTCTGTCACATTATTTCTTTTAAAGATAAATTTTTGAAAAGACTTTAGACTTAAATGAGAATATTAACCAATTTGTTAGTGATGTGTATGACAGGAATGTGTATAATGCTATATGAACAAGATGACAAGTGTGAGGTTGAGCCTCATCTTTCCAGTAGGAAAGATGGTATATTCTGAGAAGACTAAGAGGAAAACAATCCTGAACTCCAAGCAATCCTATAAACTACTCATAGGTGTCAGTGTAATTTCATCTTTTCTGTACATGGATGATTAGACTGAAAAACCAGAACTGGGAGTAATGAGAACACATATTGAAAAAAGACTAAAAGTATATCTTAAAAAGTACATACAATATCTAAATATCTATTTGTTGTTCAATGTTTTTTTAGCTGATCTGAAGCTAGCACTGAGAGTGGAAACCAAAGCCTGGATGACTTTGCTGGGGTGTCATTGTAATAAGAAGTACAGAACAGAGATGGAAGTAATTTTTGCTTTTATAGAGGAAACTGGCAAGAAGTTAAATCGCCACATCAAGGATCTGGATGATATAAGAATAGCCATGTCAGCTTTAAAAGAGATCAGAGAACTACAGATCTCCATAGACTCTCAAATTGGGCCCATTGAGGTAGTTAACAGGGATGCTGTATGTATGGGTACTGTTTCAACACAGCGATTATTTTCTGGATTAAAACTTAACAGTGCACTTTGAAAAGTTTATGATGTAATATGTATTATATGTTGGGTGTCAGACCTGTTGTGGAACTTTGATTTGGACAAATGTATACTTGCTGAGTTGAGACGTGGTTTAATGAATAGTGCAGAAATTGAGTGATTTAAGTAAGAGGAAGATAAGAATACAAATATTTAATGCAAGAAAGCTTTTAGTACTTTGTGGAAAGAGTCTACATACGAAAAGCATTGTTTGTGCTATTTTTTTCTTTTTTTTTTTTTTTTAATAGTTTAGCATACAGAAGAGAAGAAAGCTAATGTTAGGCAGATTACGAGATTGTGTGAGAGTGATTGTTTTATCAGCTACATCACATGTTGTAATAAACACAAGCAATTGACTTCCTTAAAGAAATTCACTTACTAGAATACATTTATTGAACATCTTACAATGTAGGGACTTCTGGTCAAATGGCAGAATTAAAAACAGATAATAACTGTTTCTCTGCATTCCTGACCAGAGTATGGATTTAAGAATACTATAATTTGGCAAAATGCACCATTGACTAGATGTTCAGTAGAGTATTTTTTTTCTTAAGACATGTTTGTTATTCCTGATTGCCAATAATTTTATTATCAGGTTTGTGTCTTTATTGTTTTAAATAAAGGTGACTTAACACAGAATTCTTATTTACCAAATGTTCACAAGTCTAATATTTTGTTTTGGAGATGCAAAAACTGTGTTTGCTGTCGTGCAAATGTCTTGCACCTGTGTTTTCTGGTTCTGTTTTCTCTGAGCTGAGGTAAATTACGGAATGCAGCATGTACAAATAATGGAAATGAGTATGGAGCCCTATCATATTTTGAAGAATACAGCTCAGAAGGAATGTATTTCTCAGCCTTACAAGCTGTGAGGGTCTCCCTTGTGTGAAGGAACAAAAATAGGACAAATAGATTATAGTGAAAAGCAAAGCATATCTGCAGCTAGAACCTTCTGTGAAATTGTCATAGGTAATGGTGTCACTTAGGAGATGACATTTTGGAAGTTCCTGCTCATGTGGAGCCAAGGCAAAGGCCTAAGCTTCCAATTCTGCAAGCAGGGGCCTTGAGTGCCTAGGCACAAGGAGTTATGCTTCAAATTTTTGAAATGGAGGCTGACGTTTTTCCGCATAACGGGGTGGTAGACAGTTTTGTTTCCATTTTTGCAATTTGCCTGCAATTTGATCAAACTGGAAAATGTAAATGGAAATAATTCCACTTTATACAAAAATTTTCAGAAGAAACTGTTATGTCACAAGGTTCACAGCTACCCTATGCTGTGTTAATTTACAGTAAGTGAATTTCAGTTGTGTTTTTGTGAAACCTGACTAAGGGTTTCAGTATGTGGGGTGTTTGTATGTTGGTAGCACAGGTGAAGAATAGTGTTCTGAGAAAACAAAGGACCATTAAGTAGATTTTAAAGTAGATTCCTCATGAATGTTGAATAGTTATAACATTTGAAATAGTGGCAGCGTATTAGTTGTGGTAAATTTTGATGTGGTTTCCCAATTCTTTTTTGTTGAAAACGTGAAGTAGGGATTAAAGGTCCTTATGGAATAGGAGTTTGTTTGCTTTGCTTACTTGAAGGCTTAGATGCTCTCTTATGGCTCACCTCCTGTAATATTCAGGTGGGTCATAGCAGATAACTGAAGACATGAATCAGAAAAATATTCTCATTAAAACTAAACTAAAACCTGTAGACTTAAGAAATACTTTAACTGGAAATAGATTTTTAGAGAGGTAGATTGCACTAGGGCAAATAATCTATTAGAAAGCAGAATGCTATGTGAAAGGTAAGAAGTTAAGGAGAACTAGCTAGTTTTCATTTTGATGTTTCTTCCAGTTTGGTATTGGTTTGCCAGATTGTGATAACTGCTGTGCAAAAAGAACAGATTGTTTAACAAATCATTCTCTGTTCTTAAAAATTTAAAATGTTAGCATACGTATATGTGTAAAATTAACTTCAGTTATCATTTTGTGTATCTTGATCTATCTTTCCAACAGGAATCCTATGCTTTGTTAAACAAATATGGTCTACTTGTGGACAAGGAAGAGATAGAGAAGGTGGACACTTTGCACTACACTTGGGAAAAACTGCTAGTCCGTGCAAATGAAGTGCAGAATGAGCTCATTGCTTTGCAGCCAAACTTCAGAGGAGAGCTTATTAGAGCTGTGAAAACTTTTACAGAAGAGTGTGCACAGTTCTATGCAGATTATGATCAGGCAAGTGTTTGTGGTGTATTGTATTCAAGGAGTTTTTGAGGAGCAGTGGGAGCATGGAAAGATTGTGGAGTTGACTAACTAATGGGATGTGCCTCTACTGTCTGAATACTATGCTTACTGTTGTTAATGTGGTATTTGAGTTTCAGTGCTGGGCAGGCTTTGGTTATTTTTTGTGTGTGACTAAAGTATGTAATGCTGGTGATCAGCTATTAAAGATTAAGACCTGAGACATTTAAAATTTATGATAAACAGGTAGTTAGCATGAGCAACTGTAAAGATTGGGATTAATGAGAAAATATCTTCGAATATAAGAAGTGTTTTCTGATGTTGGGTATAAATACAAATGACTTAAGCTCTTATGTTCTTTCTCAGTAGAATATAAATGAGTCAAGCTGAACCAGTCTTGTATCATCTTCTAAGTAATGTTCATTTTTACTTGAAAAAGGAGCTACCATTGCCTAGCTTTTATACCATTATGAAAAATTCTGTATTAAAAAATACAATTGTTTGCCTTTATTATTTATTTATTTAAAAAAAAAATAAAGTGCTAGTTCGAGTAGGTAACTGTGATCTCTTCATTCAGTTGTTATCTGATGTAGGGATGGAATCCTGCAGAAAATGCTGATTAGAAATAAGTTGTATTTCTATTTCTATTTCTATTTTCACTCCTTGTTTTATTTTTTTTGTTTGTTTGTTTTTTGTTTTTTTTAGAACGGGCCAATGGTGGTTGGTTTAGAGCCTCAGGAAGCCAATGACAGGCTTACCATGTTTCAGGTACTGTTAGTTTTAAGATCTTGGTTAATACTTATTACAAGTAAACTAACGCCTGAAGGCCCTGAGAATGCAGCAGAGTAGTTATATTAATTCTCATTGATACATAGGCTTACTGATGGGGCAAAGTCTATTTTAACATAATGAAAGCTGAGTTGGTATGTTTTTATGCATTTGCAAGGAATGCTTGTTAAAATTATATTTTGTAGGATCTAAGAGAAAGGCTGCGTAGATAATGAGTAATAATTACTAGCATCAAGTATTCTAATGAGAGCCTACTCTCAAGTTGTGTTTTTGTCTGTGGGCTGTTCTTATGTTCATTATTGTGTCTTTTCCTCACAAATACATTTCTGCCCAGTCTTCTCCCTTCTCCACTTTTTTTTTTTTTTTAAGTAGTATTAAAGGTTTCCATTTAAACTGACTATTTTGCCTGTTGAAATTTTTCTTTGTACCATAATTAATTTCTGTTCCTGTAATGATGACTTCTAATGGTTTTCCTTTCCCATACTGCTATTCATTTATCTTCTTATTATGTTCCCTCAGTTATATTGCAATTGACAATTCAATTCTTTTTCCTCTGCTGCTTAAACAGTAGTAATTCTTACTTTAACCCTTCAATAAAAGAATTGCACAGCATATTTGGAGTGGTCGAATTTGTTGCATCCACCTTTCTTCACTTTGTATGTCATGCTCCACCTCTTTCATGTGCAAGCTTAGCATTTATTGTTCTATCACTGTGCCACATGGAGTAAAGGCCTCCCTGTCAACTTCTGAAGATGTGGCTCCAAGCTAACTAGAAGTTACTTTCTCTTGAAAGTTGTTGATAAACCATTGACAGTGAGAGTTATTACATCTCCTATATATCTTTCTAGTATTTACTAGTTTTTAATCACTAATGCAGATCCAAGCATAATGATAGTCCTTGAATACTTAGTTATTTAATTTAATCTTTTTCCCTTTTCTTTCTTAGAATCGATTTGATAATCTTTTTCGGAAATATATTACTTATACTGGTGGGGAAGATCTTTTTGGTTTGCCTGTTACTCGGTATCCTCAGCTGCTTGAAATAAAGAAGCAATTGAATCTGTTACAGAAACTCTATAATCTATATAACAATGTCATTGACACAGTCAGTGGCTACTATGATATTCTTTGGTCAGAATTAGACACTGCAAAAATTAACAGTGAACTTCTGGAGTTTCAGAACAGGTGAGAAACTGCAGCTGTGGTCACAATGCCTAAAATACTTTTGTTACTTCTTAAATAGGATTATAAATCATTAGCACCAATAATTGTATCTGAGCATGTATTTGTTCAGTGAAACATGAAAAATGTGAATTTTATTGAAAAATATATCCATTATCAACTTTATAAAATAAAGGAGCCAGTTTAGGCTCTAAATATTGAGGGTTATTTTTCGTTAGAGAGCTTCTTGTTTAACATTTTTTTTTGTGAGATTAGAATATATGTTAAAATTGCTGTTTATTTTGTTAATGAAGGGAAATTTCACTTGTTTGTTGAAATATTATTATTCATGACAGACAGATTCACCCTAGATGTCTAAGGCAAGTTAGTGAATTGCTGAATAGTTTTCCTACAAACTGGGATCTATTGAATGCATAGAAGCTGAGCTTGTCATCAAACCAAGAATTAAATGATTTAAAGAATTAAACCTGCGTGTTCTAAGGAACAGGTTTTTTTCTAGAGCACAGAGCAGTGCGTATCATGAGCCTCACCAAAAGATGAAATCAAGATGTAAAGTGGTTCAGTTGTTTTTGAAGATTGCTTGGACAAGTATATTAGAATTATGCAGCTACAGTCTTTGAAGGAGGAACCTGTAGGTGCCTGTTCAGCTACCAGTCAGTGAAATAGACTGGAAACAGATTTTCTCACATGCAGAATCACATACAGAATCTTCAGAATACAGGTAACCTGAATTTGGAAGATATGTGGTCTGCTGTTAAAACCATATACTGCAGTTAAGCGGGTGATAGAAAGAATATCTGAAACTTCGAAAAAGCTTGCATTATTTCTATATAGATGCCGTAAGCTTCCTCGTGGTGTAAAGGAATGGCAGGCCTTTTTTGACCTAAAGAAGATCATTGAGGACTTAAGCGAATGTTGCCCATTGCTTGAGCGTATGTCAAGTAAAGCAATGATGCCTCGGCACTGGAAGCGGATTACAGATCTGACTGAACACAACTTTGATGTGGAAAGTGAAACATTCAAACTGAGGAATATAATGGAAGCTCCACTATTGAGATATAAAGAGGAAATAGAGGTATTGTGAAGGAAGAGAAATGGATGCATGAAACAAAACAATCTGCTCAAATAGTGTAGGAGTAACAGCAGTAAGAAGGAAAACTGAATTGGAGTTGTTCAGCCTGTAGAAGAAAAGCATCTGGGGAGACGTTATAGCAGCCTTTCAGTACTTAAAAGGGGCTACAGGAAAGATGGGGTTGGACTCTTTCTCAGGGAGTGTAGTGACAGGATGAGGGGTAATGGGTTTAAACTGAAAAAGAGTAGATTTAGATTAGATATTAGGAAGAAATAAGATAGAAATTCTTTACTGTGAGGGTTGTGAGACACTGGAACAGGTTGCACAACCAGAGGTCATAGATGCCCCCTCCCTGACAGTGTTCCAGGCCAGGTTGGATGGGGCTTTGAGCAACCTGATCCAGTGGAAGGTGTCTGTGCCCATGGCAGGGGGGTTGGAACTAGATGATCTTTAAGGTCCCTTCCAACCCAACCTAATCTATGATTCTATGATTTCTAAAGAAAGAGCAGAGAAATGGACTATCACTTCAGCTTTCTGTATAAATAATGACACCAATGTATTGTGGTGTCAACTCCTCTTTTTAAATCATGCAACTTGGCCCAGGAGTTAATTTGTGAGGGTGCTTTGCTTTTAAACATTAAA
The DNA here is from genome assembly GCF_003259725.1 of Athene cunicularia. NCBI lineage: Eukaryota > Metazoa > Chordata > Aves > Strigiformes > Strigidae > Athene > Athene cunicularia. The sequence goes on from NW_020799095.1 coordinate 74,414,782, forward strand.
GATATGAAAAGTAATCACTGTATTATCCTTTTATTCCCCCCAAAGCTAGCAATATTGTGAGGTGGTATGCAGATTATTAGCTGTGGTGCTTATATGTCTGTAGATCTTTCCACTTGATAAAAAGTTGCTCGTCAGCCTTACTAGGATTAAAGGAAATATGAGTTAGGTTTGTATACCAGAAATTTGAAACATTCATAGCTTGTTTTGACATCCTATTTATTTGAAAGGATATCTGCATAAGTGCTGTGAAAGAGAGAGACATTGAGCAGAAGTTAAAACAAGTGATAGCTGAATGGGACAACAAGACATTTATCTTTGCAAACTTTAAAGCCCGTGGGGAACTTCTTTTAAGAGGTGACAGTGCATCAGAAACAATTGCTACCATGGAGGACAGCTTGATGATTCTTGGCTCTCTCATGAGTAACAGGTAATGAGGTGGGGGGGTGGGGATAAAAATATCAGCAAGAGGCTTTGTTTTATTGAACAAATCTATTTTTTATAGAGAAGAAAAATAAACATCTAGATGAAAACTAAGAGCTTGCTTGTTCTTGATCTGTTCATGGGCTAGATCTTATTGTCTGTATCCTTCCAGTAAGTTCTTTTGAAAGCATATGGATGCAGCTCAAACTTCCTGAATTATCAACTGGACAGTGTTGGTGCAAGAAACCAGTAATGAGCATAATGGGGAACACTGCCTGGATGTGGCAGGCATCCTACAGGCATTGCTACTCTGCCCCCTGTGTTAGGTCACTGCCTCATGCTGAAGGTGCTGAAAATAATCCCAGTTAAAATGAGCTTCAGTTTGTCTGGTTTCACATGCCAAAGCCTGCAGGTAAAATAAGAAACACAGAACCTGATCATCAGGCAGATGTTCAAAAGCAAGAGTTCAATGGGTAAGCTCCTCTAGGAGTCTTGCAGCTTTCAAGACGTTGCATAGTACCTTTTTGAAACCACTTTATCTTAGAATGAAATTGAAATCTTACTCCTGTTCAGATTCTGTAGGATGAGAGCTGTGCTACACACCATGTGTACAAAGCAACAAGTTGAAGCTGATTTAGTTTATAGCTGCTAAGTAGCTGAATTGAGTGAAGTATAGGATTTTGTACTTTCATTTGTCAAAGATACAAGCAGCAATATTATTCCTCGTCCTTGTAATGTACAGACTTTCAAGAGACTTGTTTCCTTCTTGAAATAAAACAAGAGTCGTCTTTTTATTTTAGATACAACACACCATTCAAGACACAGATTCAGAAATGGGTGCATTATCTTTCCAACACAACAGATATCATTGAGAACTGGATGACTGTGCAGAACTTGTGGATTTATTTAGAAGCTGTTTTTGTTGGTGGTGACATAGCAAGGCAGCTTCCAAAGGTTTTAAGACATGCCTTTCTTCAGTTTGTTTTTGGTTGTTTTTTTTTGTTTTTTTTTTTTTTTACATTTTAAGAATAAAACTTAACTGTGATGTTGTAATTAATGCAGTAACATAAGCTGCATTTTTTTGGTACTTAACAAAACTAGTCATGCTAAGAAATTAGGTAAACAATGTCAACAGAAATATCATGTTAGAAAGAATAATAGAATTGTTTGAGCTAGTTGATCTTTCTAGATTGTAAATTTTTTTAACCAATATGTGTTTTAAGTGTTGTGCCTAGTAGTGGCCTAGTCTAGTTAGACTAGCTTAGTAGTATCTACCACTAGCCTAGTAGTACCTAGGGATCCTTATCTTAAACTTCCATACATAGCTTTTCAAATGAAAAAATAACTTTAGTTTTAGGGCATAATGAGTTTTCTTTAAGAATGGATTGAAAGAGAAAGTAGATTGCAGCCTTGACAGTCAAGTATAAAATAAGCTGTATTGTGTAAGCAGAACTTTGTTTTTCTAAAATTAAAAATCTTTAGAAGTTGGACATGGGATTACTAGTGAGAAGATTATTGGTGAGATTACTGAGTGCCAGTTCTGCAAGTAAGTGACTTTTCCCTCTTTTCGTTCCTTCATCTCTTTCACATTGTCATGTTTCAACAGGAAGCAAAGCGTTTCTCTAACATTGATAAATCCTGGGTGAGGATCATGACCCGAGCTCATGAAACACCTAATGTTGTTCAGTGCTGCATTGGAGATGAAATCATGGGACAGTTACTACCACATTTATTAGAACAGCTCGAAATCTGTCAGAAATCACTCACAGGGTAAGATTACTACCAAATCAGTCTTGAGCAGATGGTTGTGAATTGTATAAGTAGGCAAAGAGCAATTACTTGAGTACTGTCCTATGGACTTTGCAAAGCCCATGTTTTATTCTACTATGAATTCAGTTGAACTGAACAAACAGGTTCGCATGATGATACAATACTGCCAGTGAAATTGCTAGCAACTCACAAGTATTTGACTTGTGACTAAGCTGTCACTCACTGTCTATCTCTGTTGAAACCAAAGCTTGTTTCAGCCTAGTTTCAATCCAGAAGGCAGTCTAGATCTGAATGTGCTATTCAGACCCTTCATGAAGCTGGGAGAAATTCAGCATGAGAGACCTAAATAGCAAGTAACAGACTGCATGTAAAAATATTTTATTTTCCTTTAGTTTATTTTCTTTTTACTGCTGCTTACATCATAGCAAATAATAAAAGCTTTCTGTGAAATGATTTCAGATGCTAAAAGAGTAGCTTTAATGCAGGTACTTAACATGAAGGTATGATGGATAAGAATTGTTGTTGTTGTCACTGTGAAAAATTGCAATGATACGTTGTGAGAAATGCCTTCTTTAAAGAGGTGAAGATGTATAAATTAATTCACTTACCATCTACCCCCCTCCCCTGCCATTTTTTTGGGAAATGCAGGTACCTGGAGAAAAAGCGCCTCCTATTTCCACGATTCTTCTTTGTGTCGGATCCTGCTCTCTTAGAAATTCTTGGCCAGGCTTCAGACTCTCACAGTATACAGGCACATCTGCTGAATGTCTTTGACAACATTAAAACTGTCAGGTTCCATGAAAGGGTATGTACTGCCCACACTTTAATGTTAATTCTTTCATATTAACAATGTGCTATAGTTGTTCAATAAGAAAGCTACCTGTGTGCATGGGGAATTCAACTGTTTTACCAAGCTCATCAACTGTTTGATGTTGTGTAGGCTTTCTTCATTTAAGATTTAGTTTCACATCCTCGTTTACTAGGAAAACTCTATATGGAATAGCAAAAAACCTCCAAAATTTGCACCAGTGCTTAGGTTTCAGAAAAAAATACAAAGCTGCTGTACTGTCTTCTGTGGCTGAATACAGGTTAGCATCCCTTCAAATAAGTTTCTGATTCTTTATGAGCATATTTGTATATTTAGATTGCCTGTACGTGTACTTTTTCATTTTTATTTTAAGAAAAAGTGTATTTAGTCTCTCACCTGTTTCTGAGTTATCCCTAATATCCTTTAAAACATACTATTTGAAGAACAATTTTCTTATACACTTTACATGAACGGATAGCCACACATTTTTTTTTTTTTTTTCCTGTGTATGTATACATTTTCTTAGAAATTCACTACCTCCCCATTCATTTGAAATTTATTTGGTTGACCATGTTCCTTAACTTATGTGTTTCCATTATTTTTAATTGTAAGGCTGTAAATTTTGTTAAGCTATTAACCCACAAGTTATGGGGGAAGGTTGACTTTATTGTGACTGGAAAGTGGATGTTGTCATTGAAACTTAAGTGAAATTCCAGAATTTCCAGTGTTTTGGAGTTTGTCTCCTTGTTCAGATGACAGTTTTGTTTGAAGCCTTTCTGCACACCAGAAGTAATGATTTGATTGTTTTTACATTTCACTTAACAGGTTGGTATAATTTATTAGTTTATTAGTTGCCTAAATAAGTTTAATGGAGTGATGTCAGGAAAATTAGACATTTATAGTAAAGATAACAATAAATCTACAAACATAAAATGCTCTTGCTTTACTTTTCTTAGATCTATGACCGTATATTGTCAATTAGTTCACGAGAGGGTGAGACTGTAGAGCTGACTAGACCTGTAATGGCTGAAGGTAACGTTGAAGTTTGGCTTAATTCCCTGTTGAAGGAATCTCAGCTGTCACTGCATCACATTATTCGCCAGGCAGCTGTGCACATCCAGGAATCTAGTTTCCAGCTGACTGAATTTCTTTCTACTTACCCAGCCCAGGTAATATCATTGTTAAATCACTGAAGAATTGTTCACAGTTATAGAGCACATTGGGGTTTTTTTCTTGTCTTTGCAATCAAAGCTGCAGCTAGTGTTATAGATGCAAAACTGACATTTATTTTACCTTAATCACCTCAGTCTTTTAAGTTACACTTTACATATCTGAAACCAAAAGAAGAAAACACTCTGAAGCTCTTGTTAAAATATAATGCTGAATTCAATAAATTAATGCAGTGGAGTTAACACTATTTCTTTATAAGCTTAGTACTTGACTACTGAAGGAAAAGTAGTAGAACTGTATGTGTTATCTACTCAGGAAAACAGTATATATTGCTAAAGATTTGGAGCTAAGGGTAGTGCTGAGAGAAAATTATTTTCCTAGTAGAAGCTTCTTGTGATCAGGAATGTTGAAGAGGGTAAAAAGAGTTTGTGAATTGTGAATTGAGAAAAAAAAAATTAAATGGAAGCATTAATTATTCATGAGTTATTCATTATATATACAAAGTAAATTAATTATGTATAGTATTTTTATATATATATATATGTTGTAAATTATGTTGAACAGCTGTATCAGCAGTGCACCATAGACAATATCTACAAGACTGAAGTGTGGGCTTAACTATTCGTTTATGAATGGAGTTGACACACATAAAACAAATGCATAGGCTGAATGGCCTCTATATGGATGCATGAAAAAATAATTTTATACAGATAGTAGCAGAACCATTTCTTTAATTTATCTGTGTCTGTGAATGTACATTTTAGTTGAAAGAGAAAAGATTATGAAGCATATACTTTTATGTTTTTTATGTTTCCTAAGGTTGGGTTGTTGGGGATCCAAATGATTTGGACAAGAGACTCAGAAGAAGCTTTGACTAATGCCAGGTATGATAAAAAAATTATGCGAAAGACGAACCAGTTTTTCCTGGATCTTCTAAACATGCTGATAGATATGACAACAAAAGACCTTAGCCCAGTTGAGCGAGTTAAATATGAGACATTAATCACTATTCATGTGCATCAGAGGGACATTTTTGATGGTCTGGTAAGTACTGAAAAATTTACAATAAGCTATGAGGTGGTTTCCATGTAAAACGATAAGAAAGGACAAGAATAAAGTATTGCTATGCCTGAACTCTTACCTTTTAAGCTAAACATTTAATTTCAGTACTGTAATTATGTGACCTGAAGCATTATAAAAATGCTGATGTTTCTTCAATCCATGTCTTAGTTTCTCTTTAAGTAATCCAGTGTTGTTTTTTTTTTCCCCTTCAGAGTACTAAAATTAGGAAAATGAAAGCATTTACTACTTAAACATTCAAATTTAAAAGTTAACGTGCCCTTTTACCTATATGAAGCTCTGGAACTGACTCTTGAAATCAAGCTGAGGAAAGAATTACTGAGTTTTAACCTGTGACTGATAGGCAGGCACCTACTTTTTCATTGTAGAATTAGTTATTTCTAGTGATAATCATCTTAAGTATAATTTTTAGATACAACTTGCAGGACACCTTTTAAACTCTTGTTTTAATATTCATTTGGTCAACTTTGAATTACTCTCAGATCTGAATTTCTTAACTAATACCTGCACCATGACATTGTCTCGAAATACCTTTTTTTCCATTTGCATGTGGTTTTATACAGTTGTCATGACTTTTTTTTTTTTTTTTTTTTTTAATCATCACATTATGTGCTACCTACTCACATGTAAAAATAAAATGGTGGAGATGAGTAAAAGAAATGACTGAACTTAATGACTTGTTTGAGACTTATGGACTACTCATTTGTATTTAGAATTTTGACACACTTCAATCTAAAGCTTGAAGTTCCTTTGCCTTAGTATGGGTTTCAGGGACATCATTAACACATTAGCAGTTTTTGTGTTAAAAATCAAAATAGGATCTCCACTGTTCTTGTGTTACTAGCTGTTCTTCATGCCTTTTATTGTGATTGCAGTGCTGCCTTTGCAGTACTACTTAGATGAGATAATATGAATACAAAAGTAAACATTAACCATGAATTCTACAGCTTTCTTTCCCCTTCTTTTCTTAGTGTTGCATGCATATCAAGAGCCCTACAGACTTCGAGTGGCTCAAACAGTGTAGATTTTATTTCAATGAAGACTCTGATAAAATGATGATTAAGATCACTGATGTGGGTTTCACATACCAGAATGAATTCTTGGGCTGCACTGACAGGCTTGTCATAACACCTCTTACAGACAGGTAAAAAAGACTGATTTTATTCCTTTATTCATTGATGCCCAACCTAGGCTTTTACAAGAGCAATTTAGTCATTCCTATTGGATGCAAAATAGGTCTCTGCAGAGTTTATCGTTCGTGGTCTCATCAAAGTCAATGATTTTACATGGAATACATGAATATTTTTGTTTCTGTGCCTTACAATATAAATAACTTTCTGTTTAATTTTTGCTACATACTTGCGTGATCGCCATATGTATGATGTGTGGGACTTGTTTCTCATGTATGTTAGGTTAGTATACCTGAGGATCAGCTAGATCCAACAAATACAATATGCAGAGAGAGATACAGGAAAAAACTGATTACAGGCAAGCTAATGAAAATGTTTAAGGAAGAATAGACAAGAAAACCAGTTTTATTCAGATGTTGAAAGAATTGCAGTGCTAATAGCAGAGAGGTCTACCTACCTAACTGGAATAACACAAAGAATGTTTTATAATCTATAATTGGCAGAATAACGGCATTGGGTATTTTTGGTTTGATTTTGGTTTGGTTTTTAACTACTCCATGCAGCAAATTCTAGAGCTTCTCTTTAAATATAATTGTCAGCTGGTGTTTTACTGCATTACACATAGAAGTTTCATTTATGAAAATGGGATGCACTCTATGATCAAATTTTAAAAGTGGATGAGAAAGGAAAGGTTAGCTGTCTTTCATTATTGTACTCCACAGTATAATGTACTTCAGAACAACTTCAGTTGAAGTAATTCAGGAACTAGCCTAACCAAATTAGATTAGGCAGCATCTCTGTATCTGCTTTATTCCCTTCTCATATTCTTTCAGGTGATTGATTATTGAGGATTATCTGTTCTTCCACTTTATGTATGAGAAGACAGACCTTAATATTACCTTCATCAGAGACTGAGTGAAGGGTTTTCCTTCTTAGTGATTTAAATTGTAATTAGAGGCATGTGATTTTAGCAGTTTCCTTGTTTCCTTAAATCAGACAATTCCTCATGTAACACACTTGAGTAAGTTCCTCTGGCGCTATACAAAAAACTGTACACTGCAGCCCATTGATGATATCCTGTTGCCTTTTAGATGTTACATCACTTTGGCTCAAGCTTTAGGCATGAACATGGGTGGAGCACCTGTAGGACCTGCAGGAACTGGAAAAACTGAAACCATCAAAGATATGGGACGGTGCCTTGGAAAATATGTAGTTGTCTTCAACTGTTCAGACCAGATGGATTTCCGAGGGCTTGGGAGGATCTTCAAAGGTAAGGTGTGGACCAAAGGTAGGATGTTGGTCAAAGGGTCAACTGTATCTTGGGATGCATTAAGTGTAGTATAACTAACCATTTAAAAGAAGTGATTGTCCTACTATACTCAGCATTGGAGTGTCTCACCTCAAGTACTGTGTACAGTTTTGAGTCAACAATGTAAGAAGAATATAAAAATAGTAGAATGTGTCCAGATGAGAGCAGCAGAAATGGTGAAGTAGCTAGACATCGTGACTTACGAGGGGCAGCTGAGTATACTAGGTTTGTTCATTTTAGAGAAAAGGAGATTGAGGGGTGCTCTCATTGCTGTCTACATCTTCTCCATGAGGGAGAGTGGAGAGGGAGGTGTTGATCTCTTCTCTCTGGTGTCTGATGGTAGGACATGAGGGAATGGTTTAAAGCTGCATCAGGTGAAGTTCAGAATGGATATTAGGAAAATGACTCATTGAGAGAGTGGTCAAGCACTGCATCAAGCTTCCCAAGGAAGTAGTCAGGGCTCCAAGCCTGCCAGTGTTCAAGTAATGTTTGGACAACGGTCTTAGATACATGGTTTAACTTCTAGGTAGCCCTGTGGGAATCAGAAGTTGGACTTGGTGATCCTTATAAGTCCTTTACAAGTCAGGATATTCTGTGATTATGTGATTCTATGGACTATGTGAAAGTTACAAATGCTGAAACCATCTTTATAAAACAAGGTCAACACATGATCAGCAAGCGGTTTTCAGCCTTTTAATAAATGCAGGTAATTAATATTGTGTTAGGGATGTAAAATACATTTGTAACGCTGTCTCCAAGAAATAGAAATATTTGAAAACATAAGGCAGTTTATGAAAGGATAAATAATCAAGGAGGTCTGCCAGTACAAAAAAGAAAAAGCTGTGAAATTTCTTGTTGAACTAGTGGAATGTGTTGGATTCTGATTTCAGTATTTTGTCTCCTTCAAATGTCAAAGTTCTTATCAGTTGAAGGAAATGCATGAATAGCACTATATATGATAAAAACAGTTGGCACAACTCCCTGAAGTTAGATGTAGATGATAATTTTTTTTTAGGCACCTGAAATTGATATCCATCAGTCATGGTGAATGTCAAATTAGTGGAGGTCCTTGACTTTTGTATTGTTGCAAGTGACTGTGTTGATGATTTTTTGCTTTGTTTTCCTCAAAATATCTGAGGAAGAATGGAATTTTGGCACAGACAGACCCATAACTTCTTAACAGGTTAAAGCAATTTTATTGTTCATTTTAATCTGTGCAATAAGCTGTTGACAACCCATCATATTTTCATAGCCTTATTGCAGGGAATTTTTTTTGAGGAGAAGGGAGGAACAGGAAAACATTCAAGATACTGAGAGAAGGAGCAGAAATTGAACAATGTAATATCCTATACAAGTGTGAGGACTTTTGAACTTTTTGAGTTCTTGCTTAAAATAGAAACTCTTCTTTCTCATCTTTCAAAATAAACACATTTTTTGCCTGAGGTAGATTAACGTGATTTTTTGTCTTATGAATTGCACCAGAAAAGGGCTAACAACATAATGGTCAGATGCTTAGTTGCTTTTCTCTTTGAAGGTCTTGCTCAGTCTGGCTCCTGGGGTTGCTTTGATGAATTCAATCGTATTGATTTACCAGTACTATCAGTAGCTGCACAGCAAATTGCAGTTGTGTTGACATGTAAGAAGGAACATAAAAAAAGCTTTATTTTTACTGATGGAGATAATGTGGAAATGAACCCAGAATTTGGCATCTTTCTTACTATGGTAGGTACTCAGTAGGTTTCCAGTATGCCACTGATGATTGTACAATAATCACTGTTAACCTGCAATGTTAAATGTACTTGCTAATTTACTCAGCTCAACTGACAGTTTGAGAACATTGAGCATTACTGTGAAGACAGTTTACAGGGTCTTGTTTCAATGACATGAAGCACATGAATTAACAAATGCAGCCAGCGCTGTAAATACAAGCTATTATCTCAGTGCTAGATTACTACTGCAGGCTGCATTCTGGTTTGCAAAGTATGCTTTTTGCTATAAGTACCGAAAATTTGCCATAGATATATAGGTAGGAATAGACAGTAAAAACAGGACCTATAAAACAAATACAGATTTGAAGGGTTTAGGTGGAACATTTTTCATACTTCATGCATGTGAGAGAGGCTAAAATTCTGGAGAGATGTGGTAAATCTGCATGGCAAATAATTTTTACGTGTTATTTAAAGCCAAAAAGCTTTTTATGTTTAACCAGATTACACATTCCTGTGCTAATTCTTCTGTTTGTGCAAGGTGCACACAACTTCAAAACCTGTTCTTCTGTCCAGAATCCAGGATATGCTGGACGGCAAGAACTCCCTGAGAACCTGAAGATCAACTTCCGTTCAGTGGCTATGATGGTTCCTGATCGTCAGATCATAATTCGTGTCAAACTGGCTAGTTGTGGTTTCATTGCTAATGTTGTATTGGCAAGGAAATTCTTTACACTATACAAGCTGTGTGAAGAACAACTGTCAAAGCAGGTGATTACTTTCATATGAGGAAAAATTATCTTAGGGAAAAACTATGTGTGATGTCATAAATTATTAGCATCTTTGTGAACACAATTGAAAACTTCATGTTCACTAAGCAAGCTAAATGACACTTGCAGTTTAGTAGTGCAACCCTCTGCTGCCCTGGAGCATTAACTCCTGCTGCAGGTTGTCTGTACAAGAATGGGACTGTCATTCAGAACACTGCTTATTATAAAGATTTAGCTTTAATAAATGGTGATTGAAGCAAATAAAGGTCTTGTATATTAGTTGGTCTGGTAGAGTGGATTGAGAGGCATTTGGTTTGTGCTGCCCATGCTTGTTTAGATATTTCTCAAATAAAGTCAGTTTCCGAGGTCCATGGAGAATTAAAAATAATGCTGATAGTTTATTTCTTAATAGTCCTTGGGAACCTTATCTTGGTTCAAAGACTTGTGATTACATTTCTTTTTCCTGTCCCACCTTACAGGTAAGAAATTACAGATGGTAGCAGAGGTGGGGAATGAAGTCTCCCATAATCATACAGCCAAAGACCAGTAGTTGTGTGTTAGGAGCCATTTGTGCCACATGCACCACTTCTTGTGCATATCCATACCTTAAATGATAAATAAGAATTGTTTCATCTCAGTTAACTGGAGGAGAATTTTCCCAAACGTTGCATATCTTCTAGGTGCATTATGATTTTGGCTTGCGGAATATATTGTCAGTGCTACGTACACTAGGAGCAGCAAAAAGAGCAAATCCCACAGATACTGAAGCTACCATTGTCATGCGTGTGCTGAGAGACATGAACCTGTCTAAACTAGTAAGTTCTTAAGGTCTGGTGAATTAATTAAACTGCACTTCAGAGATATGTTTGGTGTTTTTTTTATTTTTTTTTTTTTTATTTTTTTTCTTTTAAATGCAATTTAAATCTGTTAAGATGATCACTAGAAGATTGAATGTGACCTTTACACTGAAGCTAGCTTGGAAATGTTTCATTCTCTGGATGGTCTTTGGTACTGGTTTTGGCTGGGATAGAGTTAATTTTCTTCATAGTACATTTGATGGGGCTGGAGAGGGAGCGAGTGAGGGACTGTGTGGTTCTTGACTGCCTACCTGGCTTAAACTGCACCACCTTGAATTGTTCAGAATTTTCTTCAAATATTTCCCCTGCTACCTGTAGAAATAAGTGACCAAACAGAAGTCTAAGCAGTAACCTCTTCAGAACCTTTGACCTAAAGTAGTCACTCTTTTGAAATAATCTGTTATTTGTAGTAATGAGTACTATCTCATCTGTCTTAAATAGCTAACAAAATCTCTCCTGTTGCTGTGATACTTCATGTCCTTTATTATAGTTTTTTTATACCTTAGACAAATAATTTACTACTTGTATAAATTTTATTGCTAAAATCTTTAAGTAGAAGTAGTCTGTATGTTAGTGATTTATTTTAATTAACTTTTGAGTACTGGAAGCATCATACGATCTCCTGCTGTGTCCTTCTAGAGTGTTTAGCACCTAGAGGGTTACCTTAGATGGTTCCCTTTGTTTTCAAGTGTTTCTTTAGTTCTGCAAGAGTTAGGAATTGTTTTTTAAGATGCTAGAATAAGCAAAAGAAGTTTTAATCTGTGTTTCTGCCTGCCTGGTTCTTTCACTAGATTGATGAAGATGAACCATTATTCCTGAGTCTAATTGAAGATCTATTTCCAGATATCTATCTTGATAAAGTAGGCTATCCTGAACTGGAAGCTGCCATTGACAAACAGGTAACGTTTCTCTTGATCTGTGCTGCTGTGGCATAACTATCATGATGTGACATCTAAGAAAATTATTGGTGTTGAGTCTACCCAACTGTTAATAATACATTTTACTACTTAGAGGAATAGTAAGCTTTTCCATAAATCTGTACCATTGGCATTTTGTTATTAACCTTATTCTTAAGGGTGTTAATGAATTGTGGTTGCGGTGTCCTGTGGTTTTCTTGTCAGTCAGTCATTTGTGGTGTCCAGTTTTAAAAATGCATATATATATATATATGCTTGCCTTATGTGACCCAGGATTTAATATTTGTATGAAGTCTAACAGTCAGAACATGAGCTTGAGAAAAGATTTACCTAAAATGAAATTTTCTCTATTTCATCTTTCATTAGAGCTTTTGGAACATTTCAGTAGGACCAGTTTAAGAATATCAGTGGGATATAGAAAGCTAATGAAGTATGTACACTTAAGTGATCACCTCTGTTAAACTTTCCTCCAGAATTTCAATAATTCCTCAGAGTATTATCTAATAGTTAAACAGAGAAACAAAAATTCAAAAAAACTGTCAAAGACCCCCAAAAAATAAAAAAAAGAAAATCAGAAGTGTATTTCTGAAGAATTTGAGTATATGAGTTTTCATTTACTTACATTTAATGTGATTAGATACAAGTAGAAAAGTCTGCTTCTGACTTTCCTAACAAGGAAGAGTTGAATCATGAGCTAATATTTATAAAACTGTTTTGCTTTCTGTAGCTTATACAATTATCTTTAAGAAGAGACTCACACATTAAGCTTTTATGAGGGGAAGCTATAAGGAACTTGAATCTCGTGCTTTAAATTGTCATTTATAATAAATTAAAACGAGGTCTTAATAACATGTTCTTTGTAGCTCTGTTGTTGGTGATCTGTGAAACCAGACATAGAAAGTGTCAACCCTTTTAACAACAAATCATTATCACTTGTTTGTAAGTAGTGTGTAATGTCAGCCTATACTGAAGCAGTGTTGAAAACTTGAAGATCTTTACACACTGTGATTATCTTATGTAAAACAAAGTTTATCTAAAGTTCAGATCTAGGGATCTCATGGTAGCTTTTTAGTGCTATAACAGTGTTTAGAAATTTTGTTAGCTTATTTTGACTTTTTTTTTTTTTTTTTTGTAAAATCTGGGGAAACCAGAAATGGTTGTCTATCTTGTTTGTATTGGGAGTGAATTAAGGTTTTATTGAATGGAGCTCTTTGCTGTGTTTTCAGAGCTGTAATGACTCAGTACAGTGAAAACAACTAGGTTAGGACAGAATCAAGTTCAAGAGGAAGGAGGTTTTTATTAGAGGAAGGAGGCAGAAGTTGGGGAAGTATCATAATGAAGAAATAGTCGTGACTTGAATTAAAATGTTTTTCTATGTTTATATTTTGTGGTGGGTTCACCCCAGCTGGCAGCTAAGCCCTCACACAGTCACTTGCTTACTTTCCCCCAGTGGGTTGGGGGAACGATTCAGAAGGGGAAAAGAGAGGAAAAAAAGCCCATGGATTTAGATCAAGATGGTTTAATAAATGAAGAAAAAATTGCAAAGAAATAAGTAATGCAAAAGCAGTCTCTCACCACCATCAGACTGATGTCCAGCCAGTCTCTGAGCAATGGCTACTTTGGAGAAACTTCCCTCCAATTTTCTTGCATGATGTGGAGGAGTTGGTCTAGATGATCTTTAAAGGTCCCTTTCCAACCCAAACTATTCTATGGTTCTATGATATGGAGTACCCCTTTGGTCAGTTGGAGTCAGCTGACGCAGCTGTGTTCCCTCCCAAATTCTTGCCCAGCCCAGCCTACTCTCTGACAGGGCAGTGTGAGGGACAGAGAAACCCTTGATGCTATGCAAGCGCAGTTCAGCAATAGACAAATCAATGGCATCAACACTGTTTCAATAACAAATGTAAAACTTGGCACCATATAGGCTACTATGAGGAAAATTCACTCAATTCCAACCAGACCCAGTACATGTGTACAACTGTTAACAGGCGAACTTTTGAGAACATGTCAAGTCTGCTTGTGAACATACTTTTTTTTTTTGGTAAGAGAAATATCTAGTCTACAAGATTATTACAGAATCCATGAGTTTTAGAAATTGTTAAGAAAAGGTAAGTCTCCACTGATGGCATTGGATTAGAGTGAAGGAATGGCTAACATGACCATTTTGTTTTATGTGAAGAAAGTAATCAGTTCATATGCGTTCTGTCAGTACACCATTGGATTCTGGATATATTACTGCATATATGTGGACTCTGGAAACAAGTCAGGAGAATATATTCTATACAGGAAAGAAAGACAGCTTGACAGGTTTAGTGTCAGCTGTGAGACCTGTTAAGATGTAAATGATAACAGAACTTTATCATGTATCTGAAAAAGGTGCATCTGATGTCTTCGCTGTGCTTTGCAACCTCCATTGCTTCATGGTGATGAGGAGTTGGTGGCAGCATATACTTCATGGTTGCTGTTGATGAATTCATCTTGTGCTGCCTTCTGTTCTTGGCTTCCTTGCAGAGTGAGATAAATAAGCTGAACTGACATGAGTTTCGATACACGAGTAATATAGCAAGTGGTAGTGCCAGTTACACAGTTCTAACCGACTACATGACAGTAATTGTAAAAGCTGAGTTTTATCTTATCTGTAAAAAGTTAGTCCTCTTTTTACTGATAATATTTTCTGAGATATTTTGTGGAACATAATTTAAAAACAAATTATACTTGAATTAAAATATAATTGTTATTTTGAGAGCTTCATTTTTATAACATGATATTGAGGTTTTAGAAGGTTTCTTTGTTAAAAACATATGCTGTGCTATGAATCCTTAAGAAATAGTTCTAGCTTTTCTCTACTGGCTAAAAACTTGCTTGTTCACTTCCAGCTGAGTTACTTTCAGGAGCAACAGCAATACCAGTATAGTGAGATAACTTCTTTAAGCTTGGAACTAGTAAAAAGTAGTAAACAATCATATGATGTTTGATTTTAAAACATCATGTCTTTTCTTAGGACGATGATATTAAGAAGTTACTCAAAGGTCTGTCTGTACACTGAGAAACATATAACAAAATGTTTTACAGAAAAATTTTGGCTACTGTAAGCATTTAGAGACACAAATCATGATCATAAAAAGGCAGCTGTTCTGAGAGGCAAGTGAAAATGCTGTGTGCCTATGAAAGACATTGCTAGCAAGAATGTTTCTAAAATTCTTGGCTTTTCCTTGAAATGATGTTTTAACCCCAAGAAGAGCTAAACCACCCATGTTTTATTTTCTATTTTTCTGAATATATATTTGAATACCAAATATCTCTTCTTTTTCTAAACAGTTTTTATATACACAAAATCTTTACAAATTGTATAGTCATGCTGAAGATAGATTTTTTTTTTTTTTTTTTTTAAACATCAAAATATCTTATGCACTAAAACAGTAGTAGTTTGGTTTTCTGTCACTATTTATAGGTGGAGGAAGCTGGACTTGTTTGTCATCCTCCTTGGAAGCTGAAAGTTATCCAGCTTTTTGAAACCCAGAAAGTAAGGCATGGATTGATGACACTAGGACCTAGTGGTGCAGGCAAAACTGTTTGCATTCACACTTTAATGAAAGCCATGACAGGTATGTGAGTATTTATATTGTAAACTTTAAAACGCATTGTTTCTTCATTGAAAGCCTCAATTGCTTCATTGTGACAACATATTACTGGAAGAATCAGTTTGTGCGTTATAATGCTAATTATCGTGGTAGTATCTTTTAAAAGCTTAAAAATGTCTGACATTCAAAGTCATACAATACATATCTTATTTTCCATATTATGATACTTATATCAGGAGTTCTTATTCTAGAAACATTGAGAAGGAGGAGTACTGTCTGGGTAGACAGCTTGAGCAAGTGGTTAAAGCATCTCCCAGGTTTGGCTGAGGTAATGCTGAAACCTTCCCCTAATCGTAACTGTTAAGTCCTTTTTGAACACAGTTCAGCAGAGTGGTCTGTATCTACAGTACAGAATAATTACTTCTATCATTTGTTGCTGATAGGAGATAGTTTCTGGTTTAGACAGTGACAAAGTCTCTTTTGAAGTAAGCTTGTGTTACCCCATTTCACAAGCTTCAGTAGACTGCTTATACAATTTTCCAGAAATTGATAGTTCTGTAAAAAAACGCTCAGTCAGTCTCTCATCCATGCAATACCTTAGTGTGCTTAAAAAACACTGTAGTCTCTACATTAAAGTGTAAATGACTGTTCCATTTAGGAAAAAAAGCAGAAAGAACAGATAGTTGCATTAGAATATTTTCCTGTATTTCTGTAGCACAGAGATGTGAACTACTACCAAGATAAAGCTGCCACGATACATTTTCAAGCTGATCTGCCATAATCTCATGAAATATAAAACTACACAATTTGCCAGGCTTCTATCTTTACATGTTAGTGAACTCTGATTATAATTAAGATTTTAAGATAAACCATTTTTTTAGCTCTTTCTTTCAGCATCTTATTATTGGCTCCCAATTAAGTTTTAATATTGGGTTTTCTAAAGATGTCTGACACAGAATTTTTTCAAGCTGTTGTTAATGAGGAAAATATAAAGATTATATGATCATGGTATGGCTAGATAGAATTTAGTTGCTTAAGAGATTTCACAGGCATGTGCCGATATCATATGTTTTGTCTATTCCAAAGTGTATGCAAGTGCACAATGGGGAAAAACAAAAAACAGTCAATCATGTGGAGCATTTGTCTGGTATTTAGTCATTGAGTTTTAAAAAAATGGTTCCAAACCAAAGGCTTTAAAGATCTATTGTTTGATAAACCTTCAAAATGTTAAACTAAAGTTTGAATAATTTTCATCTTCCTGCTCTGTTGTTCCCGATGAATGTATGAAATGTGAATTGTACTTTCAGAAGTTTCAGAACTTTGTGTACTTTACATTTTGATGTCTCCAATTAACACATATTGATGTTTAGCAAGAGGTAAGTTTTCCAAGTAAATACAAAACTTATTATAATGTTCAATGTATATTAAACCATACATTTGGTTGTAATGATTTTGAATTTATCAAAGTTCTCTGATTGCTGACACCCCCCCACACCCCCCTCCCATTAAGTGATGATCTGCCTTTATAGATTGTGGACAACCACATCGTGAAATGAGAATGAATCCAAAAGCTATAACTGCTCCGCAAATGTTTGGTCGTCTCGATGTGGCAACAAACGATTGGACAGATGGAATATTTTCAGCACTCTGGAGAAAAACTTTAAGAGCCAAGAAAGGTATAATGGAAAACAATTCTCTCCAAAACAAAACAAGCTGCAGGACATCTCTCTAAAGCATATTAGCAGACTTCTTTGGGGTTTTTTTGACTTGCAGCAATATTCTAATGCTTCCATGTAAGAACTTCTGTCTGTTGTATATTCTCTGTTCTAAATGCTTTGCGGTCAAACTGTGTAGTGTAGCAAATACTGTTTCAATGAATTTGCTAATCCCTCTCTTTCAAATAATAGGCCCTTGCATGGAAGAAAAGTGGAAGATAAGAGTCAGTTCACCCAGCACTTGTATACTATAAAAAATTTTGGTGGTGTAGGATATCTACCTGGTCTCCAGCTGCTGTACTAGAAGGGTGTGAATCTCCTTTGTGTCATACCTGTTAACGCTGCACATACCATAGTCCATCTCAAATGACACTAGATAATACTACTGAGGCAACCAATAGCCTAAAATAACGCTGGCGTATATTAAACTACTATATTAACTTAAAGAGAGGCCTTGATGATTTGATGGTAGATGGGTTCTTCCTTGTTTTGTCTGAATATTAGTATGTGATCTTATCATTAGGCCTTAAGGACTAAAGAAAAATAAAATCTAATAGGCCTTAAGGACTAAAGAAAAATAAAATCTAACATTTGTTGCACTGTCAGTTTTCATACAAAAATCCTTAGTCTGTAAGGATACAGATACTTTTAAAATAGAAAATACTTTTGGATTTAATTTTGTTGGTTTTGTTTCAAATCTAGAAATGTAGCACCCTTGAGAATGTAGCATAGCATTAACTGTTGATTTTTCTATTTTTCCTCCTCAACATGAAATGTAAATTATCACACTCACATGACTTCCTCAGATTCACTCTTTGCAACACTTCTGTAATGTCTCTGTGAAGTCCAGAACATGTTGTGCCCAAGATGCCTGAGCTCTAGCTCTGAAAATCTCTAAATATAGAACTATTCCCCTGAGAGGTGAGAAAGTTTCTTATCAGAATCTTCTTGGTTCATACCTAGCCACACACCAAGCCACCCAAGCCTAGATAGTAAGGACTCACTCTGAAGGCAGATGAGAGTGGGACCATCTCTGACTAAAGGGCTATTTAGCGATGCACATCAGGGCTGGCAACTTCCTAGGGGACAGGGAGCCAAAACCAAGGGGGAATCTCTTTCCAGCCAGAGCCTGTTGCTCTGTACCCAGGTGAGGCGGGCAGGACAGAGGAAACAGAGAAACTAGGAAACAGAGGCAGGCTTTAAGATACATTTCTCTTACTAAATAGAAAGAGCTGGAAAAGCTCCAAAGGGAGGTGGATCAGGTTTACAAGCAGAAGAAAGAACAACAAGAATTTTTCTTCCCCTAATGGACATTATGAAAGCGAGCATGTTATTTGAGAGAGGAATTTTTCAAGCCTTCCTTTCATTTAATCTCACTACATTTACACAAACTCTTTGGAAACTAATGAATGGTGGTTTTAAATAGATACATAGTTTCTATATTCTTTATGTTAGATCAGTTGAAACGAACCTAATTTATTACTAGCATGAAGATTGGACCTATGAAGCTGTTTCAGACTCTTACAAACTGATGGCTTATGCCGAAGACACCTTATATACTGAGCAATGGATAATTGCTATCAGTAGGTGATGAAGCGAAATACTGAATTGTAATTGAGTGATGGAAATGGTAACTGTTTTAAAAGATGACATTTTAGCTGTGTGTGAATTCAGAATTCAAAATTTTTTCTGCAGAGAGAAGAAATTGATCTTTGAAGGAAACTAGAGCTCCCTCCATAGGCTTTTTTATCTGTTATTTTGGCTTATAGGTGACCACATCTGGATAGTTCTTGATGGTCCGGTTGATGCTATTTGGATTGAGAACCTTAATTCTGTACTGGATGATAACAGAACTCTGACTCTAGCAAATGGAGATCGGATACCCATGGCACCAAATTGCAAAATAGTCTTTGAACCTCATAATATTGATAATGCTTCTCCAGCAACAGTTTCAAGGAACGGGATGGTATTCATGAGCTCATCAGTTCTCAACTGGAGCCCTATCCTTGAGGTACAAGAGCTAAGTGATTGTTTATGTATTAAAAGTTTTACTGGATACTTATTCAACACTTCAGTGTTATTACTTTAGGATCTAATTTTGTGACTTTTTCTATGGAATGGATTTTACACTGTATAAACTTATAGGTCAGTATTTAATATAGAGATGTTCTTGGTAATTTATACAAGAGTGAATAATGTAATTTTTCCAGGAACATAGTCAACATAATACACTTGTAAAAACATCGATGTTTCACTGTGGGACAAATTTGTAATTCAAGGTATTTTATATTATTGAAGAACAACTCAGTTGTCAAAATAACAACTACTTGGCAACCTCTAGTACACTTCAGACCAAGGAAGAAGGAGGAGTAAACAGGCTGATTCAGGAATCTAGAAATCCTCAAGAAAATAGAAATTATCTTGATCTTTCTTAAAATTAATTTCAGTTGGGATTTAGAACCAAAAATAAAGTCAGTGCAGCATTGAAGTATGTAATTTTAAAATGGATGTTCTTACCTGGTTGTCTGTTAACATTTCTAGAAGCAAAATGTCTTAAGAACCATGCAGTGGTCACTCTCTCTCCTGCGTGGAATGAATCATTTAGAAAACCAGAACATGTTATAGGTGTGTTTTGGAGGGAAGAACAGCATATAACTTAAATTTCAAAGTGATGTATAAAGTGGGTTTTTTCTTGTATATGTCATATTTCATCTTCCAAAAACCAGACAAAATAAATCCTTATCTTAACTGAATGGTGTCAGTGATACAGTGAATGATACTTTTAGAGACTCGAGCATGCTATGTTTGTTTTTCATGTAGCAAATATCTTGGTAAAAATGAAATATAAGAGTTCCTGAGAATCTACCTAGTGTTCCATAGTAATATCTTTAATAAAAGCTTTCAGTATTTAATTCCAGTTTTCTTCCGTTTTAAGAAAACAGTGGAGACAATAGCAGTGAATAAAGTTGGTTTCTGATGAATTTTTTTAAAAAAATTCTTAAGCTCTCTATTGCCTTAGAAATTTATCAGTGAAGTAGGCTCCTCAGGATTAATGCTTTTTAAAAATTTAAATTAAAATAAATATTCATTTATTTTGATGTTATTTTTTTTGTTTTCTAGTCAGTCTTACTCATAATATTTTCTTGATGCTATTTTGCTTTGATGAAACATGGACTGTCTCATGAGTATCAAAAATTAAAACTTCCTTCCTTGTGGCTAAGAAAAGACAAATTTCTCAGGTTACTATGAGCTGACAGACTGACTATCCTTCTTTCTGGAAAGTATCATATTAAAAAGTTTTTTAAAATAATTTAAAAAATTTAATGTTTCACAGTTTCATTCACTCATTTAATTTTCCAAATCAAATAAGGTACCTGTGGAAGATACAAGTAATGCTCATATAGATTAATATTGCTTAACTAGGCAGAGGAAACTACAATTACCTTCATATTAACTTTCAGGTCTTAGTAGTTGAGGGAGCTTTTTGTAATGATTACCCTGTACTATTCTCAGATTTCTTATTGTTTTAACCCGTAAAGTTTCTCATGCGTGTAAGACTTATGTAGCTTGCTTGTTTATAACCAGATTCCTTGTACATAAATCCCTGATTTGTCCTGCAGTGGAGAAAAAGTTGGCATGCCATGGAGTGTGGTCTGTGGCACTGCCTAGAACAACCGTCCTTAACATATTAGAGGTTTCAGTACAGATGGAAATCAAAAGAGACAGTATGCTGCTGTCCAAGCAGTGCCTGGTGCTTCTTCCTGGGGCTGGAGACAGTGGAGCGCCCCTGGGGGAAGTGTGCCCTGGGCATGGAGTTATCAGGTGAGGGAGCTGTGGAAGGGGTGAGAAGACTTGTGTACCTTCAGGGAAGATAGACAGATCAGCAGGATCTTTGCAGAGACACTGCAGACTCAAGATCCCTAGTCCTGTAACGGAAAAGAGAGTGAGTTAGAGACTGCATTCAAAACTTTGGTGAACAGAAACTATCACCATGAGGAAGGCTGTAAGCTTGTGATTTCTGGCAACAGAAGCAAGGTTTCTTTTCCACCTGCAGATCTGAAATGGCAAGTCAGGTATAGTGCCCCGAGAATAGGTGTGGAGCAACAAGATCCACTAGGGCAGGCATCAGAACCCAGCTTAGCCTTAACCAATTATGAGGAAAAGGAGTGTGATTGTTGTCAGAGACTCCCTCCTGTGATGGAGGCACCCGTGTGCTGTGACTTGTTGCCTATGGAGGTTTGCTGCTTCTGAAGGACTAAGGGTTACTGCAGAGGGTTGTTACCATATTTCTCTAGTAGTGCCTAAGGCTTTCCCTTTTAGAGTGATATTAAATCATATGGAGCTGGCTGTTCAATCTCAGCTACTTAGCAACACTTGACAGTCTTCACTAATTTATTCAATAGGTTTCTTTACCAAGTCAAAAATGTTTGCATTCTTATTAGGAAAAGTGTTTATTAAGTTTCCTAAAACTTTGGCTGTTATTGAAGTTTTACCAATGCAAATACATGCAGTCAATGCAAGTGCCTTATGTATATTACTGCAAAACTTTTACCTTTTCTTTTTTTTTAATTAAACTAATACAGATACTTGGGAAAGTACAAGTGTAAATTATGCATCTAGGACAGTGGCTCCCATGGGATTCCACTCATGTTGTTCATTCCCATACTTAACAGGACTGCGTAGAGTCTACTGATGTTAGATTCTTCTAGCTCTGCCTCCTTGCATTGGTTAATTTGAAGACAACAACTTGAATGTTTCAGTTTAAATTGAACTATAGATTCATCTGTGAAGACAGCAAAACCAAAGAAAAGTGTTTTATTTTTCCTTATCTGTCATGATTTACGTCCTCACTTTAAAGTGATATGCAGACTAAATTTAGTTGTGTTGAAGTAACTGTTGCATGAAAGTAGTTTCACTTAATTCATGACCTTATGCTTTTAATTTATTTCAGTGGTAGGACCAGTCAAGAGGAAAGCAAGAACTTTTATTTTTTTTTTCTTTTGGATAACACAAAACAAATTACGTTCATTTCAGCCATGACACAATGATTCCAACCTCCCTTCCTCCCTCACCCCCCCCCATCATTTGAGCTAAGATCATTCATTTGTCTCTTGTTTTGTTTGGTTTTACTTCATAAATAAAGTATCTTGATGGCTTTTTCTAGAAATCTCCCTTTAAATCTATTTTGTAGTGCAATATACTACATATCGCAGAAGATTAGTGTAGATGTTAATCTTTCATTGCTCACTGGAGGATTTCCTTACTTTTGTAAGAGAATTAAATGGCATTTTCTTTCTTTAATTTCTAATTCTCAGATGCTGAATGAAGCATACTATTTGTTCATATTTCAGAAGAACGTTGAAAAATAATTAGAAAGAAATATGAATAGCTCAGGAAGTTGTTGTATATATTTAGATTCACCATCCTTATAATTTATAAACAGCTAACTATAGCAGCCTATTAGGATGCAATGTTATGATATAAGCAATTTCCAAATTCAGTGAAATAGATATCTAACTTTTCATATTGCTGTTCTTGTCTAACATGCTTCTTAACCAGCTTTTGCAAAGTGATCAAAGGTATTTGATGCATTACTCATCAACCTCCTCTAAAGCAAAAACATCTTACCAACTTTTCCACTTGCCCCTAATATCTTCTGAACAGCTAGTGAAGTTCTGGATATCTATTTTAAGTACTTCTGCCAATTAATCTTTAGTACTTTGTTTTCCACCTACTTGTTTTTAGAAAGCTTTTTCATATATTATAGCTACCTATTTGTAATCAGTCCCAAAGTTTATTTACTTTGGACAGTAAAAGATAGTGTTTCAAAAGATTATGAAGGCAGAAGTGTAAAAAGGAATCTCAGAAGCACGAAATTCTTGACGTTGGAAGGGACCTCTGGAGATTGTGTAGTTGAACACACCTCAAAGCAGAATCAACTAGAGTAGGTTGCTCAGGACTGTGTCTTGTTGAGTTTTGAGATGGAGACTCCAGAAGCTCCCCAAGAAGCCTGTTCCAGTGTTTGACGACCCTCACAATTAAAAAAAAAAAAAAAGTTCTTATGTTTAAATGGAATTTATTTTATTTCAGTTTGTGCCAAATTTTAATTTGAATTTTGGCGAAGAATCTGCAAGTGTATTTGCTGATGAGTGTATTTTGTGTAGGTGCCACACAGATCAGAGAAAGCTTCTGAGTAACTGAAAGAAGCGGGTCACTCACTACCTTGAGCTAAAGGCATCAAAGAATAAATCCTGTTCTATGATCTTGAGAAATAGGTATTTTTAATTAGATTTTAATTAGAGTTAGCATTACAGGTATTGAGATGCACAACAAAACCACTACACACGCCAGCAGACATCCCCCCCTGAAATCCTAACTTCTTTTTTACAACTGCCAGATGTTTCAGGGATACCCTGTATCACTGCTAGAAACTAATGTGCAGAATAAATTCAACTTATCTTCAGTACATACAATCTTTCTTTACAGAGTTGTTTTATACCTTAAACAGCTATTATGATTAAAAAATATTTGAAAATAATGTGGTTTTTTGTGCTGTTGAAAAATTTAAAGTGCTTTGTTCTTCAATATCCATATTTAAAATCCAGATGGAATTATGCATACTTGGGTAAATTTGACCTTCTGCTAGCCATGCCCTACTCAGCAGGCAGGGAATCTGAGCCCCCCCAAAGAAATCAACTTCCCATTCTTGCTGGACCTTTTGAATTACTAGAGTTGAATATGCTGAGACTTGCATTGGGAACTAAATTTATTTTCTCACCATGGTTTGTAACAGGGATTTTTGAAAAGATGTTCATTCCAAGAAGCTGAAATTCTACGTCAGCTGTTTTCTTCATCATTCCCAGACTTATACCGCTTCAGCATTCAATCTCTGCAATGCAAGACTGAGATGTTGGAAGCCTTTGTGATTATGCAGAGTATTAATATGCTGCAGGGCCTTATCCCACCTAAGGTAAAGTAGTGTGGATTTTTTAATATTTACCTAATCTAATGGAGATAATTTTAAATTATGAGATTATGTAAAGAGGAGATTCTTTGATAACTTGGAATATAAATGAAGATGCATGTTAATAAGGAATACCTTATTTTTTTTTTAAGAAAATAATATCCAGGATGTCCCCTTTTCACATTGGGATGTGATGTTTAGCACTGACATGTAGCATGCATCAGACAGCAGTTTTCCTTCTGTTTTTTTTAGGTGGATTGTTATCAGATTATAAATTAGAACTTTAACAGATCAAATGCTGTAATGGGCGATTAAAACTGATATTTACAGAGTGCTTTTCTGTATTTTGTGGTCTACTTGATATTGATTCAGTCTCTTCATTGATGAATATATTAGTAAATTTAAACATGACTGAAGGCTTTTAACTTGATGTTACTAATGATTCTCAAGTAGAATTTTCAGGCTATTGAAAATAAAAACCTAACTCACTCCTTCAGGAGCAAGGAGGGGAATTGACTGCAAAATACTTGGAAAGGCTGTACGTCTTCTCTCTTATGTGGAGTGTAGGAGCATTACTAGAACTGGAAGACAGATGCAAAATGGAACACTGGCTTCGAAACCATGCAACAATAAAACTTGATCTCCCCTGTATCCCAGAAGGCAGTGAAGATACCATGTTTGATTATTATGTGGCATCTGATGGTTAGTAACCCAGCTGGTGGTATGAAGTAAAACTTAAAAGTAATTTTTAAAATGTGCTTCTTTTAGAGAATTAATTCGGATTTTTTTTTGTAGCTGACCTTCTTTTGTGTTCCTTTAGCAAGTTTTGTTTTACAGCTACACTTTACTGGTGATGTTGTAGAAACTTTCTTCCCTGTTTCCTGTGAGAAATGAGAATGTGGATATATTGTTACAGAAAGCTGCATGGTCTCTGTGCCGATGAATTGTCAACTGAACAAAATTAGACAAACTTGTCCTTGTCATAATTTATGTAGGAAAGAGGAGAAAGCCTCTTAGATCCAGCTTGAGAGATTCTATGATGATATGATTCTATAATTTTGGTCTGAATTTACAGAGTGGGATTACTGTATGTGAATCAGAGGTGCTGACAGATCAGTCAAATCAATGGAAAACAAAAGATGGGATGATGCCTTGTATTTCTAAAACATTAATTAATTTTTTACTTATTAGGTCAATGGATGCACTGGAATACACGTGTTAAAGAGTATGTATATCCCAGTAGCAGCACTCCAGAGTATGGAACCATTCTTGTGCCTAATGTTGACAATGTGAGGATGGATTTCCTTATTGAAATCATTGCAAAACAGGGCAAGGTACTTTTTCTGTATTTCACATCTAAATAGTGCTAACACTACACGTGATAAAGTTTTTGAATCAGAAATTAAATATTATACTTTTGAGAAGGAAAAAATTTCTTTTTTTTTTTTAATATAAAATGGTGATTCCGGGAGCTACATTCATGTAAATATGCTTGAACTCTTGAATACTCACTGCTTCAAGATTTTTTTGTCTTCGCTCACCCATCCTTTCTGCAGCAGAAATAACTGTAATTACAGCTGAGATCAGGTCAGACAGAAGCAATTCTTTCATGTAGCTGTTGGAGAGGGGGCAGCACACAGGGCAGCAGAGTGCCAGATTTTGCTGATATGAACTCTACCCACATAGGGCAGTTACAGAGTTTATGTACCTTTAGGTTATTCAACTCATTCTTCACCAAAACTGTGTCAGATAATCAGAATATGGTAAATAGCAACAGCAGTTAAAATATTTCAGATAATGAGGCTCTAGAAGGTACATCCTCTTTTAGAGAAACAATGCCTTTTATGAATAATTCATTCCTTTTTTAGTTAAATCGTGCTGACTGACATGACTGTTAACTGCATATACTTTTAACTTGTCAGGCCTGCAAAATTCTATGAGACTTAAACTATTTTGCTTCCACACGTCCCTTGTTGAGAATTCACTTTACATAGCTTTTCTAGTTTCATTTAAGTTCATAAGTTAAATGGGATTGCTGAGGCTTTGCCAAGACACCCAGTTCTTGTGTTTTGTCTTATGTTGTCTTATGTTGTCTTTGTCTAGGCTGTCCTACTAATTGGTGAGCAAGGAACTGCAAAGACTGTCATCATCAAAGGTTTTATGTCAAAGTATAACCCTGAAAGCCACATGGCTAAGAGTTTGAATTTTTCATCTGCAACTACGCCATTAATTTTCCAGGTATAGTAGTCATTCACTTTCTAGTACAATGTGATTGGCCTCAGAGATTGTTCTGAGAATTTGCCAGGAAGATGCTTCTGCAAGTGGTTTATTTAATTGAAAATTAGTGCAGAAACTAAAAAGCACCTGCTCAAAAGGACTGTGTCCTAACAAATGATTTAAAAGCCTTCTGAAAAACTATGTTCCCTTCAACTTATTTGGTAGTTATTGAGCTGTTCTTGGACTATTACAATATCATGCATATTATTTGTTTCATCAAATTTCATGTTTTTATGTCAAATGTATAATTCTCACTAATTGGGTAGAGCTGTCAGTGACTTCCCTCAGATTTCCCTAAAAGCCATGAGTAAAATAAGTGTTACCCACAACAGTCTGTCATAAAAAGTGTGCTGTCTGCAATTTAAATTTCAGTAAATTAAATTACTCATTAAAAAAGTAACACATGCAGTGCAGCTGCTCTGAATAGAACTATGAATACTTAAATCCTAAACTGTACAGCCTGTCCAAATTTCTACTGAGTTACTTTGAATTATTTTAAGTTTCTTTAACCTTCTGGCAATATATATGGGAAATATTTTTAATGTGGTTTGGTATGCCAAGCCAAAGTGCTGTCTGTGCTGTAATCAGAATTGCTGTCTGCAAGCCCGATGCCTCATCTATCATCTGCATTTATAGCATAGTAGAAACTATTAACATGTTTAATATACAAATATGTAATTTTGGTCTTATTTTCCTTAGTATTATTCCTTCTATTGATTAGACTATGTAAACAAAAAGTAGTGTTGGTACATCTATTTCTATAAAATAGATGTCAAGTTTATTGATCATCAAGATATCTTAAATAGATGTGCAAGTCTTAACAGTCAAATCTCTGATAACAGTCTAGACCAAAGCATTGTCTGTTACGACACATGCTTTAAAATTACTGACTTTTAAAATGTCAGTCTAACTGATGCCACTTGTGTAAGGGGGCATTCCAGGTTTCTGTACAGGAGCCTAGGCACAACATAAGAATGCAGGTATTTAGATTAACACTAAAGAATAGCTATGCATGGTTAAGAGAGCTGTCACTTGGTATAGAATAAATAAAAAATGGACCTTAAGAAGAATGGAGTAATGGAAAGATGATGGGAAGAAAAGTAGTGATAAGTCTACTAAAATTATTTCATCAAGTCTATGTATGTGAGTTTAATTATCACTGTATGCTTTTATGAATACATTGATGTCTGCTGGAAACATCTTCAAGAATCACATCTTTCGAATCTGACAGATTATTAGTTTAATCTTTATTGCTAGCAACCATGAATTTTGCTGATAAATAAAATGAAAGAAAAGTTCAGAATGGTTTCAACATTATGAAACGTTAGACATGGTTGTCTATGCTAGATATTTGTTCTATCTGATACTAACCTAATGCTGTATAGCATGAGATTTCAGACATTCTAGTTGAACCAGTACAGTTACTTCCATCAGATATGCTATCTAAACCTTCCTTAGTAAAATTCTGTATAACAAAATTATCAATATGTTTATCTGACTGAATCATGTATGAAATGAAGGGCTCTTTGTAATTATGCTAATAATTGTCTTTTAACAGCGTACAATAGAAAGTTATGTGGACAAGCGCATGGGCACAACTTACGGTCCACCTGCAGGCAAAAAGATGACAGTCTTCATTGATGATGTGAATATGCCCATAATAAATGAATGGGGAGATCAGGTTAGTTTGTAAAAGAGGAAAAAAGAAGGCAAAATATATTTTCTTTCTTTCTTTCCTTGCTGATTTCTCAATCTGATGGTAGGTGTTAAATTTCATATGTAGTGCTTAATTATTAAACAGTCTTTTTAAAGAACCCATCTAGTTTTATGTTGTCATGTATTAATTGAAAATAAATATATTGACTACAAGAAGCAGTTCAAATACTTCTTAAAACATGCCCGTATAGTTTTAACAATGTTTTTTACCGATGTTCATTTTTTAATTTAAAAAAAATGTAAAAAATTAATTAGAAAAAAACCTTTGGCACACAAATTGTGATAGCAAACTGGCTGTGTAAATGATAAGTAAAATACTGTGAATGCTGAGAGGTAAGAAGTGACTTCTCTGCTTTAAAAAATTTGAAGTAATCATGATGTACATTGGCAAGATTATTCTGAAGTATATTGCTTTGGAGACTAGTGTTAGAATTTCTAGAGAAGTATAGTCATATAATGTACTGTCTATAGGATGTTTTCAGCTCGTCAAACAGAAAATCAGGGGGTCCGTTTATGGCTAAGGAAAGGAATCTTACGTTCTTTTGTATGCCAGTAGTCTGTGTTTGCACCTTGGAAAAACATGCTTGTGATTTCTGCACATGGATTTCATCAAAGTACTTGGTAGCAAATGCAACATGTGGAGATGCATCATTTTTGGCTTGATTAGAAGAAACTGGAAATTTTTTTTTAAAAGGAAGAAGTATTTCCATACAACACTGTTGGAAATCATGCAGCATTCAAGCAAGAATGGAATGAAGTGTGAAGGATTAGTTCTAAACTAGGGATTCCCCTCTACTCCCAGGATTTTTGTCCATAGATACTACCAATGAAAAAGACAATCTAAATATGCTTATTGCTAGCAGTGCATTTTTCTCCAGAAGTATATAAGCAGAGGTTTTGGGGAGAAAATAATAGTGTAATCTTTATGAGGTCTTTCAAGTACATAAGTATGTTTTGTATTTTGTTTAGTTGAGTGTATAATATTCTGTTATATAATACCTGTTATATAATATATTATATATTATATAATATATTATATAATACCTGTTATATTATATAATACCTGTTATATAATATTATTTTACAGGTCACTAATGAGATAGTTAGGCAGCTGATGGAACAGAACGGACTGTACAACCTGGAAAAGCCTGGTGAATTTACCAACATTGTGGACATTCAGTTTTTGGCTGCCATGATCCACCCTGGGGGAGGTCGCAATGACATTCCACAGAGGCTCAAGAGACAATTTTCTGTGTTCAACTGTACTCTGCCTTCTAATTCTTCCATTGACAAAATTTTTGGTAAAGGGAAATTAGCTTTGTATCCATTCCATTTTTGAAAGTGGTAGTTGTTTTTTTCTTCATTCCTCTATTTGTAAACATTGTGATTACAATAGAGGCTTAATTCCCTTCTGATTTGCTTACCAGCATATTGTCCTTTGGTAATCAGTCCCCACCTGCAACTTCTTTTGTGGCCAGCAGGACTAGGGAAGTGATTGTTCCCATGTACTCAGCACTGGTGAGGCTTTACTTTGAATACCATGTTCAGTTTTAAGCCCCTCACTAAAAGAAAGATTTGAGGTCCTGGAACACATCAGAAGAGCAACAAAGCTGGTGAAGGCTTTAGAGCACGAGTTTTATGAGGAGTGGCTGAGGGAACTGGGATTGTTTAGTCTGGAAAAAAGGAGGCTGAGGGGAGACCTCATCACCCTCTACAACTGCCTGAAATGAGGTTGTAGCGAGGTGGGTGTTGGTCTCTTCTTCCACGTATCAAGCAATAGGACAAGAGGAAATGACTTCAGGTTGTGCCAGAGGAGGTTTAGATTGGATATTTGAAAAAATTTCTTCAGTGAAAGGGTTGTCAAGCATTGAAGCAGGCTGTCCAGGGAAGTGGTTGAGTCACCATCCCTGTTGGTATTTAGAAGATGTGTAGATGTGGTGCTTAGAGACATGGTTTAGTGTTGGACCTGGCAGTGCTAGATTAACAGTTGTACTTGATGATCTTGAAGGTCTTTTCTAACTTAAATGATTCTGTGGTTATCAATCTGTAAATTTTACAGGTCCCGTCATATCTCTGATTCTGTTGGTATGCTGTGTTAGGAAAAATGGCAAGAAGGCCATTCCTGGATTCAGTGACAATGCTGGAGAATAGCTAAGATGCTACTGATGCTAAGGATGAGTGACCTTTCACAAAGGACAGGATTTGTCTCAGATAAGAGATTAGTATTCAAAGGCTGTGGAAGCTATTTTGATAGAAAATATTTTTAACAGTTAATTAAGAGCTAAATAGTGAGCTAGTGGCAGAATGGTGTTAAGACCGGGTGAATCAAGATTTGAGTAAAGACTGGAAAGCCATTTCAACAGATTTGACAAGGTTTGGGGAATTAAAATAAGAAAAATAAGAATATTGTAGCTCTTGGTGTTGTGTTAGTATGTTTTAGAAAAATCTTTCATTTGGCATTTTTTTTTTTTCCACAGGTGTAATTGGAGAAGGGCACTATTGTGGTGAGCGGGGATTTTCAGAAGATGTGAAGAAAACAGTAGCCAAACTGGTTCCACTGACACGCAGGCTATGGCAGATTACCAAACTAAAAATGTTGCCCACACCAGCCAAATTCCATTATGTCTTCAACCTTCGAGATCTCTCAAGGATTTGGCAAGGAATGCTGAATAGTACATCAGAAGTGATCAATGAACCAAAGGTAAGTGCAGCACATCAGTGGCTTTGTGTATCATTATAGTGTAGCAAAGAAGATGAACAGTGTAATTTATTGGCAGTTGAGTTCACTTTAGAAAAATATAATTTCTGATTAAAAAAGTTTTCAGTGTTTGAGGCAAAGATGTTTTAGTCTAGCTTTTACAGTGCCAACTGAAATGACAATTTTGTTTCATAACTATTACAAGAAATGCTTCTTTTGACAGAAGAGGGTTTGCTTCTGTCTGCTTGTTCTATTGACACATGCTGGTTTGTTTGAAAGAAGAGAGCAAAGAAAATTATGAGAAGCAATGAACTTATTTTAACCCAGTGAAAACACGTACATATTGATTAGAAAAACAACTAATTCTTCTCTCTCCAATAGTGTCTTAAGGCTTTCAGTCACTGCCTAATATCTGAGTATAAAATGATTTCTGGTTTATGGTTTAAAATTAAAAAGTAGTAATGAGTAATACTGATTATTTTTTTTTTTTGATAATCCACCTTTCTTCCAGAAAAGCTCAATAATTTATGCATCACTTATCTTTTAATTTTTTTTAAGGAAAAGTCTTTTAGTGTTTTGAGCATGGAAACATGAAGTGCTGGAAAAGCAATGTTTATGGTAATCATGGAAAACTTATTATACATTTGCGTTATAGAATTACTTAATCTTTAATGTACTTCCCCACTTCTTGAATAAGCTCCTGAATTCTACTACATTTAAAATTTAAATTTTAGAATTGATTTTAATTTCTGAAGCTAAAAATATGCAGCACTAAGATGATTATATGTGTATATATATTCTCAATTAATGCCTTTTGAAGTATAGCAAACAGTTGCTCAAAATCTGATTGTATAAATTTACATATTAGTTTTGAGACTTGACATAGCATGTGTCATTTGTACAAAGTACTGTAAACTCAAACAAGGGGTCTTCAAGGAGTACTTCAAAGTTTTTCTACTATTGTGTAGTAATAGTGAAGGATAAAACCAGTGCTGATAGGATTAAGAATCTGACAGGTTTTCTTTCTCCATCCTATGACCAAACTGAAGGACTTTAAAGGTATATGGAATTTGTAGAAGGAATAATATAAACACTTATATGTGGTTTTTTCTTTAACTACTTTAAATATAGTATTGGGAGTGACATATGTGTTTGGCATGAAATTATTCATGCCATGATGCTATTATTTCCATGCACCTTCTACTTAATGACCAGTTAAAAAAGAGTTTTATCAGTGCATAAACATGTGTAAACAGGTATGAAAATAGGGAAATAAAAATCTTGATTTGGTAAACACTCTCTGGTTTGGAATGCTAGATTAAGCTTCTTGCACACTCAACTGAATGTAAATTTAAAATGCTCTTGAGCAGAATGAAAAGCTCAATGTATCTCTCCTGAATAACCCCCTAAATACTACTGTTTCTTTTCTAGTGTTAACATGATTTAAAAATAAATAAATAAAAGCAAGCATGACTTTTTAAATTGGCTTAGCTTTGTTACAAACTTAATCTGACTGAAATGCTGCTCTTTTTTTTTTTTTTTTTTTTTTTTTTTTTTTGCTGATCGTTTCACAACCTCAGAAGATGTAAACTGGTTTGATGCAGCTGTGGCAAAACTCATTGAGGAGGAATTTGATGAAGCAAAAGCTTTGCTGGATCCTGAAACTGATGCATTCTTTGTTGACTTCTTAAGGGATGCACCTCAAAGAACTGGTAAGGATGGACTCTGATAACCATGGAGATGGTTAGAAGAATAGGGAAAGGGAATATGGTAAAACAGATGCTAATAGAAATATGCCTTAAAAATGCATAGTAAGTCCATGCATCAAGGGTGGCTGTTCTGTCCAGTGACTTTGAAGGTAGTCTGTGTTACCAAGTGTGGCACATCTTCATATTCATGGGTTTTTAAAGTCTGTATTTATATTCAGGTTATCTGTATAGGAGAGCCTTGCTTCCATTTCCATTGTTGTTGTAGACAGACAAAACTGCCATAGTGAGCATTAGTCTATACTGTTCTAAAACGATGAAAGAATTGTGATATGAATGACTTGAAGTGATGGGGTTGCAGTATTAGGTAGAGGATATCACGCCAGCTACCATCCCCTAGAAACTGAAAGAATATTGGCTCTGGGCTAATCTAGCTCTTCTTAGGAAATACCCAGTACATGATTTTGTAACAAATGAGTATTATTTCAAAATCTCCTCAATGCTAGTAAAACCTCTTGAATTATCCATATGATTTATAACAATGTCTTTTAAATAAAAACACTGTCACTGACCTTGCTAAATGACCTGGGAATGTTTGATAGTTGATGCAAAAGAACAGAAAACAGTTGTTCGGGTTTTGGGGAAGGTCATTATTTAAGCCACTGGATGATTCAATTATCTGTGTTCATATCAGTGTAATGATGGGTAGTGGAGGCAATAAGAAGTTCGCATAAGTGGTCAAATGCCACTTAAATGTCTTCTTGGATAATTGAAGTAGTCAGAAGGCAGTAACAAAAGGAGACTAAACGATAGAATATGTTTGATTGGAAGGAATCAGATAGAAGTAAAAAGCAAACTGGTGTGAGAAAGTAGTCAATTACATTGTTAAATAACTTGCTAAACTGCAACAATGTGGAGAGGACTGAAATGTAAGTCAGAATGCATACTGAGAGAGTGAAGAGCGACTTTTAATGTGAACATTTTAATACACACCAGAAACCATTATATTGAACTGAAAAATAAATGCAAAAAGCAGCATGCATTTCTCAGATTAATTTGCTTCCTGGTGACAGTTTAAATGTACCTGCCCTGTAACCTTCCTTTTAGCATGAAACTTCATCTAAATACAAAGTAGGAGGCCCTCATTTAGAAATGCTATGTTTTGTCCTCAATATGTTTGTCAGAGCCTCAAGAACACCTTCCTGTTTTGGCTTTAAATGAAAAGAGTAACAAGTATAATTTTGTTTTAATTGTCCCTTTAAGGGAATTTAGTCTTGCCATTATGATGGAAGTGTAAGAACAGGAGCTGGTTTTCTGAGCTCTTAAGTATATCTAAAAAATACATCTGACATAAATTTCAAATAACCCTATGCTCAGGTTAGTGATATGTTTACATAGAGTCCCTGTATCTCTGGGTTGTACAGTCAACATATTTGTCCCTGAGATAAATACATGAAAACTTGAGATGATGTAGCTTAAACATCAGCTTTTGGATCTGAGCTTCACAGAAATTGTTAGTGGTGCTAGTGTTCTCGAGACCCTCAAACTGTTCAAAGGTGTTTTTTATCAGTTAGTTTTGACATTGCTGTTCGTACTTGTGATTCTGAATCTTTAATCTCAAGAGTTTAAAATTATATATTACACTAGCTGCCTCTGTAAATAATGTAAATGCCTGCCATTTCTTAGGTTTAGTATTTGATCATGCTGTCTTTTGACATTATTAATAACTTCAGGAAAAGGATTAAGCTGATATAATTCTCTTAAATAGTTCGAAACTCTCAAAACGTCACTACAATTTAACTCCTTGCTGTATTCCTTATTAGTTCCTTATCAGTAGCTGATGTTTAAATGTCTCATTCAACTTGTAAGAAACTTATTTTCACCTGGAATACTCCTTTTTTTTTAGCAGTGTCTCTGCAGGTTAAAATATGTTGGTTAATTTAATTAGGCCTTAATCTAAAGGAGAGTTCATATATGCAGAAATAATACAAACATTAAAAAGTTCTGAAATTAAGGGGACTTCAGACATACGCAGAATGCAATATAAAGGACAGCTGAATGAGAGTTAATTGTGACTTTATTTTGAGAGATTTGATTCTGTGGTAAAAGGCAATTTCCTTAAACTGTGGTTTTGTTTTGTTTTTTTTTATATATATATATGTGTGTATATATATATGCATATATGTATGTTTAGGTTTTAGTGGGTTTTGTTTTGTTTGTTTGCGGGCTTTGTTTTTGTCTTTTTTTTTTTTTTTTCCTGGAAGTTGTGTGATTATTGGACCACTGCTAATTTGTAAAAGCAAAATATGCAAGAAGGAAATGAAGAAAAAATTAGTGAGAAAAATATTATATAGTTTGATTGCTTTTTTCCCCCTTTTACTTCCTTTTCCACTGATTTCCAGTGCTTTATTAAGCATTAGGGAAATACTTATTTTACTGGAATTACTTGTTTCATTGCTTTTAATTCCACGAGTTAGAGATAATATTGTGAATAATGTATTTCTTTGGTAAATAAGAGGAGGCTTGGCAAAAATCAGTCAGTAACGACTGATTCACAGTAACTGAAAAAATATATCTGCAGCATATAGATCACGAAATCTTGAAACTAATGTAGCTAGTTGTATGTAAATAGGAGCGAAATTGTACTGTTTACTATTTTTTTTTCAGGAAAACCAAACCAACCAAAAAACCCCATGGTGTCTACTTGCTGGCACTCTTCCAATTAAGTTTGTCAATTATTTGCTGATAAAGTATGGACTGGATAAGCAGTGAGATGGACTGAAAATAGGCTGAACGGCCAAGCCCAGCGGGTAGTGATCTATGGCACAAAGTCTAGCTGGATGCCAGTAACTAGTGTTGCACCCCAGAGGTCAACACTGGATCCAGTTGTCCAGTTGTTCAGCACCTTTATTAGTCATTTGGATGATGGGGCAGAGTGTACCCTCAGCAAGTCCCCAGGTGGCACAAAATTGGGAGGAGTGGTTGATGTGCCCGGAGGGTTGTGATGCCATCCAGGGGGATACCAGAGAGAGTCCAACAAAGGGTCACAAAAGAGGACTAAAGGACTCTTCTAAGAGGAAAGTCTGAGAGAGCTGGGACTGTTCAGCCTGGAGAAGAGAAGGCTCAAGAAGATCTCCTCGATATGTATAAATACTTGGAGGGAGGGTACAAAGAAGGCAGAGCCAGGCTCTTTTCAATGGTGCCCAGTGACAAACCCAGAAGCAGTGAGCACAAATTGAAACACAGGAAGAGTTCATGAACTCTGAACTTGAGGAAACTCTTTTTTTACTGTGAGGGTGACTAAGCACTGGCACAGGTTGTCCAGAGCAGTTGTGGAGTCTCCCTCCTTGGAGAAATTACAAAAAAGAAACTACAGAAAATATTAATTGCAAGTTTTTACTGCAATATTTATTTACCATCATTCTTGGGTGCTACTTTTGCTTCTAGCATCTAAGTTAATTTCAGTTTTTCATTATTCAAGTTTTAAATGTAAAGAAAGAAGGCTCCTTAGTTTTTGCTGGCTTTGTCTTTCAGAATTAAGCAGCTGAATTTACCATTCCTTGTATAGGGTATAGGTAGCACTCTCATATATACATCTAATATGTAATATGTACAATAAAACTGGTTCTGGGTTGTTAAAGAGACTTCTAATTACCCTCACTTACTCATCCCCAGATTGATCCTTCGTCAATCATTTAAACTGCTAAGGTTTTGTTACTTGCTTTTTGTTCTAGGTGAAAAACCAGAGGAAGTTCATTTAGATATTCCCAAAATTTATGAGCCTATTTACTCCTTTCATCAGCTACGGAATCGTTTAAATATGTTTTTACAAGCATACAATGAGAATGTCCGTGGAACTGGAATGGACATGGTTTTCTTTGAGGATGCTATGATTCATTTAGTCAAGGTACAGTCTTATTGGATTGCCATTTGTTGTTGTTGTTCACTTGCCCCCAGCACCTATGAGTGGACGTATGCATGAATCAAGGTAAATTACTTCTAAAACTAAAGCAAGTAATGTATTGCTAGCAAATATTTTGTCTGTCACTCTGTGACTAGGTGTTAAAACTCCACTTTTCTGAAAATGGATTGTAGTGGATGTAACTACTCTTTTATATCTACTTTTATGTCTGCTGGGATCATGGTCATAACTATTCTATTTCAACCTTTTTCTTGTTAATTCGCTGAGAGCCCTTCCTGTCTTTGGAATGAGTCAAATAAAATTCAGATTAGGACATGATTTTTTGTTTATGAAGGAGTAGGCACAGCAGAGAAGGAATAAATGTAGTCCAAACTTCCTTTGTAGATCCACAGTATGCTCACTTCTATTAAAATTATTTTGAATATGGATTGGAGCTGACCATAATTTCTAGTACACCACAGCTTGATAGCATTGTCCACACAGGCTTCATACAAAGGAGAACTTTTTTTTTTTTTTTTTAAACTAAAACCCCTATTGTTTCTCAGTTGCACAGTAAGATTAGCTGTATTTCTTATCATAAATTATTAAGAAGTGAATATTGGATTGTACCATCCTAACAAATAGTATAATAAATATCAAAACAATTTAAATTTAGTTATAGTTGTCATACACATTGCATCTGCAGATTTCAAAATTTTGGGGTGGATTCTTGTCATTTCACAAAATTAATCCCTTTCCTTTAAGGTCTTCCCTGAAAAGGATGGATGATATTCTGCTATAGATTTCTTTAGGAAAATTGTTAAATCATCATGACACTCACTAGCAAGTTTGTGGTTTATTCCCAGTAAAAAAATCTATTTAAATTCAGGATCTAGCAAAAAAATACTTTTTTTTTTTTTTTTTTTTTTTT
>NW_020799095.1:74452257-74601057 GCF_003259725.1 Athene cunicularia
TTTTTTTTTTTTTTTTTTTTTTTTTTTTTTTTTTTAACTCCACTGAAGAGCCACCTGTTGTCAGGAATCTCTTCAGGCAACTAGTTAGTAAATACCTGAAATG
Source organism: Athene cunicularia (assembly GCF_003259725.1). Taxonomy (NCBI): domain Eukaryota; kingdom Metazoa; phylum Chordata; class Aves; order Strigiformes; family Strigidae; genus Athene; species Athene cunicularia. The sequence goes on from NW_020799095.1 coordinate 74,452,361, forward strand.
TTATCTTAACTTTCACTTGGATAAAATGAATATATATAGTGCTTGTCTGATTCCATATTCTTGAAAGCAGCATTACAGCCATGCAGGTCTGAGTTTTAGGCATTAGCTAGCCTTGAGACGCTTCTAAGGGAAAGCTAGGTAAGGACAGTTAAGGTTATGCCTAATCTGAGCTGATATAGTATGATTTGAATGAGTTAAAGCTGAGGAATATCTTAAACAGAGAACAAAGTATAACTAAGTTTTGTGTGCATCTGCCTGGAAATGATCTAGTAGCCATAATTGAAGTGATCAGCAATATTCCAAGGGTGGTGTGCAAATTTAGTTTTCTTTCTCTGGTTAATACTAAGTATGCTTAGAGTAAAACTGTGTACTTGATTTTATCTTTGCTTATAAAATATTCACCTATGAAAAATAACAAGTATATTACACTCAATATGCAAAATATATGGGTTTAAAACTGCAGGAAATTGGCATGACTGTTTTTAATAACTTGAAAAAATGTATGTTAGAGGAAAGGCAAGTAAATAAGTATCCGAGGTTGCTTTTTGGCATGATGGAATCCTAGGGGTATCAGAGGAATGTTCAAGATAATAACAGGAGATAATACTCTGTGTCATTGCTTGTGCAGTGGAGACCAGCTGCTAAACAGCTGCTGGTTATTACCTTGCCTTAGAGAGGCAAGTGGCTCCATGTTATTCTGGAAATTAATGTAGACTCTTTTATGTACTATGGGTATCTGATGTGGTGTGGAGTGTTTGTCTCCTGTCCTTAAAGGCATATTTTCTCAGCATCAGGAAACATCTTCTACCTGTTTCCAGTTTTCTTGGCATTGTTTTTTGGCTGTGGACAGAGGGACAGGAGCTGCATGCATTTCACAGTGCTAAAATTTTTGTTGCTCTGAATTGCAGAGTGTGTTTGCTTACATTGCACTGTCCTGAATTGAAGGGAAATGTGGAGTAGTAGATATCTCCTGCCTTTTGCTTTAAAAGATAAATAATGAAATGGGAAAGAAAGGGAGATCTACTTGAGAGATGTTTCACTGTGACCAAATATTCATACTGATATTGTGGATTTTAATAATCAAGTGAACTAGAAGCTTAAGAAATTTGATTATAAAAGCAGTATTATTACCTGATGCAGAGAATACTGGAGACTGTAGCAATAAATGACTGTGATCTTACACAGATTTCTCGAGTGATTCGCACTCCTCGTGGAAATGCTCTTTTAGTTGGAGTTGGTGGCTCAGGAAAGCAGAGCTTGACAAGACTGGCATCTTTCATAGCTGGCTATGATACCTTCCAGATAATGTTAACGAGGTAAGCATTAATTAAAATTTAAGTAAGTACTTTGAACTCTTCCTATAAATAAAATAGGGTCTTAGTCTCTGCAGTGGTAGAAGTAACAAGCTTAACATAGGCTGATCACTGTTGCCTAGAGTGGAAAGACATGAAAACCATTTGATACTTACTAAATTTGGTTGATTTCCTACAATAAATCTGAGCTTTTACCATCTTTGGAGTATTTAAGTTTTGTGTGTTTCACAGAATAAGAAGGAATATTGGTGGTGTCAAGTTATCTTTAGTTTGTGTCTTTACACAGTAAACTGAACTGAAAGCATTTGTAGGTGGTATCTATCCATGATGCCTTTAAGAATTTATCTTGCAATATTTCACAGAATCACAGAATGATCTAGGTTGGAAAAGATCTTGAAGATCATCCAGTCCAACCATTAACCTAACACTGACCATTCTCAACTACACCAGATCCCTCAGCGCTATGTTGACCTGACTCTTAAACACCGCCAGGGATGGGGACTCCACCACCTCCCTGGGCAGCCCATTCCAACGCCTAACAACCCCTTCTGGAAAGACATGCTTCCTGGCACAACTTGAGTTCATTACCTCTTGTTCTATTGCTTATTACTTGGTTAAAGAGACTCATCCCCAGCTCTCTGCACCCTCCTTTCAGGTAGCTGTAGAGGGTGATGAGGTCTCCCCTCAGCCTCCTCTTCTCCAGACTAAACACCCCAGTTCCCTCAGCCGCTCCCCGTACGACCTGTGCTCCAGACCCTGCACCAGCTCCGTTGCCCTTCTCTGGACACGCTCGAGTCATTCAATGTCCTTTTTGTAGTGAGGGGCCCAAAACTGAACACAGGAATCGAGGGGCGGCATCACCAGTGACAAGTACAGGGGTCAGATGCCTTCCCTGTCCCTGCTGGTCACGCTATTGCTGACACAAGCCAGGATGCCATTGGCCTTCTTGGCCCCCTGGGCACACTGCTGGCTCCTGTTCAGCTGGCTGTCAGTCAGCACCCCCAGGTCCCTCTCTGACTGGCAGCTCTCCAGCCACTCCTCCCTAAGCCTGTAGCGCTGCTGGGGGTTGTTGTGGCCCAAGGGCAGCCCCCGGCATTTGGCCTTATGGAAACTCCTCCAGTTGGGCTCAGCCCATGGCTCCAGCCTGTCCAGGTCTCTCTGCAGAGCCTCCCTACCCTCGAGCACATCAACACTCCCACCCAGCTTGGTGTCATCTGCAAACTGACTGAGGGTGCACTCGATCCCCTCGTCCAGATCATCAATAAAGATGTTAAACAAGAGTGGCCCCAAAACCGAGCCCTGGGGGACACCACTAGTGACCGGCCACCAACTGGATTTAACTCCATTAAGCACAACTCTTTGGGCCTGGTCATTCAGCCAGGTTTTTACCCAGCAAAGCGTGTGCCCATCCAAGCTGTGAGCAGCCAGTTTCACCAGGAGAATGCTGTGGGAAACGGTGTCAAAGGCCTTACTGAAGTCAAGGTAGGCAACATCCACAGCCTTTCCCTCATCCAATAGGCAGGTCACCCTGTCGCAGCAGTAGATCAGGTTTGTTAGGCAGGACCTGCCTTTCATAAACCCATGCTGACGGGGCCTGAGCATCTGGTTGTCCCACACGTGTTGTATGATGGCACTCAGGATGAGCTGCTCCATCAGCTTCCCGGGCACTGAAGTCAAGCTGACAGGCCTGTAATTTCCCGGATCATCCTTCTGACCCTTCTTATATATGGGCGTCACACTGGCCAATTTCCAGTCGGCCAGGACTGCTTGTAAATGATGGAAAGTGGCTTGGCGAGCACCCAGCCAGCTCCTTCAGCACCCTCGAGTGTATCCCATCTGGTCCCATAGACTTGTGTGTGTCCGTGTGATGCAGCAGGTCACTGACTGTCTCCTCCTGGATTGTGGGGGGGAATCACTCTCCATTTGAAGTAATGCCTATGTGAGGAGGTGAAATCCTCATCCCTGCCCATTAATTTAGTAGATGTTATGTATATGTCAATATTTTGACAGACTTGTCCAAGTATATCTTGCCTTATTTAATATTGTTTAACTGAAGGTCATTTCTTTTGGAATAACTCACAAAAGATAAAAAAAATAAATTGTAAATCCTTTTTCTCAGTATTTTAGAGTGAGCACCTCCCAAAGTATCTCTAGGACAAGTCAATGATCAGGAAATATTTTTGGCATTCAAATCATTGTAGAGAAGCTAAATTATTTTAATTCTTTTGCAGCTGTGTTGGCTGCAGAAGAAATTGTAGATTTGGCATGTGTGGATGCCTCTTGGTGAGGATCTCATCAGAGGATCTGTGTGAAATAGGGATTACTTCGGGTGAGATTACAGTACTGTTGACAAAACAAGCAGTACCAAATTGCTGGGTCTCATTCACAAAGAATTATGAAGCCACTAGAGGGTGAAATATTGAATTAAGAAAGTGGTGTGCTGCTTCTCACTTAAAGTTCCCTTGTCACCTGAGGATCACAGAAAGGCCTATATAAAGCCCATGACAAGAGTCCAGAAAAGATCTGGAAAACCGTCACATTTTATGGCTTGTAAACCTGATGCGTGCACCAGATGAATTAAAGAAACTATGATGAAAAAAAGAATGAGTGAAGATTTGAATAAACATGATTTTAGGAAAGGCTCATCAAAGATTATGATAAAACATAATCCTGCCTTACAACCCCCTTGGATTTCTCCAACTGAGTCAACAAGTAAATGTAGAAGTGTGATATGATTGATAAAATTAAACTCCATGCCTTTCTAACCTTAAGTGCTCATCTAAAACATATCTAATAATTTGTGCCAGAACACCTCTGGGAAAAAATTTGAATCCTTCTTGTATAGAATCACTTGCCCTTTTTTAATTCAAAATTTCCTGTTCTGTGAGTTTTTAAAGATAATAATTATTTGATTTCAAATGGTTTCATTTAGTTCACCAAGTTAGATGATAGTCATATTGCTAACTCAGTATGTATAACCTAAAGTACTTTCTTCAGGTCAGTATTTTTGTCTAATTTGGGGTAATTAACTGAATAACTCTTCCAATCACTATTTCTCCCTTCAGCTGAAACAAAACTGCATAGAATATTTGTGTCTTCTCTGTGACCGTTTCTAATTTTACTGATGTTTTTGCCTTTGAAGTGTCTTATTTATAAACCCGTGTATGGAACCTTATCTTGGTGATTATGATATCTTTTCTGAAACAAAAAATAATCATGTTAATCATCAACAAAAAAATCATAAACCCAGTGTATTTATTTCCTGATCTTCTCCCTAGTAATGAGGAACTGTTGTACAATTTCTGATTTTTCAGGTCATACATGAGATAGTTATGGTTACATAAGTTACATGCAACCTCTTCTCTGTTTTAATTCCTAGTGGGCATCCAAGAAAACTCAGTTTTTATTGCAGTCCTTTATCCAGCCAGAGATATCATTCCTGTGTAAACTTGTGTTTACAGGGCTTGTGTGTCAAGGTTTTGGTAGTGTGGGGGACTATAGGGTTGGCTTCTGTGAGAAGCTGCTAGAAGGCTCCTCCATGTCCAACAGAGCCAATGCCAGCCAGATCCAGGTGCCAAGGCCAAGCAGGTGGCACCTCTGGGACAACGTATTTAAGGAGGAGGGAAAGAAAACTGTGCAACAGCAGCCAGAAGAGGAGTGAGAATATGTGAGAGAAACAACTATTCAGACATCAAGGTCAACCCACCACACCTTGTCTAATAATTTTTATGTTTTTTTAATCTCTTAGTTTGCTGCTGCTCTCTTTTGTTTTTGTGAAACCGTGAGTGGCACCGTTGGTGATAACTTTCATCAGAAAGGCCAACTAGTTTGAATTTTTTAATTAGTCAATAAAATGTAAAGTATCTTCTTGCACCCACTGCATGACAAAATCCTGTGAGATGACACCTGTCTGACTTTTTACTTTTTTCTAGCAAAAGAGAAATAAATAGCTGGGGGTTTTATGTTGTTGATTTTGGGTTTTTTTTGGTGCGTTTGAAGTGCAGGGTTGTAGGTTATTTTTTTAAATAATTTTTATTTTTAAATTTCTTTATTGATGTAAGAGGTGAAAAAGAGAGCAGGAAAATGAAGAATGGATTAGATATTTAATGTGAGACTATGAAATGAGCTATGTCCTCCTAATCTAAATGAAAATTGCTGGACTTTGGCACCTTATTGCCTTAAACTCCAAGAGATCATTTCTTACTTAAATACACTTGTTGTTTTTCTTTTAACTGGAAGCCCTTTTTAGAAGGAATGAATATTAGTACAACCTTCCTTTTTTTGTAGATCGTACAACACTTTAAACTTGATGGAAGATCTGAAACTCTTGTACAGAACAGCAGGACTGCAAGGCAAAGGCATCTGTTTTCTTTTTACAGACAATGAGATCAAAGATGAGTCTTTCTTGGAATACCTGAACAATGTTTTATCATCTGGAGAAGTAAGATGCCTTCTCATGATTCTTTTTCTGCTTTTTAAATTTTACAATTCTGAAGTAAAATAACCTCATTTATTTAAATATTCTTTCATATGTCAGGGGGCATACTTTCACAAACCTTTTATCATTACAGTATTACAAAAAATAGAAACAATCCATTATACTAGGTTTGAATAAGACAAAGCTATTGTAAAATTAAGAATTGAACCTCATCATTATATAGAGAGAAATTCTCTAAGTCAGACCCTTTTATATGTATTGACAAGTTGTCTGGGATATGAGAATACCTTAAAAATTTAAGACTTGAGGAACATTGCTGATGTTTACCAAAATTGTCTGTTAAATTAAATATCTCATTAGTGTACAGGGGTTTTGTAATGGTAAATTTATGTCCAGAATGGATGGGATGGCCTTTATTGTTAGTTTTTATTTAGTTTTTATTTCAGGAGTGTGTTTCAGAGTAAATTCTACTACTTACTAGAATATTAAGAGAAGAAAGCAAAGCGATTGCGCATTTTTTTCACAGGGGAGGGTGGGTTTTACTTTTACAGCAAGTTAGACTTCAGTGTGTTTAATGGAATCACTTCAGTAAAAGTTCAAGTTTAGAGTGGGGTGGGTCCTAATAACTTCAGTGTCCGAAATGTCCCTTCCTGTAATGCTATCTATTAAATGAACCTTATGCTATGTACTCTTATTTTGGATCATCTTATAAAACATGAAAATACTTCATTTTTCTCAAAGGTGTCAAACTTATTTGCACGTGACGAAGTAGATGAGATCATTAGTGACCTCATACCCACCTTCAAAAAGGAACATCCACGTAGACCTCTGACCAGTGAGGTTCTGCATGACTACTTCATGACCAGAGTCCGTCAGTACCTTCATGTAGTTCTTTGCTTTTCACCAGTAGGTGAAAAATTCCGAAACAGGGCCTTGAAGTTCCCTGCTCTCATTTCTGGATGCACTATAGATTGGTTCAGCCGATGGCCTAAGGATGCTCTAGTGGCAGGTAGGTCTATGTTTTGTCTTTGCAGGTATTCAATTCTCTCATCAGTGGTCATTATTTTTTTTTTTTTAATTGCTTTGAATTTTATTGTCACACTGGCAGAAGAAACTTACTTGGTTCTAAAATTTGATATACCTGTTTTCTTCTTTAAGCTTGCTGTATTAATCTGTTGAAACATTTCTAATAGAGGAAAAGCTTTGTACATGGTTTGAAGGAAAATTCCCCTTGAAGATGGCTTGAAGGCAAAATAAAGAAAGAGATTATTAGTAATTGTGCTTGTGATCAGGCATACAGAGGAAGGCTGTGATTACCCAGTCCCTGGTTATCAGCTAGATAAAAAGCAGTTGCACACCTGGAGGTGAAAATATGCTATATCCTTGACTGAGAATTGTGGAATAACGTTAAGATTGTGATGGTGGAGAGTAAAGAAGACTAGGGTTTCAGAAGCTGGATGAAAGCTGTCATAATACATGCTGACATGTTTTATATTGACTTGTTTATAAGGTAAGAGTTTTTCCTGAGTATTTACTTACATTTATGTTTTGTTTCTTTCCTAAGTATCTGAACATTTCCTGTCCTCATTTGATATGGACTGCACTGCTGATACAAAGAGGGAAATTGTACAGTGTATGGGCTCATTCCAGGATGGAGTGGCAGAGAAGTGTTCTGATTATTTCCAAAGATACAGACGTTCTACTCATGTGACTCCCAAATCCTACATGTCCTTTATTCAGGGATATAAAATCACATACAGAGAAAAGCATGCTGAGTTACAGACATTAGCAAACAGGTAAAGTGCTCAGTTTACTACTGATTTTCTGTAGTTTTCTTCCCCAGATAAGTATATCCTGATAATACTTTGTTTCAATGCGTGGTTTGTCTCTTTGCACAGCAAAAGGACTTTTTTCTTTTTTAAATTTCCTAAAATTGACTAAAGGTGTAAATTGATCAAATATTATAGTTGCTGTTGGCATATAAGTTAAAAACTATATTTTTGGAGAGGAAAGAAGGGTAGTGATGTATGAAAAAGCAGGGTGGTGGGAAAAAAAAAAAGTCAAATATAAATTATTCTCATGTATTTATAATGAATAAAAGAAAATGTCTATGTGTAATTTCATAATATATTCACAATAGAATTTAATTTACCACAGAGCAACTTCTGTTTTCTTGTTAAACAGTTGTATGCTCCTGGTATGAACATGTAAGAATTACCCTTGGCATTTTTGGGTTTGTGATCATAGAGCCTAATTTAGGCTGATGAGCTTTTTACTTGTAGATTATTAAAGTGGTTTTGATATTCATTCTCCTTTTCATTTAATTTATTAAATTAATGAAATCTATTTGCAGATTTATCTTCATGCCAGAAATACTCAAACAGAATGTAACATTAACATTTAGTGTATCAATTGGTGTCACTCTTAAGAAAAACTGTCATCTTAATTTTGAAAGATTGGAGCTGGAAATGTTTAAGAAAGACTCAAACTAGTGTATTTCACTTTGAGACATGTAAAGCCAAATTGAGTTAGAAATCCATAGTTACATTATGGATGAAGACTTGTAAAACAGAGAGGTCTGGTCCTGTTTTCTATCTTCTGATGCCTCAGATGCACCAGATTAGTTCATACATGTCAATTTGTTCCACTTAACCTTAGTTGCGTGGTCTGAATTGCTTTGGTAGGTGTTACTCTTCATCTGTTCTCCAGTATTTGTTTAGCTGTCCATGTACTGCTTAGCCTTCGCAATAGCAGCCTCTGTAGAGGCCACTTAAACTTGTCTGAAAGGTCCCAAGTGAGGACTTACTTTTTGATAGACAAAATGCAAAGTTGAAGGAGCATTTTTAATGCTGAATAAGAAAAGTGTTATCTCAATGTTATTTTTCTGTTACTCTCTTTAGTAACTCTGTTTGTTCTTGACTTCAATATTTTTATTTTATTAGCCTTTTTAATTTCCTCTTCAAACAAGAAATGGTGATTTGAGGTATTTCATGGCATTCTAGTGATCAGAAAATGCTTTCTGCTGTACAAAACTCAGTCCTTTGGGTATCAGGTTGGAGCTCAACAGGGATAGTGACATATATGGAACTAACATGTGGGATTTTTATGCAATGATAAAGGCATGCTGTTTGAGTTAGAAGTGGGTAAAGTTTTAAGTCACAGTCTCTCTTCATGTAATTCTTTATTTGATTCTGAAGACATCAGGCACTTGTGTGAAAGTTCCTGCACAAGTTTTATTTTTGGTGTAAAACGTCTCTTGCCAGTGTTCATTCTGTTTGATATAATTTATTCTATTGATGGAATAATTTGGAAAGCGGAGTGTAAATTACATAGGAAATTACATGCTTCTTGTTTTGCGTTTTAACTTCAGAATGAATACTGGACTGGAAAAATTGAAAGAGGCCTCTGAGTCAGTGGCTGCTTTAAGCAGAGAGCTGGAGGTAAAAGAAAAGGAACTTCAAGTTGCCAATGAAAAAGCTGACATGGTATGTACAGCCTTCAAAGTGTATTGCTGTTTGTGTTTTTTTTGTTGTTGTTGGTTTTTTGGTTTTTGGTTTTTTTTTTTTTTAATATTTCTCCTATTTTAAAATTACTAATAAAGTAAAAGGAAATTAAGTGTTGGGAAAAAGGGGATCTTGAAAACTTGTATCAGTGATGAAAGTAATTGGTTTGAGTTTTCTGGCTCTGGAATTCAACAGGTAAAATTTTACATCAAAAATTAATACATTCTTTGACTAGGTGTGTTTTCTTTTATATTTGCCATGTGGGTTTTCTTACATTCTAGGTACTGAAAGAAGTTACTGTAAAAGCACAGGCTGCTGAGACAGTGAAGGGTGAAGTTCAGAAAGTGAAAGACAAAGCTCAAGCTATTGTAGAAAGTATCTCAGTTGACAAAGCCATTGCTGAAGAGAAGTTGGAAGCAGCTAAGCCTGCTTTGGAAGAGGCAGAAGCAGCCTTACAGGTTAGTACTTGGACCATGTATAACATTATTTGACTGCTAATATGGGGTTCTTTGAAAACAAATACAAGATTGCAGATGCATTGCATAACTCATAAGTTTACAGAAAATTTATGCAAAATCAATATACATATTTTGAGGCATTTTAGGTTCAGTTTTGTTTTTCTTTTCCAGCTGAGTACCAAAGCCAGAATAGGCAGGTTTTTGTAAAAGGGCAAATTTGAACTTTAATTTGAACTATAGTTGATGTAAAATGTGCTGCATGTTGATATTAGACTGGTAACTGAAAGTTACCAAACAAAAAAAAAGATACTGTTCTACTTGAAATTTTTGGATCCTAATAAGCAAAAGTCTGATTTTAAGGAAAAGCTACACTAGCATTATTATGAGACTTCACAGTAGGAAAAGGTAGTTGGGCTTAATCTTGAAATTCTTGCATTTGGTATAATAAATTGCTTTGCCTGTGCCTAAAGGGGAAAGGAAAACTATCATAAAAACAAGCCTATCAGCATTCTTATCTGTATCCTCAGCATGCATTAATTCATTCAGAAACTCCTTTAAGGAAGAAAATTATCTATACGAGTCTGTGTAGGGCTTCTTTTAAAAAATGAATCTCACAGTCATTACAGATTTGTAAATTTCTGGCTAGAAATTCCTGTGATGGAATTCTGCTTGCAGTGTAGACAAATGTCTATTAAATATGTGATAAATATAAAGTTCACTTCCCAGATAAAAAAAAAAATAAATTTCGTTGGTTATTTCACTCCATTTTTACATATTTAGGACCGCTAAACCCTATGTTAAGAGACAGTTAGGTACAGAACAGCTTATAAACGTTTTTAAACATATAATGAGATTAAATGATTAAAGTTTGAGTAAGAATTGCCAAAGTCCAACAAAACTTAGTTATACTTTGCCCTGCAATAAACATGGCACAATAATGTGTAGCTAGAAATAAATAAATAAATAATTTAAAATCGAATGCAACTCTTATGCCACAGTTTAGGTGGTAGCAAAAAATGCTGGGATGAATTTCCTAAAGGTCACTAAGAAACAGTTGCTTAAAGTTTCCACACAGATGCCTAGAAAAACTCTGCTGAATTACTAGGTGCACATTGAACCCAACAAGCAGCCAAATATTGAAGAACAAATGGCAGGCAGAAGGAAGGGGATCAGGATAATCTGCAATAATTTACAGTCCCTTTCTTGAGATATAAACACTAGTAATTAAAATCTTCCTATAGGAATTTTCCAGTGAAGCATGTGCTAGGCTTAGAGGCGAGGTGTCATAACATCTGCAATAGCCTGTTGCTTACTGTTTGTCACTGTCGTGCTCTCAGGGTGGTTAAATTGCCTGTGAATAAGCAAAGCTTCTGATCCAAGTTATGTCTGTTACAGGACTCGGCCTGTCCATCAGCAGTTATTGTTCAGGGTTTTTTTGCTCAGTATGTGGTGCAGTATGCACTACTGCTCAAACTGCTCTAAGGGGACATCTTCAGTAGACTTTTCTGATAGTCCTTTCTGATTCATGATGTACGCTAGAGTTATGAGTTCTAGCAGTAGAATTGCACCCTAAGCTTACTTGACTTTACTTAATAGGGCCTAGATTTTCATACATTATGATAATGTATTTGTTTTTCTTGCGGGCCTGCTTCTACAACAGGAACATTCCCAGTATGATGAATCAGAAGGTGCAAATCTATATGTGTATCAGGCCTTCTCACTGCTTTCCTTAATTCTCCCTCATTTGCAAAATATCAGCTGAATGTATTTTCCTTTCCACACTCAGTTTGTAGTCAATAGATTTACATTTTCAAAAAAGGTAAAATTTCAAGATGTTTCTGTTTTGCTGTGTTTTGTCAAAAATGTGCATGGTAGTTTTAAGCTTTTAGGTGCTGCTCTGGAGGTGGCTGAAGTGAGGTTTCCTGGTGGTTGCTAGGAGGTCATAGTGAAAATCTGGTTGCAGGGTCCTTCTAGCTTCATGCTTTTTAGAGATAAAATTATTTTCAGTTAAAAATAATATGAGTAACTTTTTTTCTTGTCCAACAGATTAGCACTGTTGGTGAGCCTGTATTCTATGTCTTATTAAAGAAGCAATAACAGTAATTGCTTTACCCTTTGTTTTAAATTCATAGACAATAAAACCTGCAGATATTGCCACTGTCCGCACACTGGGTCGACCTCCTCACCTCATTATGCGTATCATGGACTGCGTGTTACTGCTCTTTCAGCGAAAAGTGAACAATGTGAAAATTGATCAGGAAAAATGCTGTACCATCCCATCGTGGCAAGAATCCTTGAAGCTGATGACAGCAGGGAACTTCTTACAGAACCTACAGGTGTTTGTGCAACCATCTTTTTGATATTTTTTTAATTTAAGAAAATATGGGACTGTGTTTTCTCTGGTGTTCATAAGAGAAAAAATGTGCAAAGGGAATCAGACACACAATAGATCTGAAACTGTAAGGGTCTAAAAGTAAGTATGTCATAATGAAATAAACTTGAATCCTTCTGGCAAAGTCAGGTCATAAATCAATTATAGTTTCTCCTAAGTAAGGCAATTAAATTACTTTCAGTGACAAATGATTCAAAGCTTTAAGTATTTGGTTTGAATAGCTATTACTTATCTGTTTCATTAAAGCTGACAGAAAACATCTTTTTTTCTGGTACCTAGCTTTTCATTAATTTTCAGTATCGCACTTGTGTAGTGGCTTGCAAAAGAACAGTTGATTATTAGGATGTACAAAAGGAGAATTTTTAAAAATTTGGGATTTTCAGCTCCATAGCATGTGTCTAGGGAAATGGGAAGAGTAACCTGTGAATAAATCCCTGCTCATAATTTAAATTAATATTATTATCATTATTCTACTCAGAATAAATTTCTTACTTAATCTGTCTGTGGTCCAGTGGGAAATCACAGATGGTTTCTGTTGGCTTGACCAGCTTTGTGTGGTTGGTAGTGCCATGGATGCCATTTATGTAGTATTTGCAATGGATCTACTCATAGTAATTTTAATTTACTGGAGGACTTCAACATTTCATTACTTGTGCATAAACAAACTTATTTGTGCTTCAGAGACTGGCTATTTTTCAAGTTCATCAGTGATGGATTCTCATTATACTTTGCAAATAAATCTTTAAAGAAGACCAAACTTATCTAGAATATTTGACCATCAAAATAAAGTTGAGGGAGAAAATTGAGAGTTTTGGGGGATGAAAAATGGAAAAGATTTTTTTTTTGAGAAAAGAGAGGGTCAAAATAAATTCTTAAAATTGAAACACATTCCACTAATGAGATAATTTAAGGAGAAGATAGTTGCTTTGCCCTTTGTAGAATGCGTATTATTCATCAGAGTTAAGCTTTTCCTTTTCTTTTTGAAGATTGTTATGTATTCAGCCTTAAGAAAAATAGCATTTCAAGCAAGATATCAGTGAAATTTTGTATCAACAATTAGCTGTGTAATGGTAATGGACAGTGTAAAATAGTGAGAATCACAAATGAAGGCAAAATTTTTTCCATTTTGTAAGAATATAGAACAGAGTGGAATGACTTTTACAAGCCCTCAAAGATGCATGATACAGAGGGATTCATATTAGCTGTTTGTAAGTAACATTTGTGATCTTGGTAGTGTTCTGTGTGTGCTGAAATACATATATGTATAGTTTATACATATAACATACATTGCACTTTTTTTTTTAGCAGTTTCCAAAGGACACAATTAATGAAGAAGTGGTAGAACTTTTGAGTCCTTATTTTGAAATGACAGACTACAACATTGAGACAGCTAAGAGAGTATGTGGGAATGTTGCTGGCCTTTGCTCATGGACCAAAGCTATGGCTGTATTTTTTTCCATCAACAAAGAAGTATTACCTTTAAAGGTAAATCTGTTAATCAGTAGGAGGCACACAAACTTTGTTTATTTGCTCCTTCTCCTACCCACCTGTGTGCATTTGAGGTTTTCATCTGCTGGAAACATCAGCTGCCTTGTTCCAAGTGTGCACGTGTCTGTAGGAATTTATTATCTTGAAAATAGTAACTGTACAGTAAAATATATTTCAAATGTTCTATCACTTCTAAGATGTCAAAATTATGAAAGAGATTGTGCACTTTTATGCCTCTGGGCTGCTTTTGAATAGGATTGAAGCAGGTGTCATCTACTGTAATTCAGTATTGAAATTGCTTCACCTTAATTAAAAATTAAGTAGGAAAAAACTTGAGATCTGGTTCTTTTAATGTTCTGGATCTCAGTTTGTGAGATGACTATACAGTGACTTTGTTCATTGGTGTTATTCAGAGAAAACCAGACTTAAATAGTTGTTAAAAGGTAAGAATGAAAATCAGGAAGAACATGGTCAGGCATGTTTTTAACACAGAATAGCTTGTATTTATGATAGGAATGACTGAGAGGGAAGCAAGATTTGTAGTTAGAGGTAGTATCTTTCATTAGACAAAGCACATTGATTGGAGAAATCAAATAGGTTTCTAGTGGCACCAGTCTTTTTTGCACACCAGATCAGACTAACTTTTGTGTGAGATGGAGAATGGCTGGTATTCCCAGAAGTTTTTCTACTTTTTCTAATTGATGTTGGACCAACTAATTAACTGTAGCTACCTGCAATAAAAAGTTAGTTCATTGTAAAATTCAAATAAAAAATTCTAATGAATGATGAAATCTCTACTGAGGAGTTTGATTTTTGAAATGTAGTAAAGTAAAACTTTTTGAGATACTTTTTAGCAAATGCTTTGAGATGTTCTGTGTATGAATACACTTTTGTATTTGTATGCTTCATAGGCTAATTTAGCAATCCAGGAGAATCGCCTAACTACTGCTATGATGGATCTGCAGAAAGCTCAAGAAGAACTAGGTGCCAAGCAAGAAGAATTAGATACTGTGCAGGCAGAGTATGAAAAAGCGATGAGAGAAAAGCAGGTGAACTGCTCGTTACAGAAAAGAAGTTGCCACCCTTACTTTAGGGAAAACTTAATGCATTCTCTCAATTTCATTATTATTTGAAAAGAATGGTGATGGACAGAGGAAAAGAAAGAGATATTATTTGGATACTGCCTCTTTGGATCCCACCTCTCTGCCAGTGATCCTCTCCCCCTCTTCGTCCTACCTCCTCAAAAACGGTTTTGTTTGGATTATTTGTTTAGTGCCTACTACAGTAACATCAAATTTCATTAAAGTATATTATCTGTGTATCATGTATTTGAAATTCTGGACAGAATTCCCCAGAGTTAATAGATACTAGGCATTTTGCATATCACTTAACATGTATGCCAACATGAAAGTTAAGAGCAGAAATATTTTAAAGTTGAATCACATTTATGACAGATGTTGATACTTTGTCCTGATACACTTTTTTCTATCCCACTTTACCTCCTTATCTGCATGGTGATATAAGTGCTTGAGTATATATTTTTAAGCTGTTGCTTAACTACCAGTTTAATTAGCTGTAGAGTTTTTTCTGGCCTCTTGCATATATGACTGTAAACCATATTTTTTGGTATACGGTTTTCTCTAGGCTTTGCTTGAAGATGCTGAGCGTTGCCGTCATAAAATGCAAACTGCCTCAAGTCTGATAAGTGGTTTAGCAGGTGAAAAAGAGAGGTGGACAGAGCAGAGCAAAGACTTTGCCATGCAAACCAAGAAGCTAGTGGGTAAGCTTTTGTCCAAACCTTTGAGCTTTTAAGTTAGTCACTTGAGTTGTGATGGGTAGTGAAACTCACAACATTTGAAATGTCAAACTTTTCTTTTGCAACTAAGCTTTCCCTGTTGCTAAAATGAGAGTAATTGTTATTAATTCTCTTGCTAAAGCACTGCTAGGTAAAAGGTACAGTATAAGACTAAAGTTCATATTAAAAAAAAAATAACCCCACCAGTAACTGTGTGTGCTCTGCATGGGCTTTTACTTGATATGTATAACATGCAGTACATGGGACACCGATGTTTTAACTTGACTGATTGTAAGTAGCAGTCCAAGGAAGGTGGTATGTTAGCAAGTGCCAATAAACTATCTATAACAGAATACATATGGAGGAGAGGAGGACTGATCTTCAGGAACTGAAATTTATATGTAGTAATCAATATTTTTAAATGTAGTTACTAATGTTCATAAAACTTTTGTTTCTTAGAAGTTCATTTTTATTTTATAAATATGCACTTGGAAACAGAATTACTTTGTAATAAGGAATTAATTTATTAGTTAGATCAAGTAAATGAAATTTATCTTGTCCTTTACTGTGGTGTGAAGTTTCTTCTCTGGCTTTTGCCTTGAAATGCTGTAGAAAGCAGATGTTGTTGTAGACGTTGTATTATAGTAGATAGGTTGTATTTTGTTTGTTGTTATAATATGTATATGTGTATAACAACTTACTAAAAATACAGGATACCTTCCCCACACACTCGTGATGCTTGCTTTATAGATAACTTGTAAATGTCTAAAAAATATTAGTACTCAGTATAAAAGTACACTATCTTCTCCAGTTTGAATCCTGAATTCTTACTACAGAGGTCCAGAAAAAACCAGAACTATGGTGTCAGGTAACTTAGGGGGGCAATCTTGAAGCTCATCAGAAGATTAAAACTTGTCACACTTAATATCCCCATAATGATATCTGTTACAATTTTTTAGTAGGAGTAGTTGTAATTAATTTGTTCACATTTAGTACTCCTAAATAAAGATTATTTCCTCCCCCAAAAATATTGTTTAAGCCTGTTCTCATGACTTTGCAAGGAAACAGTGGAATTTGAAGTTTATTCTGCCATGTCCTGCTTGTGCAGGATCTGGTGTTTGAAATGGTGGTGTGTGTGTGTGTGTGTGGTGTGTGTGTGTGTGTGTGTGTGTGTGTGTGTGTGTGTGTGTGTGTGTGTGTTGGGTTGACCTTGGCTGGCTGCCTGCCAGATGCATATCTCTTGATTTTCACAGTTGCACTCTAAGGATAGAGTAAATATGTCATCTACTGAAATGTAGCATTGCTATGTGGTGATCCTTGAGAAAAGGCTGATTTGTCTTCTTTACGGGTCAAAGTGTGTTCTTCAGTTACCAGCCAAACCATACGACTATAGAAGGAAGGAGGTTATTCATGAATAGAATTGTCAAAGTTGTAATGTTTTGTTTTCTTTTTCTTCTCGTTCTTTTTAAGGTGATGTACTCCTGGCTACGGCTTTTCTGTCCTATTCTGGTCCTTTTAACCAAGAGTTCCGCAATCTGCTATTAAATGACTGGCAAAAGGAAATGAAAAGCCGGAAAATCCCCTTTGGTGACAACTTGAACCTCATAGAAATGTTGACTGATGCTGCAACCATCAGTGAATGGAACCTACAAGGATTACCAAATGATGAGTTATCCATTCAGAATGGAATCATTGTCACTAAAGCATCTCGTTATCCTTTATTAATCGATCCACAGGCACAGGGTAAAATTTGGATAAAAAATAAAGAAGGCAGAAATGAACTTCAGGTAATAGGAATGCTGGTGCTTTCTTAATTCCTAGAAACTCTTAGTTCACAAAACATTAAAATTCAGTGATTCAAATACCACTTAGTAAATGCCTTATATAAAAGGCCCAGTCTGGATGTAAAGGACATATGAGATATATTTGGGTAGGTTTGAGATTTGGCTAGATATGAAAATGAAGTCCGTACCATTAGTACCAGTGAAACATTTTGTTTAATGAATTTATGAAATGTCAGCTGCTGAAAGATGGGCTGCATGGGTAATGGCTGATAAGGACTGAGGCATGTTTGTAGAATACTATAAGCATTAGAAAAAAATCCCAAATACGTTCATATAAATGTTTAAAAATGAAGGTGCACAGCATGATATTTTTATCATCTTGTAATCAGAAATTGTTGATAATTTTTGTTATCTTAGCATGGATGTCAGTTGCTAAATATTCCGCAAATATACAGGGAAGACAGTATTGGAACAGCATATGGTCTGAGGCAAGATACACTAATTCAATGCAAACAGGGGAAAATATGAGTAGGAGAGTCCTTGCTTGGTACAATTATGATTGCACCAATAAACCAACTTTTAAAAAAGATTGAGGAGTTTGAAGGATGATAGTAGAGTGGCTCTGAGAGTATTACTAGGAAGCTACTTTAATTCATGTTGATTGTTATATTATTGCAGAACTCTTTAACAGTTACCTAGCTATTTATGTTAAAAAATGATTAGGCTTCAGCTATAGAGTTATAAGCAAACTAAGCTGAATGTGCTTTTTGTACATGTTGAAGATTAATCCCAATTGTACTGAGGAGTAGCTTGTTCAATATAACCCCTAATTTTCAAGTGAACCCCCCCCCCAACAAAAGAGCCCTGATCCTGACCTTGCTGCAGTTTGACTTGGGGAAGTTAACCAAGATAAAATTGAAGGTGATAACAGGTTGCTGTGAATTTCTGGTCTAGTTACACTCATAAGGTATCAAAACTTTAGGTGCTCAGTGTTGCTTTGCTTCTACTTTTGTAGATGAAATATAGAAATCACTGTTCAGTGAGTTCTGAGAGCATGGTACACTGATGCTAACTTTTCCTGCAGTCACGATCTTTGCCTTAATCCTAGTCTAACTATAGGATCATTGTTTTTGTCAGTAACAAATAAAATAATTTATAAATATAAAATCCTCAAAATTTAGTAATGGCATAACATATAGGTCCATGATTGTATTTTTAGATCACTTCTTTGAATCACAAGTATTTTAGAAATCACTTAGAAGACAGCCTTTCTTTGGGAAGACCTCTTTTGATAGAAGATGTCGGAGAAGAGCTTGACCCAGCTCTCGATAATGTTTTGGAAAGGAACTTAATTAAAACAGGCTCAGCCAACAAGGTAAATCTAAAACAAATGAGTAAACAAGTGGAAACAGCCCCCTCGATAAATCCTAATTAATATATGACTATAAAAGATTAAACTAATTTTTAAATGTGATTAATGCTAATACCAAAAAAGTAGAGTTTAAGATCTCAAATAGTTAATATATTTAACCTATGGAGTTCCTTATCCCTTTGCTTATGGCAATTTTTAAAAACTGAAATAATCTTTGAATGAGTTATTTAAAGAGTTCCACAGATATTCTCAACAAATTCTTTTCATCAGACATATAATTTAAAGATGGATTTTCACACCTTTGAACAGAAAAAATGTAACCTTGTTTCTACATGCAGTATCTGAAAGAGTGTGTACTGGTTCTTAATATCTCAGGACTTCTTTTTAATACTTTTATTAAGGTGAAGGTTGGTGATAAGGAAATAGATGTTATGAATGGCTTCAGACTTTACATTACTACAAAACTGCCAAATCCAGGTTACTCTCCTGAAATTAGTGCTCGAACCTCCATCATTGACTTTACTGTGACCATGAAAGGTCTTGAAAATCAGCTCCTAGGCAGAGTCATTCTCACAGAGAAACAGGTAAAATAATTAATTGTATCTTTATCCTTGTCTATACACCCTACATTTTTGGAAGGTTTTACTTTCATTTTAATTTATTACACTCTTTTCCCATATTGCAGGGTAACTTTCTGGCTCTCTCTATTGTGACTATTCTTAATATAACCTATTTATGATGGTTTAAAAGCTGGCACAGAAGAAATAAACTAATTCAAGTGGAAGTTTCTATTTGTCTGTATTGTCACAAATGTATTATACTCACCTATTTTTCCTGCCTCAATGAGTTATAACCTCATGAGAATGGCCTATGAAAAGGGCCTGGAATAAAACCTGATGTTCTTCTGTCTACACACTGTGGAGCTCATGGCAACAGAACTGGGTGTAAAGGGTTCAGACTTAGTTACTTCCCTGCTCCAAGGGAAACAGACTACTTACCTATTTTGACATTGCAGATGTATTACTTGAGGAAGTCCAAGTTCAATATGACAGTCCCAATAAACATGCCACCAGGAGTTCTGGAGGGAGTCTGGTTGGTGTCATTTGAACTATTGGACACGTAATGCCTGTAACTATTAAGGTCAGGCAATGTTGAAGTAGAATGAGACACTATGCGTCTATAACCATGTATTTACTAAGATTTTGGCAATAGTTCCAGTTTACCTTCACTAGACAGGAATGTGTTTGTTCCCTTATTGTGCTATCTGTTGAGGTCCTCCTATCTTCCTCCTCCACCTCCACCTCCCTCCAGTGTTAGACGTTCCTCCTTAATGGCGTCAGTCATCTTGTTAATGTCAATGGATCTCATGAAAGAAATCTTACTCATTCTACGAAGGTTTATATTTTGTCAGACAGCTTCATTGAACCATCAGCTTTGCTTCAACCAATGACAGCTTATCAACCCACTACGTAATGGATTTATACACTGTCTGTCCGAAACACATGGTGCTGTGTATATTTGCAAAGCCTTATACCAAACTTAACTTCTGAGCCCTGCAATAGAATAATACATTCCTCAAGATGATAGTCATTTTGTCAACAAATACACCCAGTCATCACAGTTGCTGTATACCTGCTTGGAGGACACAGAAAAGATAGGACACAGAAAAGATAGCTTAGTTTTTGTCAGTGGTACAAAGCAATAGACTAAGTAATGGAAATATTAGGAAAAGAAAATAGGAAAAAAATAATTACCTTGAGAGTGGTCAAAACCAGGAACTGACTACCCAGGGATGCTGTGGAATCTCCATTCTTGGAAGGGTTTAAGACTCAACTGGACATGGCCCTGAGCAGCTGATCCATTTAGAACTGCCTTGGGCAGGGCATTAGACTAATTAACTTCTGGAGGTTCCTTCCAAACTAAAATTATTCTATTATTCTGTGGTATCTTTGCCACTAACTGGGAATATCTAATGGGTGGACATACTGTGCTTTCTGGACCAGCTTCTCAGAGTGGTGTACTCACTACTGCTTTCTTTGTGACCATCTGGGGATAGTTCTTCCAGAAAAATGGCAAGTGGACAGGCAGGGGGACTTTCATAGAATAGACTTACTACTTTTCAGTTTGCTTGGCCTCTGTTTTTGCACCCAGTGGTTCAAGGTTTCCTGGAGTCAAATTTTTTTTTTTTTTTTTTTTTTTTTTCCCCCTATGATATTGGGGTTATGCATCTGTGGGAATTTGGGGATTTCCCTCTTAAGTGTCTGGATTCTTGCTACCTTCTTGTAGCCTTTGGTAGGGAGATGGAATTATTTAATTGTGAGACAGTTTGCCAGATGATTTGAGCAGTATGACTGCTTGGTGATATGCAGTGTTAGAATGTATGTGTGGAACTTCTGCCCCCAAAAGAGAAGAGATTATTTGTCTGAAGTTATTGTTCTTCAAGATTTGTACATACATTGATATCCTTGTTGCCATTCCACTGTCTCTAACATAGTTCTGCATTTCTGATGAATGAGATTTAGACATGCAGAGAGGAAAAGGAGGGTTTACAGCACATCATCTAAAGTCTCTGTAAAGTTTGACTTTCCAATTCCTGTGTTGTCTGGTAGGTCCACTGGTAGAATCTGTGTGGCATAAATCTCAAAAAATTGATTTATTATGATAAGAATACTGGTACTGATTTTTTCTTTCCACCAGAACATTAGACTGATTTGCAAGATGTTAGCTAAGGATAAGAAGGTCAAAGAGTAGCTGTTATATCTGTATAATTTTCATTCTACTCTATTTCTTGGGATAATTGGATTTGAGAGACTTGATATATATCTGAATGTAGTATAACTTGTACTGTTTTATTAATATGATTGCTTTGATACATTGGTTGTTATGCAAAAAACTTGCTTATTTAGTGTTGTAGAAATAGATATGTCAGATTAGTAGTGGAGTTATAAAATAAAAGAACTGTTTATAGCTTTTTGAGTTTTCACATTCATATTTCAAGATTTGTGGTGGAAAAAGGCTCAGGATTTGTGAGGAACAGTTAATGGAAATTCTTGCACTCGTGAATCATTTTATGACAGAACAATATAAGCTATGTAGCAGCTTTTACATGTTATGAATATTAACAAGATCGAGCATTCTTTGGTACAACCTGTAAAATGACGTCAGCTTGTGTAAAGCAATTCCATAAAGCTGTAGTTGAAATAGTCTTGTTGGTGCAAGTTCCTTGAATTCACGTGTTTAGTAACTTGGCTTAGTTTTTTTGCATCTTTGAATTTACAACTGGAAATTTATGAAAACATGATGAAAGCTTTCATCTATGTACTCTTCCTGATCTGTAAAAAGTATTTTAAAAGCTGAATAGATGGATTTTTCACCAAGGTTTTCATCTCAGGCTACTTAACTTGCTTTAGTTTGGTCATTCTGTTTCCTGCTTGTTTCTCAGACTCTCGTGAGGAAAACTTAGCTTTCTGTTTTTTAAATGCATTGCACTCTAAAATATGTTTAACCTTTTAAATTGAACTCAGCAAAACATGAAATTTAATTTAGCTCAGAGTGATTTATTAGCATGATAATTATTATATTTAATTGGATACTAACATTCTTTTAATGCTATACTTTTAAAAATTGTTTCTGCCTCATCAAACTTGCATAATACTTGTCTTGCTTCATAATTGCTACCTACTTTTCTCTAGTTCCATTAAGCATCAGTTGATTGAAATGGAGTTAACTGTAGTTCTTTTGTCTTTTTTAATCTGTTTTTGTCAGAATATTTTGAGTCTATATGTACATTGTTGTGGTTTAACACCAGCCGGCAACTAACCACCATGCAGCCGCTCGGTCAATCCCTGCCCGTGCCGAGGAACATTGAAAACAAGTAAAACTCATGGGTTGAGATAAAGATAGTTTAATAATGGAATTAAAAATAATAATGACGATGATGAAAAGGAAGACAACAAAAAGAGAGTGAAATAAAACCCAAGATAAACAAGTGATGCACAATGCAATTGCTCCCAACCTGCTGGCTGATGCTCAGCCAGTCCCTGAACAGCAACCTGCCACTCCTGGCCAACTTCTTCCAGTTTATATACTGTGCATGACATCATGGAATATTCCTTTGGCCAGTTTGGGTCACCTGTCCAGGCTGTGTCCCCTCCCAGCTTCTTGTGCCTCTCTAGCCTTCCTGCTGGCAGGGCACAAGGAGCTTAAGAATCCTTGACTTAGTATAAACACTACTTAGTAACAACTAAAATAATCTGTGTGTTATCAACATTATTTTCATACTAAATCCAAAGCACGCTATACCAGCTAATAGGGGGAAAATAAATTCTATCCCAGTTGAAACCAGGTCAACATCTTCTAAATTACGTGACATTTATATTATTCCATGACAATGGTTCCAATAAATCTTTTCTACCTAATGTTTCAATATACCTTTTGTACAGTGACAAGAAAAGAACCTAAATTTCATAATGAGATGAAGATTTAAAAAAAATTTCCTTTTTAAGATAAAAAGACTATTTACAAGAACTAAATACTTGTAATCGTTAGGAATGTTAGCAGAATGTAGGAGTGAGATGACGACAAGTTTGGAATGTGGGAAAATAAAAAAAAATTAAAAGTTGTAATGGTTGCAAATCTGTATAAATGAGAGCTACTCGAAAGGGGGAGTAAAACCTTTCCTTAAGACTTGCCTACTCAAATGGGGGACCAAAACCTTTCCATAAGCCTTGCCAAGGTCTCAGGTCTCAATGCATCTAGTGCTATATGAGAGATCATGTATTAGTGTTGTCCCTGATTATTTGGAATAATAGCAGCCTGTCTGCAGTGCTGGAGTGGATTTAGCAAAGGTGGAGTGAACACAGCTTCCCACTTGGGAGAGACACTGTTAAAACTATCCACCAGACCTTTGTAAACAGTGAAGGAGTACTTCTGTAGACACAGCCAGTATTTCTACCAGCTGGCTCACTTATTGTTGATTCTTAAGATTTGTATTATCCTTATGAGAGACTTAACACATCCTCTATTTTCTTTCTTTTTACTTCAGTGTATTGAAACATTTTTTTATTGTTTCAATGAATAATTTTTATCTCTGAAGGATTAATCTGTAATAAGTTCTTAAAATTTAATTTTAAGAGTAGTATAAGAATGTTTTTTTTTTTTTTTTTTTTTTTTTTTTTTTTTTTTTTTTTTCCCAATGTAAAGCTGTTAATCAACAGGTATCCATCTTTTATATAAGACCGCTCAATACCGAATTAGGTATATAAACCACTGTCCAGCTTATATTACTAAAAGTAATCAACTAAATACTTCTAGTGAAGTGACTCAGTTTGTGTTCTACATGCTTTCTTTTCTTAATCAATGAAGTGTTTTAGTGAAAGTCTGAAGTTATCCCTGTTGATGGAGGAGTATTTTTAGATGCACTTTGTGAAATACTTGATGTTTGATTTGTTGACTAAGGGTGCCCATTATTACGAAGGCTATAATTTCAATATGGTGATTGGAAAAACAAGGCATAAATGAAGATGGCATTAGATGGAGTGAAATAAAACCCTGTGCCTGAAAAGGTGTTTGCACTTGTCTCTGTCTGAAACAGATAAAGAAAAATAATTTCCATTCTGAACTTCTAATTGTATTAGGCATGATATGAGTATGCTCCATAGTATTTGTTGAAATGATTTGCATACTTATGTAGCAGGTTCAGAAATGTGGTTTAGACCTGCTGTCAGAAATACCACTAAAAATCCCCAAATTATTGCAGTTGCTCTTCACCTGCACTGTTTTACTAGGATCACAGTAGTTTTAGAACTAAATACCTTATTTTATTTTGTTTTTTATTTTTGATTGTTCTTCTGTTTTCCAAATATTACCACGTGTTCCAACAGGAATTAGAGAAAGAAAGAACAGATCTTATTGAAGATGTGACTATGAACAAAAGAAGGATTAAAGACCTAGAAGATAACCTTTTGTTCCGACTTACAAGCACTAAGGGTTCTCTGGCAGATGATGAGAGTCTAATAATTGTATTGAGTAGCACTAAGAAGACTGCTGAGGAGGTAACAGAGAAACTGCAAACTTCTGCTGAAACTGAAGTCCAGATCAACTCAGCCCGTGAAGAGTACAGACCTGGTGAGTGAAGGGAGCAATGAAAGAAAAATGACTGGAGCCTATGATTAAAACAGCAATACTTTAGAGTAAGAGAAATGGTAGAATGAGATCAGGAAGACCATAGTGGGTGGGAAGGGTCTGTGTTCTCCCATAAGTAAAATGTATCTAGGAAATGTCATATTGAGCTATGGTGGAGAAGGTAGTCAATGTAATGCTTCATGTTGAATTTATAAAATGGAATGGTCTATTCTCTCCCTAGACTTCCCGTTGCTCTGTATACAAGTGTACCTGTCTATCTAGTCTGCTGGATAAGAAATTTAGGAGAGGGCTTGGTTGTTCTTTCTTAACTGTTAAAAATGTTGACGCTTTCTATGGACTGTTGAGACCAGTCATCAGAGTAGCTATGTAACTGAATATTTGAGTTCAACATGTAGATATTCTTTTAGGGGGCCAGTATAATCATAAATGCTTTTTGTATTTCTTTGGATGAGTACTTTCTTTATCCTGTCATAGATCCTTAAGTTATTATAATCAGCACATTTCGTCAGTCTTTTGGCTTTTAACTGACGTGAAAAAAGTGGAAAGAAAAAAAAAAAAAAAGCTCTTCTGAATTAAGTATTACACCTGTAATTTAGGAAGTGTGCAAATGGCGCAGTTAGTGTGCCAAAAATCATTGAAGATTTTGCAGAACCTTTGTATTTAAAACTAAATGGCTTCTGAAAGTAAGTTAAATCAGTGCAGGGTAAATTAAATCAACATAGTTCATCTGGCTTTTATATGACTCCTGTAAAATTCTGTAAAGACAAATTTGTTTGGATACTCAGAACTTCAAACGATCTTTTTATGTTCTGCTGATGATCTGAATATTGCAGTATACCATCCAGATGCTCTCCAAATATGCTCATATTTGAAAACTGGGCTTTACATAGTATGCATTAATTACAGATTTTTTTTTCTAATGTATAAATAGAGATTAAATTAATGTTTAATTATTTTTCTGGCCAGAAAAGAATGCAGCAACTGAAGAATCTTGTTAGCATTAGTCTTAAACTCAGTGTACTTGAGGAGAGTTTTCTGCTTTGCATTTCTATTTTGAACAGTGTCTTTTTTTTCTGTCTTCAGTTGCAACTCGGGGTAGCATCTTATATTTCCTTATTACTGAGATGAGCATGGTCAATGTGATGTATCAGACTTCGCTTCGACAGTTTTTGGGGCTTTTTGACCGCTCCCTAGACAGGTAATTTAGTTAACAATAAGTATTATTTGTATTTACTCAGTCCTGGAGATGGTTGTGGTATAGTAAAGATTTGATGTAAACTGTGTCAAGAAGGAGGGTGTTACTTGTTGCAATTTTGACAGGCATTGTCAGTTTAAGTACCTATAAGGCTTTGTCTGTTAATTACGAAGGCAAGAACCTTCAAATGTACTTGCAGTCATTAAAAACTAGGTGTTAGGTAATTAAAAAACAGTATACTGTGGTGATTTTCAGCTATGCAGAAAAGCTTGATTAGAAAGGAATTTTTTTTATTCCTAATTTGCCGTCTGATATTCTGTGTTTGCAATCTATTATTTTTTTTATGTTTTGAATGTTCCGAACTATGTTTTTTTTTTGTCTTTAAGATAGTATTCCCTTTAATAAAGCCTATGCAAATCAACATTCTTCCAACAGGTCTACCAAAAGCCCTATAACTAGCAAGAGGATTACTAATATCATTGAACATATGACATATGAAGTGTTCAAATATGCTGCCAGAGGACTCTATGAGGAGCACAAATTTCTTTTCACATTATTACTTACATTAAAGATTGATATACAAAGAAACAGAGTGAAGCATGAAGAATTTCTGACATTTATTAAAGGTTGGAACTATGGAACAATTTTAAGTAGAGCGTATATATTATTGCAGAAAATTTGTGAGCTGAGTTACATCTCCTTGCCAACCTGCTGCTGTGTTTTGCACGTGAGAAGCCAGTCAATTGAAAGAATACTTGATTATCATTCTGTCCTGGTAACAGACAACATTGTATGGTAGTTCTAATTTATAGAACTACACTGAAAATTGATAAATACAGCTTTGAGAATTGTGAGAGTTTAAAAAGAAAATCACTAAGTATTCTTTCAGTTGATGTTTATGTCTGCTGATCAATTACCACCAGGTATGTGTTTGGCTTAGGAAAATTATTATTATGCTAAATATATTTTAGTTTATTTGGTAACAACAGGAGGATCAGTAGGCAAATAGGAACAGAAAATGATGCTAACAATTTAAAATATATCAGTCTCTTAGCTGAATGTGACAAGTTCATGGCTTTCGTCTTAATGTATACAAGCACCGTGTATCTTCACTTAAAAGCTTGGGGTAATTTTGTATTACCATTCCAGGATACTTAATTTTACAAGTAACATTTATTTATGGATTATAAATTAATTTTTCCATGTTGAACCTTCAGAATATCTTTTCCCAACAAGCATTTATTTCCAGGCACATTGCACAAAAAAATAGTAAAGCCTCAAAAGAGAAACTGGTTAACAAAGATTATAATTAAGGTACAACATAAAAAAAAGTAATTAGTGTAAACTAACCAGACTACAAAATCTGCTTCACCAAAGATGGCATGACTTTTTAAGGTAGAAAAACCCTGTTAACCAGATTAAAAATCTGGATTCTTGTAGCTTGTGTTTTCTTTTTCTTGTATGTTTGCTTTTTTTTTAGCTTCAGCTGAATTCTAGGGAAGGCAAATGTGCATATTGACCAACTTATTACCGTATCTACAACAACAAAAAAATCAAAGAAAAAACCACTGAAATTAAGCATCTTCAGTTTTTGGGTTTTTTTTCCAACTGAAGCTTATTCTTTTACAGTGAAAAACTGATGTATGTTGTAACGGGAAGCTGTTATGGATTTAAAAAAAAAATGTTTTAAAGTAAGATGAAAAATAAGATTTTAAAACAAATTTTGCATGTTACCTAACTCAGAAATTTCTTTATTACCGTTCTTAGTTATTTCTCCGGACTGGGAATACTTAGTCATGTGAAATGTGAAATGACTAGTTCTAGTATCTAGTTTATATTTTACAAATAGGTCCTTTTTTTAGGTCCTTTGTTTGTTTGTTTTGGTTTTTTTTTGTCTTTTATGTGTCTCCAACAGTTCTAATTGCAACTGATTCCTAATTTCTGGCAGGTGGTGCTTCCCTAGACCTTAAAGCTTGTCCTCCTAAACCGGCTAAATGGATTCTGGATATGACATGGCTGAACTTGGTGGAGCTCAGTAAGCTTAAACATTTTTCAGATATTCTTGATCAGGTAAGTCAGAGCTTTTTAAAATGTATCTCGTATTTGATAGTGACCGTCTGATAGTGATCTAGGCATGTGGTGGGAAATTGGTTTATTTTGTAGAACAGAATGAAACTGAGAGCAGATAGCCACAGTTGTGGCACGGACTGCTTATCAGCTTGTATTGATAAAAAGACTTAACAACCCCACTCCCCCACCCCACCCCCAAGGAAAATAAGAAGAAAATAGAACGTTTTGTACCCTATATAATTATAATACTTTCAGACTGAGATACAACTTACTATTATCCAATTCACATAATTCAACTTGAAGCTTCTTCCAGTTGTTAGACTTTCTTGCATCCCTATTGTGCTTTCTTACACTATGTTTTAGGATGCTTCTTCCAATATTTCTCTGCTGACGTGGAGTAAGAGTTAGGGGAAAGGTGTTCAGCACTTGTATAGATGTATGTTAGCTAACGAAGTAAGTAAATAATATTTAGTATATGTGAAGAGTACCTTCTGTACAGCCATGTGGGGAGCGGATATGTACCTAAGTGTTCTCAAAGCTATCTCTGAGCCTAGCTATCTGTTCTGACCTTCCTATGCCAATATGTCATTCATGGAAAATACTGAGTAGTAGTTCATTTTTTCAGAGTATGAATGCTTAAGGG
The DNA here is from genome assembly GCF_003259725.1 of Athene cunicularia. Lineage (NCBI taxonomy): Eukaryota > Metazoa > Chordata > Aves > Strigiformes > Strigidae > Athene > Athene cunicularia. The sequence continues at coordinate 74,480,956 of NW_020799095.1, forward strand.
CATTGTTGCATTCTACAATTTTGTACTTAAAATCTGAAAGCTTATACTCTCTTTTTTTGATTAGCCTTACTAAATACGTGTACTAACGTTGCTAAACAAATACCTGTGTGTGGATTACCCGTCTCTGACCCTCATTAAAAGTTTGTGACCTAGTAGCAGTTGAAATGGGACTTTTCTGTGAAATTTGCTCATTTGATGGTATAACTGCAGATTTCGAGAGCAGAGAAACAGTGGAAAATCTGGTTTGATAGTGAGAATCCTGAAGAAGAACTGCTTCCTAGTGGCTATGGTCAATCCTTGGACTGCTTCAGACATCTTCTTCTTATCAGATCTTGGTGTCCTGACAGGACCATAGCTCAGGTACATTTATATAGCCAACATGGTCTGTTTAGGTGTCAGTAGAATAATAGCTGCAGGATTGCATTTCAGTATTTTTTTTATATTTAATGCTAAATTCCTTTTATAATGGACCTTTACATTTAATTTTATGAAATTCTTTTCAGACAATTTATTCATTTGTTGCAAGGGCAGTGTTAGCAAAATTATTCCGACATACTGAATGAATATTAGCCAATGATTTTACTATGAAGATAGGACTTCATCTGGAATCTGGGGAAATGTATGTGTTTACTTAGTTCTGCTTTATCAGTTTGGAAGGTATTTTTGACTGCCCTTGCTGATACTACTCACTGGAATTGCAGAAGTGTCCTCATGTTAGGCTGAAGTAAAATCTTTTCATGAACTTAGTTGGCTGAGCAAAACCAAAACAAAAAGTGAAGTAGAATAATTTATATTAAGGTCTGTTCAAAATTTTTAATGTAAAGCCATCTATTTAGAAAGGAGAGAAATATAAAATTAAAATTTATTAAATGGTTAGGCTTATTTTTAAGAAAAATCAACTTTTAGGAGCCTATTTTTAATCTTTGTTATTTGCCAGTGCAAAAGAACAAAAATTATGCAGTTGCTGACAATTTCATAGCAATGGTTGGCGGTTTACTGAAGTCAGAATGCATCATTAAAAGTATGGTATTAATTTCATGGATGCAAGACTTTGGATATTTTGACTGGATTCACAGAAAGTCTCAGTAATTATTGGTATAACTGTGGTCAATAGAAGGTTAAATGGTGCTGTATAATGAATCTCTCAGATGTGTGCTATGTGTCTGAAACAGATCATGCAAAATTATCTAGTTCCTCAGTTCTGTTAATGGGGCAAGATACACTTTATATCTTACGATGGTTTTATGAAAACTAAGTTTATTAAATGCTAAATATCTTTTTCTCTGAGAAGTAATACAAAGGGGAAGATCGGTCTAGGACAAAAGCAATGTAGTGGGAAAGAATACAAGAAAGATAATCTCAGACTGTTTCTATTTCTTAGTAAAAAGGAACAATAATCTGACAATTTTAAAAATAAATAAGGAATGGCAGAGATGGTCTTCACCTATTCCTCTGGATCTTCTAATTATGACAGTTATTTATTATTAATTCATTGTTTGTTTAAGCGTGAAGGTGGGAAAGAGCTTTGAAGCATATCTTCCAGCCTTTCCTCCTTTTTTTTCTCTAGTATTTGGAAAGGAAAGCTAACTTTTAAGGTTAGGAGTTAATAATACCATCTTTAAATAATTAAAATCTTTCTAAAGGTTTAGTGAAATTATTATTTTTATTGTGCTTTAATGATAGGTATTATATATAACTATACATGTAGATATATTTAATAGAACAAATATTTTTAAAGTTTTATCTGGTCTTGTAAAGCTGTAAGAAAAAACACCTTCAAAGATAGTGTGATATGTTAACATGTAAAAATACATTTGTTGCATATTTATATTTCTGATATAAGTGTATATCAGCCTTTGCTCTTCAGTTTACTTATTGATTGTATTCATACTGGAAGAAAACTATGAAATGATTACATCACAGGTTAAATTTACCCTTTTTAATATAGGCAAGAAAATACATCATTGAAACTATGGGGGAGAATTATGCAGAGGGAGTCATCTTGGACTTGGAGAAGACATGGGAAGAGTCAGATCCACGTACTCCTCTCATATGCTTTCTTTCCATGGGCTCTGATCCTACGGACTCAATTATTGCTTTGGGAAAAAAAATGAAGACAGAGACGCGTTATGTTTCCATGGGCCAGGGGCAAGAAATCCATGCTCGTAAACTTCTACAGCAGACAATGGCTCATGTAAGAGACAAAAATTTGAATGTTTTTGTATCTGTATTAAACACTTAGAAGTGAAAGTCATGTCATGAAATAAAGTTATTTGGTGGGTAGTTAATGCTGATGCAAGTCTATTTATTTGTATAAATAAGTGTCCTAAGCGATAGAACTGTCTTTTCACAGTCATTTCCCATAATGAGCTTTTTGATACTGAGCAGAGATCAGTGTTTTTCATATAAAGTGGAGTATTTGTTGCAGGTTGTTGACTGCTGTACATAGCTGCATTGATTGTTTGGATTGCATGAATATTAAATATTCTTCATCAAGCATTTCACAACATATTTTCAGTTTTGTATTTTTAGAAATACAAACATATTTTGTTAAATGAAGAAGATTAATTCCAAATACACTATCGATAGTCATATAACTTTGAGAAAAACAAGGCTGTGTAGCAAAATATTTTGAATTACTGTAGTCTGGATTTTGAATTGGGGTGGGCAATCTGATAGCACAGACATTTTACAAGTGAAACATAGAGGAAATAAAGTATAAAATTTCCTGTAAGAGAAAGAAAAGCTGAGAGTGTTCCAATTTAGCATGCTTTTCTGATCAGGTGGTTGTAGTGCTATGCCTGCCTGTGTGAACAAATTTAACTTCTTGCACTCCTGTGTTATGAGCTGTTTCCTTGTCTATATAATCAGTTTTCCCATGACTTTTGCCTCAGATTCTCATTTGACAACTTCACATTATGAGCTAATTAGCAGATCACAGGAGAAGAAACTAACTCAAAACATAGGGGAGAAGAGCTTTTGTTTAGTTCAGAGAAATGCAGTTACTTTCCCTCACTTGTCTCACATACCCTCTTAACGGAGAGGTTATGTGAGATGTCTATATGAAGTATGATAATTCATATGGAAAAATTTGATATCTACTGACCAGTAGCAATAGGTTAAGCATGTATATTTGGTTATTTTCCAAGCCTGTGACCCTTGTGAGGAACAAGTTTTAGCAGCTTCCTCTATGGAACTACTTGTGCTTCCTTGTGTAAGTCAAGATTTATCAGTGTTTGTCAGCACTATAGTTATGTCCAGATATGTTTTAAATGTGCTGAAATGAAAGAGTTAGGGACTGCTTGAGAAGACCAGACTGGACAAGTAAGGACCACTTGTTTAGATGATAAAACCAAACAGGCAAACATCGCCTCCAGCAGGAACAGCCCACAGGACTATCTTTTGGAGAAAAAATATCTTGCTGATTGCATGTGTACCATTAGTGTGATTACTGGTCTCTGTTTGTACATGAAATGTACATGAAATCAAATGATTAAGGCCTTGGTTTTGATTTGGTGAGTCAGTGGTGCAAAATCGGTTGTGGAGGATTTCTTCCTTTAACAGCCCTGATAAGAACTTAAATGTGCTATATTTTGCTATGGCTTAGATGTGTTGGCTTTGTTCCTAACCTACAGCATAAGCAAAGGGTGATTTTAGTGATTTCAATTTGTAAACATTGTTGATAACTTTATATTCTGTTGCTTTAAATTAGGGAGGTTGGGCACTTCTGCAAAACTGCCACCTTGGACTTGACTTCTTGGATGAGTTGATGGACACTGTAATGGAGACAGAGACTGTCCATGAAAGCTTTCGTTTATGGATGACAACTGACATTCACAAACAGTTCCCCATCACCCTTCTTCAAATGTCTATTAAGTTTACCAATGAACCACCACAAGGGCTCAGAGCTGGACTGAGGAGAACATACAGTGGTGAGTGCTAGAGTGGTAATGATTTTAAATTAAATTTTGCTCATTTTTAGACTTTCTGATGTTACTGTGTGGTCACATTGTAGCCACTGAGAGTAGCTAGCATGGAGAACTTCACACGACGATGCCAAGACATGTTTTGATCCTTGGTTTGAGCTAGAAGTTGTGAAAATTAAAAGGAAGATCTGCTGAAGTTCTGTTGCCAGAACTTATTGGACAGCAAAACAGGAAATGCTTTTTCTTTTCTCAGATGTTGGCTTCTAAAGTGTTTAAATTATTGATCTTGTGTCTTTTGGCAGGAAAGTGCCATGTTAATCTTTGTTGGCTATTAAGTTCTCTTCACATTACATAAAATAAAAGTCAGAGTCTGTGCAGAAAGCAACTGAATGTGAATTCAGCTATTAGTAAATTGTGGCGGGTTTTTTTATTAAGTTTACTCTTAATTTGAACAACTTGATAACATGATATAAACTGTCTTCAGCATAGAACACTTTGTAGGAGGTAGAGAGCCGACTGAATATTTCTAGGAGTGGTGTTTTAGCACTGATTTGAAGTAGTTTTGGAAAATACTATGACTGTGTTTCTTATAAAGCCCACTTACAATCAATAGGTGTCAGCCAGGATTTACTAGATGTCAGTGACATGGCACAATGGAAACCAATGTTGTATGCTGTAGCCTTTCTACACTCCACTGTCCAAGAAAGACGCAAGTTTGGATCTCTGGGTTGGAATATACCCTATGAGTTTAATCAAGCTGATTTCAATGCTACTGTGCAGTTCATTCAAAACTACTTAGATGGCATGGATGCCAAGAAGGTAATTAATGTGTTTTTGTGGTGAAGGTAGATTGGGATGATGGATATTTCTAGTAGTGGAATGTATATACATGGTTTCCAACAACTGAAACACTAACATGATTTTAAGTTTTTCTTTTGTTTACTTCCACAAACATTCAACATTCGAAGCATACCTATCTGTACAGCAACAGGCTTAAATTAGACTTTTAATCCTATGCATGCTGAATTTCTACATTAACCTTATTTCTACATTAACATTAAAAAAAAAAATCCTTCCCAGCCATCTTTCCAGAAAACTTCAGAAATATAAACCTTAGAAGTATATACCTTCTTTTCAGTGCTAATTAAGTCAGATACTTAAAAATGAACCCTTGTGTTTAAAATATTATTTTGTCTAAATCTAATGGGAATAAAAAAATAAGATGGGGTCCTCCAACCTATCTTGGCAACATAAAGAAATTGGAAGTGTCTTTAAATGACTATGTAAGAATTCCCCTTACATCTCTCCCTTTCATATGGTCACTTGTCATTTAGAGGTCCGTAGTAGATCACTTTATGATTGGCACTTTAAGTGGGGTTGAAATCATGATTGGAATGTAGCTGTATCCTTCTTGCCCAGATGTCGGAACAGCCTCTTGAATTAGTTGTCAATGAATCCTGTTTTGTGAAATCCTTGAAGGTGTTCTGGGAATGCAGGGTTATAGGAACAAAAAGAGTAGAAAGAAAATAACTTGCTTGCAAAAGGGACAGAGATGCAGAACTTGGTATATCAACTATTCTTACTAAGGGAGATGTAAATAGAGGATTAGCTAAAGTCAGTCCTTTCTGCTTGGTTTTAGGGGATCTCCTGGAGTACTGTTTGTTACATGATAGGTGAGATCCAGTATGGTGGCCGTGTGACAGATGACTATGACAAAAGACTCATGAACACCTTTGTAAGGGTTTGGTTCAGTGAAAATACATTCAGTCAGGAATTCAGCTTCTACAAAGGATACAGCATACCTAAATGTATTACGGTGGATCAATATCTTCAGTACATACAGGTTGGTAAATGCAAGCTTTTCAACAACAACAAAAAACCAATTCACTCATTTCTCAGAAGTTCCTTATTTCCTGTATTTTGTCTTTCCTTCTGAGCACCTGTATTTTGTCTTTTATTCACAGATTCTTTATTGCTTTCTAACAGTCTACATAATTAGTGACAACTAATTGTTATCATCAGTGTTATCATCATCATGACAGGAATCTTTTCTTTTTCATGTGATTTGCTTGAGGGACATACCTAAAGGCATACAGTTATTAAAGAGGGCAGAGAATGGAGTCCAGACATTGAGTACAATCTCACAGTAATAAAAAGCATAGATATATGAAAGTACAAGCTAACTATTAAAATAGCATGTGGAGGAGGAAACTGAATTTGTTGTTAACATTGATGTGATTTATGCTGTCACGTGACAAACAGTTATTTGCCCGAAGACCATTTGAAGAGATCTAGCCTTTTTACAATATAAGGCTTTTTTAAATTTGTGTTCATTATTTGGTTTTGTTGTGGTTTTTTGTTTGCTTTTTGTAATAATTAGGTTATAAGTCCATCTCCAGTTGTGCTCTTTTTTATATTTTACTATGTAGAATCTTCCTGCTTATGACACACCAGAGGTGTTTGGTTTGCACCCCAATGCGGATATCACTTACCAAGCTAAACTTTCCAAAGATGTATTGGACATCATCCTCAGTATTCAACCTAAAGATAGCTCTGGTGGAGGAGGTGAAACCCGCGAGGCAGTTGTAACCAGACTGGCTGACGATATGCTGGAAAAGCTTCCTGCTGATTATGTACCATTTGAAGTGAGTTAATGAAATTTTGTCAAAAACAATTGCTCCAGCTTGCTTTGTGTGGAGTAAAAAAAAAAAAAAAAAAAAAAAAAAAAAAGTAGTAACCGTATTAATTCATTCATACAGGCAATACTTCAAATACATATTTTCAAGGAGTCTGACCAGACTCTTAACATTTATAACAAAGTCACTAAATTTACACTGAAGTGCTTTTGTAAGAGCTTTTTCAAAATATTAAACCACTTCATGCTTTAAGTAGTCATTTGCACTATGGGGAAGGTAAGATCATCAGCTTTTAGCTGAGGTTGTTGACACTGTAGAGAACTGAGGTTTATTGTAAGTGTATTCATGCTTTTAAAAGTATTACAGCTTTAACATATGTATCGCTTTGGGATACAGCTTACATTCTGAAGATATTTTAGGTTGCTTTCTTCTTCAGTGAAGTGAATGTTGAAAAGCTTGTCAAATGATAGGTTTCATTGATTGCAGCCTAGTGTTACTATCTCATGATCCATATTAACACATAATAGCCCATGTAATTATATTTGTAATGAACACCTGCTGCCTTACAGTCATTACTTTTCTGAAATAACAGCTTTCATTCTGTTTATGGGGAAGATGGAATAACTCTCAAGGTGAGAGGGTTTTCTTACAGTTAAAAAACATTTACTGATAACTGAATACATGGACACTCCAACTGACTGTATTCTGTGTCCCTATCTTGGAGACTACCATTTAATTGAGTGTTTGGACAATTTGTGTTGTTTCTGGGTCTTTCCATAGTTCTTAGTTTTCTTTAGAGAGCCCAGAATTTTAGGATGCTGACATTATAGTTCTTCACAAGTCAGGCTGATTATGAGCTTTAAACAAATGAGAGGAAAATGCTTGTGAAATAGTTAAGTTTCCTATATTTCTTATGTCAGGGCATGCTGAACTTCTGTGTTTCGTTATATTTGTGAAAGCTTAAAAGCAAGTAAGATTAGTTATGTCAGTAATAAAGCATTTTAAACACTTTTGTTAGGAAATGGATATGAATGACCCTAATGTGTGATCAGAAAGAACTTCACACCTGTGTTTGTACTTTAACAGGTTCCCAAAGCAGCCACCTGCCATCTTCTTCTTAGGAGAGTGAAATTTCTTATCCTTAGTCTTCTGCCATTTTAGTTACTCTTTAATGAAAGCTAGCATGAGGACCTGATACAAGGCTAGGTGACTTATGAATGCCAAATTTCTCCTGTCAGGATGCTGAGCTATGAGAAGGCGCAAGCAGACTTGTACAATCTAAGGCCTTCTTTTCTGTTTTTACAAAGGAATAAGTTTCCCTTGTGTGGGGTATACTCATAAGTCTTATCCCAATAGGACCATATTGACTACAAAATTTCTAGTTATGTCCATATAATTGTTGATAATTTGTTAACTTTACAATTTTGATTAAAAAAATATATCAGCAAGGTTTATTAGAATACAAGACTACCTGACAGTGTGATATTTCCCAAGCATTGTTCATAAACAGCACCACTATGCTGAGGCAAAGTAGCTGTGGCAATTGCTCTTAGGTGGTTGTGCAAAGTGGACCTTGGGAACTGTCTGTTGGAATTAAAGTTGAATTCCTCCAAGTGGGGTATGGCATACATGCTGTTTAAATGACATTAGCTCATAGATTGATATACAGACTAAATCATGAGTTAGACCCAAACCAGCTAGTCTCAGCATCGTAGATTTCTTTTCAAACAAAGCCTGTATTTCTGTCTTGCAGAGGATTCAAAGAAGATGCCAAACTGGCCATTTAACTTCCTAAATAAAAGTAGTATGTCTTGAAAATTGTATGCAGCCTAATCTTGGCATAAAGTCACCTTTGTTTTCTACTTCTGTTGAAGGATCTTTGGTTTTCTACCTACAGGTAAAAGAGAGACTAAAGAACATGGGACCTTTTCAGCCTATGAACATATTTCTGCGACAGGAGATTGAACAAATGCAGAGAGTTATTTCCTTAGTGAGAAGCACTCTGACTGATCTAAAACTTGCCATTGATGGGACAATTGTTATGAGTGAAAACCTGAGGGATGCTTTAGACTGCATGTATGATGGAAGGATTCCTTCTAGGTGGAAAAAAGTAGGTGTGCATTACCTGTTTTGTAAGGAAAAAAAAAATATTTCTGTAGTGCTAGATTAAACTCTTAGACATACAGTAAATACTTTTTTCAAACACGTCTTAACCAGGACTGCACAACTGCTAGAGTAGATTTTGGGCTAAAATAAACACTGTCAAAACAAACCCTCTTTCATTTATGAAAATAGAAATGAACGTGGGAGATGCAAGTATTTCCTATTTCAACAGCCTGTTGCATACTGGCAGGATAAAAAGCTAGAGAGAAGAGAATAATTGAAAATGTGATGATGGTTTTTAAAAAATAGTCGACTACACTGTTCTTTGAGACTAAGTCTTGTAGTCATAGAATCACAGGGCAGTAGAGGCTGGAAGGGACCTCTGGCGATAGTCTTGTTTAATCCCACTTCTGAAAACAAGGTCAATTAGAGCAGGTTTCCCAGGACTCTCCAGAATCAAGAGTCCACAACCTCTCTGGGCAACTTGTTCCAGTATTTGATCACCCTTGCAGTTAAAAACAACCAAACATCCACCAACCAACAAACTAAAAAACCCCTTAAGTTTAAATGGAATTTCATAGAATCATAGAATAGATTGGGTTGGAAGGGATCTTAAATCCCTTCCCTCCAGAATGTTGACTGCACCACACAGCTTGGTGTTATCAGCAAACTTCATGTAGTTCAAGCTCAGTTTTTCTTAACTTTTTTTCAGAGCAGAACAGTTTTGGCAGAAATCCTGTTATCTTGATGCATTGACTGTGGCTTTAGAAAGACTATGTGTATAGTATTTCTCCCTAGTTTACACAGTTATCTAATTTTGCAGAAACTTCATAAATGGACAGTTACCACAGGGAGCATTAAGCACATCTAAAAGGAATAGTAGGTAGGAATTTGAACAGAGTAAGAATTTGCATCAGGTGTCAGTGGGATGCAATGTTTGTCTATTGGGTTAAAAGTTAAGACATGAAAAATGAGCTTGAAATGTGCTTTCTAGTATGTTGTTTACTACCTTGTGAGGAAGTACCTTTTATTGACATGAATATGATGTTTTAAAACCGTTGAATGAAATTAAAAACTTAACATGCTGTTTACTATTTTAGGCGTCTTGGGCTTCCAGTACACTTGGTTTCTGGTTTACTGAGCTTCTAGAAAGAAACCATCAGTTTTATAACTGGATTTTTGAAAGCCGACCAAACTGCTTCTGGATGACGGGTTTTTTTAATCCTCAAGGATTTTTAACTGCAATGAGGCAGGTAAATAGTGTTTACAATCTCACTCTGCTTATTCTTTTATATAATTCCTTTAAAAATATATATATTATGTGATGAAGGCTGAGTTATACACATGGCTCCATCATGTCAGCAGGGAAGATATGTGACTGCCTATCTGTCTAACATTTCCTGACTGAAGTGTTTTTCCTCTGCACATACTTTTTCAGTATATTAACAACTACTGTGTTAAAATGTATTTCCTAATTTGACCAAGCCCCATGTATGTAGGGTCTACCTTACAACATTATTAAGGTAGGCTGGGGAAGTTATGTCTCATGTCACCACTGAGATATTCCTGGGAAGAGGTGCTAAGCCCATGAATTGATTTTCCCTTTTTCCCTCTCCCTTTTGGTCTGTGTTCAGTACTTACCTGGCTGGAGACTTGCCAGAACAGCTGCTCAGAATTAGTCGTAAATTACACTTCTTCAGTTCAGTAGCTGATTCTGTCTTCACGAAGTGTGAATTTCCTTTATTAATCTGTGCTAAGCATGAAGTTTGATGTATTTGTTGATGTACGTACCTGTTGCCTTGATGATTGTGTTGGTTTCTCAGCATGCTAGTTGCATTTGACATGTGAGCTACTTTTTACTTTAAAAAGAGGTGATAAACAGCCATGTTGGTTGGCATAAAGGGACACACTGGAGACAATAATTGTCTGGAATCTGTAAAATTGGGAAAGAATACTCAAGTGGGAATCCAGTGGGACCTCAGAAAAAAACTAACTTTTGGAAGAGAGAATTAAATTTTCAGAGAAGTAAATTATCCTGTCTTTCTCTGGGGTCTAGGTAGTGTAATGCTTGGCTGACAAACTGAACTCTAATTGGTGACCTACTTCTTCTACAGTTGCAGGAATTTAGCCTTAGAGTTATATAACAAGATATTTGTTTTGAGTAAACAGTCCTAAACTGGGATTTCCTTTGGACCCAAGCTTGTGGAAAGGGTTTAGCCGCAGGATCTGAAACAGTTGGAATCTACAGAACTTTTTGATTCCCTAAAAAGCGAATGTGGGTACATAACAACCTAATGTCCCAAGTAAAAACCAAGGTGACTTTCTAAGTTGTGCTATGTGGTGGAACAAATAGAAGTGAAAAAGATGAACGTTCAGAGTGATCACTGAAACTAAACCCTTCTGGTTCTTTAAAGCAGCTAATCAATTGCAGTACGGGATAATTATTGATTCCAACTACTTCAAACAGAGAACTTGGAATACTTCTACAAGACTGGGATAAAACTTAGGTCTGACATAACTTAATAGCGTGGGATAGTAAGGGACTGGGCAAGAAAAAGGAGTGTCGTCCATGCACTAACTAACTGGCTAAATTTGAAATATATCTTGAATCTTAAGCACGTCTGTCTTTAAGTATTCTGTTTTTTTTTGCAGTCTATTTATGTAACTTTAAAGCTGAGTGAGCTCTAACTCATTGTTAAGAATACAGTTAATGAAGGGTATAGGTACAGGAAAAGGAAGGTAACCCCAGAAAATATGCACCAAATTATGCATTTTGCTTCTGTTCTTGGAACTGTTTTACTTAGCACATGCAGTTAATGTTTTCTTATCTCATGTAGGCTGTGAAATTTTCATATTCACAAGAGCCAGTTACCACTATCATTCAGTGATTGTGTTACTTGATATGGTCTTCAGATTTTGTTTATAATACAGAGATTGAAAATCAAATATAGTGGATAAGGTACTGAAAGTTTTCTCTTACTACCATGCCATCACTAGGTTAGAAGTAAAAATGCTGTAAACATGGATATCATAAAAAGATATTTTCTTTTGTATCAAAGAGGATAAGTTGTGACCATACATATATGTTTCTAATAAATGCTTGCAAAAAAATGGCTCTGTGCACATGTTAAAATGTAACCTTTATACTTTTGTCTATTTTGGGCAGGAAATAACAAGGGCTAACAAAGGATGGGCTCTTGACAGTGTAGTGCTGTGCAATGAGGTCACTAAATGGATGAAGGATGATATCACAAGCCCTCCTTTGGAAGGTGTCTATGTGTATGGGCTGTATTTAGAAGGAGCTGGTTGGGACAGAAGAAATATGAGACTGACTGAATCAAAGCCCAAGGTGCTTTTTGAGATGATGCCGGTTATAAGGATATATGCAGAGAATAACAGTAAGTAATATATTGTAAAGGAACCTTCCCCGTCTTCCCTATAAAATGAGCTTTCAACCTTCCATAATAATTGATAATAGACACTTTTTTCCTAATATTTAGATGTGTCTTCCTTCTGGTCCTAATGGTGTTAATAACTTCTTAAACCCATTACAGATGAGCTGTTCTGTGCTTCCTCAGACAAACACGCTCACATTCAGTCTTCCATTTCCAGTGTGTCCTAGATTGAGTAGATCAATATTTATACACATAAAACTCTGTAACCTAAACCCAGATAACCTCTTTCCCACATCCCAAAACCCAATGTAATTTATATATATATAAAACTTTATATGTGTATACATACTTACAAGTTTTTTATCTTATATGAAGTATTTATAAGTAATATTATATATGTAACATGGGGTGTTTTTTTTGTTTGTTTTTTGTTTTTTTTTTTTTCCTGGAGGAGGCAATTTTTGAGCTAACAAGCAAGCAAGAGGTGGAGTGAGATGGTAGAAGGTATTTTATCTTTGAGGCAGAAAAGGACTGTGAGAATAGAAAGGAAACTTACAGGGCAGAAGGACAGTGCTTTTTTGTGAAAATAAATAGTTTAGGTTAATGTGGGGGATTTTTGCATGTAAAATATGAAATGTGGTTCAATAGGGATGTAAAATAGGATAGGGCTATCCACTGTCAAATGTCAAATTGGAAACTTCTGTTGAAAATCATTCCACTTCCAAAAGCAAAGCCTGCTTACATGCTATTTTGTGTAGCTGGTCTTTTGTAAGAGGCATGATCACTGTCGCAGCAGCCAAGATGCTAAATAATGAACACTGAAGTATTAAGTATGACTAAAATACTGTTCTAATTCTGCAGTGAAGAAGTTGACAATTTATATTCTGAAATATTAAATGCATTTCAAAATAGGGCATTTTTAATTTTGGCTTAATAATAATATATTGATAAGAAATAATGTTCAGTGAGCAGATTGAAGTAATAATAATGGTAATCACGCTAGAGTGCCCATTTACATTTCTTCCTACGTCCATTTCCTAGGTGGTGCTGTTAAATCTTAAACCTACAGGAATTTTAAGCCATGTGTGTCTTTCAGCTGGCAATAACACAATAGTGAACAGGGTGAGAACCAAGTAAGAGTTTTCTTTAGTGGTGACAGAGCGCTGTGTGCTATTGAACTTCGATTCGATTTTACATTTGCCTTTATTTTACAGTCCCTTAGGGCCCTGTTTTTTCAAACTAGTTTCATTGTTTTTTATGTCTCTTTTGTCTTGTCAGCTTCCAAAGATCCACGTCTGTATTCATGTCCGGTCTACAAAAAGACCATTCGAACAGATATGAATTACATTGCTGCTGTGGATCTTAAAACTCTTCAGCCTCCAGAGCACTGGGTACTGCGTGGGGTAGCACTTCTGTGTGATGTCAAGTAATGTTAAAAAAAAAGGTTTCTAAGAGTTCTTTTCTGGTTTTAAATGTAAACATCAATATGTAGTTAGCTATACAATGGATCACTTCTAAAAATTTTCTAAGGCATAGACTCCATTATGGTATTTAAAAAAACCTGTTCTCAGTAAACCTCTACAACAGGCTTATAAATGCTAAATCTTAGAGTGATATTGTCTGGTAAATAGATTGAAGTACTATATTTGATGTCTTGACAAATACTTAGTGTTCCTATCTTACTATTTTCTAATTTTACCTTGAATAAAGATTAATTTACTTAAACATTTTTACTTTTCAGTGGTAAATATGCTTGTATCAGGGCTTACCTTCAAGACGTTAAATGCAATGCGCTTTTTTTTTGTGTATGTGGGTTATCTGTGGAAAGCTAAGCCCAGTTGTTCATTCATATTAGTTAATATCCCTCAAGAAGATGTTCCAAGCTTTATTTCCTAGCTAATAATTTCTAGTTTCCTTGCTGTCCAAGTAAGGAAGGTGAGACTGGAAAAATGTCACACCTGTTTTGCCACTTGGAGAACAACTGTGTTACATAGGAAAATAAGCATTTGACAACTGCCAGAATTCCATATTTGGTTCATGACTTATAAATATGTAATGGATAGGAAGAAAATAGTTCCATGAGTGCTTGGATATTTTTTTTTGTGCTAGCATACCAAATTTGAGTCAGTCCTCATCAAGGTTATTAGTTTTATGACATGAATTTTAGCTTTTCTTTTGCTTTAATTTTGCAATGTTGTGATTTTATATATTGTTTTAATTGTTTGTTTTGGGTTTTTTTTTCTTCCCTTTCTCCTTTTTTGCTTATGTGCTGCAGCATCTCAGCTAAATGGGAAACTTTTCACATAGAAATTATTTCACATAGGAATCCATCTTAAGAGAGATGCAGATCCACTTAGTTGAACACTATTGACTTCACGCATCAAGCACACATATTCAGTCATCAAAAAGCCAGTGTATTTTTGTTTCTGAGTCCAATAGGTCATAGATCTTAGTGGTCCACTAGTCATTCACAGTAACAGGTGCTGCAGAAGAAGAAGCAGCAGAAAGAGCCAGTATTCCTGGTGCGTCTGTCATACATTAATGCTGCAAGGGAGAAACTGTTTTGCATTTCCATTGTTAAACAGTTGATCATTTCCATTGTCAAATCAATACATGTAATTTGAAGGGTGCATTAATTACAGAATCACAGAATTGTCTAGGTTGGAAAAGACCTTGAAGATCATCCAGTCCAAGCATTAACCTAACACTGACACTTCCCAACTCCACCAGATCCCTCAGTGCTATGTCAACCTAACTCTTAAACACCTCCAGGGATGGGGACTCCACCACCTCCCTGGGCAGCCCATTCCAATGCCTAACAACCCCTTCTGGAAAGAAATACTTCCTAATATCCAGTCTAAACCTTCCCTGGCACAACTTGAGGGCATTACCTCTTGTCCTATCAGTTATTACTTGGTGAAAGAGGCTCATCCCCAGCTCTCTGCACCCTCCTTTCAGGTAGCTGCAGAGGGCGATGAGGTCTCCCCTCAGCCTCCTCTTCTCCAGACTAAACACCCCCAGTTCCCTCAGCCGCTCCCCGTACGACCTGTGCTCCAGACCCTGCACCAGCTCCGTTGCCCTTCTCTGGACACGCTCGAGTCATTCACTGTCCTTTTTGTAGTGAGGGGCCCAAAACTGAACACAGGAATCGAGGGGCGGCCTCACCAGTGCCGAGTCCAGGGGTCAGATCCCTTCCCTGTCCCTGCTGGCCACGCTATTGCTGACACAAGCCAGGATGCCATTGGCCTTTTTGGTTGATTAAATAAACATTCTTAATATATCTCTTGCCTAATGCTAATATTAAAGAAATAAATTTTATTAGAAGACAGAATAATTGTCTTTGTATTTTAGTAGACTTCAGCATTCATTTCTACAGTCATCCAGTTGTGAAACCTAGGTGGAACATTGATTCTATTTGAAACTCTATTTGTAGAGATCTTTCCAGTGTCTTTCCATGTTGGAATTATTCTCTTTTTAAAATTTTTCCTTTTAAATAACTTACAGAGAAACACATTAAATATATGAAAATATAATCCTTTTTTAGGAAATATTTTTAGTTGAGACATGGAAATAAATGAATAAAAGATGGGAGGGTTAAATTGTTCTTTATGGGACCTTGGAGCACAATGCTCAGAGTTTCAGGAGATTGTCCAGATGCTCACTGGAGTTGTAAGTTGTTGTGGACTTGTGTCTTTCACCAAGACCACCTTCTCTGAAGGAGATGCACATACTTTGTCCTTGTGCAAGTCATTCACACTGAAAATTTTCAAGCCACATACACTTCAAATGCCACCTTCCATATAGTTGATTTGTTGTACCATTATTCCTCTAGTCACAGCGGAGATGTCGCACCCCACGGTAATCCTCAGTGGGTGAACTGTGCACCTTTATTTCAATGTGATTTTCTATGAGGGTGGTGGGGAAAACGTAGTTCCTCAAATAAATATACACTGGTGATTCTAGTTATGCCAAAGACTGTTAGCTCAGTGGTTTGTGTCAGACTCTGGTTACCCTCATCAGATTAGGCCCTGCCTTGCTGACTCAACTTTCTGGCATGACCTCAGATCTGCCTGGTTATACAGCCTCATCTGGCAGTCACTGATATGTTAGTTGGCTCTGGCTGCTGTCATGGACCTGCTCTGATATTTTGTTCAGGTGCTGTGGGACTGTGCCCTTGTCAGAGAGAGCCTTGTCCTGCCCATCCTGCTGTGACTCCTGGCTTCCAGCTCTACCTTTCTTTCCAAGCAGCCTGCCCTTGCTGCTTCTTGACATATGGCTTCAAACAGGTGAAAAAAATGAACTGTTTCTTGTTCATTTTCATAGCAGAAGTGGGTAATAAAATGTTTCTATGGAAAGGAATATCAATAAAATAACCAGCCCTGACATAATATAGAACTAGATGCACTTTCTCTGCATTTGGCTGTGCTATTGGTACTGAATGGATTACTTGAGAAAAACCATTCTCAGACATCAATTGTGCTATTTTTAAGCATGCAGCAGTGTAAATTCGGGTGTCTGGAAAAATGCAGGATTACAGAAAGTGTTTCCTTCTTTTCTTTCTAGTATTTGTTGTGATAAATACATGTATTTTGGAGAATATTTAAGAACAAATGCTATACAAATTTGTCTTAGAAATTAATGTTAAAATAACTTTCTGAATACGGTGGAGATATTAAGCTTCATCAGAATCCATGGAAACGCTTCATCAATTTTGTAAGTATTTTAAAATAAGCAACCTAGTCTTTCAAATACATGTTATGCTGTGTAGTCTATACTACATAGAAAGGTCTTCTGCGCTTCTCTTGGAAATAAGAAATACTTTTTTGCCTGAGTTCTGTGCCTTCATTCATACTTTTTAACTCAGAGGTCACTCACATTGAACTTTTTGTTCTCACTTTTGAGGTTTGTTCCACTTTCAGAGATTATAAGGAAGAAGAAAAACCTGAATTTTTTATCACAGTAGGTAGTACAGTTCCAAATTAACAGTAAGAATAGTTGTCATCATTGAAAAGGATTTTTTTTAATCAGAAGTAGATTGTTATGGTATATGTGCAAACTGGATTATAGAGAAAGTATTTGTCGTTCTGAATTATCCTTCATTAAATTATTTTGACAATGAAATTAATATTGAAGAAAATTCAATTTATTATGTCGGGTTTATGCAGTATTTTAATTTTTAACCATCATGTTTACATTGTGTAAGCATTATAGGTGTATAAAAATACCTGAAGGCTTTTAGAACATATACAAGGCTTAAAAACCCAGTGCTGCAGAGGTGGATCCAAGAGAGACAAGTTGTTTATCAGTTATGTAAAATTAAAGGTCAGTTAAACAGATGAAGAAAAAATACAGTTCTTGACATGTCTGTGGATCCCAGGATGTACCATTTACTGGAGCTTCTGGCAGCTTTCCCTCAAAGTTTTCCAACTACTATATTGCCTTTTTTCTATACCTTTTGTTCTTATAATAAAGTTAAAACAATCAGTGTAAGCGATAAGGTATTATGTGTGTCTGTATATTAATACAGAAAAAGGAAAATGAATATCTGGGCTTTTAAAACTAAACAGTAAATACATGTTACCAGTCTTAATTTGCCTGTGAAGTCTGCACACAGAAATAGAAATTTCTTGGTATTTACTTGCATATTAAAACTTTTAAACAAATATCCAAAACAAAGAAAAACTATTGAACCAAATAAAGAAAGGGAAGAACGACATGGTTAAAATATTTTTCAGTTAGAGCTATTATTTGAAATTGATACCGCCCTTTAACTTTTCGGTGAAGCCTGTGATTTGCGTTGCAGTCACTCTGAGAATTGAAGTAGTTATTTTAGTTTTTGCTGTCAGAGGGTATGAGATATCCTACTTTGGCAAGAAAAACAACAGATGTTTGCTGATGTAAAAGCATGATATTTTTTTCAAAGGTGCTATCTTAGAACAAGAAAATTTACACAAAAAAAATAGTTAGGAAACTTTAACCTTCTGTGAAAAGAGCTTAACGTGGTTTAACAGAAGGCAGCATAACTTGTTAAGACACTGTTTTTACATGAATTGCCTGCAAATAATTGAAACTTTTCAGTTTCTCTGTTAAATGGCCACAAGAATGGCAGTCAATATATATAGCTCCTCCACCACTAATTTAGATAACTTGAGTGAAACAGTGTTTTTTTTTTGAGAAAAACGTAATCTGGAATATCTCTTCATGTTAACTGCCCTTACTATATCATATGTCACATTATGCTTTCCTCAATTTATTTAAGCTCAGTTAGTTCTTATCCACCTTGCTTACTCTGAGTAAGCTGCGATTCCAGCAAAGGAATAGCAGATTAGTTTAGGAAGGACACTATAAGTGGTTCATCTTACCTTTCCGTTTCTTTTCTGAACTGATCAATATGTACTTGGAAAGTAAGTGTTGACTGATGATGAAGCCCATTAGCACTGTGTAAGACTGTGACAAAACTATCTGTGCTAAGAAAGTCTAGAAATGGGTTGTGAAGTAAGGTGTGTTCAACACATCTCCCTTTTCTGAGTTGTTATTTTCAAAAATCAATTCCTTTGTACTAACTTTCAATACTTTAAGGTGGCTTATAAGAAAGATGGGGACAAACATTTTAGTAGGACCTCTTGCGACAGGACAAGGGGTAATGGTTTTAAACTAAAAGAGGGTTGATTCGGAATGGGTATAAGGAAGAAATTTTTACAATGAGGGTGGTGAAACACAGAGAGGTGGTAGTGGTAGATGGCCCATCCCTGGAAACATTCAGAGTCAGATTGGACAGGGCTCTGAGCAACCTGATCTAGTTGAAGAAATCCCTGCTTATTGCAGGTGGGTTGGTCTAGTTGTCCCAACCCAAAATATTCTATGATTTTATAACTTGCATAAATCAATATTGCTTCAGTTAAAATGTTTTGCATAAAATGTGCAGGTGAGAAAAAAAAAAAAAAAAGTATTGCAATCAAAGCTCAAATGACTTTGTGCTTTCAAAGAAAAATATTTACTTAATTTTGCCCATAAAATAAGTTGCTTTGCATTTCTTCTTGACACTACATTGTGGAATAATAAAGCTCAAAAATATATATCATAGGGTAGTTACATGTTGACTTTTCATTTTAAACATTTAGAAGATATATTATCATTCTGGAAAAAAGTGAGCCAACAAAGGATCAACTTCCATAAAGAAAAAAAAAAATCACTAAACATTTGAAGTATGTTTTCCTTTTTGAATTTTGGTCTCCAAATTCTGTATAATAATCCTTACTTTCCAAGGGCAAATGAAGATGTTCTTTATTCTTCCAAAGCAAGACATCTCAGGTGAGTTATGTTTGAAGTTCAGTATGTTTGTTATTTGGATAAAGTGAGAAGCCAATTAAGACATACATGATCTATGCATAACAGAAGAAATTTCACAATAGGAGGAGGTATGATAGAACATAATGGAAGTGAAATCCTTGTGAAGAAAAATGATGGTTGGTGATATTTGGATTGCAAAAATTTGATCAATTTGCATTAGTGTTACACTGTTACGTCAGCACCATAAAAATCATACTCGATCCCTACATATTGAGAAATTTAATACTGAGTTGAGCTTTCTTTATGCAGGTTTGAATGAATCTCCTCCTTTTTTATCCTTTAAATAAAATCAGACAGGTAATACTAATGCTATAGGACCTAGTTGGTTTTGCTGTATGAGCAGTGGTTTCTGGCCTCTATTATACTAAAATGACCAGATAGAAAACCAGGCCTTGGAAATATCCAAGCTACGTGTTTGGTGTATGAAGTCTTGTACACCCGTTGATCTCAGAATACCTCTTCATGAATAGGATGCTCTTGTGGATCACGTGTTGAATGAGTTCCTGTGCTTGAGAAGAAGAAAAAAGATGGGGAGAAAGGGGAGGGCCATGTGAGAAAATTGGAGTGCATTAGAATCACCTCTATACAGTCTATTTTTTGAATTGGTTTTATTTTAGGGAAAATGCTCTCTAGGTCTATAACTTGGTTACTAGGGATGTTAGTTGTGGTATCACAGACTGGTTGAAGTTGAAACGAACCTCTGGGTGTCATCTGGTCCAAATCTCTGCTCAAGCAGGGTCACCTAGAGCAGGCTGCGGAGGACTGTGTCCAGATGGCTTATCTTCAAGGAGGGAGACTCCACAACTGCTCTGGACAACCTGTGCCGGTTCTTGGTCACCCTCACAGTGAAAAAGTGTTACCTGATGTTCAGAAGCAACCTCCTGTTTCAGTTTGTGCCCATTGTCTCTGGGCCTGTCACTGCGCACCACTGAAAAGAGCCCGACTCCTTCTTTGCACCCTCCCTATAGGTATTTATTTATTAAAAATATAATCCCTCAGCCTTCTCTCCTCCAGGCTGAAAAGTCCCAGCTCTCAGACTTACCTTATGGGAGAGATGCTCCAGTCCCTTCATCATCTTTGTGGCCTTTCACTGGACTCTCTTCAGTATCTCTAGAGATTTATTTATGGTAGATTTCTTTTACAAGAGTTGGCATACTTTTGGTTTCTAAATATGCATGTGTTACAAAAGAACATATTTTAAATACATGCCAGGTTAACTTGGCTTGCTATTCCAGTTTTTGTGTTGTTCTTTTACCAGAAGCATTTATTCAAATGAATCAAAAATATATTCTGTCTGAAGAAGCCATGTGCCTGCCTCTTTAGTCTGGTTAAAGTATTGCTGGTTGGCTGCACTGTAATGAAAATTGGCAATACGTTATGCACTGGATGTTAGATGCATACAGTGTAATTCTGCTTTTCTCACACTAGATAGAAAAGTTTCAGGCATATATTGTGTTTTCAATTATCATACAAAATCTTTGAGAATTCTGTTGCCATTCCAAATTGTCTTGATGGCTTGATTGCGTGGTAGATTCACAGTGCCTATGGCTATACTGAAAGTGTCAGCACTTAACAGTTTATGTTGAGGAACTGTGGCCATCTGGAATTTGTATGCAGTTCTAAGTGAATTTAATCACACCACTTTTGGGTTTTTTTTTCTAGTATAGGTACATTTGGAATTTGGAAATCAGGTATGTTCCAGGGATTAAGTTATTGGCATTTGCAAAAGGCTCTGACAGTGAAAAGCATAGAAACAGTACAAATGTCTTTATTTTTAGACAGTGCATGTCTTTGGTGCATGTTAATGTGTCTTGCACCTTGTGGGTTTTACAAGCCAAGCTGTGGCAATGGGACAGTTGATAAAAACCATCTTTGTGCTTTTTCTCAAGAAGAAATTGTTCCTTGCATTAAGTGGAGATAAGAGAGATTTGAGAAGGGATCAAGACAATCGAAATGAGAACAAAGCAGTTTCTGCCATTCATCTAAACAAGGTTAAGGTTAAGGGGTGAAAGCTTTTGAAATAAAAGCAGCTCTGCTCCTGAACTTGCTTGGTAAAATAATCTTGTCTGGTCTGTTTCTCTTCTCGCTTCCTTTTTTTTTTTTTTTTTACTGGGAATATATTATTTATTTGATTATACTATTTAAAACACATAATTATTTTTGTAAAGGGCAACGGTAGAAGTAATAATTTTGGATATATTGACTACATTTAATACACATCTTAGTGAATGACATATTAAGTGGTCCACTTTTCGTTAACTAATAACAATAATCATTTGCAGTTCTGGTCAAACCAAGTGAGTTATAAAAATAATAAATGTGTATAGAGTAAAAAAGTACTTTTAATAAAAAGAAAAAAAAAATCACAAAATGAAAGTTTTAATTTGCCTTTTGATGGGAGAGATTTTATTTTAAATTTAGCAACATAAAAACCACTTAGGAACCTTAAGGTAATTGAGTTGTGTAATAGAGTTTGAGTCTGAAGTTTGTTATGGATAAAGGTGAAGTATATCATGTGGTAGTGTCTGACCTATAAGTCAAAAAGTTCAATTAATCACACTTAAATGTATTTAAGCAACAAAGTGATTATCACACTTATAGACAATTAATTACAACTTTCAAAAATCTTCTTAAGCATTGAGGATTTGATTAAGGTCTGGGTCTAAATGCTCAAATATACTATTCCTAATATAGTTGCAAGACAAGACCATATAAATGCTGATGTTTCATCTGAACATTTTTATATTTTACTGATAACTGGTAATTTTACATGCATAAAATACAGATTATAAACATACAGTTATAAGTGTTTTGGACATAATCTGTTTTTTAGTCTCAGGTTCAGCAACCAGAATGTGAGAGTTAAAAATGCTCTGGGGTTATCGTCTTAAATGCACACTTCTTTAGCTGGAAACATTTATTTTGGTTGTTGTGCCTTGGAGAAAGAAATAAAGTGACTCAACTTCCTATTTAAATGCAGGATTAAGTTCTGACTGGCTGAAGTGCCTAAGCCAAGATAATAGGCTGACGAGGAAGGAAAATAGGAGTGACTGTTTTGGTACCACCGTGGACAGCTTGAGCAGAGTCTGAGAAGAGAAGCACATCTACTGTCATGATCGTTGTAAGAAAAGCGTAGCCTGTAGGCACTAGGTAGTTTCTTTCACTGACAGAACTGTGTATTCTCTACTGTTTTGTAGTCATATTCAGCCTATGCAATCCTTAGCATTTCTGTTTTGTTTTTGATACAAGAACTACATAGTCTTTGTTTTAGTGACTTCTATCAGTGAAGTTCAATTACCCTAAATTTGTTACACTGGAAATTTAGAGAAGCACAACTGTCTCTGCATAGGTGTTTTTAAGTATCCAGATATTTGTCCATTTTGTAAGATTTTACTTAGTTAACGTATTTCAGACAGTTAGTAAGCTCTTAGGGAAACCTGAGAATTCCTGACCAGCAGCTCTCAAGAGACTAACTTTAATGACAGTTGGGAGCACTATGTGTTCTCCCATTTTTTATGCAAGCCTAATGATCATGACCTCTTGGAGCCATTTTTCAGGGAAGTAAAATGTGATCTCATTCATCATTGTTATCACAGGTAATCAGCACTTAAGTTCAATTGTTCAATTTATTTTTAAAACAGGACGTTGATTTTTTTTTTTTTAATTGCTTTTGTGTTCATTAGAAGTTGCAGAATTCTTTGACATCAGAGAAAGCCGTATCATCTAACTGATGCCTGTTTCCTAGGCAATATTAAGCCGCTTCAGTGAAGCTGAGAATCTCATGTGAAATTGCTATTCTCCCAAACTAAGCCAAGGATACATTGACATGTTGATACTATTGTAACGATAGGATTAGATTGGAATTAATTTTGAGACAGTTATAAGGAGTTGCTTGTAGTTTATATTTTACATTAAAAACAAACAACAAAGGAGCCATTAGCTGGAAGTTACAGACACTGATGTATGCCCATTAAATATGTGAGGCACAAAAAGAAAAAGATTGAAGCTACAACCAGTGAGAAGTTTCTTTGAGTCAGTCACCCTTGTAAAAGGTATTTTGGCTGGGAGGGAAGGACTTTGATCATCACTTCTTTTCACTGTTCTTCTTTTCCCTTTCTCCTCTTTACCATCTTTCCACATTTTTACATCTCATCATACTACAGCGTTCTCTGAGTTGATATACAATTCAGCACTCTGTTGAATCACAGACATGGCCCTATAAAGTGTTTTAGTGCAAGTGGAATGAAAAGAACAGCCGCTCTGTTACCACCTCTCTTTTCTAGGAGCTCATGTGCCTGAAGCTGTTCAAGCCGAGGCTCACTAGGTGTCAGCAAAGCAGTCTAGAAAAAACCTTTTTTTCTGAGAATTAAAAAAGACAGTGACAGTTAAAACTTCATGCACGTAGCAGAATTTTTAAAACATATTAGGCTGTTGGTTTAGTTCAAGATAGCCTAACCTAGAAAACCCGTGTTATTGTGCTTTCCATGCCATTAGTTCTGTTTTATTTCAAAGTCTAACTGCTTTCCGTACATAGTAAGTGTCATCTGTGTGTCTAGGAAACAGTGACTGCATGCTGCATTTCAGGCAGTAAATGAGAAAGACTATCTATCAGTTAGAAAAGTGGTCACTCCATGAACTTTTCAAAATACCCTGTCTGCTCAGAAAAAAGCTGTGTAGTCTGTCATGAATAACTTTCTCTTCCATTTCCAGTGTGTTATCAGGTTCCATGGTTTCTTCTAAAGACACAGATAAATTAGTTTTTCTTTTCTTTTTTTTTTCTTTTTTTTTTTTTTTTTCCTCTAGTTTTTTCCTCTAGTTTTCTGCTAGCTTCTGCCACAGATGATAGTATCTGCCTTTGCACCCAAGGCAGTTGTGCTTGCCAGCCACTCAGATGTCATCTTGTACTAGCATGCTTCATTCTGGCTGATGCTGGCCTCAACAGTAGGTTTTTATTTTATTCTTTGACAAACATTATCTGATAGATTAGCCTCCCTCAGAACTTTGCTTTTATTTCCCAATGCCATTTTAACATTTTGGCATTCTCTTAGGGGTGTTTGTAAAAGTTTGCCTTCCCATTCAAACAGTTCAGAACCAAACAGTTCAGAAAAGCCTTTCTGAAAACCATCAGAAAATTAGCTTTAACTGGAAATCCTGTAGCACTAGCCATAGCTTGCACCTGAAGAACAAGCAGCTTCTACTACACGATAGGCAATAAGATGTAACTTTTATAATACACATGTAGGGTGCATAGTTGCATACATTTCAGCATATAAGCATTTATATGTATATGAAAAGTATGTTTTTGTAAGATTTTGAAATAATTCGTATATGACACTCAGACATATTTTTTTTTCTTTATTTTTTTTTAAATTGGATGCTTTGGTATCCATGTAGAAGCAATTGCTAAGTGGTTTAGGGAATTGTCTGTGGAAAGTGGAGCTTATTTCTGTATTTATGGAACTCATTCAGCTTCTGTCTAAGCAGGAAAGCATATATATTGGCTTATTGAAGAGACTGAAAAGTTCATCCTCTGTGTCTGATGAAATTTGTTGAGTTAGAGATGTGTGATGCTATAAGGCAAGAAGTAATGACCTCTGAGGCTCAAGGAAGAGTCCTAATAAAAATTAGTTGGTCAAATCTGAGGCTATGCAGTATTAAATATGGTCTGTGAAACTGCTGTTTAAGGTTAAGCTACTGCAAATGTTCATGAGGATGCATCATCTAAAGAAGTAAAGCACCAAATTTAATTACTATTGCCTTCAGATAATTCCTACTATTTAAGGTTTTAAATTTACTTTTGACCAGACAGTTCTGAAGACTGATCTGCGAGGCTGCTGCAATGTTTAACTTCTGCTGTGTTAGAAAGAAGTGACCTATTTAAAAGCTATGGATCATATAAGCTTTGTTGTTAGTGGACTAATGTACATAGGGCAGAGAATAACTGTATTTTGCCTTTCCCATATCTGGAACATTTGCCCAGAAACTGAAGAAACAAAAGATACAATAATTGTTTTGATGGTATTTCCTAATTCAGTAAAGAAACGTGTGGAGTTTCTGTTTTTTGTAAGTTTATAATGATTTAAACTTGTTATTTTTTAACATGGGAAAAGGAGCATTTTATTTATCTTGACAAAAATAATATCTGTGCTAAAAATAAGCAACATAATATGAAAAATCGGTGATGTATTTGTTGAGAATGTAAAAATTGCTTGAGCTTCAGTGTCAGTAACACAAAAGAGGGAATATTCTAGGTATTAAGCAGCAACTGAATAAGTGTAGCTCATAAGAACTGTAGGAATTATTGTAAATTCATGGCTTTAGGTGTGTGCAGGAATACAGGAATAATAATTAAAAAATCTGTATAATTTTCCAAAAATAGCTTTTAAATATCCTGAAAGAGCATAACTGACTATGTATGCTTGCTTGTTCAGAAACATGTGCTATTAAGAGGTATGTTTTCTTGTTTTGTTAGCTATTGATAAAATTAATTCTCTTCTGTGGTTTGATGTTAATATATGGACACTTCCTGCTTTAAACTTAACAAATAAGATCAGGTATGTAGCATATTGCATTGAGGAGTGGATTCTGCACTCTGTGTAAATCAAGTGTATACCTATCTTCAGGCCTCTTCAAATTAATCTTCATGAGATTCAAAGGATTTGTGCTAGTGATAAAAATCACTAACAGTTTTGTTTGCAGATCTCAAATGCACGATGTTTCTTATGGCCTAAGGTAAGGTTTTGCTGTACGAGATAGGTTTCAAATCATGTTGGAACTGTTGTTATATAACAAAGGGATTTTTTGATACAAGTGTCCTGAATAATAGCAGTGACGGTGCAGTTGCTTATCTTTCCATAGTTAACTTTGGAACATCATATAATTTTTAATATGGTAAGAAATGTTCTAGGGGGTTATTGTAGAAGTCTGAAATCGATTTTGCTGGCAAATGGAAAACAGGCACAACAGATTGCAGGTGTAGTGTGATCACTACATGATGTCCATTCACTTTTTGATGCATAGAAACACTGTGGTGTCAGAGGTAATATCATTAATTATAGAAAAGGTGCAGGAGTACCCAAGCAAGAGAATAGTTGTGGCTGAAACCGGGCATACGAAAGCTAGTGAAGTTTCTCAGGGCTAGAGCTAATAAGGGACTCATGAATTCAGTTCATTGCTGTATGCATTCTGTGAAGCAGTCAGTCTTTAGTTTCCGGACTAAAGAGAACAGAGGGACATCCCATACAAAATGCATTTTATTTTTTTGAGGGGAACAACCTTCCACCATCCCTTAGGGTTTTTGTGCTTTCAAAGGCACCCCAGGATTGTTCTCATGTGTGTAACTTTGTAGCAGGTAGGCTTTGGAAAAAACTCGCTGCAGATAAACGGGTGGCAATAATGAGTTGTAAATGTTTGACTTGCTTTTTAATAACCTTGATTTTTTAATTTTATACAACATTACTCTTGTATGCAAAATATGTCTTAAATGCTACATGTTCTGACTTCCCGAACTCTTTTGCTGCTTCAGCTAAACAGTTATAATGAAAAATTACAATAGTAGAATAAAATCTTGGCTTTTGTGTTCCAAGTGTACCTCTACTGAGGTGAATTAAGAGCATGGTTCAGGCCTCTGCTGCTATTTCTTTGAATTGTGAATTGCGTGTTAAAGAGTTTTGTAAAGCTAGATAATTAGGGCAGAAATGTGTTGTTGCAGGTTGCTTCCATGGCATAATAAAAGTTTGTTAACTTAAGTTTTACACACACACACACACACACAAAAAAAAAAAAAAAAAAAAAGAACTTTCTGGAGAAAATAACTGAATTTTTAAAAAATAAAATAAAGAAAACCTGCTTGCATTGAAGATACTAGCCAGAAAGGTTTCCTTGAAGATACTGGCTTTTAAAACCTCTGGGTAAATTGTTGTTTTGCATACAGTATGTTTAGTTTGAAATCTTATTTTTAAAGCAAAGAATTCCATGTTTCTGTCCTTCCCTTCTCTTTATTGACAAGAATGAGAAAGGAAATATAGTAACAGCTTAAACAAAAAGAAATATAAAGGATTCTGACTGATTTTAAGGCTGCTATGTAAATAAAAGGAAAAAAGTAAAAACCCTTGATATAACTGTCTCTTGAATGAGTGCTTGAAAGGCACGTGTTGAAATGTTTTTTAAAAAATGAAAGTTCTTAATCATACTATGTTTGAAATGGTTGTTTTTTACAGTGAGGCTGTATGTAAGCATGCATCTTGCATTTTTTTTGGATACATAAAAACAAGCTCATCCTCTGGATAGTCTCCAATTAAAGGATATGTATTTGAATCTATTAAAAAAAATATATGGTTTTCAAATCAGTGTAGTAGAGCTGAGTTTCAGCTTATCTTTGAGGGACATATTACGTTACTGTACCAGCTGATAGGAAATTTTGAAGTCACTGGCAATTTAACTATAGAAAACATGCAAGGTATAATTATTTTTTAGCTATCTCTAATGAAAATTAAAAGTGGCATTAAGAAATGTAAAGCCCAAGTTAGTGCAGAACTTCTGGAAATGGTTATATCTGGCATGAACACTAGCTAGAAGCAAAAAGGTGTTGGTTTAAGCCATGGTGTCTTGAATGTCATATGCTAAAAACCCCAGTTAACAACAAGAAAGTTGTATTTTCTTGAAAGAAAATATACAAGTTTCTTAAGAAGCACTGCATATGATGCCAACACATTGTAAGGAAATACAGAAATTGAGGGCAGTTGACCACAGAAAACGTGGGGACTGTTTGAGTAGAAAGTGGTCATTTGAGTAAATGCAGGCTACACAACAAGTCTTAAGCTTGATAGAAATTCTTTGAGCTACCTTATGTGAGAAAGCAAATGCAGCAATTAAATACATTTCTTTCAAGCTTATATGGGGCACATAAGCCCACTTATATGGGGCACATAAGCCATAGTTGATATCAAAATTTGTTTGATACTTCATGCAGGATAGTATATTTGCAGTTGCTGGTATCTTGGTCAAATTTTTACAGTTGCAGATGAAACTGTGGTTTACATGTGCAGTACAGAGAGTTGTCAGGGCTGTTATTAGCACTTATGGGTGATTTCGTGCTTTTCGTGACTGGAGACACTTTATCCTCAATGATTTCTTGTGACTCCTTAAGGGTGAGAAAAAAGTCCTTGGAGTCTGGCTTGTCTCAGGGTGCCCTGGTGTGAGAGACTGAAATGGCCTGTGACTGTCTCAAAGCTCGCTTGTGTCTGTGCAAACCTCCAAGAGAAGCTGCTGCAGCCTGTGGGTTGGTCTGGGGGATGCTGCCCAGAGAAGAGGGAGTATATTGAAGGATGCAGTCCTTGGCGGTTGCATTGTCCAGACTCTTTAGACAAGCCTCAAAGGGGCAGATGTGAACTGAGCTGGCCCTATCCTGTAGCCATGTGTGGCTCTGTTGTGCAGGCCAGACCCCATGCATGCATTGCTAATGAACTGATAAGAGGCAAACGTTCCTGCCCTGAAGCCAGATGCAACAAAACCTGTTGGACCAGAGAAAAAAAACCTAAAGGTGGGCAGATATTCTAATCAGCAGATACTATGAACTTAAAAAGGCAGCAGAAATTTTGGCTCAGTGTGCATCTACCATCGGAGCCAGATCCGTGTGCACCCACCACCGAAGAACTGAAGACCGTAGACCAACGGAACGTCACAGGATCCATGGTGGTGACTATTCTTGCAGCCCTATCCCTCATCCTTGCTTTATTTCTGTCTTTTCCTTCGATTCTGTCCAATTGCTACCCCTCTTCACTTTTTTAATAATAAAAGCCTGTTTTGGGTATATGGCATTTGACCTTGTTTTAATCTGTGTCTTAATCTCACTCTTGGGATCATATCGAAACCTCCCCCAACATTGGGTTGGGACACCTGGCCATGTGAAGGAGGACAAAGGTACCAGCTGAGAGGGGAGCAGCTGAGAATGTTGACAAAGAGAAGAATAAAAGTCCGAGGCATAAAGCCAAGGTTGGCATATGAAAGAGGTAGTGGACAATGTACTGAAGGTCCAGGGTACAGTTCAAAGCAAGTGGGAGTAGGGAAAGAAGGAAGGAATATGAGCTGATTGGGGAACCTAGAGGTTTATGATATGAGAACAGGGAAGAAGATAACTAACAGAGATGAAGCAGGTGGAGCAATGAGCGAACCAAATCACGTTTTTTGCAGGAGCTATAGGCTTCTATTGCAAAGCATGACTTTGCACCAATAATTCCTGTATCTTGATCCTAATTTATTGGAAGAAGAGTGGAAGTGAGATTTAGCAGTTGTAAATGTACTCCCCTATATGTTATTGTTACTATGAAATTCCCTAAAATTAATTTCTGGGTAGTTAGTCGCCTTGAAGTGTTTGCTGCTGTTTTGTAGTCTCAGCTGAAAGCCAGAAATGAGCTCTGTATGTCTTTGTTTCTTTCTATCCCTGGGCCAGTTTCCCAATTTATTATCATCTGGCTTTACATTTTTAAGCTTTTAAAAAAATATATATTTTAAGCATTTTTATACATGTATTTATTTTTTTCAGTCAAAACTGTTTTGTTTTTCCCTAGAACCCTTTTTTGCTGAAATGATAGAACCCAAAGCAGTGAAATGACCAAGTGTGAGCTTTTAAACTGTTTCTGTGGATTTTCCTTTTGTTCCACAGCTGTTGTTTCCATGGAGTAGTCACTGTTGCTATGTATTTTTTCTCTTTGTGGTTGCCAGAATGTGACTAGCTGGGTCAACATGCTTATGGTGTTAGTGGGGAATAACATAATTGCTGCTTGATTAGAGAAGTATTTTAGAAACAGCTTTCTGAGTTAGCAGAATCCCTATAATATTTAAATTTCTCTAGTAATGGCATAATCATGAGTAATTAACTAAACAAGGCCTGGTTAATTGTGATGAGGTAACAACCTTTATATTGGAAAAAAGGTAGGGGGGAAGTAAATCTGAACAATATTCTATATTGTGGTGTCCTGAGCTTTGCTACTGCTCAGTGTGCATTATGCATATCAATCTAAAATCTTTAGAGCAGTGAAGCAGTGATCCTTTAATTATTTTAATCAATACTATACAGTCAGACAGGTTAAGTAGTTTCCTGCCATAGCTGAACAATCTTGACTAAAAGAACCCCCTCTCAGTCTGTGTTCTCACGGGTGCACTCAGATGGATTCACTTTGACCTGAAGGGCATGTAGATGCCTGACAGCAAGCTTTCGGGAAGTGTTTTGAGCCATGAAACTTTTAACAGTTAATGGATTGTTTTTCAGAGATGCTAGAGGAAGAGAAACAGAGAATGTATCACCAGCAAAAACTGGCACGTTACATCCTCTTCTCCCACTTTCTGCATTGCATTCAATCACTGACTTTTGGCCACATGAGTTGCCTTTCATCATTCTGAGAAATGCTGAATATAATTTATAAACTATCAAAAAGGGAACATTGTGCTTATTTTTTTGTACAGTTTTTCTTCACAGGACTGCTGAATTTCTGTCAGTCAGATCCCACAGCCTTGAAGCTTAGAGCATGCTTGAGCATGAAACTGAATTTTGTCATCTTGAATATCATGCTAACAGAGAAAGTACCTCAAGAAAATTCCTAACGGAGCCAAGACAGAATGTAGTCTAGAGATGAAGCAGCTCAGAGGTGAGAGGAACTGATTTGCACTGTCAAGTGCTGCTGTGGCTGTATTCTGACCCCCACACAGGGACAGTTTCAGCCCAGTGAAATCTCAGGGATGCCACGAATTTCCTGTCAGCAGAAAGAATTCACACTTGCAGTGTTCATTTTAGTGAAAGCTTCTGCAAATACAGGTTTGCTGCTGAATTACTGGAGACCACCGTTTCTGAACAGAGGACGTGAAATAAAAATGTAGCACCTCAGAGCAGGAAGCAGAGCTTGAAGTGTAAGTAAGCATGTCAGGGAAGACAGTGCTCATAGCCCAGACTGTTTTAGTTATACAGCAGGATGAAAACTCAGCTGTTTGCACAAAGTCAGAGTTTTACAATAGAAATGACTGTGTAAGATCAACTAGGAATAACAGGGTTATGGAGTATCAGCAAAGGAGTTGAAACAAATGCTCCCCGCCAGCCTTGCCAGTATGCCATTCTGCACCAGATATATAATGAACTCCTGGCAGTACTGTGATCACATTGCACTGAGATCATGGGCATCTGAGTATGGTTATTAAACTGTGAATACTTCATATCCACTGTTTATTGTTTCCTGTTTGCTTTGGGCTTAGAAGTTCATTAAAATGCTACAATGTGACCTTTGGATTTTTGAGAGGTATAATTTGCTACATAACTTCAATATTTTGATAGTTTTTCTCAAATGAGGTTTAAGCTTGGAAGAAACTGTAATATGGACAACTCTTTTATCATGATGAGTGTGAAACAAGTGTTGCCAGAAGCAGATTTAAAAATGGTTTAAAAATGTGCTGTTATATACATAGCTCCTAGCTCCTGTAAACTAAAACATGACAGATGTTTGTTTAGAAAGCAAATCTATGAAGATACAGCTTAACTGAAATCCTGATTGAAGAGAGACCCTCACCATGCATTATAACTGGAATAATTGGACACACTGTGAAAAGAAGTGTATATACAGTAACTATGAAGACACCTCAGCTTTAATCAGAAAAACTGAAACCACTGTCAAGACATGATCATAGTTTGATAAAAGTGTGCTTCAGAAAACACTTGAAAAGCATAGAAATGCACAAGCCTTGAAAGGAATCCTGAACTGATAATACAGAAGTGAAAGTAAGGTCAGCAAAAGTATCTTTCACTGTTACCTAAAATGATTGCCTTTTGGAAATAGCAGTGTCCTGGTGAGAGTGATAACAGCAGGTTTATGTGCCTTTATTCAGAGTGATGATAATTAAAATGGAGACTCACATACCATTCTTGATGACAAAAAGATTTTTTGCTTTACACAGAAATGTCTCCACTTGTGGTTGAGATAGATAACCTGGGCAACAGCCTTCATATGTCTGGTTTGTGATTTTATCTGTTGGCCATGTGAAGTTACTTTCAATACTGTTTTGTGTCAGCAGTATCTCCATTACTGAATTAGTACTGAAAAGAGATTTTTATTTATTTTTTTTTTCCCCACAACACCACTAGACATCATAATGTGTGACTTCACTTGCTACGTGTTAGTTCATACTTATTGTGTCCTTGCCTGCTGATGAGGTTCTACTCTGGCTTCTCTTGAACTGTCCATGAACTATGGATATTTCATATCCACCTAACAGGAACACATTTCTAAGATCACATGAACAATAGTGGAAAGTCTTGTTTTCCTTAAAATCTCTCTTTTGAAAGGAAAATAGGACAAATAGGGGAAAGAAGCTGGCATGGAGAGATCATTAGAAGTGGCTTTTAAGGGGAAGAAAAATAGCATCAGTTTTCACAAACATTCAGTCTTGCTGATGTATCCTCATCTTGTGATTGTGACTGAAGACATCACTGATGATGTTTCCTGGTAAATTGGTGAATGATAGAAAGCTGCTGGATAAAAACAGATTAAAATTAATTAATTGGTTCATTTAGATCAATGAAATTTTGACCTTTCAGTTGACAGACAGAACAGTAAAGGGCCTGCTGTGAGTGAAATCAGTTCCATAACTTCATCTTTAAAGTTAAGAAACACAGACAAGTCTTAAATTGTTGTCAGTGCTTGATAACAAATGTTTCTCAAAATTAATATCACCTGAAACTTCCTTTACCTAGGTTGCGCAGAACTGAAATTAGAATAGCTGAAAGTGAAGTCAGTACGATATTTAACCTAACAAAAAAAAAAAAAAAAAAAGGAAATAAATTGTGTTGCAAGGTCCTTAGTAATGAAAACAAGGTGATAAGACTGCTACTGCAGGAGGAGGTCTGTGACTAAGATAGAAGTGGCAGCATGGAGAGAAGTCATGCGATAAATCAGCTTTTGGATTGAGCTAGGACTACTACATTTTATCTTAGCCAAACTGCATTTATTCCTCCTAGTGGTTGGAAATAAACCTGAGTGCTGGGGATGTAAGCAAATAAGGTTTTCATTTTAAACTATTCCGTAATTTTATGGATCTTCTCTATATTTTAACTTGTCTTTTTGACACATAAAGCAAAAGAGACAGGGCAAAAGGAACACACTGAATCTGCTACTGAAACTACATAGTCTCATGTAACATAAATTTTTTGTCTGTTTATGTTAAGAAGATTTATCAGAGAGGAGCTGTGCCTGAGGAATCAGAAGCATGATGCTGATCACTCGATGTTCCCCAAAAATTTTCCCTGTGAAGCCTGTGTAGTTTGAGGGGAAGAGGTGTACAGTTACTTTTTTTTTTTTTTTTTGTTGTGTGTACATTTTTTTCTTTATATCCTAAAATGTCACAGGGAACAAAGTGTGTGGGGAAAGATGCCCACTGAGGTAGTGATGTAATGCTGCATTTTATCATTATATAGTGAAATTATTAGTGTATGGCATTCCTCCCTACCTCCCTTCGGTTCTTTTGGGATATTTGAGAAATACAGCTGGTGGATTTTTCCTTGTGGACATGTCTATTTTTTTGAAGCTTAATAGTGTGAAAAAGGTATTGAAGTCTTTTGCAAAGAAGCATGAATGTTTTCTTAAAGGGCATGTGTTGGTTTTTAGTACAACTTTTTTTTTTTTTTTTCCGCATTCAGAGGATTTAAGGAACATTAACATTTCCTTTCCTTAACAGGTGATGTAGATTTACTTGCTTATAAGGACTAGAGATAATATGGGAATTTGTAACATTCTCAGATTTTATCAGTGAACATGAATGAAAATATCTGTTTGTTCCCTATCCACTTATTTTTTCTGTAATATTACTTTGCAGTTAAGGGACACCTCCCTCCCTGGTGCTGCTTCCCATCCCCAACCATCTGGAAGATGGAGAAAAATGATTTAGCTGATAAATCGTGTCGTGATTGTTGCACTGATATCCAGAGGGGCTACAGTTTTATAGGATCAATGTCCCATGCAAAGGCTTCCAGCATATCACCGCAGTATATTTCCCTACAGAGAGCGAGTAAGATTTTTTGTGTTTTATTTTGCTAACAAAAGTGGATCCATTTGAAACCTTCTGGAAACAAATATGTTCTGCTCTTCAAAGGTGTCCCGCTGTCCTGAAGTGTGGTAGTGGGAATTGAAATGTTAGGATGTTAAATTTTACTTCTTGTAGCAACAACAGAGAACAAGAATGCCTTTGGATCTGTTACTTGGAACTTTATTCAGCTTTTACCATGTGAAAAGGGGATTGCCTCCAGATACCCTAGTATATCGTTGATAGACAGAAATGCTAATTACATTGCCATGATGTACGATAACATCTTTGACAGGTAATAGACTACTTTCCATTCTTTTCTGAAAGGGCTGGTGAAAGTGTTATGGGATTCTCCTGACCTGCCCTTTACTTCCTGTGAAACCAAAACAAGTGTAATGTTCATCTGTCCATACTTTTTTTTTTTTTTTTAAATCAGATTAGAGATTTACTAATTCTTTAGATGTTTTTGTACTGATGGAAAACAGTGCAATGAGTATTTAAGGATGACATATTGGAAGAAGCAGGAAGAGGAAGGAGGAAAGATAAGGTCAGCTGCTATTCTACTTGAATATATTTCATTTAATAAAAAAAGAGACAGGGGTTTCTACTGAAGATATAAAATTAAAATCTGTGTAAACTCACTGGTCAGCTCAAAAGTAAGAGAGACATTTTTTAATAGATAAATACAATGGTAAGTATTGACTTCATTTTCTCAAGTACCTTAAAATATGAGTTATAGAATTATTTTTTTTTGTCAAGTTTTGTTTTGCTGGTTCTAAGAGAGACAGAATCTGGCCAAGAGCAAGAATGAAAACCAAATTAAAAACCTCTGAGGTAAACTGTTGTTTTTCAGGTAGCCTCTGAATATATAAAGTAAAATATACAGCACTAGATATGACTGTAACATTAAAATCAAAGTTTGTTTTAGAAAATCAGTACACTGGGAATTGCTTTATGCTGAGTTGTAATACCTTTATGGTGAACTGTAATATTTAATCTCTGTAAATACTATACTCTTTTCTAGAAGATACACTTCTGAGTAAGGTGTTAATTTTCTGACTAGCACCTAATAGTGATTGGCTTGATCTGAAATGGTGTAATTGAAGGACAATCAGTACTATTTATGGCTCTATGTTGATCACTGTCTATCATAGTTCTATCATTAGACAAGACATCTGTATTAATTTTAATAAGATCTCATTTGTTATTCTAAATTTGTTCAGCTCTTTTAAATTTCTAACAGCAGAATCTCTGTAAAATTAATTTCCGGAGTTACCAATAGTAGACATTATCTACAGAAATCACTGCTTGAAGGGTGCAGATTATGTTATGTTTAGACTTTTATTGTGAATGGCTTCTTACCAAGTGATATATTTCTCAGACATTTTAACATTTTCTGGTGAGTTGGGTTTCCCAGGATTCTGTAGAAAGAGCATAGATCTTAGTGTGTATGTAGTGATGAATACATTCACTTCTAGCTGACAGACTGGCAGAAGCTTGTATGTGGATATTTTTTCCTTAGTTGTGGGGAAAATGCAATGTTCAAAATGGTAGTGCATAGGCTGACATGATCTGCCCATATGCCTCAACAGTGAACCAGAATTGTGCATTGAGGGGCAAAAGGGGGATGTGAATTAGGTCCAGGTGTCTGATGAAGTCATCCTTCTGTGTGAGGGCTGCTGGCAGTGTTATCTTGTAGCATTTGCAAAATTGTGCTCTTAAAAAGTTAACTGGTGTCCCGATTCAGTTCAAATTGGAATGTGCTGGTTAGGCATCAGACTAAAAAAGCTTTGCTTATGATCTGCAGCCAAGTCTAACAGTGGAGTGAAGATTAAAAATATTATTATGTCACTAATTAATCTATATAAATTTCTGTAGCTTCTTCATTTGCATTTATTTAATTTAAACAAACAAAAAAATATTTTTAAACCTACTGCTTCAGTGGACTATGTATTTAACAGCTTCAAGAAACTGGTTATAACCACAGGTTAAACATGTGTCTGAGGAGCTTGCTGGAAAAAGGGTGCTATATACATCTTTTGTGCTCAACCTATCCCGCAGCGGGAGAATGCAGAGATGCTGAGCTCTCTCACTCCCTTTGCTCAGCTTCCTCAGCAGTGTGCTGTAGACTTCCAAGCCCTAATCCTCTGCTGACAGACACACAGATCCTGTGCCAAAAGAATATAAAATCATATAATGAGGTTGTGTCATAATGTGCGAGGACAGGAGTCTGGAAATAGCACTCCTTCAGCCTTCTTAGATGTTGCTGTTCCTCTCTCCTGTAAGTTTCTGAAAATGTTATATTGTGTGTTTGTTTGGCAATAGGAGAAGACCTATCATTTTAGGAAGTAGGTGTTCCTTCCCTATGTCTGTGGTACAATATCTAAAAAGCATGTTACATATTAAAAGCTGCTTCTTTCCACACTACAAGTGTCGTGTTGGTCACTGTCTTTATCCTTGCAAAACATCTACGAAATAATAAAGCATTAGTATGAAATACAGTTAAGAAACCAAGTAACACTGAAGATGACTTACATATGTCTCTGCAGTAAAAGCATGATTAAGATGGTCTGTGAACTCAGATCTTCTGAGTCGTAATGCAATATACCTAGGCTTGAGCAAATTCGTGGTGGCTACAGTTTTACCAGGTAAGGTGTTATCATACTGTTTAGTGAAGAACAATCCATGATCGCTAGTGCAGCTAACACACGATGTCTGTATTTCTCTGTCATTTCATCTTTTCTTTCCTTGAGTCTTAAAAACTTGAACTCCCGGAGTCCTTGGATGAAAAATGAAATCACAAGCTGGTAAGATATCTATTTGCATGATATTTATATGTAATTAATCTTCACTGCAGCATTGCTAATTTAGAAACCTGCAATCAAGTTGAGGTGGTATTTATTTAAAAGTGAATCATAGTGTCACAATGTTCTAATGTCTGACATATTATTGGCCACAGAAGAGGTTTGCTGGTGGTAGTCTCTAGCAGATTAGTGTTTGAAATTAAAACACTAGAGATAATCTCAATTGAAAAAAAAAATCTTTTAGATGTTGACTGGTACATTAAAAAAGTATTTTCCAACCTTGAGGAAACACTGGAAAAATATTTCTTAACAACTTCAGGAAATCTTTTCTATTAGTTTGAGGCTCTTCATCAAAACAGCATGAGTAAATTTCCTCCTAGTTCATGCTGTTGAAAACGTAGACTTCTAACGCTGACAACTGACTTAAGATGTTAACCTAGTGCTGAGCACTTTATAAGTTAATTTGGGTGTGCTGAGTGATGGATTAAGCAAATGTACCAACTAGTCAAATTATTGAGAAGGCTCTTCTGATGATAGACACAGAAATGACTCAGCAAACTGTGAATTAAAAAACTTGGCATTTTAAAGAACAGACAGTTGATTTCTTGTGCACGTAAATGGCTGAGATATAAAATTTTTTCCATTGTATGAACTCTTGCAGAACTAGGATGAAAGGTAGAGAAGAGGCACCCTATTAATGTGCATTGGCACATTAATAAGAGCAGTTGAAGAAAGTAGCAGGGGTTGGATGCAAAAACTAAATGTTCTTTGCTACAAATCTTGAGATAAGTTGTACTGCAGGAAAAATTAAATCCAAATGCTAATCAACCAGAATTATCTAGCCACCCAAAGGCCCACTGTGAGTGGACAAGGAAATGTAGGCAGTCTGCCAGGTTTTGAATCAGATGTGTTTGAAGCTCTGGAAGGGAAAGTAGTGGGAAATGACAGGATTTCAATTATTGGGATGTCAATAACAGCCCTGTTTAATCAAATGGCTGAGCAGGAGGTTTTATATTCTGAAAGAAAACTGGGATAGATGGGAAGTTTTAAAGCAAGTTAGGGTATTATGCCATTTGAAGAACCTGCACAGACTGAAGTGAAAGATGACTTCAGGGATGTTTATACCTGTCTTTCACCCATGAGTCCTACTGCAGTGAGGGAGTATAGAGAGGGCAGAGGAATGGATCATAGAAAACAAAGGCTTTAGGAAATATTATCTCTACTTTAAGAAACTTTGACTGCTTTTTAACTACATTTGAAGATGTAGAAGTAGTCATTCAGAGGATATCATCCTCAGTAGAGAACATTAAGGCTAGAGTTAGGGAAGTTTGTGTTCTACTTCATTAATATGACTTGTTTAATTTAGTAAAACAAAATGCTTAATTATCTGAAAAAAATGTCCTATCATTTATTTAACACTGATAGGAAACATTACAAATCCATTCAAGTAATGTTTTCTAAAGAAGGCGATTAATTTTTTTCCCTTTATTTAAAAATATTTCTGTGATCAAAACAAAGCTGAACCTAATTGTGCTTGAAAAAGATGTATTTCAACAAAGGTAGGGAAGATTAAAATATGTGATGAATGTGAAAGCAATTTGACTAAAAGTTCTCTAAACTGATAAATTCTAGGCCAATGCTGATTCTTTTTCTTCATTTCCACTTGTCCTTGAAAAACACAAAGTTGCTGTATTAATTCATCACCTAGTTTTGTTCAGATTGATTAGGTAATAACAACTTTGGATCTTACTGGTGCATTATTTAGACCCTCTGTAAATAAGTAATTTGTCTCACTTGAGGACTTCTCCTTCTGGATTAGGAACTGAATACTGGCAGAATACAGAGCTATTATTTTTAACCATTGTTTCAAACCACACATTTCCAATCAGAACTGTGATGTTGATAATATCTAGAAAGGGTTTATTTTTAGTGTGATGTGATGATTTTTTTTTTTTTGGTTGTATGTCACACAACAGAAGTGGTTCCTTATGGAGTCATAATAGCAGGATGGTTTAGTTCACTAGGTCAAAGGAAGTTTAAAACTCTGCTGATACTTGGTTGCACAACTGTAAACTCGGAGAATGAAAATAAGAGATTGAAGATAGGGATGTTGCTCTGATGGAGCTGGATTTAAAAGCTTCTCATATATAGGCACTGATTCCTGTTTCTTGTTACTACCAGCCACATGCATGATATAAACACAGGATTTCCCACCTTGATAGTAATCTTTTGCCCTTATCTTTTGGAGATTAATTGCAAAATTGAAAGACAAACTTTTTGTTTGTTTGTTTGTTTGTTTGTTTTTTAATGACATGGTTTGGCTTGCACAACCTTGACAGGGATACAGGAGAAAGTGAACAGCACTCTAGAAATCAGGCCTTCTCAAAGATATTAGATGATAGTATCACATGCAAAAGTTATTGTAGTTGTACTTTGACCCTATGTATTTTAATATCCTGTAGGTCAGTAACACAGCAATGCCTTTACTAACAACAGGACACAAACTTGTTAGTATTTGCAAGACTTCAGAGCTGAAGCTTGCTGCCTCTGTAGTTGTCAGGCTTGCTCTGTTTGAGTTTGTCCTGACCTGCCTGGAGCTTTGCTTTTGGCTTGATTTCACTGTAATAGCAATTTTTCTTCTGCCTTCATAGGTGACTATGGTCAGTTATTTTACCCTCCTTATCTTTGTATGGTACAACCATAATTTTATAGATATAGTGGTAATAAATTGTTATTCTGTGCAGAACAAGATATTTATGACTGTAGCGGTATAGTTTAGAGATATACAAGCCTGCTGTGATAGCAGAGGCCTTAAGAAGTGGGGAGACCAAGTGCAGTGTACAGACAGGTGATGAATACACATGAGGCATAGGCTGGCACTGCTTATGGCTACAAACAATTCACCAGTGGTCAGCTAAAACAGTGCAGACCTTCAGCTGGACAAAAAGGCTTTGAAGGGTAACAGAGCAAAGAAATAGCATCTAACATGTAAAATGCTGTTAATATGACTGTAAGAAGGAATTGCAGACCAGTAAAGAAAAAGAGGTAAAAAAGCTTTAGACTTCTTTGACTCCAAGTGGATTTTAGGTGAGGAAGAAATCATCATATTTGTGTAAGTCATCAAAATAATATTATTACCTGTGAAGTACACCGGATGCTGACATCTTCCCATAGACCATTTACCCCCACCAGTCTGAAGTTGGACACAGTTGGACACTTTAGGACTCAGAAAAGTAGGGGAAGGGTGAGCATAAGACTAGGAAAAGAGCAAAAGTTCTAAGGTATGTGTGTGTGAGAATCTCAATCAATTGATGTGTGAAGTTAAGACAGTGTTCTATTGTATATAACTTCATGGCAGCACCAGTTACATAGAAGTCTCATTTGGTACACCAAACTGCTGGAGGGGAAAAAACAAAGCCTCAAAAAGGCTTTGGTTTGAGCAAGATTCTACATATTGGGTTAAAATTCCTTTTGTTCTTAATTTTGATACTACTGTCTTTTGTACTGTAAATTGTTCAATCAAACATCACTCACTGCTTTTCCACGGTTGAGTGTCTGTGAAATAACTGTTAAAACTCACTTTCATTGTTCTTGAGGGCTGGAATCCCTTTCCAGCACTATTAAGTGCTCTTAAGGGAGCAAAAATGTCTTGATAGAAGTACTTCTAAAAGACAGCAATTTCTGACTGCTCCTTACTTCCAAATACTGTGGAAACAGTCTGGTATCTGCACAGCAGTAGCCTCACTTCATGTGAGATGGTGCTTCATAACCTTCCAGAGTTTAGAGTAATGTTGTTATTAAACATGGGGAAGAAACAAAAAGCTGATGATCTTTTTTTTTTTTTTTTTTTTTTTTTTCCCAGATGTGTTTGTGTATTTCAGATTACACACACAATATTAATTTTAGAAGATTGTGGGTTCAAGGGACAAAACCTAAAAGCTTAGTTTAAACATCTTGGGTGATATGAATGCCAGTAATTTCTTTATTGCTTGTCATTCTCTCCATCTTCTACCCCTTTCTTCTACCAAGTCATGTAAAAATAGCCAGAAAATATTTACCTGTGTAAATTGGAAGACATGTAGGTAAGTGACAGAAAGCTCTTTTGGACAGCACTGTCTACCTAGCCATCACAGAATCATAGAATCATTCAGGTTGGAAAAGACCTTTGGGATCATCGAGCCCAACCATCAGCCCTACTCTACAGAGCTCTCCCCTACACCAACATCTCATCCAAACGACCCTTAAACATATCCAGGGATGGTGACTCCACCACCTCCCTGGGCAGCCTATTCCACTGTCTGACCACTCTTTCTGTGAAAATTTTTTCTTATTGTCCAGTCTGAACCTCCCCTGTTGCAGTTTAAAGCCATTCCCCCTTGTTCTGTCGCTAATCACCTGTGAGAAGAGACCAGCACCAACCTCTCTACAATGTCCTTCCAGGTAGTTGTAGAGTGATGAGGTCTCCCCTCAGCCTTCTCAAACTAAACAGTCCCAGCTCCATCAATCACAGAATCACAGAATCATCTAGGTTGGTAAGGACCCTGGAGATCATCTAGTCCAACCGTTCACCTAGCAGAGTTCCCATCGTTCCAGACCCTTCCCCAGCTTCGTTTCCCTCCTCTGCATGCGCTCCAGCACCTCGATATCTCTCTGGTATTGAGGGGCCCAAAACTGGACACAACATTCCAGGTGTGGCCTCACCAGTGTAGAGCACAGGGGGACTGTCACCTCGCTACTTCTGCTGGTCACACTATTGCTGACACAAGCCAGGATGCCGTTGGCTTTCTTGGCCACCTGGGCACACTGCTGGCTCATGTTCAGCTGCTTGTCAATTAGAACCCCCAGATCCTTCTCTTCCAGACAGCTCTCCAGCCACACCTCCCCAAGCTTGTAGCCATGCAGGTGGTTGTTGTGGCCCAAGTGCAGGACCTGGCACTTGGCCGTGTTGAAGCTCATCCCATTAACATTGGCTGTGGTGGTGACTCCCACTGCTATACTGTGACAGCGCAGTGCTTAGTCCTTGAATCCTAAGTTTCAGATCCTCATTGCTAATATTACATCAGCCTTATTATTACCTTTTTACTATCAGTTTGTTCCATTGTTTTGTAGACACAAAACCTCAAAATAAGAGATATAATTTATATATTTATATAAATAATATATTTTACACAAAGGACTTGGATTTTTTCCCTTTCAGTATGTGTATGATAGACCTTGCACTGATGTTATCACACAGTCTTCTTCAGATCCTTAATTTTGTTTACTGTTCAGGACAGACAGTGTTTAGAGAAGAAATTAGAATACTGTCATGGAGGTGACTGACATGTATGGTTCTTATAGGTTGTCAAAGCTAGAGAACAT
Organism: Athene cunicularia; assembly: GCF_003259725.1. Lineage (NCBI taxonomy): Eukaryota > Metazoa > Chordata > Aves > Strigiformes > Strigidae > Athene > Athene cunicularia. The sequence goes on from NW_020799095.1 coordinate 74,523,591, forward strand.
GTCTGGAGCAAGGTGAAGAAATTTAGGAGTGGAAAGGACAGATGTGTAAAGGTAACTCATTTCTGCATTTGAGAAATGCAAAGATATCCTTCATACTTCTGAAATTCTTTGTGACATTGGACAAATAACCAAGACCATAAATGGCACAGATAGTAACTCACTGCGTATTTCTCATTCCTGCATGCCTGACTTGGCATCCTGGAGTTTCATTTTCTGGAGTGCTCACCCTTGCAGCTGAAAGTGGAAATCAGCTTGGGAAGGGCAGGCAGTAAAGAAGCACGTGAGAATACTAACAGTTCTGGAAACATTAATTTCTACATATCTAAAACTATAAATTCAGTATAAAATCCTGATAATTTGGATTTTAATACTTGCTTTACTTCTTCATTTAGAAGAAAATAGCTTAATTTTAACACTGTTTATGCTTGCTTGTAGCTCTGGTACAATGTGCTATTGGAAAGTTAGTGAGCCGAACAAGACACAGTGCTTAAAAATAGGTAAGGAATAGCAGCCAGTCTAAAGTGTATACATTAGCTAAGGCTCTTTATATATGCATTTGACATCTGGAGGAAAAACTTATCAGATATCTTTGCATTATGCCTGTATTTACAACCATAACAAAGTTGTGAGATGGAAGGATTTGGACTGGTCAGTTTTTGACCTTCAGTGCTCAAGTTCTGTGGTCAACAACAGTGGTTGGTAGTTAAGCATACGTGGTTAATCCTGGTGGACTCACCACTACAGATGGACTCTTAACCTACTATAAATATGTAATTCCTCTTTCTTTTTTTAGGCTGCATAGCCAAATACCCATGTGAACAGCTGGCTAGAGTTTACATTGGTCATTTCGGAAAGTGAGATAGAGTCCTCTGTGATGAAAGGTGTTTCTTTCCTGTACTAAGGTTGCATCAGGCATTTTGGTACGTGGTTCTTATTTAGGTACTAAATAATTCTGGCTACCATTAATAGTCCTAAATTTGGATCCCACCTTTTTTTCTTCACTCAGCTTGATCAGCCACTGAGTTCCAGGAACAGCAAGTCAAATGTTACCACCAGGCAAAAGACAGGGTGAAAAATCATCACGGTCACTGTAATACCAGCACATACTAATGACACATTCTGCTGATGATCTGGAAAACTACAACATATTCCACTAAATATACATCACTGATGAAATGTATCCATCTGCACACCTGTACATACATGAAGTCACCATAACACAGAGCAAGTCAAATTATGTGAATTCATTCCAAAATTCATATGGGATAATTAGAAACTTTTTACGACTCATAAGTGAGCAGCAAGGGGAAAGCAAGGATCATCTCCTTTAGAGAGCACAGAGAACATTTTAATTAAAACAATAAACTTTATAGTATAGATTGGAGATAACACTTTAACGTACTGCTAATACTGAAGTGTGAAGGCTGCACAATAATTTAGAGGTGGCAGTTTCGATTTAGTATAACTCTTTGCACAATGAGATAGTGAAGAGACTAATCAATTATCTAGTGCTGAGGGTTACCAAACAAGGCTGAAGTGACAGCAAAAGGCAATGAATGCACAGTGGGAAAGGCAAGTTTGCAAATTTAAAGGCTTAGATGCAAGTACAACAAACTAAGTGAGTAATGGTGTGTGCAGTAACGAAAATCAGAGGCTGCTGACATATGCATCTTGCTGTTTGTGTTGCTGAACATTGATACAGATGCTGAGTGTTTATTTCTAATGACGGCCTCAGTTGCCACAAGGAGGAAGGGAAGGTTTGGAATATTTACATTGCTCACTCTTTATAACTTATGCATTAAGCCATCATGAGCATTACTAATTATTAATTGGGAGTGAAATAGGGATTTTAAAAACCTGGTGATTAGTGCTATGGTTGAGTATCAAATGCAGTGGCTGATTAGGTGCCATATATGTGAGTAGCTACGTGAGTAGTTACATTAAAAAGACAGGAAATAGCTGCATCGATTCCTTTTTAGTAGAAGGTTGGTGAAAAGATGAAGTCTGTCTTATAGACTAATCACAGAAAAACCTTCACTGAAGTAGCTGCTAGAAAAATGTCTTAATCTTGCTTACATTACTCTGATGCAGCAAAAAGCAAGTAAAGGGTTGGAGGACACTGAGAAATTATATGCACTTTAAATTAAGGCAGAGTGGAGGGAAATAGTTCTCAAGTTGACTTTACTCTTCAGTAATCTAATGTTCTTCGTCATATATTGATGTTTTGATTTTATCAGAGAGGTCCTATATTTACTTGTCTTTCAACATCAGTAGAATATGAAGAAACAAACATGACTGGAGTAAAAGTAGTTGGTATGTATTTATTTTCTAGGACAAACATAATTAAATGGTAGAGATTCTGAAGGAGAGAAGCAAGAGTATTTTGCAAGTTTATATTTGAGTCTCACCAGTGGCTGCTGCTGTTACCTCAGAAGAAGGAGGTGGCTAAATTTCTGATAATTTGGGCTATGCAGATTTAGAGAAAAAATATGGAGGCTGATGTGGTTTCAAGAGCTACACCATCATTTCAGATGCATAGAGGTATAATCAGTTACAATTGGAAAGAACAACCAACAGTAAAGAACGAACATCTTCATTCAGTAGTAATAAAACATATTAAAACGGAAAAGTATGCTATGTATTGGAGAAACTGCTTACACAGTTTTAACAGGCACAGAACTGTCTATTCATGTGGAGCTCCGTTTCAAGATTTATTAACCTCAGAGCTTACATATATCTAGTTCAACAAGCTAACCTAAGTGAATGAAATCCTGCTATAAGCATTAAGCTCCTGATTTAACATTTCTGCTCATAACACAGGTGCATGTTCACACATCCAGAACACCCAGGCTGACTGCTCTGAATATCCTATCTTTAAATCAGAAGTTAAGAAATTCTGCCCCTGTCATTTGGTTATGTTGTTGAAGCCAAAGAAAAGTAGTTCTGTTAGTATTAAGGCTGTCATGTCATGTTTTTGTGATGGAGATTATCCTGTTGTATTGTTTCTACACACTAGTGCAGAAGAAAAGTAGCTTTAGCTGAGACTTAAGCAAAAATCTTTCATTCCCCAAAAGAATATATGTTTAGCTAGACCTTTTAAAAATGACATATTGATACTTTGCACTTCTTATGTAACACCAAAAATGAGACAAATGTATTTTAAAATGAAAACCAAACACTAGAGTAAAAAATAATAAAAATGCTATCATTCCCTAATAGATTGTCTATAAACATAAAAGAAAGAGTGGACACTAATACATATTTTAAATTTATGTAGCTAGCAATAAACAGTTAGGGAAAAAGTCTGTGCCTTGCACTATTCTTTACAGTTACATTAGGTCTTCAGTCCTGCTATTTCAAGATGTCTTCTGTCAAAGTGTTGCCTTTATTCATATGCAGATGTGGGTGTCTCAGAACATGTGGCTATCACAAAGAATACAGTGATCAAATAAATATTATCTTATAAGCTGTCAGCTGGATGACCATCGCTTACTTCTATACAGTTAATTTCTGAGGATGAAGTTGTTTTTTTTTTTACCACCATTGATAATGACACCAACAAGAAGGCAATTTTTTTCCAATAACAAACAGCAGGAGTATAAATTGAAGTTAGGCAGCTGTAGATGGTAGTCTGTTGCTTAATTTTCTAAGGGTAAAGTCTGAGAAGTCTGAACTATGGTGTGTTAACAGCAAGAAATGTGACTCTTGCCTGATCTCAAACAGAAGCTGCATTCATAGTCTCTAAAGTATGTGGTTTGGTGCTGAGATAGCATGAACTAACACTGTGATCCAAATATCCAATCCAGCTTTTGTGTGACACAAGATTTTGAATCTGTTTTGAAGTCATACTTATCAGTGGGACATATTAAGTATTTTTTATGGCTCTCTACTGAGAAACATATCTTGCTACCATGCAATTTTTCTGATAAAGTTTGACAAACTTTCTTTCTAGGAAGCTAGAGGGAAACTGAGAGAGCATTACTGAATTGTCAGTATTTAAAACATCCCAGTGGGATTATAATTCTGGCTACCAGGCCCTGCCATGACCCACCCGGGGGTGTCCCCACTGTTCACGGTCCCAGGGAGCCACGGGACCCTGCAGTCTTTTGCAACAAGGAAATGGGATGAGTCTTTACTGTCATAGGCAGGCCCTTTACCAGCAAGGCAATGACTTGCCCTTCCAGCTGTTCATAGGAATGCAGCTTCTGAATCAGGCCATTGGTTGTTCAGTAGATTTGTGTTCAGTCATTTTCGCAACACGAAGCCCTCTGACTCTTTTGAATTTGGTTGCTTTTTTCCCCTGTTGATAATTCAGTTAGCCAGGTCGCAGTTCTCTGTTGAGATCTACCTACGTTTAACCTGAGGATGAAAAATCTCAAAGAATTAACTATGCTTCTGATTGCATAACTGTAACTGAGAAAAGCACCATATTCACATGAAGATAATGACTAATCACAAACTCCAGGTAATGGATCATAACTTGCACTGTAGTATTGTTGGCTGGTTTTGTGTGCGTTTTAAATGTCACATTAGTTTGTACTGGGAATTTACACCTTTTATTAGAGTTATTGGATTTTGACACTATTTAAAAGAAAATGCCTGCAGGTTATGAGCAACACAGCTGAGAAAGGCTGAATTCATATTGTATTCTTCTGGGACTCTATATCAGGAGAGCTTTTGCTGAATGCGAAGAAAAGTCATTTCATATAGTAAAGTTGGCACCAAGCCCAGTTTCTTTATGGAGGTAAGATAAGTGAAAATCAAGATACAGATATATTTAGTTGATCACATAGGTTTTTCTTCTATCTTTTTTTTCTTACTATATATCAACTACTAAATAATGTTATTGAAGATCATTCCAGTCCCTTTACTAAACCAGATTTTATCTGAAGGAAAAGTGGTCTGTGCTCCTGGGAGCAATTTGGTATTCTAAAATGGCTTTCTCTGAAGTGTTTATTGAAATGGAGAAATTATTCCCCACATTCTCTCCATTTGTAATGGAAAGCTACTCTAATACAGTGAATGACCCAAGGAAATGAAGAGTGCAGAGTAAAACAGTTTTTGACGAAAGTATGGGATAGACAGGTACAGGAGACAGACAGATTTATTTGAAGAAACAGCAACATGAAGCGCAAGTGTACGAAGAGATGGAAATGACTGCATTTTTCACTGGCAGAGTAATGATAGTTTGAAAAGTTGTTTAGGCCAGTGATATGCAACACTTTAGGCACTTGTATGTTGACCTTTTTGTGGATCAACTCCTTGGAGACAGTATCTAGTTCCTCCACTTCTTGAGATGCTTAACCTTAGGGGACTGAGTCTTCAAGTCTGCTGGGTGAGCTCAGGAGAAAAAGCTTAAAAAGAAAAATTATTATTAATGTTATATTTTCAGATATTGTCTTCTTTATTGAGATCAATTCTCAATCTTATACCAAATGTGAGATTATTTTTTAGTTTCATGTTGAAGACAGGACCATGACTTGTTGAGCAAGGTCTCCTGGAACTGCTGACATTCAGGACAAGAGTGGAGATTGTTTCCTAACTGTATGCTGTACTTAGTCTCTTTTTGATCCACAGTATTTCTGTTCTGTGGCAAATGATAATTTGTACTTCAAGAAAAACAGAGCTGTAGGCTCAGGAACATTATAAACTTGGGGAGTTTCTTTGTCTTACCTTTCTGCCAAGATGTAACTGGGAGCAACAAGGAATAGATACAGATTTTGGAGATCTCTAATAAACACCATTTTGCACTCATACTCAGCATCCTGGGAAAGCTGAAACATCATGAGACACTGGTGAGCTAAATTTTCCCCCATCACCACCTCTAAGAGGGAAAACAAATCATTTCATAAGATGTCTTTCCTTTTTCCCTTTCAATAAATTTAGTAGTAAGGTAAACAGGTTAATAGAAACTAAATATTCTGTTCCAAAATGTGTCTACAGTTATTTTAAATCCTTCTCCCTGGCTCATCTACCAGGCACACTCTCACTCAAGACTTCTTAACTGTCAGGTCCCATATCCTCTCACTGATGCTACCTTTTATCCAAGATATCACTTGCATTGAGGTATCTGGCCACTTGTGCTCAGCTAGCCAGTGCTTTTGAGCTCTATGCACCACCCTCTAGCTGAGGCTATGCTCATCTAGGTGCTTGGACAGCCTTTGCAACCTTTAGTTGCAATCTTTAGTTATTCTGTGCTAGTGTTTTGCCAGTTATTAGGCCTAGCATAAAGGACACAGCCAGTATGAAGATGAACCTATAACCAAATTGTATTCAATACAAAAAGTTCAGTACATGGGTGAGCACTGGGGGTACAAACAAGTCAATCAGATTATACATAATATCAATTCCACTGACCCCAACAACACCACCACACAACCAACAATGGGTGGAATAAATGGTGACATGCAGTTTCCCATAGAAGGGATGGGAGACAACTGAGTCAACAAGCCAAACACATCAGACCAAGGAAGCCACACACTGAATCTCCACACAGCCCACACTTACAAAGGCCAGACCTGACTGGAGCCCAGTCCCAGGGAGGCAGGAGGTCCTTCCCCAACAGGGAACTCTGCACAGGACATCCACCTCACAGACAGACACTGTCCCTGCCTGCAAGGGGTCCCAGCTTTTATCCCCCAGTGGGACACCTGACCTTTGGTTACTTAATGCCGACACCTGGGGCTCATTTACCCAATGGCTCTCCCTGCCAGGCCGGCCGCACCCTGGAGGGAAGCCTAAAGGCAAACTCACCCCCCTTTGTGAAGGGCTGTGGGAATCACCCAGATGTCAACCTTAATTTGGGGCCTGGGGTTGAAACCCCAGCATTTCAGATAGTAACAGCTGCTATAGTGTACAAGATCACGTACAATCCCTGATAATCTGCCTTTACCAAAGTAAAACCCACCTGCAAGAAGCTTAAGCTCCTCCACACCACCTCTCTTAAACAGGTTGCTTTTCAGTTTTTTGTCTTTCAGATTTTTTGTCTTTCATGTCTGTAAACTGTATTATAGATTAGGGCAAATATTAATCCTAGACATATTTGGACATACTTAATTGGCTCAGACTTTCATGTATCTTTACAATTCTAAAGGTTAGTGACAACTTCCTTTTAATTTAACATTTTAAAACTGAAATTTCCTCAAACATTGTAAACAAAACTCTAATTACATATTTCAGAGTTGCTCGTTAGTCCTGTTCATTTCCCTTTCCTGTCACCAAGATCATCGTAACTGATTTCTTCCCTTCTTCCCTGGGACTTTGCATATTACAGTAATATGCAAAGCTATGGCATTTGGAATGTTTCTCAGGAAAACAAAGGCGGATGTTTCTAACCTTTCAAGACCAGTGATGTAGTGATGGATGCTTTTAAGGTATGATCATCACTTTTAGAACAGGATCGTATCCTGTTTGGGGAAAAAAGTTTAAAATGAAAAAAAAAAAAGGAGACGGGCAAAGCATTGCTTTTAGTGGTGGAGGTAAAAGCTATTCTAGAAGTAGGGCTCTTCAACATGACTTAAGACACTGGCTTTTGTCTCCATGGAAATTAAGTATATTGTTATTTGCAATGTTACAGGACAAGAATGTCTTATTAATATTTTTTTTTCTGAAATAAGACCTGACTATTGTTACCTTGACCTATTTTTTCAATGGCATGTATTACTGAAAATGTAAGGGTTACAATAGGTATATGTTTTGCCTAATGCAAAGTGTAATTGAAGGAGCATGTAAGATAGCTTATAAATATTACACTGCTGTTGGTTTGATGCTAATAATATTTAAGAGACAACAGGGCTGTTTTCTCTTGTTAAGTCTTAGGCTTATTCTTTCTGGTTAAGATTACCACTTTCATGATTATTTCATTGATTTAAGCATTATTCAGAGAATTAATTGTATTAGGAATGGCTTCAGGTGTAGAAAAAAACCCCCCAACTTGTATGGGGAAGATATTTTTTTTGAAATACAAAATGAATTTATTTTTTTTTTTTTAAAAACCCAGAAGCTTGGCACGTGTCTTGGCATAGTAGGGACACCACAGAAACAGTATGAACAGTATGGAACGCTTTGTTGTCCATGGGAAATAATTAAGCCAAAACTCGTTAAAAAAAGCTATGATCAAAAGCAAAAATTAATCCTTTAGATTTATACAGAATTTAATGAAATTGGGACTGCATGCACTGTTGTTATGCATGACTGCAGCATCAGTGATACATGCTTAGCTGTATTTTATGCCTAAAATATAAATGGTTAATAAGGTTATTGAGGACAATCAGGAAAATTTAAGTAACCTCAAGTGTGTTTACATGTCTTGTGTATCAAGGCTCAATGAAAGTTAGCTAAAGACAGCTGTGTCCTCATGCCCTCTTTTTTAGTCAGTATCTTGTTGTTCACTGTCACCGTGACAAATGAAAACATTTCATGGCAGAAACTGTCAAAAGCCCTCTTGTGAGCCCTGCATTTTCTTTCTATTTCTCAGTCAACAGCTGCCATGAAATATGACTTCATATCAGTAAGCTACAACTCTGATCAAATGGGCTAGCTGTTAGTCACTGACTGGTGGCCATTTAAATGGTGAATGATGAGCTTTAGTTGGCTATTTTTCACTGAAAGAGGAAATAAGTCTCTCTTTATAGGCTACCTCATACTACAAACATGGAATATTTATCTGTGACATAAGAGCCTATTCAAACAGTACAGTGTCAAACTCACTATAAATGAATGTGCTCGCTGATACATAAAAAGGTTCTTGGCCTGTATCCTGCTGGCTATGAAGTTTCCAGCAACTTTGTCTTTCCTGGCATCCCTCTTACTTAGAAAAGGAATTTATACACATTTATTACTGTGTATGGTAGTGGTCTTAACAATTGGTACCTACCTGCCATCCATGCGTTTTTCTTCTATTTCTTCCACCTGATCCTCCATCTCCTCTTATAGGAGGCTGACTATACAGGTCCTGGCTATCCAGGACATTCATTCAATGGAAAATGGGTTAATACTTTTCTGGTCACAAGCAAGCAGTGCTGGTGGGCAGGAAGTACAAATCTGGAGTGGGGCATAACATTCTTGTGGGGTACACACAACATGAAAGGTGTGTGCTCTGTATCAGTGTTAGTACATAAAATAAATCACAGATGAAACTTCTTGAAAAATGAATTTGTAGGTTGTGCAGAGCATGAAATAAAAAAATAAATCTATAATATAATATGAAGAAAGAAAAAAGACATCTGGAAATTATCCAACTTATCTTTTTTGTAATATCACTTCTTTCTCCTGATGAATATCCAGTGAAAATCCAAGTATGTTGTATTTTCTTGATGGTTACTAATGTGAAGAGCGTAAATTATTCTAATGAATGAAAAGTAATTTGATATCAGCTGGTGTTGCAGAACTATACTGATCATTCACTCTTAAATCTAAGAAGTTTTCAAGTATAATTCAGCCTTTTTGTCCCCCTGCTCTCTTTTGCCAGTTCCTGTTCCTTGTCATGCAAGAATTGAATATTATGATAGCAATTTTTTTTTTTTTAAAGATAATTGTAAAAGAAAGAGTGGGTCTTTTGATAATAATACAAAATAAATCTACTAATAGTTCTTTGCCCTTCAAATTAATGATTTTTTTTTTCCCCACTTGTAGATTTATTTGCATTGTGTATTGGTATTTATCAAGAGCTGATTTCTGGAAAATCAATCCAACATAACACTTTGATCAATTGATTCATATCTGACCTTCTTTTGATGGCAGAGATTTTTGACTCAAGGCTTGGAGTTTTCACATCAGTATTTAGATCACTTTGGTATTTATTTTCAAAAGAAGTGTTGGAACCTTGTTTGTATTTGTATCATCTCACAAAGAGTTGTAACATTTCTTTCTTATTTCTATATGCCTTTCTCAATGAGAAGGGAATTTTCTAGCCTAACTATCAAACAAAAATTTTATAGTTGGATAATTTTACCCAGCCTTCAAAACTTTTTTGAGGATATCCTGAATCTAAGCTCAACATTATCTCCTTCTCTCATATCTTCCATTAACTTCAAAAGAAAAGCTTCTGATGAATCTCAGTACAGTATGGCAAGCTAGTTTTATCTACTTTGAGGGAAATTAAAAATCTGCAAGTTTCAGACTCTAATCATTATTAAAAATGGGCACAATCAATATTACTTTTGCCTTTGGTCATGCCATAATTTAGAGAGGTATAATTTCTACAAACCTTTGATAAAGCCATCTCTAATGTAACAGTACCTGTAGGTCAGCACAGACCCCAAAATGACCATCTCAGACATGCTGGCAGCAGACAAGCCAGCATGACCTGGAGCTCTGCTGTACATCATCAGTCTCTAGGATGGGGGTGGTTCCTTCAAAGTTGACTAAATCATCAGACTTCACAGTTGGTTGTCAAGAACCCCAGTACCTTCATGGACAATAATCACAAACCCTAGAGACAAAGAGTCTTGCATATTTATGCAAATTCATAAAGACAGTGCTTAGTCATGTTGCCAGGTTGAGCCTAGATAAGAGAGAAAATAAGTCTCTGGTGATAAATCATGATGATACTGCAGGATATAAAACCCTTCAGTGTTCATTCAGGCTGGGAATGGGATTTGTGGAATGAAAAATGCAATGCTGACCTTGGTATTAGAGTAAAGTTAGAAAAGCTTGAAACAGGCCCTCGAGCTATGTGAACTATTTCTAAAGACTTTTTTATTGTGTGTCAAAGAGGTAAACTGACTCATGTCACTCAGCCTTTCCATCTGGGAAGATGTACTTCTTATTGCCATTACTGACATATTCCTTCTCAGTGGTTCAAGGAGAGATATCTTTGCTTTCAGTGAAAAAAAGGCTTGATAACTTTTGCTCACATTTAAAGTAGGGAAAAAGGCACAAGGGAAGAGAAAAAAGGGAGAGGCATACAAATTGATCTTCACGATTGAAAGTCAAAATTATAAGTTCAGCAACGCTTTGACATTCCTTTACTTCAAGCTGTAGTCCGGTTTGTGTGTCTCAACAGTGTAGGTTTTAAGTCATATAGTTGACTACATTTATGCAATTTTCAGAACACATCAAAGTTTAGTACAGTACTGTTGTTTGGACTGATCCAGCAGAGAGCTTTCATTTACCTGAAGTCTTGTGAGGAAGGGAAGATACATCTGTCTTTTATATGAAGTTCCTCTGGTCAAACCACTGACATTCTGAGTATTGAGCCTGGACTAAAGTGCTTGTTTTGGTCATGCTCTTAGCCACACTATTACTCCATGGCTTTAACTGCTTTTTGGTCTTTAAGCCTGCCTTTCTGACATACCACATCAACCACCAGTCTTGAACTTTTTAGTATTGCTTGGCCTTAGGACTTATTAGGACTGAAGACAGTATGTGTGATATGAATATGAATGTGAATAAGAAATGAAGTCACCCACTTGCATGATCTGGGTGTATGCAGTACTCAGTGATGCAGATTTAGATATTTCTGTTCTTGTTGGCTTTTGTGTAAGATACAGAGTAACATACTGTACTATGAAATGGATTAAACAAATTTTGACCTTCAAGATAAATATGTATGAAGGAGTTTTTCATTGTTCTTGAATGTAACAGTAGGGTATGTGTTAGTTATGAAGCCTCTGTAAGTGTGAGAGATTACTTGTAACTCCCTGAAACAGAGCCTGAGGAGAAACAGAAGCTCTGGGGCCCCCGGCATAAGAAGGACATGGACCTGCATGAGTGGGTCTAGAGGAGGCCATGAAGATGACCATGGGGCTGGAACACCTTCCCTGTGAGGATAGGCTGAGACAGTAAGTGTTGTTAAGCCAAGAGAAGTCTCTGGAGAGACCTTATACTGGCCTTCCAGTACTTGAAGGGGGCTTACAGGAGAAAAATCAGCCTGAGAAAGAGGTAAGGGATGGGGCAGAGTGGAGGCTCTCCAAGCTGAGGGATGTCTCAGACACTCACAAGTAATGAAACTATGGTAATGGGGTGAATAGTGTGAAGTTTGAAGCTGATAAGGCTGCCTAGATAGAACAAGATTCAGCTGGAGGAGGGAGTCCTGTGAAGGCAGGATAGTTCTGCATCCTGTAAAGTTTCAAGGACCATCTGTCTGGTGAATGACCTTTGCTTCATTATCCATGAAATGCATATTAAAGTTGACACCCCTGGATGTGCTAATGAAGATTAAGAAGATCATGCTTGCTAATTACATCATCCCATGAAGCACCTTTCCCCTCCCCATACATGTGATATGTAGGTATGTGGGTTGACCTATGGGACAGTCCCAAGGAAAATGTGTATAAATTGGGGGTGGTGGTTGGGGGTGAGCGAGGAATGAAAAGGAAGAAGTGAAAAAGACAGAGGCATCCTTGAACCTTTGTTGGCAGGATCAACGCAGGAAACCAGGCCAGTGATCTCTATTTCTACCTCTCTCTATATATATTTCTATTACTTTTTTTTTTTTTCCCCCCCCTTTTTCCTTATTATAATTAAGTAATGCAAGGCATGCTGTACGGCTTGCCATATTTTGTTATATACTTAGTCAATTATCGTGTATCTGATTAGTACTTTGTGGGAAAATCAAAAATGTCTGGACATTGAGACTTGTCTTACTGTTGTCCACTCCATTGGGGATTTATGAATCTGTGTCACTTGTCTCCCTCCTATGAGCAGGATGTGACAGTAATTCTTCAGCATATGCTAATTGCAACAAGACCCAATGTTTATTAGGAATATTTTATTTCCACTAACTTGGAAAAATGGATGCCAATCTGATACCTCGAAATTTTTAACAATTTAAACTTCATAGAATCATAGAACTCTTTGCATTGGAAGGCGCTTTCAAGATCACCTAGTTCCAACATCCCTGCTGTGGGCAGGGACACCTTCCACTAGATCAAATTGTTCAAAGCCCCGTCCAACCTGGTCCTGAACACTTCAAGGGATAAGGCATCCACCACTGCTCTGGGTAATCTGTTCCAGTGTCTCACCACCCACAGTCAAGAATTTATTACTGATATCTAATCTAAATCTATTATACCTCCTTTCAGTTTAAAACTAGTTATCCTTTGTCCAGTCACTACACTCCCTGATAAAGAGTCCTTCCCCATCTTTCCTGTAGTCCCCTTTTAAGTACTGGAAGGTCACTATAAGGTCTCCCTGAAGACTTCTCTGCATCTTGATGGTGTGGCTGGAGCCCTTGTTGGTGAGGACTGAGACAAAAAAGCTATTGAGTACCTCAGCCTTCTCCATAGCCCTGGTAACCAAACCTCCCTTTTCCTTCTGTAGAGAGTCCACATTTTCCCTCATCTTCCTTTAGTCACTGGCATACCTGTAAAAGCTTTTCCTGTTGCCCTCTGTGTCCCTGCCCAGATTTAATTCTATCAGGGCTTTGGCTCTCCTAACCTGATTCCTAGCTACCTAGACAGTTTCTCTGTATTCCTCCCAAGCTACGTGTCCTTGCTTCCACTGTAGGCTTCCTTTTTGTGTTTGAGCTTGTCCAGAAGCTCCTTGCAGGCCTTCAGCTATTCTTACCTGACTTCTTCGTTGGGTTGCCTCGGTCCTGAGCTTGGAGGAGGTGATCCTTGAATATTAACTAGCTTTCTTGGGACCCTCTACCGTCTAGGGCCTTATCCCACGTTACCCTGCCAAGCAGATCCCAAACGGCAGATTTGTTCCATTGAATCTTAGTCAAATCCCAAACCTTTAGTTTCAAATATTGAAATGTCAATCTATGGCAGCAAATCACATTAAAATGCCTTTGTCAGACATTTAAATTTTTGTAATTAGCTAATTAATTATATTTTGGATGTATTATTTACTAGCATGTGAAATTATAGTCATACTGTAGCTACTTCTAGATTCTGTCAGGGGGTGATGAATGAATGGAAAGTAACAAATATGTTATCTATATTTAAGCAGGAGCAGTGCAGGGAAAGGAATTGGAGCAATTCAGTAAAAGATGGAAGAGCAAGGAAAAAGAAACACTAGCAAACTGATTAAGTACACACGAATGTAGATTGTATGAGACTAATCTGTCATCTGTTGAAATGTAGCTGATTATCTGGAGGAAAAAAAATGTTGATCTGAATCACAGATTTCAATAACTCATCACATGCTGTCACAAAGTAAAAGTGTTATTTCAAGTTCAATGACATGAAGATTGTTAGAAATTTGTTTTAGTGGGTGCAGTTGAGATGATGTGATATCTGCTGAAAGAGCATGTAGTGGATTTGAACATGATTTACAAGTGAAATTCCTTAAGAACTGCAGGCTGACCTTACTAGGGAGAAAAAGAAAATTAGAAATAGGTTAATCAAACTTGTTGATTCAATGAAGCTACAAGGCTCATGTATAAGGAAAGGGACTGGATTTTAGACATGTTGAATTATATGGTTTTGAGGAACAGGGTATTAGAAATTAGATGAAGCTGAATAGTATGAAATGCAAGGTTATTCATATGGAGATGAGGAGAATTTGTACTAGAAGCAGGAAGCTTATAATTTGGAAATAACTAAAGGCATAAAAATCTGTGTGCATTTATTCAATTACCTATTGAGTCTGAATTGTCCACATGATCTGTCTTTACAAAATGTAATGGTGACCTTGGATTATATCAGCAAAGTTATCCAGGAGAAATAACATTCTGTAAGGCACTGGCAGGAGACCTCATCTACAATACCGAAAAAATGAATTAAATTTGGAACAGGTTCAGGAAAGGTTTGGAGGGATGGAGAACCTGAAGATAACAGTTATGTTTCTGTCATTTCTGAATGTGGCTTTGGTAGGTACGTGCAAGTTAGTGCAAATCTTTAATGTTGAAGGTAAATGTTGTACAACCATCTCAAAGTTCAGGATAAGAAAATAGCCCAGGTGTTAATTCAGTTTCTCAGACAGCTTTACAGCCCCCACTGATCTGTGTGACCATGAATAATTCTAGTCTGGAAACTGAAAATAGTTACCAGCTATTTGAGTGGATGTATTAATTAAATTCTTTCTGGTAAGAGAAGAAGAGATAAATGCTGAATCACTTTTAAGGCTAAATTTGATCAGTTAATGAAAGAAAAAAAATCTCATGTTTTGCCTTGACAACAGAGAATTACATTTACTGTACCAGAAGCTACTTCTCCTTCCTTTGTTTGTGGTTTGTTATGATATTAATTTGGCTGCACATATGCCCCCAAAATTGAAATCACTAGAGAGAGAGGAGAAAGATATACTTTATCTCTGTGAGTAGTCAGCTCCTATGCTGTACACAAGACGCAAAGATACAGTGCTAATTTTGTCAGTTGCACTTTAGAAATGCAGTTTTACCTGGTATGGCAATTTCAAAGTTTAGCTTCAAAAATTTTCAATAGAATATCTTACTGAGTGTCCAGTGGAATACTTTTTATAATGATTTTTAAAAATTATTACAGACTTTAACCAAGAAGATCCTGAAACACAAAATAAGCGCTCTAGGGTTATTAAAACCAGATAAAAACCCTGAATACTATTCCACTCTTTCTGCAATACAGAATGTACTGTTCTATAATAAAAGAAGAAAAATAAGGCTACATCTGGTATAGAGGCTGTTCTGTATAATTGCCTGTTTTTCTCACCCAGCTTTCAAGTTTTGATGCCTCAGTCATTCCTGTCATAGCTCAATGCATCACTTATGCAACCGGTTATGCTAGCTTTATCTTCAGTTGGTCAGCACCGGTGATTTCAACTCAGCAAAGTCGCATCTTCACCTGCCTTTGATGGAAACAGAGATCATCAACAGTATGAGCTAGAGCAGCCACATTCACAAAGTAAATCCTACACTACTTAAGATATATGATGTTGAGGGCAAATTTAATTAGACTTAAACTAATAAAAGAGTGGGTAGGTAAACAAAGTGCTGAAAACAGTTTTATTTTCCATGGTAACAGACACAATGCAGCTTCTGTATGCAGCTTCAGAATATAATACTGAAAGAAGAACAAAACATGAAAAAGACAAACCCTGAGCAGCCAGGATAAGGACACAGATATACCAATAACCTTGACGTTTTTATGAATCTTGTAAGCTTGAATCATGGAATTATAGTTGTATTCCAATTCTATGATGTTAATTAAAAAAAATAAAGGTATTTTTGTTTGAACTTTGCGAAGATTTGTTGGCATGACAGTGTAATTCAAAAATCATAGTGAATTTTCCTCTCTCACTTGCTGCTTCACAATACACAGTGGCAGAACATAACATATTTTTGTTAAATATATAGGATGTTTTACTAGGAGCCACTCAAAATCTCAAGTCCAGTGATGTAATTTTTTATTTCCTCTCACACTGTGTCTTCTATTTTGGGAAGAAACAAGAGGTGTTCTTTTATTTCCTTTTCCTTTATTCAAATACAACTAAAATATTTTTTCAGGAATGTATTAATAAATGTAAGTGGCATAAAAGTTCCCACAGAGTGGCATAGCTGGTAGGTTTTACTGATGTTTTGTGGCACAAGCAAAGTGCTGAGGTTGAAGAGGAGGCCCTGTCTGAAGGCACTGTTCTGCTGCACGCACTTTCTTTGACACGTTCCTCCTTTTTTCTGACTTAATCTGTTCCATTGTTTCCAATATGTTCAAATCCCATCTCTTCTTACTTTCCAATTTTCAAGTATCTTGCAATATTCTCACTTACATCTACACTCTATTTCTTCACAAGGTAAGCAGTATCTTCCCTCTCTCTATTTTTGTGTCCCACTAATTTACAGTTGTTTTAACTCACAATGGAAAACCCATTTTCCCTCATCCCCATTACCTTTAGATTCAGGGATAAATGAATTCTGTCTTCATCCTCACCAGCTCCCCTAACCTTTTCACAGAGGTTTAGCATATTCCTTCATATTGAAGCTTCATATATGTTATTTTGGCTTTAGTGGTGTGTCATTGAGAGGGACAGATAACCTGATAAAATGTATCTGACACAGACAGAAATTTTGTAATGTGTGTTATTTAAAGTTCAGCAGGATGTACAAGTTTGACAAAGCTGCAAGCAAATGAAGACTGATACCCAACTTAATAATACCATATTCCAATTGTGACCAAAACATTAATTATGAGATTGTGCACTGTATTTCATCTGTAGTCTACATAAAAATTAGTTAACTGTATAGCTAAAATTCCCCTCTGGCATCTCTAATTTATTCCCAAAGTCTTTCTTAAAGGCTTTATTTTACTTAAGAATCAGAGATTTTTTTGTGAATGTTGGAAGATTTTCCACAGATATATCAGTCTTAATCACTGAAGATGAGAACAGTGATCATACAGCTATATGTTGTAGAGATCTGAGAGCAAACACAGTGTGGTTACAGTATTTCTGTCATACTAAAGAGGTTGGATATTGCTACTGGTTTTAGCTTCACTGTCTGCAGTACATTTTTTCTTCAACTAAGACACAGTAAGTGACCAAGTACCTATTTATAACTTATTAAATCAGTGACCTACAATGAGATAAACAATTATATTTTTGTTAGGAAATGTCACCCGGTCTGTTACGAGGAGCTAACTGAAAATAATTACATTCTTAGTTAAAACAATTTTGACCTTTCAGTTTTTCTCTCCATAACTATAGTTGCAAACAAATAAAATTTTAGCCAAAGAATATTCAGGTGCTGATCCTTCTTGTGATGAACCAAATATTCTTAGGATGTGAGACACTGATAGTTTTCTACATTTAATTTTATCTTGACATTGAAGGAATTAGAGGGGTAAAAGACTACCTTGGGGCTTACTAGAGGAGAAGTAACTGCCTTTTTCTAAGAATTATTACCATGTAAACCTTAAGACTGCACTGTAATACTTTGTTCACCAATAACACTTCAGTTAGAAATTTGGCTCTGGAAATGTCCATGAGGCAGAGAGAGACCTGGTGGCTTTAAAGCAGTTACTCTCTGAATGGCTTCTTCCTTTGCACAATCAGCTGGAAATCAGAGGTGGAGGCGTTTTCTACATTGCTCCGGCAATGTAGAGATGGAAGTTCTGTTAAGAATGAAGGAAGCAGGATTACAGATCCATGCATAAGTACTTTTGAGTCTGGTCCCATATCTGTGTCTTTGGTCAGTTTTATGTTGTTTTTATTTGTCTGTTGACTGAAAAAATAATGTTGCTTCCCTATTTTCTGAATGTAACAACTAATAAGCCTTTATCTTTTTATTATTGTAATTGAGTTTTACATAATGCTACAATGATAGCTGACTTTGTGTCTGATGTGTGATGCATTATAATAAAAGTTAAAAGACTGCTTGATGATATGAATTGTGGATGGTTTTGAAATGGCTTACAGTTTCAGATGAAGAATTATGAAAAATTGTTGAAAAATGCTTATATTAATACTTTTATTATAATTGTAAAGCGATGCATTTATTTGATGATGACTCTGTTATGGGAGCTGAAGTGCATTTCAGGTGAATTTATTATCTTTTGCTTGAATATCCCTTACTATAAGTTAATGTAATTTCATACAAAAAGATTAAACATATAACAGCTGCTGCAAGTAGTTTGATTTTAAAACTTGATGACCATTTTTTATTTGGGGTCATTCTTTTTTTTTTTTTTTTTTAGCCATTCTTTAAAGAAGTAATTCTTTTTTCCTCCTTTTAAATTATTTCACCCCCTGGCATATAAGCCTCATTTTGAAAGGGAAACTATAAGAGAAACTTATTTTTCAGGTTCTGAAATGGCTTTCTCAACCGAGGAAGAAAGCTGAATTGCTGCTACCTTGATTATATTCCTAACAGTATTTGATCTCGGATGGTACTTTAAGCACTTTGTAAATCAGATTCCTAGGGATGGAGTCCTGAACTACATTTCAAACAGTGGGGGGGGGGAAGTAGGTAATTGTTTTGCAAAAATGAAATGATGAAAAAGGCTTTTTACAAGCATTGACAATGAAAGGGATTTATTAGTGATCGTTACTGACTGGGCCTGCTGAGATAAAGAGTGTAGAAACCCTTTATTATCCACTAATTGTCTCACTTGATTTTACATCCCAAAAATGTCATTTTACCTTTACATTGCTGAAGAACAAATTGTAGGCATTCAGTTGCAAGATGCCCAGGCACTGTATACAACATATAGCTCTTTAATCTCCAAGAGAGCTACGTGATTTTATTAAAATTCTCTTCATATAAAGAAATAGAAGAAAAAACAAAAAAGAAACTAATTTCCTTCATCAAAAAGAAAGCAAGACTCCCTGAAGCAAGACCTTTTTGTTTCCTCACATTTGCTTAATAATAACATTTTAAGATTGTTTGAAAATAAAAGGAAGCTCTTCTGTGTGACAGGTCCAACTTTGCATCGCTATTGAATAGAGTAATATGAAAAATTACTGGATTACTATTTTGTAAAGTTTAGTATTTCAATGCTCAATAGTTGCATAGTCCAGTCCTATAGATGCCAAATAAATATTTTTTGTAGGCTTAAAAATACTGATTGTATACATTTAGAAACATTAAAAATGCTTCTACTCCTTAAATGTCTGTATAATGTAATGTACAGAAAACATATCATCTTTGTTCTATGTAAAATGTGTTTGGCTGCAACTATTTTTAAGGTCTTTCATGAAAAACAAGCATGGGTGCAGTACGTAGTTGCAGTGAAGAACAATGGGGTGGTTTTGTATAACCTGGTCTTTTAATTTGCTTGTTTAATTATTTGTTTCTGTGTGATATCAAAAGGTTAATGACTGGTCAGTTTCTAACAAAAAGATGGAACTTATTGACCGAATGGGCTATTTTTAATAAACAAATTCTTTAAAAGTACTTCATTTACAATCCAATGGGTACTTCCATTTGGTGTCCAAGGACCAAAAGGTGCTTTTTTTCCTATTGTGCTGACTCAACTTTATGACAAAAATTAAATTCTACTTATAGCCAGCAAGTTTTGTGGATTTAATCTGAAATATTGAGTTTTGAAGGATAAAAAAATCCTTGGTTTTGCCACAGGTCCCACTCAGCCCCTTCAGTGAGGCAGCGCGGATGTTGTGGTTGGTGTATAGAGGTTTCTGTCTGCTGCTCCTTCTCTCATACCCTTTTCCTATGTTCTGGTGTGAGTCCTCCATGGGCTGCAGAGACCATGTGTCTGTGGTGCAGCAACTGGGGAGAGAAAAGGGAACATACATTGTGTAGGGGTGTATGTCAGCCTGTGGTCACCAGTGAACATCAAGCTAGACTAGATAGAAAGTAGGCAGTTGGGTGCTGAGTGGGCTTCCAGATTTGACAGCCCTAACAATTTATGTATGTTTTTATGTGTCTTTCTGATCCGTTGGGTGGATCTCCAATGTAACATGGGTGATAGGATCTCAGATGGTGATACAGATTAAAGTAAGGAAGGTATATGTTTAAGAGCTCTACATGGTTTAAACACAATTTTTATAGGATAAATTATTTTTTCAAAGGTTTTACTGGAAGGGTGGTCTCTAAGATAGTCATGTTTTTTTTTAGATGTTAATTTGTCTTTGAAAAGAAAACTTAATACAAGGTCTGTCCTTTCACATTGCTTAAACTTTTCCATGGTCAGTTTCTCATCTCTCCCCCGATCAGAGTTTTCTGCTTTGAACATTAAATGTTATACCTTATTACAGTTTCATTTGATGCATTTAGGAATGCACTAAATCAGTTTTAAATATCTGCCAAAAGTTTAAGCCATTTAATCAGTAGCTGATGATGCAAGTGGTTCTCCCCTTAAGCGAGAAACGTAAATAAATTACTTCCCTCTTTTAGGTTTAGATAACACTGTCAGAGAAAGCAGTTCATGTTTTAGAATGAATTACTGTATTTATTTCTTGGTGAGACAAAATTGTTGTGGACATAATGTAAGATTGTATGCAGAACTGTAATGATATTGGGGAAAAAAATGTCTCGGCATGCTTCCTTAAAAATTCAGATAGTTTTGGTTGAATTGGTGCTTTTTGTACTCCACATTCCCAAGGTCACTAAATAATCTAGTGGGCAAAACTGGGGAGCAGAAATGGGCTGGTTGAGGATAGGAGTTATGGCATCATTCTTTAATTACTAGAGGCTAGAAGGCCATGCCAAGTCAGCAGAAGTGAACTCTGATGATGATGTGCCTTAATCCTTGTCGCTTCTGAGAACTGAGGCCATAGTGATTATAACCAGGTAGAAAAAAAATTATCTGAGTGACTTTAATTGGCTGTCCTAGAGCTACAAACTATTGGCAATTTGTGTGCTGGCTGTAATAACAACTCAGAACAAGAAGGACAGCTGGATTTTACCCTTTATGGATTTTACCCTTTACCCTTTTTGTAGATGTTTCAGTCTTTTAAAGGACAAATTATTTCAGCTATTTTTTTTTAAAAAGTATTGCAGCATGTGAGGTTTTGGGATAATTGTACTTTTAATAGGCAGTTGTGATTGTTGAGGGAAAGATAAGGGGTGTTAAATGCAATTTTTAATGAAGAAAAGCAAAGAAAAGTAAGAAATTATATTCAGAGGGATGGTAGAGATGAACTTAGAAAAAGGAATTTTTTTCTTGCAGAGAATTAGTTTGAAAGATATAAATGAATGTACCTTTTGAACAACTTCAAGACTGTATAAATCAGAATCAGATTAGAAATGGCTTTCAACTGATGATCTGTGCAACTGGAATTCAGTCCTAAAGTCTAAATGTGCTGAAGAAATCGTTGAAGACAAATTCTATACTGTTAGTTACCCATCCTTCTCTTTGTGGACACTTGCGTGCCTAAGGTATATATAGGATTTTCCTGGTTCCCATTTTTAAGTTTGTTTGCAGTGCAATATTTCTTGCTATACAGTGCAATACTTCTGCTTTAAAGACTGAATTTTTAATTGGTTTTTCTTTTTTCTTATAGTAACCAATACTTCACAAATATCAACAAATGTGTATCTGAAACACCCCAGGTTTATGAGGTGTCATCTCAGTTTTCACCCTTCTCAATTTACCGAGGCATTAAGTTTAAAACCTTTTAGGTCTTTTGAATGCTGAATAGAAGAGTCTGGAGCCTGATTTGGGAAAGTATTTAGTGTTCTGTGATACTTCGCATTGAATGTGCATCTCAAATGCCCTTCTGCATACTAGAGCTCTCTACCAAGCACCCAGAACAAGTTGCCAGCCATCTGTGGAAAATCTAAGGTCTTGATATCAAAAGCTGGAACAGCCAAACCCTGACTATACTGTTTACTGTAAGAAGTTTCTTCCTCAAACCTACCTCATTGTCAGGACGGCTTCACAACCCCCTGCATCTGAGGAAACAGGGCTTTTATCAAGAAGCAAGTTCCTTAGTTACTCATCCTCAAGCCACTACATCCTCTGCCTGCTTGTCTGTATCTTTTCACCCCGAATCCTCTGTTTAGATCAAGTCACTTCCCCAGGGAATCACAGTGATTATCCTGTTTGCCCAAGCAGTAATGTTCCTCCACTTTACATTTATTTTTCCAGCTGGCCCTGGCCTTTTCTGTGGAAGAACCTATCTGGTCTATTTTTCCTTGATTTTGGATCACTCTCAGTTCTGTTCCCTTATTCTCTCCCTTCCTTTTTCAGGTTTATTGCCTGTCCACCTTGTTGCAGGTTACTTGCTTAGCTATGTCCATTTTTGTGAATTAAGTTAATCCATTTTTTGGAGTGTAATGAACAGATTTGGAATAAGAGTATACACACAGTGAGCTGATTAAAGACAAAATTAATGGTCTCTGAAGGACAATCCTTATTACAGTCTCTTGCCAAATACCAATTTTCAGGTGTTTGCAAGTAAAACCTGGCTTTAGTTATTTAATGCCAGCTTCACTTCCAGCAAGTTTCAAAGTGGCATTCTGGTGCATTACAATATGCTGTGGATTAAAACTTTTGTTAATAGGTGCTACTGGTTGTCACATAAAGGAGATTAAACATGAAAAAACCTCAACAATTAAAGTTGTTCTTCCCACAGAGGCTGATTCAGCTGTTCTGATACAGATATTGGGAAATCCTTCAGTGATATGAAAATAGGAGAGTAAATATCCTGAGCATGAGCTTGG
Organism: Athene cunicularia; assembly: GCF_003259725.1. Lineage (NCBI taxonomy): Eukaryota > Metazoa > Chordata > Aves > Strigiformes > Strigidae > Athene > Athene cunicularia. The sequence goes on from NW_020799095.1 coordinate 74,546,572, forward strand.
AGTTGCAAACATTTTTGCTGCCTTCTTTTGATCAGAAAAATTGTATGGAAAAGAGTAACACTATGTAGTGTGGATAAATGAGAAAAGAATGGTTTATAAGTAGATTTACCAGAAGTTATCTGGCCTAGCAGAGGGTGGATTTCCTTTAGTCTCTGAAAGAGATAAAGCTTTTGTACAGAAGCATTCTAATACCCTACAGCCCTCCTCACTCCCTCAAACTGCAACAAAACAACCAAAAAAAAAAAAAAATTAGATTAGTGGAGTCTTCCAGAGGTTAGTTCCACTGTAGCTTACTCGGTAAACCTACTAATGAGCTGGTTAAGCACCTTGAAGTGGCTTAAAGAGAAACTGAACAAATCCATTTGTATTCATCTTGAAAAAAGCGGAAAATGTCCTGAGATGCCATACTCTCCGGGGTTGCTCCTGTGCTCCTCATGAAATTACAAGAAAGCTGAGAAGGTGCCAGATAAGGGCTGTTCTTGCTTCAGTGTCCTCATATCTTGGATGATCACTAAGTTCTTTTTAAATAGAGTTCTTTTTTTCCAAACATCTCTCTGTTTTCTCCTGATTTTTGGGGAGCCCTTTCATTTTTACTTTGGTTTGATTCCCATTCAAGTGTGTTCATAAGGGTGTCATTAATTGATATTGGCATTAATACCTGGAGATCATTAACACAAAGTGTAGGATTTAGCTGTCAAGATTGTAATGGAGCTGTTTAGTTCTAGGCTGTATTTCTGTCTGTACAGTGTGTGCAAGGCCAGTATCAAACAACAGTCTCCTTGACTACTAATACAGCTTAGAGTTCTGGGATTTTTCCCTTTCTTCCAAACAGCTTCATGCTTTGGATTTGCAGAAATTTATAACCTAAGGGAACAATACTTCAATGTTAATGCAGTCAGCCTTGACAGTCCTTCTCTAGAAAAATTATACATTACCCTATATAGGAACAGCTGTGATACAGCACAAACATCAAATATTGCAAGTATTTCAGACTGTATGAACTGCTTGTATTTTTATTTTCTCTCCACCTTCCTACCTTCTTGGGAGAACTGGTTCCTTTTGAAAGTTTTTTGTTTATCATACTGAAATTTGGCAATGTTGTAGATAAAGCACAAGGATGTGAAAACAAATTATTTAACATACCTGAAATCACACACATACAAGGAGAAATAGACTACTGTCAAATGACTCTGACAGCATCTTATGCTTTGCTTTTTTTTTTTTTTTTTTCAAAAATAGAATGAAAATCACTTATGGCTCTTGGTCATAAAGAAAAATGAGGGACAAGTTGAATTTACCTTCTGCAGAAGCTGGGAAGTTAACCTTTGTACTTAAAATGTGCTTAAACAGACCATATTGATATCCGAGTTGACTGATAACACAAAGGAGAAAGAGTACTATCAATTCACAATTCATTTGTCTTCTAAGACAGCTGGAGAATCAAAATGATGCCAGATACTGTAGCTGACCCTGCTCCTGATTCTGTGACTCTCTGAATTAACAGAGTTAAAAAGAGTTAAGAGTGCAGTGTCCAAAAATACTTTCTCATGATAATTTTTAGAGAATTGTGGAAATAAAAATTAACATAAGGGCCTAATTATGCCTATGAGTGTAGAAAGAAGAGACAGAAAAGGACTCAGAATGCAACCTCTTAAGTCCAGGATGTAAACTCTACTTTCTAACAGATTCTTTCTCCAAACTGTAACATGGACAAATTGATTGATTTAGTAATAGGAATTTACAGCTCTCTGAAATATGGCAAAAGGATTCTTGTTATTCAAAAAGAGGAGACATCCGTTGAAATGCCAGTAGCATGCAGGCTATAATGGAGCAATGCACTGTATTAATGCTTAAAGTTCTGATTAACATCTCTACAGACCTCTGCTTTTTTATATTGTTGTGCAGATGGTAACTAGTGCAGTGGAGAATAAAATGTCTTTAATTCTCAAATCAAAATATAGCCATTTCTCTGTGTAACCTGTACTTTTAAAATAAAATTTATTTTGCTTACATCGATGCTATAAACACTCAAATTACAGTAAGATAATGGCAACAATTTTTGAAAGCACTTAAATTTTATCACAAGTTGTCTGATTACATCATAAAATCAGGTATTAGATGCGGCAGATCACCTCTAGCATGAATGTAGAATAGTCTTACCTCGACATCTACTGTTATTGGTACTTTTTTTTTTGGCATATGCATCTACAGTAGAATTAAACAATGTAATGTAAGAATCATTAGTACTGTGTACATTATGACAGAAAAAAAAACGATGCATATTTGTGTGACATATCTCACTGAAGTATTCAAGCCCTTCTGTAGAACTTGTTCTAAATCTTGGTGGAGGAAGTACATCAGATTGCTACAGTAGATGATATTACTATTAGTAAGCTATAGTTTCTTTGACCAGCTAAACAGATTTTAAGGGGATTCTAATTTGGTCTTTATTCTCTATATGAAGCAAACAAAAAAGACATAATTTTATAAAATGAGTTTGTTATTTCAGTTATGGATGGTTTTTGTGAATCTTATTTCTGAGTTATTATATTACTGGATAATGGCTGCAAATCTGGAAGTGTGAAATTTCCTTGCATGAAAACAAGGATAGAAAGCTTTCATTTACTGTTTCTCCCTATTCACAGAATTTCTGTTGCAGAACAGAGCACAGACTTCATTTATGCCATTAGTTAACTCTCAGGCAGATTTGATGTTTTGTAAAATGTACACTGTGCATTCAGTCCTTCATAAATTATTGTCTACAGTTAGTTGTTTGTTTTTTTTTTTTTTTTTCCTGTTCTGCTATGTTATGGAAAAATCTTACTGATATTCCTATAATGGTATAGAGCAGCTTGTGATAATATTATGCATGGAGGAGAAATTTAGATGTTACTCATTGATTCGTCAAAAACCTTGTTGTGCATGAACATTAGCCACTCAGTGAAGGGCCTGAGATGTCAGTCAGATGTTTATTTTGCATGGGTCTAGAGTCAGTGCCATAAAGGAGAACTGAATAAATCCAATAGCCTTAAATAACAACAGCATACTAGTGAGATACAGAATTACTGAGCCTGCAATCAGATATTAGAGAGTGCAATAGCTGGGTGATTATGGGAGGGATTGTTGATTAGGCCTAAGTGAAGTTAGGCATAGAGATTAAAGCTGGTCAGAAATTGTGTGGCATGATGAAATCCAGTGGTTTCTAATAGGTGCAAGTAAGTACTTCTGTGTTCCTGGTTTTCTGTGGCAAAGCCTCCCAGACCAGCATTTCCACCATTACTCATTTAAACTCCATCGGTCAGCCCCACCTCTGCAAGCCCTACTATTCGCTCCAAATCAATGTTTCAAAACCTCAGCCTGTCAGTCCTATCATATACCCATAGTACTTCCTTATCCTCCCTTGATACACTGGAAAATGCATACTTGGGCGCTTCAGGCACTTAATTTCATACATTTTCCACCTTCCATTTTTCTATTTGTATAACCTGTCAACTTTTTCTCACCTTTTCAGTAAAGTGTAGTCACTGTTGATAGCTTTGGGACTCTCTAGCACATACCCAGGTTTTGATTTTTTTTGGCTGATACCTGCCTCTGGATGTTGACACCAACCTCATACCAGGCCCTGAAACTAAGATGTGCAAGCTCCTCAGTCTTTACATTGACTAAAGATATTTCACTCAGGCTGGTGGTACTTTGAATTTCTAGTATAATCTATTTTGGAAAAGTGTGACAGGCTTGATGTAATTTAAAACTTAGCAAATATGTCTCCTACTCCCTGAGATATCTGTCTGAACTTGAATGTTCAAGCGTGCACTTGAAAACTATCAAAATCTTGGAGGATGCTGCTCTCTTGAGCTGGTTCCTCTGTCCTCTTTCCTTCATGTCGTTTTTACTTGTTGCAATGGTTGCCCCTGTTGCAGAACTGCACTTATAGATATGATGTCCTCTTGCTGTTGTATGCTGAGACTAAGAAACTACAGCTCTACTAATTGTCATTTCTCTTTTTCCCCACTGACTTCTCCTGATGACAAAATAAAAAGTTTCTTGGAGGTAGGCCAGTAGTGAAGCTGACAGTCCCAGAAGCCTCTTAGTTATCCTCCTTCAATGAATTTCCAGGCAGGGTGACCGCAATGCAGTATAGTAGATTCTTTAGACAAGGTCAGACTAGTATTCAGCAGAATGCAAATAGAAATCGTAACTCAGCACAGACATATCTCACTCTGTCACATACGCTGCCTGCTGACAAATTAATAACTCTTTCAGGATTTAAATGCAGATGTTTTTCAAGCCTGTTCACTATTTTTGTGGCAACTATAACATTCATGGGTATATACCTTATACATTTCTTTTTCTTTATGAGGTGAATCACTGAGCTGAAAACAATTATTGACTAACTGCTCATATCCCACTGAGTATTATTGTGGGTTGGTATTAGTTTGCAAATGCTGTCTGCAAGCTGCCCATATATCAGTGGTTTGAAAGGTAGAACATGAGCCTCTGCATCCTCATGATGTAGGCAAACAGTGTGTTTTCTTTCTACCTGTCTTACAAAACTGAGGTTACCACACCAGTGCCTACAGCAGAAGAGTGATACTAAAGCATTTCCTTCTGGCACTGGTTACTACTACTGTCATTTTAGGAAGTCATACTAGTGGTACTTTCTGCTCTCTCTGCTTCTGTTCCGTGGATGACAGTACCACAGTACTCTCTGCAGTGAGATGTTTTTCAAGGAGGTGATATGTGAAGCCCTGGCTTGTATCAGAGGTTGACCTAGAAATATTCTTACAGTTTACTGGTGTGTGTGAAGAAAAGCTTCTTCAATCACAAATGAATGAAGACTTCCAGGTGGAAAACATGAAGGCTATTGCCTGCCCCTCACTTTTTCGACACAGTGCTAGGTTTAATTTTCTTAAATGTGAAGATCCTTTCAGGTCAAGGTGTGGGTAGTTAGTTCCCGGTGTTGTCTCCTGCCTAATTTTTCCAGCTGCAAAACTGGGCCCTGAAGTGCTGACACTTGGACAACAGGCCCGAGCCAGAGTTGGCCTATAGATGAATCTTGTATATTTTATAACTGAAAACCATTGTGCTAACAGGTATTATACTGTTATAACAAACCACCTATTCTGATGTAGAAGGTGGAAGTGTTGAAGCCTGAGCAACGGCCCTGAGCCGAAACTGCTAACTCAGTCTGTAATCATTAGTGAAATACACATGGTGGGTGTAGCTATTTTAAATGTATCTTTCCCTTCCTTCGTATATGAACAGAATAACAGAGTCATGGAGGCAGGTGTCTGTCCCTGAGGCCTGATGTGAGACCTTGAACATCATCTGATCAGATAAGCAGAGAAACTCCCTGAGCTTCTCCCTTAAGCTCTGACCAGGCTCTGGGGGAATCTAATGTCAGATTGAAACCAGGTATTTCCACTTAAACCAAAGGTGCCAGCTCTTCTGGCTTGCTGATTTTGGGGTATATAAGGCTGGGCCCGCTCACAGAGACTTTGGCAGCCTCACCTACGCTGTGGATGCACGTGTAGGATTTCCCCCTTGCCAGGACGGGCTCTCCAAACCCTCGCTGTAACCGGGGCTGCCCAGCAACTGTGGATCTGGGTGATGGGAACGTATGCAAGTGGTGATGGATCTTCTCTTAATCACTATTCTCTCTCTCAGGTAGTCATGATTTGATGCATTACCCTGTATTTTCCTGTTTGTTTAAGTGTGCTATTCTGTCTTTTCTTACTGTGTTTTCTGTATCATTCTGTTATATTATTTAGTTATCTCTAGTAAAATATGCCTGCTCTTTTCACTCTGGTGTCTGAGTTTAATTGGTATCCCTAATCAGCAAAACAGGCCCTCTCTCCTAGCACAGTTTGACCTGCACTACAGCTTACTGCAGTGCTCAGAGAGACGGCAGGGCATACCAGCTTCTCCAGAGGAGAAGGGAGAACAAGGGAAGAGAATGTTAAGAAGATGAAGGACATGTGAAAGGGAAGGCATAAGAAAGGGGAAGGAGCTGAAGTTGGAAAAAGTTCTGAAATGGTGAAAATAGCAACTAGCCAGTAGCATGGCAAAAACTGGAATGAACAGGAGAGAGGCACACAAGACTTGGCTTGGAAACATGCCCTTGAATGAATCTCACAATGCTTGAGACTTCTCTTAGTTTCCTTTTACACTGCGGTAGCCATAGGAAGGCTTCCTTCTGGTAAGGTGGGACAAGTGGAGCCAAGCAGGATTGGGGAGCAGTGGATCATTCTTTTTTGATTCCTTGTCATTGCTGGGGAATCCTTGGAGTGGAATTTCTTCTTTTTTGTATGAGAGTTTTATCTAAAATGGAACCATTTTTTTTCTTTTATTTCAGCTATGTGTCAAGGAGTGATGTAGCATGTGTCAAGTAAGGGCATTTGAAATGAAGCAGTTCCCATAACAAATACGGGTAGGTACATACCTGTTATATCTGTTCTCAAAGAAATGACACACAGACTATGCTTGTATCATATGGTAAATATTTTTAAAATGTGCATGAAATTATATTCCTGCTTCTAAATTATCCGAACTAATGTTCATACAGTTACAGTAGTAATGTTTTAATTGGAAACAAGGAATGTGTTTACTGTTGCATCATATTCCCAAATAAAGTAAAACTTCATTCCAATAAAAAATAATGTAAAATAAGTCAATGATTCTAGGATAGAAACAACTTACCCTAGTCAACTTCAAGTCAAAATCATCCTGCTGTGTATTGAGAATGCCAATTCATTTGTCTTTGCAGATATTGAAATAATTTTGAAAGCGTGAGAAGTCCACACAAGTGTGAGATCTCTATACAAGCATTTTGTTTAAGAAATTATAGAATAGCTTAGGCTGGAGAGGACCTTTAATGGTCATCTAGTCCAACCCCCCTGCAATGATCAGGGGTATCTTCAACTAGATCAGGTTGCTCAGAGCCCCGTCCGACCTGGCCTTGAAAGTTTCCAGGGATGGGTCATCTACCACCTCTCTGGGCAACCTGTTCCAGTGTCTCACCACCTTCAGCATAAAAAATTTATTTCTTATATCTAGTCTGAGATGACACCAGTCATTTATTCCTGCTAAAATTTGACATTTTCAAAAAATGAAGAATTATTGTTAGAATGATGAACTCGTCTCTGTGTAAATATAATTCATAATGGAAATTCAATATACTAGACAGCAGTTAAGTTCTTTCAGCTATGAAAGTTACAAAAAATTACTCCAAAATTTCTAAAATGTGTTTCCAGCCTTTGAAAATAATGCTTGTCTGGAAATCACATTTGGAGTAGATTTTAGATCCAATTCCAAGGTGAGCATTGAGAAATTCCAAGGTGTTGAGAAACGGGGAAATAAAATCAAACATTCTTTTTAGTGGAAGAATACAGGTCAGAATATTGCTCACTTCTCATGTCAATAAACTTAGTCATCTCACTGGAGTAAGCTTGATGATACTGGTGTATTTTTCTTAAATTAGAAGGTAAGCATAAGTATGGAAAAATAGTCTGTGTCTCCAGGATATTCTGTTCAGTCTGAAAATTAGAGTAATAAAAGCAAAGAGGACTTTAATATCATTTAAATAAAAAAGACCCCAGTATTATCTTTTATTAAAATGTATGCATTTAAGCATGTTTTGCAGGGAGGAAGCCTTGTTTTGTTTTTACTGTTTTAGGCTGGCATACTTGATTAGTTCTATCAGTAATTTCATAAGCTGTGACAGTAACTTTTATCTTCTAAATTTTCAAATACTTTCAAATCTTCCTTACTTTTTATTTTAAGGAACTAGGTCCTTACCAATTAGCAGAAAATAGCACACATGGTTTTTTGGCTATATATCACTCTTACAAGTCATTTATAGATTGAAAAGAGATGACCTGGTTTACTCTACTGAAGTAGCCCATTTGAAATAATATATTTTTTTAAAAAGATTTTTTCCTCAGTGTGTCATGAAGAACAATAGGAGGAGGTGTGAATAAATAACAAAGCCTCGAATACTATGCACTCTTGTAGACATTGTAGAAAGCTGCTATATCAAGAAATAAGAAATTTGACAAAAATGCTGGAGATTCACTCTGTGAGTGCCTCTAGAACATTGTACAATGTTTATCACTGGAACACCATATTAGTAGTTCACTTTCACCTTTACTTTCCAACTAATTGAACATATTATGTTGGCATTTTTGTAAGAAGAGAAATGGAATATATGATGATTTAAAAACATTACTATTGAGGAATTTCATGCCAAAAATAAAATACACAACCATTTCTCTTAAAGTAAATTATATGTGCTGTAACAATAGCAATAGAAAAATTCAGATAGGCCAAATATTTAGGGTGATATTGTCAAGTATTTTGTGAAATTTCTGCCCTAAAACGACATTTAAATTATAAACTCAGAGGGTGCATGCTTTTTGCTCTGAACAACAAACCAAATTCTCTGCAAACTTTAAATTAAAATGCATCCTGCCTTATTTTGGGGATGGATGCTTAAATGTTAGTGAATGGAAGGAAATTAGTATGGAAGTAAAAAGTAGGACATGCTTCCATTTCTAAGTTGTTTTGCACTTCACAGTGATTAGCTAGTGTGATGGCAATCAGATATGTTTTTTTCTGGACTGTGTTCACAGTTGCTGTGAAGAAAAGCATACATTGATTGTTACCTTTAAGGTAGCTTCCCATTGGCTAAATACACCCCTCTCCTTAGAACACAACAGATCTAACAGTATTCCTAACAGAATATGTTACATGCTACTTTTGTTAATTTTTCCCCTCTCTTAACATGAAATGAAGTATTTTTACCCTGGGTAGTTAGCCTAAACTCTCCTTACTGTCCTCATTAAACACTGGGTAACGATTCACCTTAAACATTATTGTTTCCTTTTTTAATAACTGAAGACACTTGGATATTTTAAGGGGAATCTCTACTTTGAATTCTGTATAAGATTTTATTATAAGATTTTGCTCCATGGTTATATACATCTAACATATTTCAACTGCTTCATTTTCTGGTTTTTAAGATTATCCAGACATCCTTACCTTCACCACTCAACAGTTTAGAAAGAATAAAAGTCTGGAACAGATTAGATTTGATTCTTGCTTTTTCCTTTTCTATGCTAGCCATAATGCTTAACATGGATTTTTTATTACAGGCTTTTGGAGAGATTGCTAGCAATCCAGGCTTTAAACACATGTAAATGTGTTTTGGATTCATATTCCTTTTCATCATTTATTTTTGGGGAGAAAAAAAAAAAATTGTACCTCAAATTTTCAGCTGATACTATGACAAAATCTTTTTCTTAGAGTATTTGTCAGGGTCTGCATGATATATCAGAACCATATAGAAAATATATTTGAAACAAATGCATTTGATTATATGGTATATCTTTTTGCATTTGTTCACTTATCAATCGATTTTTATGACCTGCTCAATGATTGTGTTAATTTTTATTTTTACAACATTAATATTTATTTTGGTCTTAAAACATTAATCTGCAAAGTGGTATTTGCAGCACTTTTCTCGTTTGTAAGTTATAATTTAACCAAAAACTATAGAAAAACAATTAACTTGAAAGACTTGCTAAAATTTACCACACAAGAATCTTGGAATTGTTTTTGGCTGAGTTCACATATGTTTTTCATTGTGGAGTAACTTGTTTACTTGATTTGTTGGCTTGGTGACCAGAGCTAAACTGACAATAACTGTTTGCTTTATCTGATCCTATTAATTATTTCAAATATTCAGAACTTTTTCTTTGCTTAGAACTAGTGAAGTCTATGTAAGGCTCTTCCTGGCTAAGAGTGGGCTCTTCTGATGGGGCATATGTCAACTGACCTTGGAGCAGATGACATTCTGGGTTCAGCTAAACTGTGAGGGAAAGAAGACTTTAAATCAAGCACTGTTCCTTATTCCTGTTTAACACCTCATTAAAATTTCAATGCTGTTTGGTTTTTGTGGTTTTTTTTTTTTTTTTTTTTTTTTTTTTTTTTTTTTTTTTTTTTTTTTTTTTTTTTTTTTTTTTTTTTTTTATGAATTCACCAATTTATGAGGGTCTGATTCTGACTTTGAATATTAGTGCTGTGGTCCTGTTGAAGCTATATTTGTGAGAAAAAATAATACTTATCAGCAATATCATCAACTCTTGGGTTCTTATCAATATTATTGTTTTGGACATTGGAAGAAAAAATAGTGAACTGTATGTGGTCTAATGATTTGTTAATTACTTTTTGAAAAACATTGTTTTCCTTCTGTTGACATGTTTGACAACATGTTTTCCTTCTGTTGACAAAAGGTACTAGAAATTATTTTGCCATTTATATAATCACTTTATACAACATTGTTATAATCTACAGTTCTATTGGTGGCATAAAATGTAGCATTTTTCAGACCTATACCTGAAGTTTTACTTAATAAACTTTAATTTTGTTAAGGTATGTGTTTTCTACACTTGGTGGATTCTTGAAGCTTTAAACTAGGATAAATATAATGCACTATATAGTTATGTAATTATTGTGATATTATAGTATCTCTTCAAATAATTCAGCATTTCTCAGAATGTTGTGATTCTTTTAAATAATTTAAACCATATTTTGATTATATATTCTAGCACAATTAGTAGAAAAAATGAGAAAATTTTTCTCACTGCCAATTTGTGTTTTCTGCTAAAGTTCTAATCTCTTTCTTTATAGTTTATGTACACTCATACATTCACTAGATATATTGTATTGCACCCAATTTGCTGTGTTCATTGCTCCTTATTTGTGGAAAGAGCCTTCTAAAATTTTAGCTGGAAACTCCTTCTTTAGAATCTGACACTGTATTACTCTTCAGAGTTTGTGAAAAATGATTACAGGAGAGAAAGAAAGGAGTGATTATAACCTAAGGCAACCTGCATGACAACACTATCTGCAAAACAAAATTTACTAAGGCTAAAGCGCAGCTTTTTTTTTTTTTTTGTGGTTATTTTGTGTGTCTTTATTTTTCTTCAGAGTAAAACATCAAGTAGGTATATAACACTTCAGATAACCTGAAAAGCAGCTTTTTCAAAATTGAGAATAGATAATCTGAGGGCTTTTTTCTTTACTCAAGTGATGAGATGTTTGTTCTCAAACCTTATATTATCCATAAGAATTTGATGTTGAAAATAATTAAACTTTTATGAACCTGTGGTGGTAATCACTCTTCAGTCTTCTTTTGGCTCCTGGAATGTAAATGAAAGCAAGATAAGTTTTTCACGTTTTTCATAGCGCTTTTTTTTTTTTTTTTTTTTTTTTTTTTCAGTGTTGAATCTGACACTGTTGAATCTGTCTCTTTGGTCTTCTTGATCTCCTAAAACTCCATGTTCTCACTTAATATCTTGTGGTGACTTCACAAGACAATGCCTTCCAGTTCCCTGGTATGTCTTGTTCAAGCAGAGTTAATGTCCTGGTCTCTGGAGATGGGATTCCAAAGGCCTGGTGTTCTTTTTTGACATGGGCCAAGGTGATTGCTTCACATGCATGTTTAATTTTTCAGTTTTATCCTTTCCATTTGTGAACTTAATTCTTTGCTTTGTCTTTTCCATTTGTGAACTTCATTCATTGATCCTGAAATCAATGAAATCATATTTTCCCTCTTTTGAGGAAGAATAACTCTCGAAGGCTGTTAGATTTTTTTTTTTTTTTTTTTTGCTACGTAGCATACACAGATACACTGTCTCTGGTATTTTTAACATTCTTGAGCTGTAGAGCTAGTTGGACTGAACATTTCAAGGAAAACATAACCACCAACTACCAGAGATTTTTTTCTGTTTTTATCAATTGTGAGTTTATTTTAATTTTAATATTTGGTAAATATCTACCTTGATTGCTGGTACCAGACCCACTTTTTCCTATAGATTTCAGAAATAAAGCCCACTGTCCTGGTTCAGCCAGGATAGATTAAAGATTTCCCCAGCAAAGAGAGAGGGGGAAGGGATCTCCAGCCGGGTTATTCATACCATGCTGACGTCAGGTCCAGGGGGTGGAACCTTTTCCTTGCTCCTTGGTGGGTACGGGAGGGAATTTTGCTTTCTGTAAACCAGCTAGCGGTATTTCTCTGTATATCGTTTGTCTTGTTCACTGTTATTGCTGTTTATTGTTGTTTACCATTGATACTGTTGTTATTCAGATTGTTCTATCACTCTGTTGTATTAAATTTCTTGTTATTTTAGCCAGGGTCTGTGTCTAACTTCCAGCCCGACTGGCGTGGGTAGGGGAGGGGCAACAGCCACGTGGTCCCTGATCCCGGCAACGATTAAAACTTGCACACCCACAACTTACAAAATTTCATGTTTATTACCTGATCTTTCTACTGCGTCAGTATGAATTGCAAACATGGATATGTATTTAGACTCTACCTTAATAAAAATATTTATACATGCCTCTAATTTGGGCAAAAGTGTTTTTTGACTTGAGTTACTTGTTTCTGTCCGCTTAAGAAATCTATGGCCCAGGGTACATTCCTACCTAGAATAAAAATTCCTTTGATTCCTTTCAAGTCTTCTGTTCAAAGAGATAAAGCAGGTGTTACAAGATTTTGAGCAGGAGTATAAAGTGTTAATTTGATTGATCAACGAGGCCAAAGAGATTTTAGGGCACCATATTAAATAGACACATAGTAAAGTTTCCACCTAAGTTTGAAATGATACCACAGTAGTCACTCATAATCATGGGAATTTTGAATGTGTTGTCATTCTGTGGTGGTTGTAATTTGGTTAGTTTGTTTAACAAGTGCTTATATTTCTACCTAGGGCAGTGCTGTGCTACTTGAATAGATAGAAGGATAATGGTATAATAATATTTTGTCCATTGCAGGGCAAGCCAGAGTTAATAGCGGGTCTCTTGGAAAACACTAGGAAGCCAGTGATGCATTAAACTCCTGTGAGCTGGTGCTGGTCTGAGACTGGTTCCGTATAAGAGTTATCAAGTAAGAGCTGACAGGGCTTTTAAGGTGTGGGTAAAAGGGAGGATCATAGATTGCTGTCAGGCAGATGTAAAGTATTTGTATATTAGCAGAAATATTGCATTTATGGTAAGTCAGGACATGTGTATATAACACCATGGTAACCGGTGAAAAAGGAAGGTATCTAGCCACAAAATGGAAATTGCTGTATTAACTTAGTAGGACTAAATACAAATAAATTACATGGACTGGCCCATATTAATGGTAAGAGTAGCTGACAAACGCAGAGTGTTGTGTTGTAGTTGTGATCATGTCAGTGAATGCTTTTGGAAGCGACTTGCCTCCATCCTCTTGGCAAGCTGGTTAGTTTATCACCTACTTGTGTCTTTAATACAGTAGTCCATCTGTCTTTAACTTTTGTGTTGACCTTGGAATTTGAGCTGAAAAACATCTGTTTTCACCCCCTGTAAGAGTCGGTCAGAAGATCAGCATTGTCTCAACATTGTCATGAGGGACATGGACAGTGAGGCATCTGTCAACAGACTGCTTGGCCTTGCCGATCCCTGGAGTGGAATGTGGTGCCAAGGCTCCAGAATGCAGAACTGTGTGGCACAGTGAGTGCTGTGCTGTTCTCCTGAGCACTGACCCGTGTGGTGCAGGGAGTGCTGGGCTGTTCTTCGGTGCCTGAGCTGTGCTATTGTTCGGTACCCTGGCCTAGCCAGAGTTGTTAGACATAATCGCATAAGCCATTGTCAAAAAAGATGGATCGCAACTGTTGCTGTAACATCGATGAAGAAATCATGAACCTTAGACGAACTTTACTTCATTATAATACCAAAACACACCTCCTGGTGGAAGTCTACCAGCCTCTAAGACTGACCACATCTTGGACGCTCCTCCCCCGTGCATGTGCAATGGCCTCGCTCGAGAAGGGGGGAGACCCCTGAGGCAGAGGTGGAGTAAGGTGTGTTACTGAGCATAAAAGGATGACTTCTGGACAATGAAAATTGGAAGCTTCCCCACCAAGGACCACGACGATCGATGACGCAGCATCAGCTGGACCCGGGACCGTTAGGGTGTCACGAGATTGGCGGTGGTAGCTATGACCTCTCCCTTTCCTCTCTCTAAAAATTAACTTTACTTTTCTCCTTTCTTTCACCTGTCTATAACTACCACGTGCTGCTTCACGGGCAACACAATAAAATTTCACTGGTTTATTACTGCTATCCCCTTTGGTGTTGGTCACCTTAATTTTGCACTTTCAAGATTGTAGCAAATGAGCCATCACAAGTCCACCGAGTGGACCGTGACACCCCTTGGCTGCATGTTCCTTGAACATATACTTGAAAAGACCAGATATTTCAGATGATTTTAGTTTTCCTCCCTGTCTGTCTGGTCTGCCTTGGACAGAGTCCCAAGATCTTGGCATCTATTCTTGAGGCTTTATCTGGAGTGGTAACGGCTGGGAAAAAAACCAAACAAACAAACAAGTCATTTGGAAGGTGGGATGTGTTACTTTACAGAGGAAATGAAGCAGCCTAGCAGCCTCTGAAGAGACCTTGCTCAAAAGTTTGTTTTTTCTGGGCTTCCTTCACCTCATTCCAGATAACAAAAGTTAATTTATAGTACTTAGAATTTTTATTTTCATTTAAAGCTGGAGTTGATGGGTTTTATAGACTCATAAAGTAAGCAAAGCCAGGAAAGTTACTGGAAGTAATGGTAACTATAAATTGACTTTCCTGGGACTGGTGTAATAGTGGATTACTTCGTATCACTGTTTTACAGTTAGGACATGATGATAGACCTAACTATTTATAAGCATATCTAGAGAGGTAGAAGGTGAGCACATACAAGGCTTTATGACAGCCATTAAAGGTTATGAGATTTCACACATTATATTTATAGTTCTTCAGTAATTCTCTTTACATTTGACTTGATTACTTCATTTCTTGTTGCACAGTAGAAGTCCAGGAAGTAAATGTAGGTTGTTTTGTTTTTTTTTAATGCAGACAATAGTAAAAATGTACATAGACATTTTCTTCTAAAAGAATGGATTAAATGAAAGAGGCAGAAGAAAATCTCCTTATCAAGAAATTGCTGAAACACTAAGACTAATTAAGAAATTACAGCTGATTTCAACTCCAAATTTGCATACTGAAGACAAAGTGCCAGAAAAAGAATTAACAGTTTTGAGCTTCATTCAGTTCTACCCAGCATTTTTAGTAATAACCTATATTAATTTATCTTTTTTTTTTTTTTTCCCTGCAAAGAGTTTTTATATTATATTTTTTATGATTTTGAAGCTATCTAAGAGTGAGAAAATGTGGAACCTCATTACCCTGCTACTGGGGTACTTAAATGTTTACTTTTCTGAAATATGATTGTGTACTCCAGCTGACTGTCTAAACAAGATGAGAACATTTCTTGCCTAATTTTCTCTGTGCATATGTGTATATGAACATATATAATATGCTAATAAATATGATGACCGTGTTTTACATGACATAGTGATAATAAACTGTGGTAATTAAATTTCAGACTAAAATAATAATAAATAATGTTTGGATTCCCAATGCAAGTATACTGAAGATCACTTGCTAGTCACCCATTTGTAGGTTTGAATTTTCGTAACCGCTTTTGTCTGTTTTGTTTTGATGTTAATGAAATAAGTACGACGCCGTCAAGTGAGAGGTCACAGAAGAGCCTGAGCTGCACTGCACTGTGAATACAATTAAACATTAAGTCAGTAGTTCAAAATATTTCTTATTCAAAATATGTGCATGTTTTTAATCTACTCTAGGAAATATGTATCATCTCCCTGAATTATGTTTTTTACTACTGCAGTCAAGCAATCCCTCTTCAGTTATGTGTAAATGTTTGACTACATCTTTATATTGAATTTAAAATTGGAGGGTAAATAACAGTTGATGCTTATCCTCTGAAGCATTATAGGCCTAGATCCTTTCCTTAACATCATACATATTAAAGGCATATTTATCTTTTACATATAAGGTGAAAAACATATAGGAATTAGAAAAAATTTATTTTTATCTTTTAGGTAATTTGAATTTTACTACCTGCTGAAGGAAGAGAGCAGAAATTGAAATAACATAAATTTACCTTAGATGTTAGAAGTGGAATATACTTTATACAGATTTTAAACAGGAATATCTGTGAAGGTGTGTGTGTTCAGCTGACAAGAGTTTATGAAAAGGAGTTAAGCTTTATTCTATGACCAAAGTGTATTGGAGTCTAAGCTACCATTATGAAATATAATGCATTACTTAAAAGTTAAGCACTCACAATATGGTGTGATGAATTAGAAAAGCTGAATAAATGACTCTATGGCATGTATTATGAGTTGACAATCACTTCTTTCAAAATAAAGTGAACAAGGACAATATTATGTTGTAAACTTGCTCTATTTCATGTTGTAATGGATTCCTAGGAATGCTGGGGTTTGAGCTGCCAGTTAGTGCTTGGAGAGCTGTTTTATAAGGTTTTCCAGAAAGAAGTAATAGCTATCAAACAGCTCATATGCCATTGTACTGGGTACAGGCGTCAAGGTTCTGGTAGTGCAGGGGCCTGCAGGAGCAGCATTGTGATTCCCTTTGAACTTCAAGAGATTCTTGTTGACATGTTTCTCCAACCTGCTCCTGAAGGGCTGCAAAACCGTTTGGTGTGTTGGCAAGTTCTCCCAGTTTTTTGTCACCTGTGAATGTGCTGAGGGTGCACTCTTTCCCATCATCCAGGTCATTAATGGAGAGGTTAAACATTATTGGCCCCATTAATGACTCCTGGGGCACACAACTAGTGACTGGTCTCCACCTGGACTCTGTGCCACTGATCACTATCCTCTGGGCCTGGCAGTTCAGCCAGTTTTCAACCCACTTCACCGTTCACTCATCTAGTTAGTACTTCATCCATTTTTCAGTGAGAACATTATGGGAGACAGTGATGAATACATTCTGAAGTCAGGATAAACAATATCCGCTCTTCTCCCCTCATCCACCATGACATTCATTACATCGTAGAAGGTTACGAGGTTCATCAAACATTCTCTTCTGTTTTATTATTAATCAGTTGTGACTGCTTGTAAAACTTTCTTCAGTTTCTTTCTCCACATCTTTTTTTTTTTTTTTTTGTGAATGTAGAAGAGGTCCTGTAACCATTATATGAGTATTATTTTCTTTAGTCTTTTAATTAAAACTGTAGACTTTATTTTAAAATAAAAATGTTGAACATGTAAGGTTTAATATAATATTACTTTTTTAAAGTTAATGGAAATCAATGAAACAATGTAAACACAAATACATTGAGTCTTAAATACCATCTAATAGAAATATGGATTAACAGATTTAATGGAATTAAGTGAACTGATTGCAGCTTTAGTACTTTGCTGGTAAGTGATGGAGATGGAGATACTCTGAAATCAAGTTTTGTAGATATTTTGATGCAGTGTGGAGGTTGTGAGACAGCCAATTTATTTACACAATTTTCAACCTATGGCTGCTTTAAAATAAAATCACTAAAATTGTAAATGGACTGTGTAGAAAATGAAGATATAATACTGGTCTCTTTGGAGACCAATATATACAAGTTAAAATTACTTTGAATATTTTTTCCTTCAAAATAGGAATGGGTAATTTGTGATAATTAAGTCTTAGAAAATGTACAGGACTATATTGGCCTATTAACAATGACTGGAGACTGGATCAGAAATTAAGAATGAGAATAAACCAAATCATCTTCTCCAGCAATGAAATGACTGAGCTACTGATAAATTACTTATACAACCTTTTGCAACTAATATTAAGGTGTAACAGATTTTTACGCAGTATGAATTGAAGTTAGCCAAATTATTTGAATTACCATTTTATACAGTGTATGTGGAATTTAGTAAATATAATTGAAAATAATTTCTTCAGATTAAATTTGTCCATTTTATTTTGTCATCTTCCCAACAGCTGACTGGTTTCATGTTACTTGCTGCAACTTCAAATGGGTTTAGCCACTGTTAACAGCAGAATAACTAGATTTCACTCAGATGATCATAAATATATTGTGAAGCTCTTTAAAGGAGCTGCATCAGTTTTTCTTCCATAATATATATATATATATATATTTTTAATACAGAACACAGAAAAGGCATGTGGCATATATGAAATTAAGAAATTTCTGGTAAAATATGGTAATCGATGAACAGTTAAGTTTTTTCTTTCAACATTCAGAAAACTATGTGAGTGTAGTGGAGTCCCACAGGTGACTGAAGCTTCCAAATGAATATTTAAATATAGAGCTCCCCAGCTTGACCTTAAAATCGATACTGAATTGATTACCATGGTGATAACAGGTTGTATAGAAACAGAAAGTATCAAAATTGAAAGATGTGATTAGTAAAATTTGTCTGTGATCACTATGGGAATAATTTTATTTAATACTCGCTTTACTGTCATGGCAGAAAAGAAGGGTATATTAATAATAAGCTAGGATTTAATGCAGAAGGAAGTAGATTTTATGAAGTGTTGAAATAATAGAAGGGATGGAACCTACAGTATAAAAAGTAAAGTTTGAGCTCTTATGGTGCATATTACCAAGTGGAAGCTCCTCAGTTTTTAATAAGAGAAGTTAATTGAACTATAGGTGTAATATTAAATCCCAGGGTGGTTTCTGATTAGTTTGTGAAGGTGATTCTTTGATGTGCTCACCTGGAATCACAGGAGACTGTTTGGGATAGAAGTGCTTAGAGTGTTACTTAGCTGTTTTTCAACACTGAGGGATCATTTGATTCATTTGATGATAGCCTTTCTACTTTGTCCTAACACTTTAAATTGGTCACCTTAGGAGAAATGGGTTTGGGCTTTTTTATCTGGATAAAATGTTTGCGGTTTTTTTTTTTTTTTTTTTTTAATTATTATTTAGATGGCTTTGGAGTCACAAAGTAATCTCTGAGGTGAACTGAGAGATCAATTGACACTGTGAAAGTGAAAAACACATAAAAGACAGTTTCTTGTTCTTTCATGAGGCCAACAAAGTAAAAAATGGAAAAATAAAAACCCACTATCCAGTAGGATCTTAAAGACTTGTCACCTTCTGGCAGATGTTATCTAATATGTTTAAAAAGCTCTAGCATTTGGAGACAATGGTATCTGATACCCAGGAACTTATTTCATTGCTCCATATTCTTTACAGTTATATATTGACTATCCCTTGTCTTGTTGAGTATAGAAGATATTTCCTTATATATAATGTTTTTGCTTTTTCTGATAATTTTAAAAGTTTGAATTCTTTTTTATGTGTCCATATTTCTCATATGATGCACAGGGAACTGGACACAGTACTCCAGCTGGGAGCTTACCAGTAGTAAGCAATATAGAAGATTATGTAAGAGTAGAAGGCATTTTCACTCTTTGTCTGTAATTTTCTCTTAATGAAGGAAAATTATAATAATCTGTGTAAGTGTTGAAACATTTTGTTTATGGGAAAAACACCTTTAACAGTGTCTTTAATGAAAATACTAATATATTAACAAATTAGACACTTCTGTGTTAAAAAAAATAACAGTTCAAAAGTTCCTGTTCTGTGTGTCTTAAACATTTTTTTAATTAGTAGAGAAATGTCTTGTTGCAATGAAGAAAAGTAGAAATGTGAATAAGGGACCTACATATGCAATTAAAAGAATTCTAGCAAGTGAGTAATAAAAATGTTTTGTCCTGGTCCATCTGACAAAAAGGAATAGGTATGTGAATTTTTCTAGCTTAAGCAGTAATATTTTTTGTGATAGCCTAATATCAGAATAGAGGTTTAAACCATCCAGATTCTTATGTCATTCTTACTTGCCATGAACTTGAAAGCTCGAGTAATCTCAAACCCATGTTTATAAAGAGATTTTTTTGAAATGAATGTACAATCCTTTGTATGGCAATGAGGTATGAAAAGGGTTAGTGTTGCTAGAGCATGTATTTCTGAGATGAAAACCATAAGCCAGTGCACGTAGACCTTGTAGTCACTCTGAAGAAGTCTCTGTGAAATTACAATAATTCTAAACTATCAGTTAAGTGAATTTCTTCTGAGAAGTGTACTTGAGAGGTACTATTGTAGGAAATTGTTCAAATATAATTGAAAGGGAGATGATACAAAGATGTACTTACATGTCATGGTCACTTGTAAGTTGTGGGAGAACAGGAAAGGACAATGTGGTGGAAGGGATGGTAACTGGCATGATGGCATCTAGGAGATGATGGTCTTATTTCTTCCACAAAACTCAGGGTAAATCCCTTTCCCATAGTTTCTTACAATTGAATATACCTACTCTGTTAGAAGGTATGGAGTAACCTCTTAAGGAAAATTATATATTTTTCCTCATTAAGTTTTTCCCACTGATTTCTTCATTTTTTGTAGAGAGTTCTGAGAGAGGAGAGAAGAGATCGAGATGTGGACGGGGGATCTTGTCTCAGTCATTTGGGAAAAAAAAATGTCCAAAACCACATGATGAGCAGAGTGTGTAGCTCTCTATGTCAATGACCAGCTGGAGTGTGTGTATCTCTGCCTGGAGATGGATGAGAAGCCAACCGAGAGCTTATGGGTCAGGATTAAAGGGACGGCAGAGACAGGAGACATTATAGTGGGGGTCTGCAATAGGCCACCTGACCAGGAAGACTGAGCAGATGAGGTCCTCTATAGACAGATAGGAGCAGCCTCATGTTCATGAATCCTGGGCCTCATGAGGGACTCCAACCACATTGATATCTGTTGGAGGGACATCACAGCACAGCATAAACAGTCCAGGAGGTACCTGGAATGCATTGATGATAACTTCCTTCTCCATGTGATAGAGAAACCAGTGAGGTGTTATACTGGACTTTGTTCTCACTAAGAAGGAATGGCTGGTGGGGATTGTGAAGTTCAAGGGCAGCCTTGGTTGCAGTGACCATGAAATGGAGGAGTTCAAGGTCTTTAGGGCAGCAAGGAGGGCACACAGCAAGCTTGCTACTCTGGATTTCAGGAGAGCAGGCTGTGGCCTCTTCAGGGATCTTGGTAGAGTACCATGGAATAAAGCCCTGGAGGGAAGAGAGGCCCAAGAAAGCTGGTTGATATTCAAGGATCACCTTTTCCAAGGTCAAGAGTGAGGCTTCCCAACAGAGATGAAGTCACGTAAGAATGCCAGGAGGCCTGCATGGATGAAGAAGGAGGTCATGGACAAGCTCAGACCACAAAAAGGAGGCCTACAGAGGGTGGTACCAAAGACAGATAGACTGGAAGGAGTACAGAGAAACTGTCTGAGCAGCCAGGGATCAGGTTAGGAAGGCCAAAGCCCTAATAGAATTAAATCTGGCCAGGGACATCAAGGGCAACAAGAAAAGATTTAATTGGTATGTTGGTGATAAAGGAAACTAGGGAAAACGCGGGCCATCTACAGAAGGAAAAAGGAGACTTGGCTACCAAGGATACGGAAAAGGCTGAGGTACTCAATGACTTTTTTGCCTCAGTCCTCACCAGCAAGGGCTCCAGCCAAACTGCCAGGTATGGAAGACAAAGGGTGGGGACTGGGAGAAGGAAGAACCTCCCACTGTAGGAGAAGATCAGATCTGAGAACATCTAAGGAACCTGAAGGTGCCCAAGTCCATGAGACTGAAGACATGCATCTGCATGTCCTGAGGCAACTGGCCAATGAAGTGGCTAAGCAGCAATCTATCATATTTGAGAAGTTGTGGCAGTCTGGCAAAGTTCCCACTAGTGGAAAAGGGGAAACATAACCCCCATTTTAAAAAGGGAAAAAAAGAAAACCCAGGGAACTACAAGTCAGTCAGTCTCACCTCTGTGCCTGGCAAGGTCATGGAGGAGATCCTCCTGGAGTACTGTGTCCAGCTCTGGGGCCCCCAGTATAAGAAGGACATGGACCTGCTTGAGCAGGTCCAGAGGAGGGCCACGAAGATGATCAGGGGACTTAAGCACCTTCCCTATGAGAACAGGCTGAGAGAGTTGGGGTAGTTCAGCCTGGAGAAGAGAAGACTCTGGGGAGAATTTATAGCAGCCTTCCAGGTCTTTTTAAGAAGAGGGGGAGGGGCTGCAGGAAAGACAGGGAGGGACTCTTGATCAGGGAGTGTAATGATAGGACAAGGGGTATTGGTTTTAAACTGAAAGAGGGTAGATTTAGATTAGATATCAGGAAGAAATTCTTGACTGTGAGGGTGATGAGACAGGTTGCCCAGAGAATTGGTGGATGTCCTGTCCCTGGAAGTGTTCAAAGGCAGGTTGGATGGTTTTGATCAACTTGATCTGGTGGAAGGTGTCCCTGCCCATGGCAGGGGGTTAGATACTAGATGATCATTCAGGTCCATTCCAACCCAAATCATTCTATGTTCAATTTGGCAGTCTGGTTCGTACCAGCTATCCATGTCCTCCATTTGAAAATTTAAAAAGATAGTACTTATTTGAATAGTGTCATTTTATTATTGGTAGAAAATTTAGTAGACTAATGCTGAGGAATCATGTAAATTGTGGCAATTATATTAAATATGTGTGCTAGTGTCAGTAAAGGAATTGATTGCATTATTATTGTCAAAATTTGTAAACACTGTTGTGATCACATTTGAATTTTTAATCATGATTTCTGTTATCTTTCTGATTTCCCACTGTAATTTGGAGTCTCTCCTGAAGGTAACAAATGTTAATCTAAATGTCTAAATAACATTTGCCAGAGTAACAGATACAATGTGTTTCATGCTCGATTCAACATTACTTTAATCAGATTGTAGAATGTACATGATTTTGTTTGTTTCTGTTCTTTAGAATGAACTGCCGCATACAACTGTATGCTGGAGACGGCTTTTTTCTACCAACAGTGAAACATTCTTACTTCCACTCCACTCTTTTAAACTTAGAATTTTATTCACTTACTTGTGTTTGAAAAGAACTCAGGTATTTGAAAGGCCTTTTTCAAGTCCGGACCATTTTCTGTCTTAAACCTTTTTTTTTTTTTTTTTTTTTTTTTTTTTTTGACAGTGTGTTCACAGGAACATCTTGTAACATCACTACAACTGGAATATCAAAGTCTTGATCAGAGATACTATATATTTAATCCTTAGAGAGGATGGTTAGAAAAATAAATGAACTTCTAGATTTCTTTTAGAAAGAGACTATTGTATTTTGCTGTGTAGAGCTTTCCTCTTAAATGATTACAAAACTGAAAATTAAAGGTTACACTGTGTTTTTCATTTTGATACATTCTAGAAGTTCAGATATACAAATGCTTCTGAAAGACAATGTTTTCCTGCCTCCCTATGCTCCCAGAAACCATTCTGCAAAACTTTCTGTTAGTGCTCGAAATTGCTATGGTAAAAATTCTTGTGGTTTCTTTCATCTGCCAACCAAGAAAAAACTGAAATTCTTAAAGTTATTCATTTAAAAGATTGTCAAAACCAAGATTCTGCCATAATGTCCTTTATTGTCTAAATTTTACAAATGCTCCTTCTGGAACTCAGCATGCTACTGTTCCACTGTTGTTTCTGTTATGTATATTCTGACCTGACTGCCCTTATCATGTAGTCACTTAAACCCGTTTTGCTCATACCTGAAGACTAGGAGATTTTAACCCTGTGCTGAAGGTTTGACGTGCAATTGTTCTTTTCTGCACCTGCTCATAATGCAGTGAATCTCTGCTGCTATTCTGTAATGAGAAAAATATACAGTTTATCTCAATAGTTTTGTTTCCCCTTAGAAAAAGAGTATATCAGTTTTGTATGACTGTAGTTCTCCTGCACTGAAATCCTTTGTTCTATTCTTTATCCTTTTGCAACATGTTTCTGCTCTGAAAGCTGTCACCCTTATTTCAAAGTGATTACCCCCAGATTTCGCCCAGGTCTGCCAATTAACAAAATGTTAGCTTCTCTGTGAGCTACCAGAGAGTTATACTAACGGGCTGTAGAGAAGTGTGTGCAGAGTCAGGGTAATAGCTAAATTGTTTGGAAAAGAACTCAATACCTGCAGTTACCAGTGAGATCGCCTTGTCCTATGATGTAATCCTGGCCATATGCAGTCTCATCTATGGAGCAGTGCAAAAAATGAAGATGCTTCAGGGCCTGTACTGTGAAATCAGAACAAAATCTCTGGAACAGTCCATGGAGCAGCATAAGATTGCAAGTTTTGTGTTCGAAGTCAGGAAGCTTAGTAAATCTGTACCTGAACCACCTGATTTAAGACAAAAATAGCTTTTCATGCAGAAGCATATGAATACAATCATATGACATAACTGTATCTGGAAATGACAGCTAGGGTTTTTGTCTGGAAAAACAGCCTTATGTGTGAAACTGGGTTTTAAAAGAGAGTTTAGGGTGAAAAGATAGAGTTGAGCTTATTTTATATATATATATATATATATATATATATATATAAAATGTATAATGTAGTAGCAGTAATGATTTCTGATTCTAAGCTGAGTGATGGAGTTAGCACAAGTAAGTGCCTGTGTTAGCAAATGCTCTTCCTTCTTGTAACTGAGCCATGTGTCATTAGAATTATGGCATGCTATAAAACTTAATTAACATTAAAATATTCTCTCAGGTGATATACATTTTAACAATCCTGTATTAATAGTCACATCCCACAAGTCCATTACAGATTTCATGGTTTAATTATCTCTTCTCAGTGTTTAGAACCTGTCTGGATTGTCCACTCTTTGGCAATGAGTGGCAAATTCATCCTGGTTTTAGGAAGTTTCTGCATGAAGTAGTTTCACATTCTGTTAATATCTGTCTAAATTTTGGCTGTCTGGGCAAACAGATAGTTAGGAATAGTCAGCATGGACTTATGAAGGCTAAATCGTGCTTGACATAATTGCTTTCTACACTGAAATGAAGAAGGGGAAGCAGAAAGAGTGGTGCATGCAATATACCTTAATTTTAGAATTTTTACACCATCTGCCACACTATTTTCACTTGGAAGCTCATGAAATATGGACTGGAAATATGGATAATTAAGTGGACTGAACGCTGGCTGGATCTTCATGTTTAAAATGTAGTAATCAATGGTTGAACATCTATTTGGTTGTTGGTAAGAAGCAGAGTACTCCAGGGGTCAAGGTTATTGAACATCATCACTGACTTGGGTCATGAGACCGATTGCACTTTTCAGATCTGTGGATGACAGCAAATGGGGTAAAATGACTCATACAAGAAAGAGTCAAACTTTAATCTGGAGAAACCTTGGGAAACTCGAGGGTTGAGCCAACAGAAACCTCTTAATTTCAACACAGAAGAAATATAAGGGTCTGTACCAGGGGTAGAATTACAGGCTGGGAACTGATTGGCTGAGAAACACCCCTGCTGAAAAGGACCTGGATATCCTTGTAAATGCCAAGCTGAATATGAATTAGCAATGTATTCTCTTCTTAAAGAAGACAAACCACTCACTGGAATTCCTTAGGATGAGCATGGCTTGTAGATTTTAAGTTACTCTCCTCTTGGCAGTGGTGAAATCACACATGGACTACTGTGTCCAGGTTTCGCTGCCTGTTTCAAGAACAATGTTGAGTAGCTGGAGAGAGTCCCTTGGAGGGCTACTGCAGTGATTTGGAGTACACATGCCCCATGAGGAGAGGTTGAGGAAAGTGTGCTTGTTTAGTCTAGAGAGAAAGAGCCTAGAAAGGCTCCTAGAAGAAGAGCTACTTGAAAGTGTGACAAAGGTGATGGACACAAACTCTCCTCTTCAGTGGCAGATGATAAGCAACAGACAGTAGCCTCAGGCGGCACCTTGGAAGGTTCATGGTGGACATTAGGAGAAAACATTTACACTAGTAGAACAGTGCTGTAGTGAAATAGGTAGTGGTATCTTGATCCTAGAGCTTTTCAAGACTTTGCTAGATAAATCCCCAGCTGACCTCAGTTGTTGATAGACAAACTGTGAGCAGGAAATTGGACTAGAGATGCTGGAGGTGCCTTCCAAATAATATTTTTATGATTATGCAAATTTTACTTCCATTACTATTTCTTCACCTGATGACAAAAAAAGGTTTTAAAATTTGATGAACAGAGATAATTCTGCTTACTCTATTGCTAGGCAAGGCATTCTCTGTTAGTGTGCTGTTGATTCATCAAATAAGAGGTAATTTCCTTTTTATTGACAGCTGAGGCATGGAAACATTGGTCATGATTCTGATTTGAGATCTCTTAAATTAGAAATGTTTTTAAAGACTCTTCCCAGACAAGGAATAATATTAAAACCAATACATGGACCAAAGCTCTGCAGCTGAAATCAGATAAGTCACCATTTCTTACATTTTTTCCCTCTTTCCACCTCTGTCAGTTTTAGGTCATGTTAAATCTAAATTACTTACCAAAGCCACAATTTTGCAGAAGCTGCCCAATGTGTAATGAAAAAAAAAAAAAAAAGTAAAAGTAAACTTTTAAAAGATTTTATATGATATTTAGAACTAAAGGCTTGATGCAGAGAATGAAACATGAAAGGCTGAGATAAAATACCACATCACTCCGTATGATTACAGGTGTTTTTACCTCACATGCCCATTCTAGAAGAAATAAAATACATCTTTACTATTTAAAATTCATCTTTACTATTTATGTTGATTGTAACATCTATGAGTGTGAGTTAGCCACAGTATTGATTACTTCAGATTTCCATGAAGACAGTATTAAAATGCATTGCAAACAGTCAATTTAATATTAATGAAAATCAGTCATAAACAGTTTTCAGAATATATTTGAAACATATTTCTGAACTATAATCACCACCTTTGTGTGGCCAGCTACTGTAGAATGTAGAAAAGGGTTTTAGAAAGCCTAAACCTCTCTTTCTTCATGTGTCAATTGTCAGGTAATACGAGTTTCAGATGCTACTACCACACTAGTTAATAATCACTTTCCATTACAAAATGCTGTTATAAAATCTGTTATGATATTGCTGTGAATATTACATTTGATATAAATGTAACACTTCAAGCCCTGATAGCATCTACTATTCAGATAATTATGCTTATGACATCACTTTCAGTTTCAGAAACATCTTTTTGCATTCACACTTCACAAACAGTTCATTCCTAGCTTAACCTCAGTTTGGAATGTGTATGGACAGAGTGCAGATAAAAATGCATTAAGGAATGATGGCCAAATATCTCCAGTTAACAAGACATGAGGAACTTAAGATGCATACTAAGGACCTAATATTCATGGGGAATAACAGGTTCCCATAAGGAACTGCATGTTGAACAGTATTATATATTGCCAGGGAGTGGATCCTGAGATATGAGCAGATCATGATGCATAATCAAGATGTAGATATCTTTTGCAGTAATGTAAATGTGTCTCTCATACATTTTCCCTTCACTAGTAATACCCAGAGGAATTGGATTAACATAATTTCCTGTTTACTTTTTGAGATTTTATTATGCTGCCTCCTACTTTATCAATGCTTTTTCTCTCTCTGTTGCTTAACAAAGGTCAATATCCCTTTTTCTCCATATTCTTCCCTTATTTGCTATCACACTACACTCTGGGCAGTTCATTTGTTAAAATACACTGGTTCTTGGTAGCCCCTGACTCAGGGAATCCAGTTTTGTTACAGCTGTCCTAGAAATACCTTGTGGAAATTGCACGGTGTCAGTGCATCCATATTGAGTCTCTCCATTGCCAAGACAGAGACGATATAGATGTTCTGTGTAACACAACATGGATGAGAACACCAAGAAGTTGTTTTAATATACTCATACTGACAAAGCCTTTGATTGTTATTATAATAAAAATAACATCTACGTAAGGAAAGCTGGAAAGCTGGCTGCCAGCTGACAGGCTGTCTTCCATCTTCATGTTGTATACCTTGGAGGAGGTTACAAAGAAAACACATATGATAACATAGTTATGGTTGTCTTTATAACATTTCTTGTAATTTATACCTTACCATATCTAAAGATAACTTTTAAGTTTCTATTTAAATAGTAACTTTTATGAACAAACATAGCTGATTATTCATCATACTTTGTTGCTGTGGAGGTTACATTTCACCAGTAGGAGAGAAACAATTAATCTTTGTTTTTCTCTGTAGCTTTTAGTGAGTAATGACTTAGTAATACCTGACCAATAGAACATACTTTAAGGTCATAGTGCAACTTTACAGAAATACAAATGTTCACTGTTAGTCACTTAGAACTAATATCTTTGTTCAAAAACTTCCAAATTCTTCCTTTAAAAATATTATTTTCTTAAATGGTTTTGGTGTTGGTTTTGAGATTCAAGGGAATTGACCAAACCAGCAGGAACCTACCCTATGGCACCTAGGTCAATGAATTTTTTTTCTCTTATCTTCTCTAACAACATTTATATACTGAAGATGTTGTATTCTCTGATTTTCCATTGATAGGAATGCCACAAGCGGTCTTAGCACTCACAACATATTTGTAATAGTCTCTTTCTTGTTGTGGGACCACTAATTAAGTTTCAAAACTAGAATCAATCATGTTTCACTTAAATATGGAGAAAGTTATGTTTTCTCAGAGTAATGTCAATGTTGCATCTGCAACAATTTATGCCAGAAAGTGCTGGAACTTCCTGTCAAATTGACTTAAAGTGTTATCTTCCAAAGTTGAACAGCTTTTGCCCACAGTAATTTCCTCGAGTGTGTTTGTGAAGTTTTGCATTTAAAAAAGAGGGGTTGTATGAGGGCAGAGACAGAAAAATCAGAGGAATAATCCTTTGCAAACTCTTAAACTACCAGTGATGTGGAAGGTTTCTGAAGTTGTTTCATGAATCTATAAGAATCTACTAGAAAGATGGAACCATAGGTGTTGTTTGGGGAAAAAAGTTGTTTTCAGTTGCTTACTTCACAGTCTTTAGAATTTTGTAATTTTTCTAGTTGAATTTTAAATTGAATATAACTTGATATTTCACTGAACATTCATTTCCAAACAGGAAAAATCCAACCTTCTTTGGAAGTATATTGTAGATTCTAGGCTACATTTTAAATCTAGATTTTTAGGTTTGGATTTAAGGTTAACTGTCCTACAGTAAAGATGGACACCATGGATCCTACTGTAAAGGGGGTTGGAATAAACAGAAAATAGGAAACACCCTATTTCATTAAATATTTGCACTCTTATACTGATAACAAGCTTCTATCAGTCATACACAATTATAGCTGATATTACAGAATTAGTATCATTAACCAGAATAGAATTTAAAATCGCATTCAGCTACATCAGTATTACTACTATCCTACAACCTAAACACAAATTTTTGAAAATTCATAGCAATGTGAGTAATTAATGTGTTCTATATTTACATTTGTAACCCCCTGTGTAAAAGACATTCTGCTTTTACAGGTGGAAGGACTCAAGATGATGTACATGTTGCAAGAGAGAGGATTAATAATTTTACAGTTTTTATCTACTTGGAACCCTACTTTTCATTTCTAAATCCATTATCAGCACTAAACATGGATCTCTAGAATTAGTTATTTTGGTAGCAATAGAATATTCTTTTGGTTCATGTCATGTTTTTTACACAGCTGTTTAGAATTGTTAATGGTCAGAGGTGGGAATAGGTAAAACATATTTCTTCAAAATCTAGGTAGTCCAAATATTTTTTGCTTCAAAATATCACGTCTTGATTTTTTCACTGTTCTTTGTGATGTTAAGTACATTCAGTTATGCAGTGCCCAAGCTGGTTATTTATAAAGATGTCCTACAAACAGTTTGAAGTTATACTATGAGAAAAAAGATGGGAAAATATCCATTTGGAATAGGACCAGATACTTCATGAATACTGTGGTTTATTTTGGCTTTTTTTTTTTTTTTTTTTTTTTTTTTTTTTTTTTTTTTTCAGTATGGGCTGAGCCTCCTTCAGCATAGGAGCCTACCATAAGCAATGAAACCTGCAAAGAAACTCACAGAATCACAGAATCATTCAGGTTGGAAAAGACCCTTGGGATCATCAAGTCCAACCATCAGCCCTACTCTACAAAGTTCTCCCCTACACCGTATCCCCCAACATCGCCTCTAGATGACCCTTAAACACATCCAGGGATGGTGACTCCACCTCTCTGGGCAGCCTATTCCACTGTCTGACCACTCTTTCTGTGAAAAAATTTTTTCCTAATGTCCAGTCTGAACCTCCCCTGTTGCACTTTAAGACTCCACTTGCTTCTTGTCAGGTACCTAGAGCCTGAGACCTTTTCACCCTTCTGCACAGCTGGCTGTGCAGTCTCTAAGATGGGTTCTGAGGTATCCGAATCTCCATTTCAATTTTTTGGGGGATTATAAGCATTATTGAATAAGTAGAATACTCCCATTTCAGCAGTCATTTTTCCTGGTAATCTTTAGAATAGACATGACCAACCACACTGTGGTAAATGATAATGCTGCTAGGACGTGAGTTTTCTGTAACCCTGAAATTAAACACAAACTAGGATTGAGTTTTTCCAAAAGGTTTTGAGTATGAGCAAAAAGAACCTTTTTAGAGATGTTGTGCTACTTCTCACTTAAATTCTTAAAAATTGTAGCATTAATTCCGGGATGTGGGAGATTTAATTTCAATTTCCTTCTCTCTCTATAGGTAGCAATATATCTAATCTTAAAAGAATATCCTGACTGCAAGGTCTTGGCTTTGGCTCTGTTGGTTTTACAGTACAGTCCTCTCAGCCTGTCCTATTAGATTTCTGCCTCATCCAATAAAATGCTTATATTTGAACAGAAAAAATGAGTATGATCTAGTTTGATGGTTAGGGGATCTTCTTAGGAATTGTGAGATTTGGATATCCGGTTACTTATTGATCAAATACTCATATAAAATTGAACCATGTCATCAGGAAAGATGAGCTGAACAGTTTCCTGAGAAGGGCGAAATGAAGATTCTAATAAATTTTGGCAGTGTATAAAAACAGTCTGAATCATGCATGCACGTTTTTGTGCTATTAAGCTCTTATGTTCTGGTTTCAGCTGGGATAGTGTTAATTTTATTGAGCTGGGAGAGAGCATAGCCAAAGCATCCAACCTGTATTTCAGCCAAGATAGAGTTAAATTTCCTTGAGCTAGGAGAGAGCACAACTGAAGTGCTGGCCTGAAATGGACATTGGAGTGTTCCATCTCATGTGACGCCATGCTCAGTATATAAAGGAGGTGGGTTCTCTCTCACTTCTGGTCCCTGTGGTGGGACCTTCGCTCTGTCGAGATCACTGCGGTGGGGCAGGATGCATATCAGTTATCAGGTTGAGAGCAAGAGCATTGTGCATTACCTGCCTGGACTTCCTATTGTTACTGTTGTTTTGTTACCGTCACTAAACTGGGTTTTTATTCAATCTATGAGTTCTTCTTTTCTATCTCTCCCCTATTTTACCCAGGTGAGGGGCAAAGGTGAACAACTGGCTAAGTGGTGACTGGCTACTGGCCGAGTTCAAACTACAACATACGTGAATCAGTCTTTCACTTTCTTTTTTAAAAAATTGATGAAAACATTTATTTTTTTTTTTTTTTAAATCAGTAAGACAAAGGAAAAAAATTCAACTTTGCTTTTGTTCAAACTTACTTTCTAAAATACTGAAGAAAATTTAAAACTAATTCACTTCCTTCAAGAAATTCAAGGATATGCTTGCTGTAGGGAGAATTTTGCTTAATTCTGATTTGCATGCTTTATGAATCTAAATCTGTCTTTCTATAAAACTGACATTTTCCAGTGTTTGTAAAACTCATCAGAGTCCATTCTGCCTCTTTCCTACAAGTTCTTATTACATGTAAAATTAACCATGCCTGTGCCAATATAGATACCTACCTTGTATAGATACACAAAATCTGTATCAAGTAGATCTTTTCTGCATACCATGTATTTCACCTGGGAAGTTGTAGCTTCTTTTTCCATGTCTGCAGAGTAGGGGAAAACAGTAAACAAAAAGCCCTGTCCCATGGAGAGTTGGCTGGTGTTTGTTCTGCTTAATAATTTGAGCTGTTTTCAGCAACCATTCTATCAAAGGGTTGTCAAATAACTGTTCTCAACAGAGCAATTATCCAGATGTGATGCAGTAGATTCTCTCTAGGCACCTTCAGTCTTGTTTCCAGTCTAATAATTTGACATGATACATTGTATTCTGTAATTTAGTGAAATACTGCCACAGAACTAGATACAAACCTGATGAAACAAATAATACTAAGTTGCCTGTGCACATGACGTACTTAATAAAAGCTTTGTGGAAACATGGAGAGCACATAAGAAATCTGAAATCTGCAAATATTGTTGTAAAACATATAAAATATTGCTGAATGTGTAACATAGTTCTTAATGCTATGAAAATGCCATTAGGACAAATATAATTTCAACAAAAAATTGCTGGCATTCATACACATGTAAACCTAAGTCTTTAATAGCTGGGATGAAAAAACTTTTGTTCATCGTCTAGGAGAGAGAGCCTATGAATAAAATAAATGTTTGGACAGCTTTGCTGTATAGAATACTCATGCATTCATTTACTCATGCCTCCAATTCAGTTTAATATTCAGGTTTCGGGTTTGCTTACTCTATCAGTGAAAATAAAAGATCAAATCTGTATGAAAGGCTCATTGAAATTCTATTGCTGGTAATATTATTATAGGCAAATCCTTGTAAAAGTGACATCTGAGAGAAGGTCTAGCTCATTTTTCCTGAGATAAAGCAGTTGAAGTGTCAGAGTCTATACTCTCACTTATCTTTTTCCTAAACAACAACCCGTTCTTCCCAGAGAGGATTTTTATGGTATAGATAAACTATTAAGCTCTGCACCAGTAATTATATATATGTGTAATACACTTATTTGTAACACCCTAGAATGAAGACACAATTTGATTTCTGGAAAGAACTTTTGTACTATGTAATCATTGATATAATTCTGAGTGAAATAGAGATTTCTAATAAGTAAAACAATTCTCTGTACAAATACAGACACTAACATCTTTAACAGTGAAAAATTATTTTGTCCAGATGATATAGAACTTTGGATATCTATGCAAATAAATTCCCTTGTTTATTTGGAAAATTGGTTTATTTCTGAAACTTTTTTTTTAGACTACTCTTTATCTAGTCTAGAAGCTGGGAAGAGAAAAATGCATGTTTATATTAGAATCAGTAAATGGGCAGGTTTTGTGTTTCACAAAGGAAATGGAGGAAAAGCCGCTTTTTGTGACTTTTAAATTTGACAATAAAGATCATTAGCAGTATCAACAAGGGACCATGTATCTTTTTTTTTAAAATAAACCTCAAAGAATTGTGGAGACAACAAGGTTCCTTGAATTGCCTCATTAACTTCCTGATTTTAGTTTATCAGTACCTTTTTGTTGGTTCTTTCAAGTTATTCTTTATTACCGAACCATATTTTAGCATATGTGCATGCAAGAATTCACAGTATTTATTCTGGAAGTAGCAAAATAAAGCTGTATTTTTTCTTTTACATTTCTATTGCATATTTTCATTTTTGCTTTCTAGTTTTATTGCCTCTCCTTTTGGGGAGGCTGCCTCTACTAGACTGCTTTCAACCAGGTACCTGAGTGGGATTTAAGGTTCCAGGTGTTGTTTTATGTTTTAATTCTGCCAGTGTATGAGGTATTCTTGTCCCTTTAGAAATGATCTCTGCAACTGCTGAAGCTTTTGTACAGATGGAGCTTTATTAAAATGAAAAAAAAAAAAAAAAAAATCAAGCAAGCATAGTTTGGCTTTTCAATATAGTTCCTGTCTTTTTTTTCAGGTTTGCATGTAGCCAGATTGAATCTTGTCGTCCCTTTCCTGCCTCATCAGGTGACACTTACAGCCGGTGGTTCTATGAAATACCTCTTCCATTTGTTTCAATGTAAAACATACTATTTCATTACCATTGGATTTTGCATTTTTTTGTTAAGAATGCACTGAGAGCAATATGCATAGTGATGAGCCTCAAAATAAATCAGTTGGTCATCTAATTCTCTTCCTTAAGGATGGGATGCTACCAAACCCCTAACATAGTTTAATTAGACAGTGATAAATGATGTGTGGTTGTCACTTTGTAGTATTTGAAACAAAAATAACAATAAAGTAAAAATTTCACCTGTACTGACCCTTGTGTAATTGTACAGTGCAGTTCTTAGCTTGATTAATAGCCATGACAGTGACCATTTGGCCAGATAGTTAAAACTAGTAATAAGGGAGCAATTTTTAAATTTACCATCTGTGTTCTCAAAAAATGACAAGGCATTATAGCACAGAAGTGTGTAGTTTCTGTTGAAAAAACTATTAATTATATTCATAATCCAAAGTGCATAATCAAAACTGATTTTATAAGATGCTGATGAACACAGCAGGTGAACAAATACGACTCTTCTGGGGTGGCAGAATAAGAATATGGGTAAAAAGATGTAAATATTATTTATAATTTGGATTTCAGATATTTAGATTTGAATGCAATATCAGAGGCTGATTTTCTGTGCATGATGCAGTGAGATTTACTTACTCAGAAATACTTGCAGTGGTTATGGATTTTTTCTGAATCATAAGCAAAGCATTTTTTAGCTAGAAGGACCCAGAAGTGTGTAGAGGAGGAGTTGGTAGTTACTAGACATTCTCCATGTCTTTTTCTGAAGCTGAAAAGGAAAATTCCACAGAGTGAGGAAGCTTCCAAACCGAAAGCCTTGAGAAGCTGATACGTGTAGAGCTCAAGGAAAAGAAATGTTAAAGGTAGACACAGAAGACAACTCCACATACATTAGGGATGTGTGAGTTCCCAGTATGATACTGTAGGCTTGTTTTGAGGTAATCATCATATTTGATATAACTTTTCAAAACCAGTGTAACCTTTTCTCAAGGACTGGGCATGCTGCTAGGTCAAAGATTATATAACTTGAGAATGGAAAGATGAAGGACTAGTTGCCTACTCAGTCACTTTAATATCTTTGAAACTCTGTCTGTGGAAACTGGAAGGAAATGGGTATGTTATTTTATACTAAAGAAAAAGTCTATTTGAGCTGCACTGGAGGGAACATTACAGCAACAAAACAAACAAGTTTATATAAAGTATATAAACCTCTGGTAGTGCTATGTGGCTTTCTTGGACTGACACTATCTGTCTTTTCTTCTCTCTCTGCTTCCTCAATCTGTTCTCTCAAAACACCTTGCAGTTACCTGTGCTCAGCTTATCTCAAGCAAGTTGCCATCTCCTCCTTTTACAGAGGTTTCAACCCAATCCAGAGCACAGCAGCTAGAGCAAATCTAACAGGCAGCTTCCTTCCCCCTGCCAAGATACAGCCTTTTAACAACAGATAAGCAACATTACTAATCAAGTGAATGTTTTTATAATTCACATAATCATTATCACATTAGCAAAAGATAAAAGTCTCTATTATGGTAAGCAGAGGTATGAGAAATGTGTGAGTGAAGATACGTGACTGACCGAACCATAGGGGCAGAATGTGACACCCTCAATAAACCCCTTCATTGGAAGAAGGCTCAAAGGAGGTGGGTGAGGAGAATGTGCTCATGAAGCTCAGGAAATAATGCCAGGTGTGACTGACCACAGCTGTTGCAGAGAAGCTGACTGTATCTCAACACAGGGGGCCAGAGGGAAGCCTTTGTTTTAGATAAATAGCTATCAACAGTTCAGTGGATCAACTGGTAGTGGTTTTCTCCCTGAGTTCATTAAAAAGGTGTGTATTTCTCCTTCAGTTACTCAGACCAGCATGGTGGGAGTGAATACGTGGCTCAGGTATGAAAATTAAACCAAAGAATTTCAAAGAGAGAAATGGGCATGAATGGCTTCCCAGTGACTGGAGGGACACAGCATTATGATTGGTGAGTATTATAGACAGTGGTAATGGGGACCATATTGGTATTTTGATTGAACTGTATATTGCATTTGCTATTTTTTGCTAAGTGTAACTTACATTTGTATTGTAATTTTAGTATATATTGTATCATTCTG
This sequence comes from Athene cunicularia, assembly GCF_003259725.1. Taxonomy (NCBI): domain Eukaryota; kingdom Metazoa; phylum Chordata; class Aves; order Strigiformes; family Strigidae; genus Athene; species Athene cunicularia. The sequence goes on from NW_020799095.1 coordinate 74,582,405, forward strand.
CTAAGTCAAAAATCCCATATAACATCCACTGTCTTCAATCAAGTAAATCTGATGTTAAAGATTACACTGTTCACTCATGGAATATCACCTGGTCAGAGAGTATTGGACTGACAAGATAAGAGAGGGTAAGAGGGAAAGCATCTAATAAAGCTATACAATAAATATCCAACAAAAAAAAGCCTTTTAGAAAAAGTCACTTAAGAGCCTGAGCTGCATTTTTCTAAGATGAATAAATAGGCAGATATGGTTCCCCTTTCACACACTCTTTGTGTTTTGGAAATTTGTATGTAATAATAAGAATGTTTTAAACTTGGCATTTCTGGAGTTTAAGACCTTATGTCAGATACTGCTCCTTTGGGAGTTCAAGAACTTAGTGATTTAATGAGAGGTCTAGAACATTCTCATTTCTGCAAAGTGTTCTTTATGGGCATTTATTTGGTGGAATTCACCTGCTTCACCTTCACCCTTTATGAGTAACAAGGAATGGAAAGATTTGCCAAAGTTGAGATCCTAATGTAATCCTATGTCTCAGGTCTTCAAACTTAAGCAAAGTGTGTATTAAAGGAGCTGAAGATATACTTTGAAAGAAAAAATTCATGTACTCACATATAAAAGTCACTGCAGCAATACTAGATGTTATGACAACTTGCATAGATTTTGACAGGTACAGTGTCTGTATCTGATAATTGTTTTTCTTGCCCAGAAGTGACAACTGCAGTTGTCATACCTTCTATTAACCACAGTTAAAGCAATAAAATAAAATGAATAAATAAATAAGAAAAACCTAATTGGGACCTATTTATGTACACATTCTATTAATCAGACCTATAGGTTATATCAAGTTTCTGCTACTAACCAAATGGAACAAAATTAAGTGAGAGATGTAAAAAAGAAAGTTCTATAACCCATTACTTAACATGTTATACATTACTTTTCAGTATGGGGAGAACCAATAAAATGGGTGGAAGTTACTCTATTTCTCATAAATTTTGGCTAACTTGCATTTTTAAAATATTTTAGGACATTGAAGTGATAATGTTATGCTCTGTGGAGTTCTTGTACTATTTACACAAGCGGTAATGAGAATTGTCAGGGAAAGAGATCTAAGCTGTGCTGAGGTGGGCTTACCAAATAGATTTTATTTTGATGCTACTTGAGCACAATACGAGTCCTTCAGAAATCTAAAAAGGTGTCCACTGATTGTATTTTTGTTTGTTTTCAAGTTTTTTGAAGGTGTTGATTCTAACTCCAGTTAGACATTTGTGTCCACATGGTGGTGGAGAGTGGATAGTTGATTAAAATGACTACTGATTAAAAAGTGGGTGTGAAAATCAAAATTGTGTTTAAACCCCGCTCTCTAAATAATTAGAATAACATTTTCTCAGTTTGTACTAAAAAAGGTTATCAGCAGTTGAATGAAATGGGTTGAAGAAAATTTTAAGGCAAGTAATTCACAGTCATGAAAATATTAGCAAGCACCACAAAATTTAAATCCAAAGGCTGCAAAACAATATTGCTTGGCATGTTCCATATTCAACATGATGTGGATGGATCTTTGCATTAGATGGATCTTTGTACTGGGTATAACTAAGGGAAGCTGCATTTAAGCAGGAAACTGATAAGAGGTTTTCTGTAAGACCAAGCAAGGCCAATCTTGGAAGATTAAAAATAGCTGAAACGGCTATAATGAGGTGCTAAATCTGTTGATATTACCTGCATAAGTCTAGTAAAGATGTTCAGAACACTCACTTATCAATAAATAAGCATTTTTTTCACAAACACCTCCTCTATTGCTGACCTTTAAGTCCCAGTTTTCAAGGAACATGTAGAAGGAGATGAGACTTGGCATCGAAAAGCCTGCCTTTATTTGTATATAAAATTTAGAAGCTCAATTGAGTTACGGATTAGGGTTTGCATGCATATGGCTAACCCTGACCTGTGGCACCACTAACAAGGTAACAACATGAGCAGTTTCAGGATGTTGCAAATTACAAAAGAAGAGTGATGTTTGGGCAGGCGGCCCACCCTGACCTATGGCATCACTACAAGACAGTGACATGAAGATGTCAGGATATTGTAGATAACAGAATAGTGGGATGTTAGCTTAAATGAATTAGTAGCCAAAACAGAAATTAACAAGTTATCCATATCATAAATACCAGATCATGCTAGAAATTCAACTAAACTGGGTCCAGTGGGGAAGGGAGAAACAGGGGCATGTTCTGTATTTGGGAGGGTAAAGAGGCAATATAGGAAAATTATTTGAGAGGCAGGAGAAAAGACACTATAGAGTTAATCAAACCTTTAGATTGAGGTTTAGGAGTCTCTCTTGAGTAGCTCTGTGCCTGATAAATACAGCTTGGAGCAGGACAATAAATCTGTTTTTGTTCCAGTCAGACTTGTGTATGACTTACTTTCAAGGTTGGGGGGGCCTGAGATGCTTTCCCTACTGCTGGCAAGGGAACACCTAGAGGAAAATTCTTGCCATCTTAACACATTGATTTTATAATACCTTGTAATTTTTCCTATGTTCAGCTTAGACCTCAGTGTTCCCCAGGCAATCATGTGGCCATCTGTCTAATGTGTTAAGAATCTTATCATCTGTCCCCTTACAAATATTTTTTCTCTTTCCTGCTGGTACCAATAACCTTCTCTCTCAGATTAATTAGTATAATCAAACTAAGCTCTGAGCAGTTCTTCTCTGTCTATATTTAGCATTAGGTGTCTCTGGTTTTATTTCAGACTTAAAAAAAGTTCTCTGCATTAAAAAGCAGGTTTTCTATTTATTTATTTGGTCTTACAAGATTGCATCTTCTCATGTGTCTTGAGACACATATCCTGATTTAGATGTAATCTTTGAAAGCACCCTTACTTAGCCCAAGCTGTGTGAACTTTTTTCTTTCTGAATTACTTAATATGCTAAGACAGCATAACAGGCTTCCTATTCCTTAAGGGGAATCCTATTAAGAATCACCTTTTTTCCTCCTTTCAACTTTGCCTACACTTGTGGACAGTATAGCCCAGAATTAGGATTTACAAAGATATGAAATACAGAATAGGGGTGTTGAATTTTGCTAATGATTGAATTTACATTTCTGTAGCAGTGTCTAACTGGCACGCAGGTAAGAGGGCTCAGTTTGGGAGACCACAGACTTTGAGGTAAGTGTGTCTAAGAAGTGCTGCCAGGGGCAAACTTGGGCTAATCATCAGTTCTGGATTGAAAGATACTTTGGCACTACTGTTTGAACATACGTAGCTTTATTCTGCTATGGGAATTACAAGGGTTACAATTTAGTTACTTATTTTACAGTATAAAGAAATGTAGTTTAAAGAGTGTTTGTGTGGGGACAATAATAAAGGATTTCTGAGAGAGGGTTTTCTTGCAGAAGCCAGTGATGTAGGGAAGGAAGCAACTGCTTTAAAATGCTTGGAGGATAAAAATTCCAGAAAGACTTGAAGTTGCTGACAGATGAAAATAGGAAGGTAACAGATTTATGAAACCATTCCAAAATGCAGGGTTTCTCTCAACATGACATTGCATCTTGTCTTGAAACTTCTTTCTCAAGAATCAGTTTAAATGCAGCTTTTTGATTTAGCAGTTTTTCCTCACACATTGTCATGAGTTACACTGTGCTGTGAAATAGGTCCTGGAGAGTCAAATACTAAGAAGGTACAGGGAAGTTTGAAGTGTGTAATGTGAAGTACTTGAATTTTCAAAATATTTGTTCTGTTGTGGAACAAATACATTTTTGTTTGGTTCTATTAGTGTTGATGTGCAGTCTATATAATAGGAATCTATACTTCTCATTGCAAAATTTTCATTTATGTTAATGACCACAGAAAGAAAGACTGCTTAGTATTTGCCTTCAGCTGGATAAACTCTGGGCCTTGTGTGGAAGGTTCCACTTGCATTAGTTGCATGAAGAGAAGCTCAGTATTCAGCTTCTCTGAGCTCCATCAAGTAGAGTGGTAAGAGGGGTCATAGATGAAGTGCTCATATTAGGGGTTTAAGAGCAGAATTTCACCTCAAAAATTACCATGTTACTGATAATTAGTGGTGGAATGTATTTCTTTCTCTGAAAAGTCTGAACTTTTCTGTCAGTTTGAGCATGCAGCAGGTGAAAAACTGAGGGAATGCTATTACTTGAATCAAATTCAAAACAACCTTAAACTGTAAAACTATGAGAGGTTTTGGTTTTGGTTTTTTTTTGGTAGAGTATGTTGAGGACTGTGTATGTTAGAAAACTTGCCACCGAAGTTTTGTAGTAGATATTATGAATGCTTTTGAGCCTCATTTAAAAAAAAAAAAACTCTTAGAAAAGTGCTATATATTGTATTAAAAAAAATAAATAAAAATAAAAAACAACCCCTCATGATTTTTAAGGATACTTGTCTTTATAAGACAGTTTCTTTGGATAATTCTGGTTATGTGTACAACAAATATCTTACTGCACATTTCTGGGCTTTAGAAATCTACAACAAAAAGATGTTCAGACAGAAGCAGAACACATTTAGTAGGGAAAGGAGCAACAGCACATTTTTGCATTCATTTTACCTAGTGAAAGACTATTAAAAGATCTTAGAAACACCCCCACCCCTTCACAAATTGTTTTGTCCACAAAATTTATTAATGATATTAATCTTAATAATAATAATAAAACCCCCAAATAATTTCAGTTGAACTAGTGGAGGACCAGCTGAGTCTTGAGTAAAATGTGTTGAATACAAGGCTTGAAAATTCATTTACTTCTCAGACATACTAATCGCAGCCTAGCTGCGTAGTTTTCCTGTAGATCTTGGGTTGAATGAAATAACCCTTCTGGAGTGATAGCAACCATACAAAGTCATTTGCATATAGCAAAGGAATGCAAACACTGACATTTGCAGAGAAAACATTAGGAAATAAAAGTATCCTGCCACAGTAATTCCTTCCATGCAAGCCAACAGAGTACATGTAACTTTGTTCATGTTGAGAGTTAAATAAAATTGTATTATAAATTACTTATTTTGCACCTGTTTTCTTGGAAATAGCAAACAGAAGTGCCTGCTCTTTCCTGATCACCATCTGATGTGCAATATTTCCTCCTTACTCTGGCTTATATTCTTCCTTGACAGAAAGGAACGATTACATTCAGTTTAATAAAATAGTCCATTAACCCATGCTTGTACAAAGCAGGAGAGCATCTTTGGTTTTCTTACAGGCCTTGTCTCCTGTCAACACAATTAGGGAAGAAGCTGGATGCTTAATAAACGTTTGAATCCTGGTGTCCTCAGATATTCTGGGTGGTCTGTGACAATGAACATCAGAGGACTCATTTTCAGCACAGAACAAAATTAGCTATAATGTCTATTGTTCTCTAATTTCTCACTCATCACTCTAGAAATGTAGTCCCAGGTGTCTCATTTCTATGCAAGCAGATGTGGAAGCTCATAAACTGAATTGCAACCTGAAGGAATGAGTCGTTCTCAGATCTTTTGGTTGCCAGGGAAACTACATTCTCAGTCTGTGTGTGTTTACAATAGCCTCTTTTCCAAAGCTGTCTAAATTTCATGTTGTGGCACTCGGGAACAGACTAAGAGAGAGAAATACTAATATATGTCTACTAAATGTTGTAATTGATTTCTTAAATGATATATACATAAATAGGTCATATATTCTGTTTCAGAATATGTATGATTTTAATAGATATGTGCCAAACCTGAGGAGTACTTAATAAAAATTTGGATCCTTTTGGCTACTTTCCTGTGCTCCTTTTATAAATCAGTGTCATTTAGAGTACAGTTAGATATGTCCTGAATGTCTAAAGAGGTACTCCTTGACAAAAAGGTGTATCAGAAGAAACTATATTTTTTCTCATAACATAATATATTTTTCCAAATTACTTTGTGACATAAAAGCAGAATGGGGACTGTTGAATCATGCTTCATCAATGGGGACACTATAGATCTAGGGAACTGTCCTTTTGTGACAGAATTTGAGAATTTCTTTACAATAGTTCAGAATCCTAGATGGTGGCATTCCTATGCACAGTGTACCTACTCTGACTGGTACGAAGGGCTTTCATTAATGTACTAGTATCCTACTTTTCTCTTAAGGATAATAAAGTTAGATTTCAGACACTAAGAAAGTCCAATTTGCAGACAAAAATATTAGGCAATTATTTTTATTAATTACTTAATGAAATAATTTTCAAAATCATGTCTCTAAAGTCTATGTGGATAGTGACATAGTATAAAAGTTGTACTTGTTCTCCAAGGAGACAACCTGTGTGACTGACTGACTGACTTCTTCACCATCTGTGACACAATGCAGTTGTCCAGATACAGTACAGCAAAAGAGGCTGTCCTGTCCTGGTACACGGTGTGCACGCAGGCTATTTCTAGCTAATTTTCTCCACAGCAGCAGCAGCAGCAGCAGCCTTGCCCACATTATTTCCTCCTGGTCAGTGAAATACAGAAACATTTTCTTTTTTCTCTTCTGTGAAGGCATGCTATCACTTGTTTAAACAATTATTTTTTTCTAAATTTAAAAAATCATAATGATTGGGCTTTTATTTATAAAAGCAGCTTATAGGAGCTATCTGGAAGCTGTTCTGTTGTGCAGAGACTAGAAATGTTCAGTAAAAACCCAGACAGTGTAGCAGATCTGTCAGATTTCTTGTCTCTGAATGATTTCTCAACAAAATATATTATCATTAATGCAATACATGAAGTAAATATCTTAAGCAGAAGAATATAATTCTTAAAAGGCCCACTGGAACAGCAATTCACTTAAAATGTGAAACAGAACTGAAGTAGGTTTAAATAATCTGTGTTTACAAGTAAGAGATGTCACCAGAAAAGAAAATAACCAAAAGGTGAGTTAACGACAAGAACTAGGTTTTGAAACACTTGAGTTTAAATAGTGTTCAGGTATCTCAGCAAAGAAACTACTGTTGAACTGAAGGGAATTGCTATGTGTATTGGAAAAATGTAATCTGTATTCAATGTTTGTAAAATGAATATATAAAAAAATGATGTCATACATATTAGAAGACTGAAAACCGTAGAGTTTTAAGGGTCTGGACTCTGACTGGAGTTCAAGTTCTGCCAGCTTCTGGAATAAACTTCTGAGGATATTGGAAAGACCATAATCAATCAGTGACAAAAGAGATGAAGTTTGTGGTAGCAGATGCCCTGGTTCTGGCATTGCTAAAACGAATCCAAAATGTTACAATAAAATGTTATAAAATGAGGGAATCAAAGCAAAATCCAGCAGTTCAGAGTCTGTATTAAAAGATAGTATGTGGAGCTATAAGCAGTGCTTGTCATGTTTTATTGTGTTTCCTGGTGTATGAAGGGAAAAGAAAAAAACAAGATTTAATTATTCTTCAAGAGCTTGTTAAGGTGGGCAGTATCTGCATTGTATAAACAGGTGTAACGGTGATATAGCTAAGTTAGCACAGAGGAAGACCTTGAGTGAACCAATAGACACTTGTGCATCAGTAAATGAATGAATTATAAATCTACCAGGTGATCTGCCATTTGTTCATTTGAATTTTGAACCTGGTACCCAGTAAACAGATTTATTCAAAAAACAAGAGCATACTTAGAGGAATAATTGTAAGATTAATGGCTAGGTCATAATAAAGCTGAAGTTTTCCTGTTATTTCTGCCAGGACAGATAAAGAATCAGTTCAAGGGTGTCTCTGATGTAGAGATCTCAGAATGTGAACTGTGTGCCCAAGTCAGTGACCTCGGAGCACTGTTAAACAAACACATTTTTACTATATTGTTATGCTAATACCTTTGAGACATCTGAGAAACTGAAGGAGTCTATGGAGGAGTTCTGTAGACACCGGTGAGGGAAATATTTAGAAAGTGAAACTGTACCTTGTACATTGGTTGCTTATACATATTTGAAGCTTTACATTATGTGAATATTGACTTGTATTTGAATGGGGAAAGAAGCTCCCAGGGGACCTGAGAACAGCAGCTGTGATATTGTGCAGAAGCTGTATTGTATGTTTTAGCTCGTATTTTAAGGGAATTAAAGAGGTGACTTGGGTAGAAACATAGCTAAGTCAGTTGATATCAGAACTATAAAACTGTTCCTGTGGACTGCACTGATGAAGGGACATTGTATTTGTATTTCTCTAATCTAAGCTGATGGTGGGAAAGAAAATCTTCACGCACCAAATGGTTGATACTGAGCAACTATTCAGTACTTTGTTGAGTAGTTGAGCCCATGTCACTTGCTACATTTGTGCACTGTGCTTCAGCCTGTGTTTCTAGACAAGAGACTTAATTTTCTGAACTTCAACTTGACTAATCTGCTGAATGTCCGGCCCATTTGAAACAAAAACCTAAATTCCAATTTTACATTAATATATCTATTTTTTTGAAAACTCGTTTTCAGAGCTTCTCAGTAACAACATGCAACATAATCGAAAGGTATAGTGCATTACTAAATTTACTATCCTTTTTTGAAAGCGATTTCTTTTCAAACCACATTCTTTCATTACTTCCCCTCACTCCTACCCACTTCCCTATTTTCAAAGTGGTCACGATGCAGTTATCTGAGGTGAGTAAACCCCTTTACTAAGGGGACATTTCTTTCAAGTCCCATACTGTAAAGAACATGATGTTATTAACAGCTTAAAGTCTGGCACAGTCTGGCACTGCTTTCTTTGATTTGTAGGCATATATTTGCAGTTCTCTTTTCAATCACCATGTAAGTTTTGCTTGGACTGTTTCATTTATCTTACATAACAGACTAGAAAAGTGTGAGTTTGCAAGAAGAAAGAGGGGGAAATGCCTTCTGGGAGTACTGATTTAATAAAAAAAATGTTTTTCTGAGCACTTCAAATTTACAAGCACTTGAGTGCACCTAATTCCCTGCCAAAATACACACTATCTATTCATAGCAGAATTGCACAGACCAGCTGTCAGTTTGTCTCAGCATCTTCTTTTCTGCTTTACTGAAACATACTTCCGTCATATGCAGTCTGCTGCTTGCAATGACTATACCATACTTACTAGTGAATCTCTTCTGGCTTCTTTGGTGTATTTGACTGCCTTTGAAGTAGCTAGACATTGTTGTTTGGGACTTTTTAAAAAATTAAATCATCATTATTTTTAAGTGGACTACCTCCTTGCAGAAAGAAAATTATTGTCAACTGCTCTATGCCATTTGTGACTTATTCCAAATTTTGCTGTTCTACATACAAATCTAGTTCACCTTTGTATTATCAAGTAACCTGATTGTGAAATGTTTTCAGGGTTTAAAGGCACATCTTTAATGAATGTGTGCAAATGTGGTTAATCATAGAAATTTTTCTATCTCCTTGAACTGACTAGGTCATTACACGAAGCTGAAGAATTTGATATATTGTGAATTATCTTATTATATCAGGGTGGAGTGAATCGAGTATTGCGATGTATTTTACTGACAAAATCAAGTGTTTCAGTGTGCTTTCGATGCATACTCTGCTATATGTTAAACTAAGCTTGTATATGATTTTCTGAGACTTTTAGTAAGAATTTAAAGAACTTCCTGATTTCTAATAAAAAATAGAACATCTTATACTTGTGGGTAAGAAAATTCTTAAATGAATTACAGGGTGTAAACCTTTAGAAGGAAAGTATTGTTTCTAGGAAAAATGGGAGTGAAAAACAATGAACAAAGTTGTTCATAAACTTAACTTTATCTGAAAATTAAAAACAAATCAAGGTACCAACAAAGTGTTCTGTCACTTAGCTATTGTGTAGCACTGCCCTTGTGGATTTTTTTTAGCATGCAGTGACTGAAAGGTCATTTGCCTTCCAAATTAATGACAGGTAAGTTTCTGCACACTTTCAGCAGGGCAAGTGTGTTCCAAGGATAGCTTGTCATTAAAGGGCTAAAACCATTAACCACCACACCAGTCTGTCCCTGCAGAACTTGTGTATTGACACAGTTGACAATAAGTATAAAATTACTGAGCAAACTGGTCAGGTTTCTCAAGACTCCACCTTCTGGCCTGTTCTTTTCTGCTGCTTTGATAGTGACTGTTGCAGTGTTTGCAATTATTATTTAAGTCAGTCCTGGACATCTTGTTTTCAATTTGCTCATACAAATAAAAGGTTTTCCAACTAGGGCTTTATAGTGAAATACTGCTTTAAATCATCTAATCTATGCAAAAAAAAAAAAAAGATTCAAAATCTGGCTCTATTTACTCGTTAATTACAAAGGTCTTAAATTTCTTTGAAAGCATCAAATGTTGTTATTTGTTCTTAGCACTGCAGAATACTGTTCTGTGGAATGACTACAGATACATTTGATTATTGGAAGACTGGTTTCAATGGGATATTGAACAGTGTCTTCTAAGTCAGGCAGGATAATGTCAACATACCCCAGAGGCACCCTGTCATGCAGGGACCCTTTGTCATAATTCTTTGTTCTTTATGGAAACTGTGTTGCAAGCTTCTGGTTTGACAGAGGAATATATCTTTGGCACAGGAGAGTACAGTGTTAATATAGACAGGTCAAAGAGAACGTTATCACCCTTGCAGATTTTGCAGTGAAATGGTTAACTGAGTTGTTGAGATTTCAGAAATGTTTGCAGTTAGAAGACAATGTAGTGTGGATGATCTTACCATTATTCTACTCTGGATGATGTAAAGTGGTAAGAGATGGAAAATGGAAAACAATGGTATTATTCAATGAACTGAAATGACTTTATGTCATAGAGTCACTGTGTAAAGTGTAAACTTTGAAAAGGTTGGAAACTTGAAAGCAAGAGCTGGAGCAGCTCTTATTGTTTGCTTCTGTGCTTACCCACTTCTATGCTTTTGTGTTCCTCAGAGCATTTGGACTTATTAAAAAAACAAACCAAACACATTCTACTGGGTCAAAATGGAGCTGATTCACATCAGAGGCAGCTGATAGCCATTTCACTACAGTAAGCCTTTGACTTGTTGAAGTATCAAGGTATTGCATACATAAAGTAAATGTGCATTTTCAGTTATTATTTTTCTGTCATGTATAGCTGTTTTGAGTGAAAGGTGACTCTAGAGATGCTGAAATATAATGCTTTTGTAGTACTGAAACTCAAAGATGGTATGTATAGTTCCAAAATTTCATTGGTTTAGGGTAGATCTAAAGCTAAACCCCAAATTATAGTGGGAGTTTTCTTTCTTGAAGTGATTTCTTCTGTAAACAGTTTATTTTATAAATGTGCTGTAATTCCTGAAGAAAAAGAAGAGTTCTTCAGAACTGTGAAATTCTGCAATCTGTTTTCTCAAGTATTTTACTCTGGCAAAGGGAAGGTTTATCTCTGGTTATTAAGCCCACTTGCTTCTAAATTTTAGAAATTAAAAAGTTTTGGTTTGATGGGTTTTGTTTTGTTTTCTTTGTTTTTGTTTTGTTGTTGTTGTTGTTGTTGGTTTTTTTTCCATTCATTTTGATTTCTTCTAGAAAAATGTCAATAATAGATAAATACATCCAACTTACTTAAAATTCTGCTGGTCAGCATCTGGATAAAAAAATTCAGCTCTAGTGAGGTTTGGCAGAATTAAATTAGAACCAAGAACTCACTCCCTGAAATCCTTGTAGATTAAGATACTCTAAGTAACCTAACATTTTCAATGGTTCAGAGTACATTCAATACAGAAAAAACCCCATACCTGCATAAAACCATTGTTTCTATAAGATTTTCTATAAGTATTTTTCTCAACTCCTAAATTCTAAGAAAATGAAATTAATACTTCTCATGGTCAGCATACTGATGAAAACCACCTTCTTTACCTTTTGTTCAGATTAGCTCAAACATGCAAAAATGTCCAGAGCAAATAGGTATTTTTCTCCATGTTTTACTCCTTTAACCTCCTGCATAAATTAGGTGGATAGACACTAAGTATCTCAGATAGTGGTTGAACTGGGACCACCATCATAAAATGGTGGTGTTAATGTGCTTGTTTTGTAGAATCATAGAATGGTTTGGGTTGGAAGGGACCTTAAAGATCATCTAGTTCCAACCCCCCTGCCATGGGCAGGGACACCTTCCACTGAATCAGGTTGCTCAAAGCCCCGTCCAACCTGGCCTGGAACACTGCCAGGGAGGGGGCAGCCACAGCTTCTCTGGGCAAATTGTTCCAGTGTCTCACCACCCTCACAGTCAAGAATTTCTTCCTTATATCTAATATAAATCTACCCTCTTTCAGTGTAAAGCTCTTACCCCTCATCCTATCACTACACTCCCTGATCAAGAGTCCCTCCCCATCTTTCCTGCAGCCCCCTTTAAGTACTGGAAGGCCACTATAAGGTATCCCCAAGCCTTCTCTTCTCCAGGCCGAACAACCCCAATTCTCAACCTGTCTTCAACCTGCTCCAGCCTATTATATTCTGTGGGAATACAAAGGATAAATGACACTTTAATCTCAAAAGTATTTTCTCTCCTAATGTACATTTTGACAGCCAATGGGAGGTTCAGCACTGTCTGGAAACAGATTTTGGTTTACAGCTGGAATGAGCAGTTTTGTGAGTCAATTTCAATTTGGCTAAAAGTTGTTAAAAAACCTTGATGCATTTGTGGGTCATAAAAGTCACACAAGTTGAGGTATTAGTAACAAGAGTCTTTGTAGCAACTGATGTAAGCTCATCTGCACTGGAGACTAATTCCTAGATTTTTCTGCTTAATTACACTCCTTCTCAGAGCAATAAGAGGGACTCTATGCAAAATAAGTAGTCCTTGCATGCTATGTTCTGTCCAGGCTGTTATATTTTCAAATACAGTACTACTGTACTCACAAGTAACCATTAAAAAATGTCATCCTAAGGTCATCCTTATTCTGTCATCCAATTCTAAGGTCAGATGAACAGCCTGTGAACTTGAATTAACTGATTTGATCTGAGATAACCTGACTTGAACTGACTGCATTTGTACTCCCACCACATCTCCAATCATGTATCAGATTTTAACAGATAGTGAAGGATTTTATAAGATGACTTTGCAATGCTGAAATTGCTGGAAGATGATTTTCAGTTATTAAATTGGAAAAAAAACCCCAACCCAAGCCAACTGTGCAAGCATAAGCCTTTCCCTTAGTATTCCCTCTTTGGAAAGTTGTGTATGATACAGGAATTACATTTAAACTTTTAAAAAGAAGTTTAGGAAAGAGAAAATTAGTCTGGTCTCACTGGAAGTGCAAAACATGAGTGTAGATACCATGTGCTATGGCAGAGCAACTGTATTTTCACACTAGATGCTTGAGAGCAGCATAACAAGCTGCCAGTTGTCCGTTATTTTTTTTTTCTTAAAATTGTCCATGCATTTTATTCCTTCTCTTTTACTCTGTGTTCTTGTTTTCTCTTCTTTCTGCCAAACTTTAAATCTTTAAATGCATCCTAATTTTGTACCATTTCCTTTCTTCCCTTTCAGTATTTTCTGTCAGCAAACAATAAAATTCTGAATCATGGGTGGATATTGTTGCCAGAAGTGCTTCTTACTAGAAATGAATACCATGCAATCTATAAATAGAAGAGTTTCCTAAATTTATCTTTATTCATCACTGAGGAGCTTTAGAAATAGACCTCTTTCAGGATGACTAGCTGTTTGATGTGTCATGCTTTTTCTTCTCTAGCTGTGCATCATAACATGTATTCTCTGCAGATTAATTTTCCAATACGAAGAGGGTTATTGTGTGTGGCAAAGTGAATGAGCATAATTTTCCATGTAGAGTAACAAAAAGGACTTCCCCTCTACAGTAGTTGTATGAGGATGAGGAGAGTGTGTGCTTGCTAATTGTAGCTATGACCTGGCTTGATGGCTCAGAATTTGAGTGAGAACAGTGATTAACTGAGTAAAAAAAAGTTTCTTCCTGTTTCCTCTACTACTCAAGATTTCCAAAAGAGCACTTTTAATCAATTAAATGAATATAGGTTATTGTATTCTGCCGCTTTGTTCTATAACCTTCCTTATACTGTTTTTCTTTTCCAGAATGTTGTTTTGTTTGTTTGTTTGTTTGTTTGTGTTTTTTTTTTTTTTTTTGTTTTTTTTTTCCCACTGTGTAGAAGGGGTATAATCCATTATTTAATAGTTTTTATAGTGGAATCATGTGGTGGTCCCTGCAGTTGATACTGAGAATACAACTTCAACTTGAGTTTTTTTGGCTTTGTCCCTGAATAGTTAGCATGATACTCTTAGCCAAAGTCTTAATTTGGCTCTATGTCTATACTTGAAAAGGAACACATTGACCACATCTCCTTGAGTGTTCAACTTGGCCATCAGTGTTTGGAGCTTACTTATATAACACATCAAACAGGCTCCCAAGGGACTTAATTATTGCTATATAAATATATTTTGATAATAGTGTTCTTACATTTGGAGGATAGTCATAGAGAGTAGAGGGACTCTAGACCACTAATTGTAGTACTTCCACACCTCAGAGTGCTGTTATAAAATACTCTTGGGACCTAACTACATAACACTGTCATTTGCTGTTATGCATCAGACTGGGCAAGCTGTTATATTATTAGTTATATATCTCTGTTTCCATCAGCAAAAAGGCAAATACGCTTTCAGGGTTTTCCTAAATATTGGACATAATTTTTGGGGGGTCTATGTAAAAATTCTGGTTCTTTTATCAAAAAATACATTTTAATATCAGAGACCATTTTTTCCAGTATATAGTTATTAGTCTGTATTCAAAAACTGTAAAGACAACACATTTTGACATTAATTTACTATTGCTACAATACTTATGAAAATTAATTATAATTTTAACAACTTATAATAATAATGTAATAAAATAATTTAATTTTCCCATAAAATAGATCCTTCTCTAAGCAATCATTAACTGTGCTTTCCTTCCTCATGTATTTCCTCTGTTTAATATTTATGAATCATTTCACACAGAGTGGTATTCTTTCAACTTCAAGATCCAGGAAGCGAGGGTTAAAAATAAGGAGAGAAGGGAATAACTACAATAAAAGGTTTTTGGAATTTGTTTTAGTGAAACAGCAAGGACACAAATTTATTAATAGCCTGGCACTTTAGGAATAACCACTGAAATCCTTTCACAAGAAAAAACAATTCTGATTCTGAGGAAATGGTTTGATGGGAACATATTGATTTTTGTCTCTGTTCTTGGGAGAAACCAGCCAGCCTGCTTGTTTCTCAGTTTTCGTGGCACTCTGCTCACTGGTGCTGTCATGGGGACAGGAGAGTCCTGCCAAAGCTCTCCATTTCTTTGTGGAACTGACTACATGGGGATCCGGTTCCTGACTTCTTGTCAGATTTCTCTTCAGCTTGTTCAGTTTCCCAAAGAGATGACTCTAATGAGTTGGAGAGTCCTGAGCAGCTATTTCCATGTTTCTGTCACCCCATATAATAAGTATTTTGCATCCTATTAAATTTAGTCTCACTATGAAACTAGTAATTAACTGAATTTCATATTACTGATGTGTTTGTATAACTACTTCTGGAGTTTTATGACATGAAAAGTGTATGTACTGAGACTCATAAACTCAGAGGTGATTAACGTCTCCTTTTCTCACTAGTTTGTCCAGAAGTAGTATATCCGCCCCATAGGAAAAGTCCCCTGGCAAGCTAACTGATAATAGAGGCCAGTTACCTAGGCAGTTAGCAGTTCAAAAATATGTCTCCATATTGCTAGCACTTTGTCAGGTGGATTTACATTAGCAGGGGATTCATAAGTCAAAATTCTGATCACATGTATTGAGGGTACTCTGGAATATAGGAAATCCTGATGGATATCTTTACATTAAATAGAATTCCAGAAAAGATTCTTGAAGGTAGAGGTTACAATCTGGGAGACAGTTCCAGAGGGATGTATATTTTCTTATGAATCAGACTTCACATCTAAGAAACACAGAATCCCTCTTGTCATCTCATAGCTAAATGAAGCATAGAAAAGACTTTGGGAATGAAACCCAGAGGTAGCTAATGCATGTGTTCTTTCTTGACTACTCCATGTCCATTTTTTCAAGTTAAGGGAGTAAGTTTCTTGATCCTATGTTTTAGAGAACAAAACACCTTCAAGGTTTTCATTTCCGTCTTTGCTGACATGACAGTGATTTTTAGAAAATTGTCAAATAACCAGGTTCTCTCTCCTGGGAGAAAGATGAGAAGCACAGTCCTGCCCTTGGTACAGCCTCGGTGTCTCTTGTGCTTTCAATGTCAAGCTGCAAGAAGAGCCTGTCTGTGTCCTCTCATAGACTTCCCAGGGTAGCTGAAGAGAGCAGGTAGCTGAGAAAGCCTCCTTGATCTTTCTTTTCCAGTGACCTAGGGCAGCTATGTCAGCATCTCCCCATAGGTCCTGTGCTTTACCTGCCTACTTACCTGGGGGACCCACCTGGGTACTCACTGCAGCTTGGTCATGTCCTCGTTGGCATGGAGAATGCTAGTAGGGACCTAGGCCACAGACTCTGGCTGCCTGCTTCCTGTGAAGCTGGATGTTAAGGTATTGGTCTCTGCAGAGCTTCTGTGGTGATCCTGATTGAGACAGGGAGTCTAAACAATCTTAGATTGTTGGTGCAAGGCCTGTGCAAAAACAAGGGGAGGCGTATGGGACTGTTCGAAAAGACATACCAAGTACTGATAACGTTGCTAGGCCATTAACTCCTAGCCCAAAGAGAAGTCCCCCCCCAGTCTTTGAAGAACAAACTACCCCAAAACATTGGCCTGGAAGAAAGCCAGAGAACAACTGAGGCTGCACAGAGCGACAGGATGAAAAGTTCATCAGCGAAGAAGAGGAGGAGACCTGATTACCATGAGAAGCAAGGGGAGGCAGGGGTAGACTATGTATATGTATAGGCGTTTTATGAATATGCACTATTTTGTAACATATAAGCTGGACGGGAGCTGCAAATGATGCGCATGCTTGTGGTGGAGAGATCCCCCATGCGCCCAGCGCTGAATAAACATACCCACTTTATAACCCCAAAAGTTATAGAGTGATTTCTCTGCAAAACACTGATATCTTCATCCTTCCTGATGCTTCACAGCCTGCTCACCTGCACCTGCAGCACCATATCTTAGTGAGGCAGCTCCTCAACCACTCCACACCTCCTGCAAGCAAGGATGCTGTCTCTACCCTGGAGGGGACACCAAGTCACTTGGTAGCAGGACTCCCACTACATGAGCTTTCCCACCAACTTTCTGTGATTCCAATGGCACTGTAATGATGTAGAGCTCCATTTCTTCTGTCTTGTTCCCCAGACTGCAGGGGTTGATGCACAGGCACTTGAGATGACATGCCCCTTGCCTCTGGGAGAAGTATGGGAGCCTCCCCCATGGCTCAACTCCATGTATGCATTCATCTTGTTCCCACTGGGCTCACTCATCTCCAGGCTTCAGACAGCACTCCTCACTAAATTGAGTTTTAAGCCTGCTCTGCTGTTAGCCACCCCATTAACAATGCCATTGTCCCTTCTTAGTAAGCAGATCCTATACCTCCCAGAAAACTTTGAATAGTCTTCAGAGAGCATCCTGTGATTGTGGATGTCAAAAATCTGCCTGTGACACAAGCCATACAGACAGGTGCTGTTAGGTAATATGCTTGTCCTTGCCTACACCCTTGACTGACACTGACAAGACAGGAACAGAGAAAGCAGACTTCGTTCTGGTCCTCTTTCCTTTAGTACTTGGGATTGTGTTGTCCTGCTTGCTCTTTCCTGGCCCATGTTTTGCAGAATTGTTGGTGCCCACACCAAAGAAGAGGGTAGAAGCCTACGGGTTGGATCAGCCTTGGCAGTCTCTTCATGATGTGCTGGGCTTTGGCTCCAGGTAAGCAGAAAACTTTCTGTGACTGAGTGTCAGGTCAGCAGATGGGTGCCACAGTGTCCTAACAGAAAAGAAGTGTCATGATACTAATACCCTCTCCTTTTTCTTCCTGAGGATTTTGTTCTGTTGAGCAGGAACTGCTGGCCTGGTTCTCTCTTCCAGGGACCCTAGTTTGTTCTTCGCATCTTTTGCCAGGACTCCCTACCTCTTCTTTGTCTGAATTTTTCCAGGTGAAGGGTGATCTGTTTCCTGTCAAAGACAATTGTCTCTAATCATGTTCTTTTAGATATTCCACAAGGAGGGTTTAATGTTTGATATCAGATTTACTCATGTCATATATGTGGCATTACATAGGGTTTTTATTTAGCAGAGTGATACAGCGATATACTACATAATATAGAAGTTGCAATATATAGTTGAATTACAATATGAAGGTGATTCTTATTACTAGTCTCTGTGTCGTGATGCTGGGTATCCCCAGCCACTGGGAAGGAGTATGTGGGTTGAAGTCAGCTCAAACTTGTTATTTTGTTAGTTGTCCAGTTTCATACTTTATATTGGTCTGAGTCATGTACACACTTTCCCCATCACACACCAGGAAGATATTACTCTCTATTAATTATCTCAGGGAAGGTTGTTTATACAACCTGATGACCCACTGGAGCAGTCAGATATCCAAAGCAAAGGTGATCCTCCAGTCCCCTTTGTGTTGAGATAAGCTCAGGTTACTTTGTAATTGGTGGTCATTCTTTACCTTCCTCTTTGCTCATCAACAAGGTTTTGAGCCAGTCACACAGGGAAAGTAATAACTGCTAGGTAGTAGAGCAAGTATTTCAGTGTGTTGCATGTGTTTAACTTGTACCCAGTTGCAAACCGCCCCCCCCCCCC
>NW_020799095.1:74601107-74632980 GCF_003259725.1 Athene cunicularia
GAATGTATGAACTGTCATTGTTACCTCAGGGAACAGCACAATTGTTTTTTCTTGCACGCTAAGACACCACCATTCCATTTTTGGCACGAGATGCATCTAGCCTCGCTCATCTGTTGGATACAAAACATCTAAGCTGCATTCTCTGATGTACCCCACCTGCAAGAAGATGGAACAAACACCCATGCTATGGCAGGACTGAGTAATTAGACCTCGGGCGCTGCCCGGGAGGGTTTGTGCTTTGCCATCACTCAGCTCTGTGCTCCCGTTCCTTTGCAGCAGCACTGCTTGTCTTTCACATGTTGGGATCTTTTTGACGCCCATACGTTGTTTACAGGACTCCAAATGGCAAGGCGTACTGCGCTGCTCACCAGCGCTGGCAGGAGATTTAACACTTAACATGCACAAGCTTAACAGATTTAATCATTGTGCATTACTCACCGTCATTACACGCTGCCTCTCACTGTGGGTCTGTAGTAACATGCCCACTAATCCCCTCTCCAACACCTAGATAACAACTATCAACGTTACAGTTTGTAACTCTGGTTATTATACACTGATTTCATTCGAACTGACTTAATGGCTCATCAGATGTCCAAACTTATATTCCCACAGAAAAGGATCCACAGCCTAATCCTGTAATCAACCAAGACAGAAATTTGGGCATGCTGTTCGAGAGAAACATGCTGTGGCTGTTTGGGATAAGCAAGCATCATGTTCAAGACTTCATGGACAGATGTAAAGAAACCTTTATGATACTAAAATTCTGCTGCAATGTCAATCTCTATTTAACCATGTGCCAGATATCAGATAGTGTTTCTTAACTGAGAGAAGAACCAACATCTACAGTCTCACTAAACCATTCCTAGATACTAGAAGGCAGTTTAGGATTGCCAGTACAAATAGCCATCCGCATGTTTTCATGCAGCTCAAGAGAACTAAACCGTGCAAAATGGATTCATTTAAAATAAACCTCTATGAAACCTCCTTTATTTTGTTAAGAAAAAAAAAAAAAAACAAACCACAAAACAAAAAAACAAGGTTTTGTTGACATATTATAGATCTGACACATTCATGATAAATGGCAGTGAAGGGTATATTCTGCTCTTCTGTTTCTGTGAGCCTCTTCTTTACGTGTCCTAGACTTTCTTTTTTTTTAATATTATTTTTGGATAGTGTGTGCAATATACAATGGGTACTTTTTACTGTTGCAGCAGTTAGTGGAGTAGCGAGGACTTAATGAATTATAGATGACTTAAATTCAAGAAATCTTACACGAATAACAGTATTATTGGATAAAATTCAAGTCAGAAATATGCTCTAATAAATGAGCTTAAATCCTCTTGTATCTGCTGAGAATGTGAAATACCATCTAAATACCAACTAAGATAATCTAATGTTAAAAAAGCAAGCTGCTGGAAAGAATGCAAAATGGAAGATACACTTGCTAGATGGAAGATGTTTTACAACCATTATTTTTTACATTACTTCTGGCAGTGACGACACTCCACTTAAAATGATTGCAATTAGTATAGTCTTGTAATTGTTATTCCTGTGTCTCTCAACCTGAGATCAGGTTGCCCATATCTTTAGAGGTATTTAGAACCCGTGGCTTTGGGCAAGGCATATTCTTATGTATTAACAGTTCTTTTGAGAAATATATTAAAGAGCTCACTGAGTTTCGGGTTTGTGTTTGTTTTTGTCAAATCCTAGCCATGCAAAACTAGAGATTGGATGTAGGTTACTACTGTTTTTTTAGCGAAATGGTTTGTGCAGTATTAGAAAATTGTTTAAGTTGTGATGAGCTGTTGATGGTGTGAGAGCATGAGAAGGGGGGACTGTTTTAATGAATCTGTGGTTCAAATGGTGAAACATCATCAGTGTGCAGTGAGGTATTATTTGCGATTTCTGAGGAAAAGTGCAAACAATAATATATTGACACGAAAACTAAGGCACAGAGTTATTAAGTGATCTCTTTCCTGTTGGATATCTGTAGGAAAATCTATAATCAAAGCTGGAAATGTTTATGTTCCATTTATTTATTAGTCTCTACAGATTTTGCTGTGATGTTGCAGATGTCTTGAAAAGAAGCAGAACAGAAAAGAAAAAAAAAAAAAAAAGGAAAGAGTAAGGGGAATACGAAAGATCTGAAAATAATATGTTTTAAAAATCTCTATATGACAGTTACTAGAGAAATGGGTAAACCTGAATGAAAGTTTTTCTGGATTCAGTTAGTGCTGGTCTGATCCCACAATTAATGCTTTCATGAATTTTGAATGGTTTCTATGGGAGACCTTGCCTTAAGGCTGTTTCACTCACCAAAGTGGCAATATGGTGTGCAAAATGACCTCCTGGCCATAGCTGATAGCAGGAACAACAGCACTTTGAAATTATGCCTCTGGGGAAGTTATAATAGTTTCTCAGAGGATTTGTAGAAGCTACTTATACTCAGCTTCTTGGCCTGACCATCTTCAGGTGGTATCACCCACTTCATCTTAAATTTGCCTCCTGGAAGCCCATGTGAATGCTTTTTACTCAGTTCTTGTTCTACTACTCAATTCATCTGGGATCTCTTTGCAGAAGGCTATACTGGGTGAATTTCTGTGTGTTATACACTGTGTTTGTATAGCTGAGAAATGACTCACACCTCTCAACTGCAACAGCTGTTAGCAGGCCATAAAAAGCTTAAATGTATCTTGCTATATTGGATTCTTAACATGTGCAAACTCATGATTGCAGTTGCCAACAGTGCTGTGCAATAATGGTAGCACAGACAGCTTGCTCTGAAATGCTATTTTATGACTGTAGCCTTCCTCCCACTGTACAGCTGCCTTCTATATGCTGTTCTTGGGCATCTTTAAAGTTGGCAGAATACTGCAACTGAATTCCCTAATGTAAGCATTTTTACAACTGATTTCTGTACCTGCCACTCTCCTGCTGTAGGTCTCTAACTCCTGGTGCATTTCATTGTCATCCTTATGAAAGAATTGGCACACTGTAGATGAAACTGTGTACATGTGTTTGGTGCTTGAAAAAAAAGTCTTTGTTAGACAATCTGACTGCATGCACATTTTAATACTATCAGTAATTTTTACATTGTTTTTATGAAAGAGGAAAGTTGCCTCAGTAGAGGATTGAATATGATGAAAGTCTGAGTTACGTGTGTTTGTTGAAGTCTCTGCAATGAGAATAGTTTGACTGACATTTTTCCAAATAATGCCTTGGAAGTTTTTCCCTTTGTAGTCAATAGTTAAAACATTGAAACAAACACCACAAATACGTCATTTTGGTCAGCTGATTACTAGCAAACTCTATGGAATATTTATTTTAAATGTTCATTTTTAAAATGCGGTATTGTTTCTGTTTTATGGGGAGGAATAAAATTCTCTACAGTTTTGCAAGTGTGTTTTCAACAGTATTAGTGAAATGGAGAATGGAAGTGAAGGTACTGCTGTCTTTTTTATATACATATATTTTTCTGTGAGGAAAATGCTATAGATAATCAAGAAAAAGGATCCCCTAAAAGAAACATGAAAAGAGCAAGTACAGAAATTATTTTTTAATTCTTGATTATACACAAATTCAAACAACTGTTTTAGAAAACAGTGGCTGTATATGCCAACTCAACTATTTTTCCCATGTGGACTTGATGATAATGACCAGTTATACCATCGTTATTTTATAGGTGAAATAACTGTGAACAAAATGTGATGGCTGGTCTATTTGGAACAAGGAGTTCTTGAGCTACATGTATTTATAACACAAATCTAAATATGAAACTAGACCCTGACATTAGTGTTTTTCAGGTTTTTGGTTTCTGTTTCTTTTCACTCAAGTAATAAGTAATTTTATTATCTTAAAACTTTTATTGTTATTATTGTGTTTTCTTAATATTTGCTCAATGTCTGTAATAATTTCTTAACAAAAATTACTACTTTCAACACTAGTTCAAGGATTTTTGGAGTGCTGTGGACATTATATTGCATTGAATCTAGCAAAACAAAATTATATTGGGTTTTGCACCACCTTGGTTTTTTTGGTTGTAAGTCTGTCTATATAATCCTATATAAACTGATTTAGACATAGGATTTTACTTGAATGAATCATAAATATTATATGTTATTCTAAGTATGGTTATTTAAATATTATTTTATTGGAGACAGTAAACACTGAAACGCTAATTTATAGCACGTTAATTTTTATAACAGTATTTTTAAAAAATCCACTATGAAATAAAAAAATATGTATAAGTAGTTAATTTGCTTTTGCAGATTCATTTTGAAGAGCTACTTTCACGCCAGAATCCCTGTCTGCACTAGATAGATATAACAGTAATTTATTCCAAGATGTGTTCATGAAAATAGATGTAAAAGACCTTCCCACAATGTCTTTTTCAACCTTGGAATAAGTTAAATAAAGTCCCTTAGTTGATTGTAAACCATAAACTTGTGTAGCTTTGGTGATATATGTTCTGTCAAATAGTCAGACTCCTCAGCAATGAAATAATTATCCTGATCAATAAAGTAAATTAAGAATAAAAGACAGTGTTAAGAGGAAGATTCTAGGTAGGACAGTGAATTGGGGGCTGGAACTTTAGTTGTTTGATCTTGCTTTTATACAAAACCTCACAGAACTAAAAATAGAAATACCAGGATTAGCTTCTCTTGAACAAATTTTATCTCTAATCTTAAATAAATAATCATGGCCAGTCAAACCATAAAGCTTACACTCAGAAAAACTCCTGAAGTTTAATAAGACTTAATGCTGTGGTTCTGAAATGCTGCAGCCAGTATTGACAGCCTTCATAAGCCCCTTCCAGACTTGCACCTAAAGTGCTGTGGTGCATCAGATAGATATGCCAGAGGTAAGAAGCCTATATTAATAGAGTCCTATGGCATGGTGCATTTTTTTGATGTTCAATATCTGATCAGTAAAATTAAGGAGCCTGGAAAAAAAAAAAATCTATTAGGTTAATTTGTGCCCACTGTAACACCAGCACATACAGGAGGAGGAGCTGCCTTCTCAGCCTACAGCAAGAGCACCTTCCACCATCTGCAAGGTTGAGACAGTTGTATTTAAAGCTGATGATTGTGAGGGAAAAGTTATACAGTTTAGTGGTGGTAGAATATTTTGTTATTTGACTATATACTGAGCAAATTAAACACAAGAGGAAGAATCAGAGGCTCAGTATCACCTAATCACTGAGAAAGGGGAACACTTGATTCATGATACAACCAGACAAGGGGAACAGCTAGACCACTGCAGCTGGTGTGAAACCCTCAAAGATGACACGAGGACAGAAATCTTCTCCTTAGACTACTGTTTAAACTGACAGGGGTTATTGCTTACAGGGGGATAGGATATACTATAGGATGCTGAGGAAATTCCAATTTGCAATGGGCTGGTGATAATTTGGGGGATTTTATGGAAGGGAATTTTGGAGAATATGTGTAGTGTTTTAGGGGATGCTTAGCAGAAAGAGGAAAGACAAGGAAAAGGAGAGAGCCAGGAGGTTTGAGGAGGAACAGGGATTGGAAAATAGAGGCAAGAGAGGATAAGGAGGTCTGGTCACATTTAAACAAGTTGCTGATCTCTAAATTTGTGTGACAGAGCTTTTGGGCTTGAACTGCAGTTTGTTCTGTATTTTCATTAACTCCTAGTTCTATGTTCTGTGAGGTGTATGTATGTGTGAACACCAATGAATATCCAGTTGAACTAGCAGAGAAGTAGGATGAGAAGTTTGAGTACTATCCAATAGGGCTGGATCATGGGTCTGAGGGATTTGAGGGTCTAGAGGACAGCAGCTGCAGGACACTAGGATGTGGGTGCCAGCCACGATATTGACTGTCCCCAACTCTAGCTACCTGGGAGATGTATACATGTTACATGTGTGCATGTTGCGGCTAGCAAACTCCAATCTTGCTCAGCTGGAGAGGAGAAACAACTATCAAGCCATCCAACACTGATGTTTATGTGAGCCCTGTGTTTATGTGAGTGCAGGTAAAGGCACTGTTCTCTATCTGTCTCGGTCTGTGTGGCTGGTTATATGTACACTCTTGGTGTTGTGTGCATGTTTGTATCTATTGGGAATACATGCTTGTCCTCACAGTAGCCTGGAGACACAGGACTGTACCAGCCTTGCTGGGATAGGAGAAATCCCTTGGGCCCAGTCCTCAATGGGTATATTTACCTCTAACAGAATAGTGGACACATGAAAGAAAGGCAGAATATAGAAATGAATGGAGTGATGATTCAAATATATTCTATAGAACAGCCAGTGCAGTTCTGTGACAACATTGTTAAAATCTGGAAATGCATATTGCAGCCAAACAGTTTCATCTTGCATATCATAAGCGTGAAAAAAATCTTGATCTACCCATGACAGCTGCACAACTATTTCATTTTCTTCTTCCTCATGGGGTATTAACATCTTGCAGACTGAAAAACCTTCTGAAAATTGGTACGTGGCCAGAGGCAGAGATGTTGGGCAGGGTGTGTGCAACAAGAGTGAAGTCTGTGAGAGCTTACAAGGGGCTTGTGGTCAAGCTTCAGATTCATAGGTATGGCCAGTGAGTGTGTATCCAAGTATGATTTGCAGAAAAGGGGAGAATGAGAATGAGCTAGAAGACTGCTGATGTGTTCTTGTTCTTGTTCTCATTGAAACTAATCAGATCAGAATCTATCCTTAAAACAGATAAGGTAATATGCTTTTTGAAAATAATGATCAAAAACGGAGAAATAACTGAATGCAGCACTTCAGACTGCTGTGGATGAGTGTTTTAGATCACTTAAAGAATCGTTGTCAAAAAAATTAGCAAAAAGTGATTTTACTGTGAATTTGTAAAAGTGCAATTTAATAAAGTTCGATGGCAAGGTTCATTCTTTTACTTACTACATAGAGGAAACATACAAAGGAAAATCAGGTTAGAATCGATTTAGAATGATTTACACAGAGACTGGAGATATAAAAAGATAAGGGAAAGCCTCTCCCCCTTCAGTCACTACACCAATTTGTCAGGGAATGAGATATTATGGATCCTGCACAACTCTGAGGTAGCAGCAATTTAAGATCTATTAGCACTATTATGATAAATCCCAAGATTATGTTGTATTATTTTTAACAATGCTTAAACATCAGCCAAGTATCAGTGTGATTTAATAACATTTGCTATAATCGACACCATAAAGTTTCCTAAATTGAATGCACACACACAACACACAAAGAGATATAAAATGATATCTCTTTACTATGATAGTAAATTATTGGTACCAAATGGTTTCTGCACTTGTGAAATCTAGTTGTAGTGGACTATTCACTATTTTTCTTTGTCAGCATTTGTCAGCAAGCAATCTTTGAACCCTTTCTCTTTGTCAGCATCTATCAGCAGACAATCTTGGAAATCTTCATGAAATCTATTCTTCAAAATTATTCTTTCATGAAATCTGCCCCTGAGAGGTGTCCCAGTTTGGAGGGAGATACTGGGTCACAGTCTGCTGCAATCCCAGAGAGCTCAAAGGGTCTCAGGATCACTATTTATATGATCATGAAATGACTGTCTTTGGTCAGTATTTTTCCATTTTGGCCACAATTCTTGTCAGGTAATTCTGGTATCTTCCAGAGGAGGCTACGATCCAGGCGGCATGAGTTTCAGGTACAGTTAGGGAGCACCGGTTCATCCTAACTCACTGTACTTAGGACAAAGAAGTACCAGATTGTCCCAACTCACTGCACTTGCAGCCAAGGTAAGAAAGTGCCAGATTGTTCCAGTCCACTGCACTTGTAACCAAAACAGAAAGACAGTGTTGTCTGATCCTGACGTTGCAATGTGACCTGTGGGATCTGCATCACCAGATAGACACAGGAAACTTTTTTCCTTGATGTTTAAGTAGGAAATGAAATTAAACAAGGCATGATTTGGGATCCTAAAGGACTTTCTGCAAGATAATGGACATGTGAGCAATCCTGCACTTGAGCAAGACTGATAAGAGGCTCAGCCTCGGCAAGGACATGACAAGGACATAGCCCTGAAGGGAGAACAAAGAACTCAGCAAACAAGCAACTCCAGGAAATGGGTTGGGCGGAGAAAGACATTAAGCAAGACTGGTGTGGTGCTTATTATCCTATCACAAGAAGGCTTGAAGTGTGTGAACAAAGCTAACTATCCAATCATAAGGAACTGTATCACGGACCGTTGTGGCAGGTGAATCCGCCCAATGAAAGCAGAGCTTCTTGGCTGCTGAGGTGTAGCAGCTTTGGGCTACCTTTGCTCTCAGGGCCTCGTGGCAATTGGGGCTTTTGGCCAATGGGAGCCGCTATTGACCACAGGTCAGATTGGGCCTGGGCATCAATGGAGTCCCCTGGGGGAGCCATTGGGAGCTCGTCCCCTGGAGCAGCAGCTGTGGTTGAGGACTCTCCCCTTGGGTCAGGAGCTGCCCAAGGAAACTCCCCGAGGGACCTTGGGTCACGTGCTGCCCTGAGCAGGTCCTCGAGGCTGAGAGCCCTCACTTTTCAGGTGAGTGATAGAGTGTTTTGGGTTGTCATTAAACCCTAGGTAGCAGGGCTTTGTAAAGCCTTTGGGGTTATAAACCCCAGGGAGTGGGGCTTTGTCTGCGTTTTGGGTTGCTGTTAAACCCTGTAGAGTTCTTTGTTATGCGTTCTGGGTTGCCATTAAACCTTAGAAAGCTGTTCTGTTCTCCTCTCGCAGACATTTGAACCTGTAATTTATGGAGAGCTAGTTACCTGTGTTAATAATAACTTTTTATTACTTTTGGTGAGTGGCTGTTTAATTGAGAGCATCTGTAACAATCGTTTGCATGCACAGGAGAAAACATTATAAAAGGGCTTGCTTAGCTTCAATAAACTGGCATTGCTTGATCATATTGGTCGTGTGCGTGTCCATATCTCCCGCAGCACGATACTAATATTAATTCAGTAATTTTTTTCCCCAATATGTGTAGGATTATGCTAAGGGGTTGAAACCTAAATCAATTAAGGAAAGTGGGTAAGTATTGTTAAGTCTGTATGTAAGCAGTTGTCATCAATAACAAGGAAGATAATTCACAGAAATATTTGTGTACCAGTATTTAAAAACAGATCAGTGAAACACAGTCCATTACTAAAGTAAGTCTGAGGAAAAAAAAGGTGGAATACTCAATGTTCAACATTTAGAAGCAGAATTTCTTAAATCTCTGTGTGCATGATAGATTTAAAGGTCCTATATATACTTTGGTATTTTTTTATGTCTTGATACTTGACTACTATCTCATTACTGTTACTACATTGAAGCTGTAGTGATAGGGAGCTTGGTGGGTAAAAGGCTTATTACAGGTGCAAATACAAAAAAAAAAAAAAAAAAAAAAAATTTAAAACCCCCAAACAATCAAATCTATATTCCTGATAATATGCTGATATCAAGTGTAGGATGATACACTTTTATATGCCTGAACAGAAGCTGCAGTAAGATGTTGAATGCCAACATCTAAATTTAAGTATTATCTGCTGACCTTCATCTTGTTAGTACCAGAAAAATATATAGTTATAATAGCTGTGCTTCAGTAAGTTAACTTGCTCATATTCAGGCTTATGTCTGAATTGCAAATGAGAGCTGTATTGCAATGACAGGATTATAGTATTGGGTTTTTCTCCACCCGTGGATTCTTAGAATTCAGAAGAATAAGTACATACAGACAAAGCTGCTAAAAACCAAAATGAATGGATACAAGCTATAAACATCCCACTTTACTAAAACCAAATAAAAATGTTTGCCCATGTGATAGCTGTAAGATTTTAAGGTCCCTATAAGTAGTACATTCATATTTGGGGTTGATTTGGTTGACTGGTGTCACCCCTAATCCTGCACATTTTTTTCCTAAATAACTGACACTGCTCTCTGCATTTCAGATTCAGTAAATGGTCTAATGGTCTGGGCTGACAGAGAATCCAATGCTTTTTTTTTTTTTTTCTCCATTTTAGAATCCTTCAACCTCCTGAGAGTATTGTCTATGGGAATTTCTTCACTCTCATGAACTGTAAAAAGATTTTATTTTTCTGGTAGCAGACATAAGCTTGTGTATCTTGGAAAGTATCAACCCAGGCAAAAAGATGCTATAAATGTATACCAAAGAAAAGACATATCAAAGACTGATATTTCCTCAAATTCCACTGTCCCATTGGATGAGGTATAGTCATCTAATGAATTAAAAAATACACTTGTGCCATGAAAATCTTGAGATATAACATTTTTCTTAAAATTTCATTCTATACAATCTATAATTCCTTCTAGGAGATGTTGCTACTGCAAAACAATAATGTGAACATAAGTCAAACTTCCCATGGAAAAGACATTGCTGATACTAACCAGCAGTTGATACTAACAGTGCAGTACAAAGGAAGACAACACCTATATATCCATGCTGAAGTCAAGGTTCCACTGTATTGTTCCCTGTTCCCAAGGACAGTGTCTGCCTTAACAAGATGCATTTTAAACAGAGTTAATTTAGCCTTTAGTAAACTTAAAAGTACATGACAACTCTTTCTCATTCCTTTACTCTGAGCAGCTATTTTTCCAAGACTGGAACTATAAATGCAAAACATACTGCTAGCTGATTGAAACAAATTGGAAGATGTTTAGCTCCTTAGAGATAAAACTCAGAATCTCTCCCTACTTAGACTACAACAGGTTTGCAGATCCATTTAATTGTGAGTTTTTAAGTAATTTTGAAACTTGATTATAATTGTTCCACTTCTGTCATTGCAGAGTGTGAATGTGAGATTTCAAGACATAAAAAATTAGGCTTTAGCTCTTGTACTGAACAATGCAATGATTAACTTTAAACAATAACAGACTTCTAAACCTGTGTATATAGCATGAGACAGGGATACAAAGCTGGTCAGATGACAGTGTTTTACAGTATAATTTAGGCAAAATATATTTTCAGTGATTTTGTGAAGAAAACATCCATAAGCTATGATTAATATTATTTGCCTGTAGTTTTGTTTTTCAGTGAAATCACTCTCTTTTCTATAAGAAATAATAATAATTAAAAAATTACTCTCATTGAGTAGAGACAACAAATATCAAGGCCTATGCAGGTTGTTTTGTTGCTGGACAAATAGATGCCAACAAGTCTTGGATGTGTCTTAGCTTAACCAAGAAACTTTAAATATTATCTTCTGTAGAGCAGAGAACACCAGAAAGTTCAGTGAGGTTATTTTATAGTTAAAAGAATGTTGTCTAGAACCAATCTGCTTCTTTGGAAGTAATCTAAGGTAAACATTAATGAAACAAATGAACATCTTTAATATTAGCCACAACTTCCTCAGAGGAATGGTATGAAAAGTCAAACAGTAGGCCTGGTTAGGAATTTGTTGATAAAACATAAATGTCAGAAAAGATGGATGATAAATAACAGGGCAGAAGCTTCCTTCTTATTACCTCAGCTTCACAAAATGGTATTAAGAAATGGTGGAAGTGCTGGAAAAGATTTCTAGGGCTAATGGTCCAAGCGTGTTATTGTGTCCTTGGCACATTTACTATGTTTGGGTTGGATAGATGATAACCACCAAACTCAAAGGTTGGAAACTTCCAGTTCTGGAGAGCTTTCTGATTGGGCTACCCAGCACTAGGGTCTATAAAACCATTCTAGTTAATGTAAGGTTCTTGTCCTGTTCATAGCTTTTTGTAACTGATCTTTACTGATAATTTCATCACTGGAGTTATGAACAATGTGAAATATAAAGTATCATTAAAGTTTGACTAATAAACTGTGAGGGGAAAAAAAAAATGTTTGTCTCCCTGATATGTAGAGTTTCATTGTTTTCAAGATTAAGACTTTGAAGGTTTTTAGAACAGTAGGCTTGGGCTGGAACAAAACCACATTAGAGGTTGATTTTTACTCAAGATGGAAAATTCAGTGATTTCTCACTTTTCCCAATTTTAACTATAGACTGTTTCCAAATACTAAAATGTTAACTGAGGCATACATAAATATAAAGTAAATCAGCACTCACGTACTTGGGCAAATATGTAGCAAAGCAGTTTGTTTCTAAATATGAGGGTTTTTACGGTCACTTTAAAATGTGTGTATGTTTCTTTTAATGTAATCTGTTCTACCTATTTCAGAAATATGAAAAATGAACATATTCTCCAAATGTTCATATTGTTACTTGAGGAATATATTATAAGCTGGTATTAATGATTAATTCTGGAGTATAGATTTGCCACATCTAATCATTCTAACAGTCTGAGAAGAAAATTGTTGCCAAAGTACGGTGTTCTAGATTGACAATTTCAGGTCTTAAAAATCTGTTGTGAACAAAACAGCCCATTCATAATGACTTAAAGCTTTCTTGTTATATAGAAAGATTGACATTAGAGAAAAAAGAAAGCTAGGAGCAGATGGAAGCATTTCTATTTCTTATTTCTTAAGTGTGAGTAATGTATGAGACAGTTGAAGTAAACATTTTGATAGCTCTTCTTTTTATACTGTAACTGTGTGTTGTCACTTTTGACTTGTACATAAGTCTACTATAGAAATAGAGAGGACAACAGTGTAAACTTTTTTTGTACCTTTTGCAAACTTGTGAGGTCCCCCTTGCTTCAGAGTGAGTTGAAGAGCCATTAATTAACATTAATGCATCTTTATAGGACTAGATTTATAAAAAAAAAAAAACAACTAGTGCTTTATAAAAAAGAAACAACTGGAGCTGGAGGCTGGAAATCCACACTATATGCATTAAAGGGACATACATTGGCCTAAGTCCAGTCTGGTCCAAGGGGCTGAATTTACATAGAGGTTGGACTGCATCTTCTGGTTCAGCATCATCTGAAAGTGATGCTGCTCCTGTGCTTAGAGCCTGCTCCACAATGTGAACAAAAGCGCAGCAAGTGGGGACAGTCAGAATATTTTTTTCAAAAGCACAATCCTGAACTGAGCTGAAATGATAAAGTAAACACACTGTTAGGATACTCGTGTCCCATTGCTCTTTCTCTGAAATGCTTCTAATGTCAGAGTCCCCTGAAGATGTTTTTTTCTGTGATGTGGACAGCCAGCCTGTTTTGCAATGAACCAATAACATTTCCTGTCCTGTCCTAAACTATCCCAGCTTCCAGTTGTCATTTAGGTGGGATTAATTTTACCTACTTTTAGCTGAGTAAAATTAATTTTCTAATATCAGAGAATCATCCAGACTCTACTGTCTGCTGAAGAGAAACACACCTCCAAATGGAGAGTCATTTCACTTGTTTTAGGACGGAATGGATCACTATTCATAGGATAGGACAACCTAACCTTGAAGATATCTAATTTTAGAAACATAGATCAGGATGAAAACAATTTTGTGCTAATTCATCTAAGCCAGTTTTGTACTTCTTACCTAGCACAATAGATTGATACTAAGTTGCAAGCTGATCTCTGTTCTTTTCTTAAATTTATTTGAATTAGTTATAAATTAGAACAATAGATTCATAGAATATCTCGAGTTGGAAGGGTCCCATAAGGATCATCGAGTCCTACTCCCTGCTCCTTGCAGAACTGCCTAAAACAAAGCCATATGACTAAGAGGATTGTCCAGACATTCCTTGAATTCTGACAGGCTTAGGGCTGTGACCACTTCCCTGGGCAGTCTGTTCGAGTGACCGACCACCTTCTCGGTGAAGAACCTTTTCCTAATGTCCTATCTGAACTTCCCCTGACACAGCTTCATATCATTTCTTTGTGTCCTATTTCTGGTCATCAGACAGAGAGGAGATCAGCCCCACCTCCACTGCCCCTCTTGAAGTTGTAGACTGCAATGAGGTCGCTCCTCAGCCTCCTCTTCTCCAAGCTGAACAAGCAAAGTGACCTCAGTTGCTCCTCGTAAGTCTTGCCCTTGAGGCCTTTCACCACCTTAGTTGCTCTCCTCTGGACACAGTCTAATAGTCTGATGTCCTTCTGATACTGATGAGTCCAACACTGCACACAGCACTCAAGGTGGGGCCGCACCAGTGCAGCATAGAGACAGTCACCTCCCTCGACCAGCCAGCTGTGCTGTGCTTGATGCACCCCAAGACATGGTTGACCCTTTTGCCTGCCAGGGCACACTGTTGACTCATATTCAACTTGCCATCAACCCAAACCCTCAGATCTCTTTCCATGGGACTGCTATCCAGCCTCTTGTCCCCCAGTTTGTATGTGTAACTCAGGTTACCCCCGGTGGAGAATCTGGAACTTGCTCTTGTTAAATGTTGTACAGTCAGTGATTTCCCAGGTCTCTAGTCTATCCAGATCTCTCTATAAGGCCTTTCTACTCTCAAGGGAGTCCACAGTTCCTCCTAATTTGGAATCATTCTAATAGATAATCCAAGGAAGTTGAATTTTACAAAATCTGGGCTACAGGGGGAGGTAGAGCTTCAATCTGCACTTCATAAGCAGATCTTGCTAAATGGTGAAAGATGCATCCTAGTCTTCCACTGCCACCCTAGACCCAGAATTGCAACTGCTATAGGGGTTTCTTGCATGTTGCTGAAGTCAAACCCTTCAGAATAATGCAATGTATAATATTGTCTTCTGTAACAACTTTGTGTCAGATATTGAACATGCCTGCTTAGTGAGAGAATGGAAGAACGTTTCCCACAAAAGCTCATATGACATATCTTCTTCATATTAACTATTGTCATTAAAAAAATTTAAATAACCCAATGACATACAATTTATGATAGAACGTGGATGATCTCAAAAGTATAACATATTTTTTTCTTTTTTGAATGATATATTTTTTGTTATCTCCAGCTCTTAGTGTGAAGCTGAAACTACCAACCACACAAAAAGAAAAGTTATTACTTTGCAAAATGCTCAGGAGTGATATAGCAGTGATTATTAGAGGACTTGAATAATACGAGAAAAGTCATGTATTTACTATCTGTCTGTGTAGTTAGTCAGGAACTGCAATGTCTCAGTTGTACGAGTGGCTGTACAAGGGGATGAAGGCTGTGCAGAAACAGAGCGAAGCAGCCTAAAACATCTGCAGGAACAGTTAATTACAGGTCACATCGTTTGAGGGGAGCATCCCAAAGGTACAGATACACTCAGTACTCATGATAGAAGTATCAGAATGTATTAAAACTGAGTTTAGTGACTGATTATAGCTTTAATGGTGTTTTACATGATAATTATTCTGCACATTATTTCTTTGAAGATTTCCTCTACTTCGTTCCTTTTAATTTTATTTTTTTAAATTTATGTAAATAGATAATTTTAGCTGTTGGTTTTGGTTTTTTTTTTCTTTATGTTGAGGTGTTTCCCACAATGCCTCACTTCAGAAGCTTAGTGGTGATAATGGCTATGCTCCTTGTGGTGAGATAACATTTATTCGGAATATACAGGGTACAAGCATGTTTCTGAGCTATATACAATCTTGACAAAATGACTACATTTTTCACCTGTGGTCAAAATGATCTAATTAAACATGTCAGCAGCCACAGGGGGCTTGAATGGCTAGTGGAACAGTTTTATGCTTGTTTCCAGTAATTCCTCTGGAAAAATTCTTTGTCTGATCAGCAGAATGAATCAAAGGAGGGAAAGTAAATGCCAGGTGTTACTCTGCCCTCTTCTATACATTTCCACAGTTAAAACATGCAGCATTTTTTAATAAGCTTTGTCTCTATCAAAATAAGCAACCACGCGGCAATTGGTCCATGTTATCCCGTGAACAGAGCAGCAGAGGTCAGCTTTCAATTGTCTGAAAGCTTATTTTCTGAGGAGAAAAAAAAAAAAAAAAAAAAAAAAAAAAAAAAAAAAAAAAAAAAAAAAAAAAAAAAAAGCAAGCAAGCAACAGTTAGTTATTATTTAAAAAATGCTTTCACAGGGATGCTAATGCTTGTTTTGCTGGCAATAACAAATAAAAAAAATGGGAAGATGCTTAGACTATGGGAACCATGGCATGCAAGCTAAACTTTGACATTGTTCCTGCTAGGTTTTCTGAAGAACTGTATTTTTTTTTATTATAATTTCAAACAAATGTTTAGATGTTCACATAGAAGTTCGCTAAGGGCGGGTTCATAAAAGTAATCTTTTTGTTTTGGGGAAAGGGAAACAGTTATAACGGTTTTTTTTTTCTTTTGTTGTTGAGACTTTTCTCTTGGACAGTAGGAGATACTGCCTTTCCTGAATGACTTCTAGGTTTCCCCTATACAATGGTTGTACATCACTTTTACAGACATGGTTGTCTTGGGGAGCTTAGTCAGTGTTTGATCCTGAACTGGAGGAATGTGTGAACTTTTACAAGTTAGCAACAATTGCAGCTGAAATTTGCACTGGACAAGCCCTCTCTGATATAAAGTGTATGACCTGTTGATTTACTAATGGTGCTGAAACTCTCATTCATAGCAGTTCTTCTACTGTAATGAATGATACAGTTTTTTTACATTAGTCAAGACAAAGTTAGATTGTGCTTATATATATGTGCATCTGTGTGTGTGTGTGAGAAAATGTTCTTCAGTCTTAGGTTTTTCCTGGCTTTGTTGATAGTTCTGTATTTACACCTGGTAATTGTTAAGATGATTTCATGACAGATGCACTAACGTGTAATGTGCTTTTCAAATTTTCTTTTATTTTTAATGAAGGAGTGGGACACATCATCAGTTTGGGTTCTCTTTCATTTATTTTCAAGGGTGTATTTAAGCAATGAATTTGTATTGTTACATAGTACAATTCAGCAGTAACCTGGAATTGGTTGCAATGATGATATGCAGTAATTATTAAAACTATAACAGTGAAGTAAAAACATTTTCTTTTGTTGTTGTGGTGTTGGGTGGTTTTTTTTGTTTTTTTTTCCCCCCCCCCCAGCACACTTTATCATCTTTGTACCAGCTAATATTTTCTCAGATTGACTTGCTGGTATTCCCAGTGTGCACATCTTCCACAAATGGAACCAGTCATCCCACTGCCACTCAGTTTGATATGAGAACAAAATGATCTACTCATGACAGCAGTCATCCCTAGAAAAATGAAGCAAGCAGGTACGGTTCCTTAGCTGGTGCAGCCTTGCAGTGTCGTCTCTTGTCAAGACCTTACTGCAATGTGTCAGCTCTCGATTTGAACCATAATAAAGTATAGAAATGGTATTCTCTCTACAGTTGCTATCATTTTATTCTTGAGACTGCAGCAAAAATCCTGAGTTTCACGTCTTTACTGATAGGACTGCATGTTAAGAGAGCCACTAAAATTTTGTAAAATGAACACCTTGATTTTGTCAGTTGCCTCCAAGAGTAATTCGTGTAGGCTTTTTCATCTTTCTTTCTAAATGTGGAAAGGTCACCGAAATTAAGCATTTTGATGTGAAATGCTGCTTTTTAATCTATCAACAGCTAAGGAAGGCTGAATGCCACTTCTCATATTTCACAAGGCGCAATCACAGCTGTCATACCTTATGCGGTAACACTCCTTTGCCTATCTTTTACAAAAAGGACAAGAATATCTTGTAAAGAGATTTGGATTTTTTTTAAGGATAACATAATTTGAAATAATGTTAAAACTCTTTAATGCAGAGGTTTAGGCACTTATCATCCTTGAGAAATCATGCCATTTGTAGGTCATGCATGCATATGGCTTTAACTTTGGTGACTGTCTTGGAAGTTGGAAGCCTTCTTTCACAAGGCAGGAAAGAGTCAAGGCAAGATGGTAGACAAAGAAGTAGAGAGACAATACTCTGATCCTCCTAATCCAAAGGGAGAAGCCTGCCCTTACTCCATGAAGTGTTGATGTGACAGTGATGGAAGAGTTAGGAGAAATAGATTATATAGACTGTTATTGAAGAACTGTGCAAAAGAAGAGCTGCACCATTTCCATGCACTAATTATGCAGCTGGAGGTTGCATCAAGAAACATTTGTTGACTCCAGAAAACTCACTGTGTCTGTGGATGTTTCTTTGAGGAAGTTGGAAGCTAACATTTAAACTATGCTTTAATGGGATTTAGAATGCTTTTTTAGAGGATAGGTAAAGACTTTCTGTCTTCTGAGTTGGATATAGTTTGACTGTCTGACTTCTAGAAAAGTGATTTTGTGTGTAGGGAGAGGCCGGTTATTTTTGTGAGTAAAAGCTCTAAGATAAGGCTGCAAAAGCTGTGTGAAAGGAATGTCTAATATGTAAATAATAAAAGGATACCTACCGCATTTGAGATTTTAATTTCCCAAACACTTCATAGGTACATTGGAAAAATATAATGTATGGGGATAATCATTGTGTATCCAGAAGGGCTCACTTGAAAACCTTCTTTCTTTTTCCCTTTTTCTTAAAAATTGTCTTATTTATAATGATTCTAGTAATTTGTAAAACTCAAAAGCTTTGCACATGTATCTGACTGGAGATGACTCCATTTGGTATACATGATGTCAAACAAGGTTTTGCCAGGGAAAGTTTTCTGATAAATAGTTCACACTTTGAGGTAAAGTCTCATACTGCTGCTTGTTATATAAGATTCCTTATTCAATGTTTGCTCTTTTGCCACCTTTCACCAAAGTCTCTTAAGAAAAAAAAAAAAAAAAAAAAAAAAAAAAAAAGGTAGACAACTAATTTGCAAATCAATTGCAAATTGTCCTAAGTTTCCTTCACATGTACATACATGCAGAAACTTGCAGATAATGGAAGGGTGTTTCTTACAGATACTTGATCATTCTCAATTTTTGTTCCTCCATTGCCAAATAAACAATTTATCATTTTACCAGACCTGGTTTTGAATTTTTTTTTTCACTTGACTAACAGCCTTGCGGTAACATAAATACTGCAAGATGCTTCGTAACTGCTGAGCTTTTGAATGAACACAGATTTTGACAAGAGTTCTTTTAATTGCCTGGGACCAAATGATAGACTGCTAATCTTTACATGAATCTTTTATTTTAGTGGTTCTCAAGAAAGTTTGTACATGAAAACCTTTGCCTCTTTGCTTAGACTGAACCAGAGATCTGTCATTAATATAAAATTGGGCAAAGTGCCCTAGTATTCCAAAGGGATTGAAGACCAGAGGTGGCACTCTGATACCAAGAGCTTTTGTAGATGCAGTTTTCATCTATTTTGACATGAGAAGGTTTTTTCTTTGTTTTTGTGAGCTTCTGTGCAATACTATTGTAACATTTATACTGGTAGTTTAGGAGATAACTAAATGTTTAATTTTGGTTGTCTCATTAAGGACTTCCTCTCTTACTGTTGCAAAAGTCTTTGGCATGTAAAGATACATCTTCTAAAATGGAGACAGATGTCTTCCACTGGCAACAGAAGGGTGTATTCTCACAGGAAATTGCTAAGTAATGCTGTAGTTCTTCAATCACTTATAGAGGTGAATCACAGTCGATACTATTATAATATTTATATATTGTTATACAGTGAAAACACTGATTTTTTTTTATTTATTTATTTATTTTTTTTTAGGAAAATATAAGGGACTGTGTATTACACTGCAGCTTCCCTGAAATGTGGAGAATATTAAGTAAAATTGCATGGGAGAGATTTAGAAGGTTATTTCCTTGCTTCCATGAATTATACTGCCTAAGACAGACACAGTTAATTTCTGTTCCCAGCTTCTTTCATTTCCCATGTTCTCCTATCTTGCTCTGCACTACACTGGAGACAATAGCCTTTCAATATTTTTGTTTTTCCTGGCTGAACAGTTGTCTATCCATTCTGAATCTCATTTCTATGAAATAAACTGATTTTAAAAAGCAAACCCTAACAAAGCATTCTGTCAAGTGAATGGTAAAAGTGATATGATGGAGCAGCAACCCCCAGTGTGTTGTGGTGAGATAGCTAAGGTAATAATCATTTAACACAGATCTGTTGTAACTACGGTTCAGGTAACCATGCCCTTGGGCAGGATTATCTATTTAGTTTAAAGTATCTGGAATGTAACTTTCCAGAGATACTTCAGTACCATTACTCCTGCTGTGAGGCCCTTTGCTTCCCAGTAGCGTCATTTGCTTCCTAAATGTCAATGCAGTGTTTGACTGCTGCCTGTACTTTGATTCTGTACAGCATTACTCTATAAAAGCTAAAGGTTACTCTTCTACTGGTGGAAAGTGTCTGAATGATTTGCAAGAGCAAAGCTAAAATCATAAAAGGAAGGAACTCAATAGATCAGGGGATGCCCTAAGACATACTGGCGTAAAATTAATCAAAAAAGCTGTTCCAGTCCCTGCTACCCCTCTTCACCAACATAAAGGTTGGGAAAAATAAAGGAAACAACAAAGAAACCATTTCTGTATGACACAGATGGCAGTTTAAATGTTTTGAAGATACAATTAAGTATTCTTACGGCAGGGTATCACTTTCTGCAACTTATTCTAAGTCTTGTAGTTAAATTACTGGTACTGAATATTATTTTTGTGTAGATAGCTAAAGATTTTTTGTGTGTTTTTTTTTTTCCTTTTTTTAAATTTTTGTTTGTTTGTTTGTTTAAAGCCTGAATCCTTTAGGTTATTGCACAGGAAATACAATTTCTTTGAATCCAGTGAACTAGCTATTTATAGAACTGAACAGCAAACTTCAATGCAAAAATTAGCTGAGGCACTGAGAACAGTTTCAGCAACTATTTTAGTGCATGCACATCTGATTATGGCAGAAGAAAATACACTTCAAACTCTGCAACAAGCAACCATATGGAATAATAGCTGTAGGGGTCTGCAAGAGAAATGGTGTTACATATCTGAAGTTTTCTTTTCAGCTTTTCAGCTCATTAGTATTAAGCTCTAATACCCTGAGGAGTCAGGATCTAGAACTGGGGTGTCTGGTGTAGATTTGAGGCAAAGCTACTGGCTTAAGGGAAGAACAGTTGTTCACTGTGAAG
The DNA here is from genome assembly GCF_003259725.1 of Athene cunicularia. Classification (NCBI taxonomy): domain Eukaryota; kingdom Metazoa; phylum Chordata; class Aves; order Strigiformes; family Strigidae; genus Athene; species Athene cunicularia. Next base: position 74,621,918 of record NW_020799095.1, read on the forward strand.
GGTAGTCAAGTATCAATATTGAATATTCAAAATTCAATATTGGATGAATAGAAAGAAGTTGGCTTTGTTGCCTCTGGTCATCTGTGTCAGTAGCAATTAAGATATTGTATTGACTTGTATTAATGCATCTGTAAGTGTTGGCTTTAAAACCTTTCCTTGGCAGCCATCTTTTGAAGTTTAATATGAAACTTCCAAATCATTGAAAGAAGAATGAAATAAACCATTTAACTACTGAAGTCTAGAGTATTTAATTGACAGCTTCAAACGGATGAGGTTAATTTCTCTATATATGCTCATGATTAAAGAAGGAAAGAATACCTCTATCCTTTAAATTGACCCATTCTCTTCTATTGCTTGAATATTACTCACAATTGTTTATAGAATTCAAAAGTACTACAACATCTTTTATTCTGTAAACATATAAATAGCTGTGAACGACCTGGCATGGAGATCACTAATACAGGAAGTTGCATATAAATGACAATTTTTGATTCTAAATTCTCTGCTGTACATGGGATTTAGATAGTATTTTTCTCAGGTACTGTGTACAGATTGTCTGTCTGTCAAGCTGTTTCTTCCCACGAAGTCCCTCTGCATACTTTAATGAATACTTAATAAGGCAAATCCACCAGTGTCTGACAGGCTACCTGTGCTGTGGTAATCTGTGCAAGCCAGCTCCTTGTTTCTCTTCCTTTGCTCATTTACTGTTCTGTCTCAGTGGTTGAACACAAACCTCCCCCACCGCTGCAGTTTAAATGTAGCCAGTCCCTTTAATGATCTGACTAATGCTCAAGTACAACAAACATGAGGATAAACATCCTCTGCCAAGAGAATCTCCATCAGCACCTATTGTGCATGAATGTGAGCTAATCAGTGGCTGATTTTTTTGTTGCCCAGCACTCTGCACCGGCATAATCATACCTGCGATAGTCAATGCATGCCCTATGCCTTGTACACACAATGCTAAAGTCAGAGGAAAGACTGTTTAGCCCAACCAACAGCCAATTATTACACGGTCTTCTCATATTTTAAGATTGTTTCATCCTTTCCCTTCTTTTTTGACTTGTATTCTTCCTAGAAATATCTTTGCAAGAGTATCTTGCAAGGCTGACAGCTAGAGATGAAATGCAGTGTTTGATTTCTCCCAACATCTGACATTCTGTGCAAATGCCAGTGTGCCTACTGGAGTTCGCTTAAGAATGTACATTTTCTCTTTCCACCCCAGCACCCCCCAGAATATGCAGGATGATATTTAAGAAAACATAGTTCTTATATTAAGTGAACTTATGGGTGATTAAGAGCAAACAGAATGTCAAGGAAAGGTTATGGGCTAAAATGTTCCTCATTGTAATTCCTCATTTTTTTCAGTAAACTCCTCCATCATGTTCTAATAAAAACAGCCTGCTGCATAAAACTTGGTTTTCTGACATTCTTCGTGTCAGTTCTTTCCTGAAAACAATAAAAATATTTATTCTTGGTTTGTTTATTCCTTAAAGAAAAGTAGTTTACCTGGAGCCTGCTATTGACTTTCTAGATAAATTAATGGTGTTTTGCCCTGGATCTTGAACATCTGCATTAATCAGAGCAAAGAGTGTCAGCTTCAGTCTCTGTCACCAGGCTAAAAAATCTGTGTTTGGTCACCTGGAACAATCTTTCCAATAGTTACAGAGGAAATCTGTGGAATGTAACCATTATTTTCTCAAGAAGAGAGACTTAATTATTTTTTTTTCCACAGGAACTTGTGCAATGTAGCAGCACTGCAGATGCTGATAGTTACAGGTGGAATTTCTTACAGCACTGTATAAGAAATTTATCCAAACTTTTCTTCTAGTGAAAGTGCATAATCTAATTAAGATGATTTATTGGTTAATCTTCATTCACAGGAAGAGTCCTGCTTCCACATTCCTTCCTCTGTGGGAATTGTGTGTTCTTGCTCTGCCTTTTGTGTCACCACTAGTGTTTGTCTGATCCCATAGTGAGCCGGTGCAAAATGCTAAAAGAAAGAAAAGGTGGTTTTTTTTTGTTTGTTTGTTTTTTGTTTTTTTTTGTAGGGTTAGTTCTCCATCATTTAGATTCCAGGCTTGTCTTGCCATACAGTCAGCTTGGTACCTATGCAAGTACAAAGAAAATGGGATGAGTTCCTGGTGGGGGTCCAGGAGAGTGAAGGGGCAGGACCACTACTTCACACACCAGCTGCCTGCTAGATTGATTTCGTGGTACTACAAAACAGCACCTCTGTGTAGAGCTTTTTTCTTGACATTTGTTGATAACAATAACTTTCAGCATAAACTACCTTTGATTAATCAACAAATTATATTTATTTTTTTCCTTAATGTTTTGGTATTGCAGTCCTCAGTTGTTGATTTAATATTGATCAATCAATGCAGTGATCTGGGTTGATACATGAAGAATTTTCCTAAACAGTGCAATTTAAAAAGTTACATCTGAAGATAATCAGAGCACTAAGCAGAATAGTAGTAGCAATTCCGTTTCATATAAACTAAAAGATGTGTATTATTCTCCAGCTAAATCACAATCACTTGAGTTTTGTTTTCAAAATGGAAAATATCCTTTTAGTAGTGGTACCTTGCCTGACTGACTTTACATGCAAAATCTCAGTTTACAACACAGGAAATTCAAATTGGTGAAGATAATATCCTGCAAGAAAAAAACCCAACAAAACATTTGAAACTACAGAGTAATAATACAAAAAAAATGTGAATGTTAATAAAACATATTTTGAGATTAAAGTTTAAAAATAAACTAATTTTACCCTACTTATTGCCAGAAAATAAGAGTTACAAATACAGCACTTCAGAGAGAATGAAATTACCTGATGATGACCCAGTGAAACTTATGAAAAGGAACTGATATCAATATCTCAATAGATTACATGGAACTACATGAAACAGAAACTTAGAGATTGTAATGAACTTTTACGCCATGTGCATAAATATAAATTCACTTATATTATGCTGCTGAACATTAGATAGTGTATTTTTCTGTCTGCTGCTGTCCCAATGACCCTTTTATCATCATTTTTGGAACCGGCTTCCCACACTATTCCTGGAGATATTTAAAACACACATAGATGCAGTACTTAGAGATATGGTTTAGAGGTGGACTAGTCAGTGTTAGGTTAATGGTTTGACTGATGATCTTAAAGGTCCTTTCCAACCTAAATGATTCTATGATTCTATGATCTCTGGTAATTTCGTGGTCTCTGCTCTCAGAGCAGTGATTATCTCCTATATTTGTATAGCTTTTACCATGTATTAAACTCTGGTATAATCGGTAACTATCCTAATACAGCTAGAAAGTAATTTTGGTATTTAAGGGGTTTGGGTATGGAGTTGGACACTCAGGCTTTCTCAAAGCTCTGTCATTACACATGATGGTTCTGGAAACATCATTGCATCAAATCCCATAGGCAGTTGTCCAGACCCTGATGCCTGTGTAGTTTAGGTAAGTGAACACATACTGTTTTTATCCTAAATCAGAAATCAATAGCTTAGGAAAAGAACTTTCCAAAACCTCAGTAAAGAGATATAAACATGATTTTTTTCTTAATTACAAAAAAACTTGCTAAAGCTTGACATTAGATATGAGATTTTTGTTTTATTGAACAGTCTCAGCACTTATTCTAATTTCCCCATTTTGCCAAAGATCTATGTTCTTTCTTGGCAAACAATACATTACCTAAGCAAAAAATGCTCTGTGCTACTTCAGAAAAAAGAAACCTTAAAAATCCTCTTCAAATATCAGCTTCTAGTGAACTAAAATCACAGATAATTTTGTCCCTTGTTTTGTAAGCAATTAAAATGCATGTTTGTTTACTTAAATGTTTTTCTCAAGAATTAAGCTGAAGAAAGCAAGATTGTGTTTTACTTTGATCAAGTGTTAGATTTAATTACTTGCTGAATGGACTGATATGGCATTGCAATTTAAAAGGAAGATTATGAGTGGGGCTTTGCCTGCTATCTTCTGGGAAATGTTCTGAAAAAAGTAAGCCTGCTAGTTTGTGTCAAGTGTTAATGATTTGTTTTTAAGAGCAACTTCTGTGAACTGCTGTGATTAAACTAGGGCTAGATAGAGGTAATACCACTAATAGAGAGCATCTGGGCTTGTTATAAATGCAGCTTTCTTCTTGTAGTTAGGTTATAAACTTTGCCCTGTGGCTGGTTCTGCTCCACTAAATATGCAGATACTTAGCAAAGGAGTTTTCATCTTCTCTTTGCTAGATACTAGCTGAAGCCTATATATTCTGATGAGAGGAGAAACTTGTTTTGTTGCTGTATATTGCATAAAACAGTTGGAGTTTTATGCAAAAGATAATGCTAAATTTTCCCAAGGGAAGGGAGGGAAGAAGAGGTTTCAGGAAGGAGAGGAGGGGCTCCTTTATAGCCGTCTGGCACAACATGATTTTCTCAATGATGTAATTATTCTGTCCTGTATTGTTTCTCAAGATTGCAGGTGCATGATGTCTCAGAATCTTGTGATACGCATGCTGTGATATAGCTCTGTGTCCCCACTGTTTTGTTTAGCACTTGTTGGCTCTCAAACTTTTTATTGCAACATATGGCTGTCTGATGTTAACATTTCACCATGGACAACATAATGAACTTCCAGCAGTCTATTGCTCCCATAAGCCTCATGCTAGCTGAGCAGTGGTGAACTTATCTGCAAATATAGTGCTTTTTCAGAAGACCTTGACATGAATGTCTGGAATGTGAACAAAGACCCTCTCTAACCTCTCCTCCCTAATTAAAGCTGCAAGATACTAGTTTTTATTCAAACTCTACTTACCGTATCTAGGTAACTGTACAAACCTTATCTAGGTTTTGATTGCTTTGCTATCCCTTCACCAGAGCAGTAGAGGACCTTCTCCATAGTTTTGGCTTCTGTTCTTAACTCAGCTGGTGAGGTAAAGGATCAGAAGTTGAAAGTATGAAGTTGTAGTCCAATGACTTAATGGTAAGTAGTCCTATTACTTTGTTGTTGTTTTAATCCTATGTTAAATTGCTAATTTTTACTAGCTTTTGTGTGAAATGATAAACTCTTTCTTCTTACTTTGATCTATTTATTCCACTTCTACAGTTTCCTATATTTATGGGCTATGTTAAATATTTTGACAAACAGATAGTGTTTAAAATTGTTGCCAAATGTAGGCAACCACTAAAGATTTTGGAAGTTCAGTAAACTACCATGGAATCTGCATAGCTATATGTATTTCTTACTGAGGAAGGTACCCCATTGTTGTTGTGATTTAACCTTGGTTGGCATCTAAGTCCCATATAGTCACTCACTCACTGCCCCTCCCCAGTGGGATGGTGGAGAGAATTGAAAGAGTAAAAGCAAGGAAACTTGTGGGTTGAGATAGAGGCAGTTTATTAAGTAAATCAAAAGCCACACACACAAGCAAAGCAAAACAAGGATTTCATTCACTCCTTCCTGTGGGTAGGCAGGTGCTCAGCTATTTCTGGGAAAGTAGGGCTCATCACACGTAACAGTTACTTGGGAAGATAAATGCCATCACTCTGAATGTCCCCTACTTACTCCTTCTTCCCTCAGCTCTATGTGCTGAGCATGACATCCTATGTTATGGGTCAGTTGGGGTCAGCTGTCCCAGCTGTGTCCCCTCCCAGCTTCTTGTGCACCCCCAGCCTACTCACTGGTGGGGTGGGGTGAGAAGCAGAAAAGGCCTTGATGCTGTGTAAGCTCTGCTCAGCAGTAACTAAAACATCCCTGTGTTACCAACACTGATTTCACCACAAATTCAAAACACAGCCCGATTCTAGCTACTACAAAGAAAATTAACTTTATCCCAGTCAAAACCAGCACAATTGTTTAGGAGTGTAATTTCTGAACTTCATTGTCAATTTTTGGAAAAAGGACCAGGAAGTTTAATGGAGGAACAGAAATCTGAAGATAAATCATGGTGATATATCTAAGTGGAAATGAGCTGTTTATATAGGTTTTGTAAAACTGCATATATTTAGGAAAATGGATCAGAACATACTCATTGGTTATATCATTTGAGCACTTGGTGATTTGGAAGAATGTTATCCTATACTGCCTGGGTTAGGAAACTAGTCTGAAATTTTCCTTATTTCTGAGATGCTGTCATACTTTAAAGCCAGTAGTGGTGTAGTAATGTGTCTTTTTGATATTATTGAAGTATAATTAACAGTTGCTCTCACATTGAGCTACAACTTTTAGCCATTTCTTTAATACTTCAGAAAATTAAGAATGAGACTATTAGAAATATTCCTATGCATGCAAGAGGAAGGATTAGCATTAGCCACTCAGAAGAAATGTTTAGAGGACAATCCCTCCACTCCTTGCCTGGCATTTTCTTAATACATTGTCTTCCAGTACAATCATCAGAAATTCAGAATAATATTGTCTGATATTTTGGTCAGATAGGACTCAAAAATTTCACCTGTCCATTAAGTCCAGTCATTATTATGTAGTCACCATGTTTTAAATGTATATTTTCATAAATTCATTGATCTCCTCCTCAAAAACAATTGGGTATTTTGCTATTGCTTCTTCCTCTGGATGTCTGTTCTGGTACCTGAGTGCTCTGATGGTTAGCAGTATGACAGTTTCTATGTTAAACTCATTCTTGACTGGTTTGGGGTTTTTTGGTCCTTTGACTGAATAACTTGAATTCCACATATATTTAGATACAATATTTACAACGTATTTCTGTTCATCCTGGGTAGTGCTTATAAAGCATAAGTGGCACTGAGGTTTCTACCACGGCACAAATTTAAAACCCAGGAAAAATATAGTGTTTAGTTAGACTGTAAAGACTGCATTAAATTAACACCTTGATAGTTGATTTCAGCTGTATAACACCTTTGTTCTGAACTCATGAAAATCATTAGGAGCAATTTGAATGCTGGAGGAAAATTGAAGGATGCAATCCAAAGGTGTCAAAATTTTTACGTGTAACAGCCTAGGTAGCTGCTATGAAAAGGTCATAGAGCTGCAAGCAATATGAGTGAATAGATTGCCAGGACCACTCTGGACCATTTATACTGTGTAGGTAATAAACAAGACATTGGAAACTGCTGCTTGAGGAACTTCTTAGGCTGACTGAACCCCTAGTTAAGGGAGAACATTAAAATTGATATCAATGGCAGAAGAAGAGTATTCAGTTCTGAAAGTGTTTTGACATCTTGCTATCTTGTGATATTCATGAGCTTTACAGAGTGATCTTCACTGTAATAAAGATTAAGTGTTTTTCTGTTAACTGCGTGTTAATCTTGACTATTAGTAGTGCTGGTCTAGGGAACAACATAGAAACCACAGTTACTGGTCTCCTTTTCTAGTGTTTTGAAGTGACAGATAGAACATTTGTAGTCAATCGAAGCCAGCCAACCTATTGTTTCTCATATCTGTTAGGGAAACAGTCAATGGAATGATTAGGAAATACTGTGTCCTGCTGAATCTGAGCCAGATACAGCAGGTGGTGCTCAACAGATAGTCTAGGTGTTCTGAGAAAAGACCAGGGTGATGGAAAGGCTTTGTGCTCACTTCCTAACTATAGCAAAAGTAGTTTATAAAAGACAAAGAGCATGAAGAAGGCATTTTAAATGAATAATCTAGTATAAGTTTTAAAATGCCATAGTCTCTTCAGCTTAATAGAAAGACAATGGGGAATATGATGGTACTACTTTATTCCTGACCATACTTGTCGGGGCAGTGAATACCTTCTTCTTCCATGTCCTGCTGTTTTGGCTGCCTGATCCCCAGACCAAATTTGATATGGCATCTGTATGGCCTTGAGCTAGTCAGCTGTCTGAGCAAGAGGTTTCCAAATCCTTGATAGGCACTTGTCCGCTTCACTTAGGCGATGATTTTAAGATCAGGCTGTCACCATGGGGATCTGCCTGAGCAATGCTGTAGCTGTGCCTGTGTCTGGCCACGTATCTTGCTGTACCCTGGCTTCCTGGCCAGCCTTAGGCCTGCCTCATCACCATGGATTTCTCTGGAGATCACTGGTCTTCAGCTGAGCTTCGTTACCATCCTCATGATCACTCTGCTCAGCTTCTGTGGGTACCACGAGTCTGTGCCCTTGCCAATGAGGGTGCTGCTCTGCTGGGCTCACTGACACCCCTGGCTGCTAGATTGCCTCTCTTTACTGAGCAACACTCTCATGCTACCCTCTTCTGATAGTTGCCAATACATATTTTTAGCATAAAGGTTCCCAGTTTGCGGCCATGTTGGGGGTGATCTGCAAAACAAATTATATTTTTATAGCATAGTTTTCTTCAGTGTCTTACAGTTCCAAAAGAGAAATTTATGGATAAAATAAGTCTGTTCCATCTCCTGATATTCAAGGTCAAAGTGTATGGTGTCTGATCCTCTTCCAATCATTGAATCAGGGTTTGTGATAGGTACAACACTGTTCTTTGTTTCTTAAATGGTTTGAAGAAGCAAAGGAATGCATGCTAGAATATGGATGTGCTTCCAATTATCCTACAGTGGACTACAGTGTTCCACAAAATCCTTAAGGTAATAGCGCATGCTGATGACTGTGCCCTTGAAGCAGACATAGCAAAGCATGCAGCTGATTGTGAATAAATTGGCATAACCAGGAGATAGCTAGCACTCAATTTAGACACTGGCCTTTGTATGTAGATCAATAACTATAGCTGGAGCACAAAGGGTTAAAGGCACTTGCAGGTTAGCCCATTTTGCCCACACTTTATTCAGTGATACCTTCTCATACAAAGCATTGACAAATCCGGAACCAGTTCCTCTTTGGTTAACAGTCAGACAAAATTTGGATTCAGCGTTACCTGAACATGACTCCTTTGTTTAGGTGCCAATCTTGTTGGTGGATATATATGGCTTTTGACTGTGTTCAGACTGCATGCTATTTTATGTATAATGTGGCAAAGTATAATCTGTAACAATAACATTTTTGAGCACCGCTGTATCCTAAGGATTGAAATCCTGAGTCACGGGATAGTTTTGGTGGGCTGGACATGTAATGGGAGCAAAAAATATCAGAATACTGAAGAAACTTTCCTCATGCTGAAGCTGAAGTATTGCACTGAATAGCATGAGACTGAAATCTGTAGCTGGGAAACTGTAGATGGCAAAGTAGCACACAGTCATTTCAGTTAGTGGGGCTCAGTTGGGGAAGTACAGAGCTGAGGAGACAGGATGGGAATTGAAGATTTCTGGGGGTGGGATGAGATTAGACATTTCAGGTTTAGTTTCTAAAAAGTCTCCTTTACCTGTTCATAAATTGGACATGAGGTTGGGTTAGTCACAATCGTATATGAGAGAATGTTCTCGGTTAGGTCGTTTCTGATTAATGAAGTACTACCTCAACAGTTGCTGTACTAAGTGGTATGGTGTCAGTAAACCACAAGACTAGTTACAGGCCTGCAGAGAGTCTTCAATGGCAGTGGAGATAGCATAGCCCTATAATCCACTGCATAGTTCTGAGCCTGTTTCAAATAGACCTAGTGTCTTCCTCTATGCATTCAAACCAAAGACATCTCAGTTTAGCTACTTTCCTCTTTTTTCAGCATATATCATAGTTACTTGCCCTTGCTTAAAGCAAACCTTATTGCTCTGTAGTGACTCCATGTCTTTGTTTTGTGTCCTTGTACAAAATACTGCTCTAGTCAAAAGGTACCTGTAGAAAAAAATATAAGAATGTAAGTCAATGTTCCATGCAGGTCATCAAATCAAAGACTTTGATTTCCTACAAGGAACTTCATGGCATCTGACAACAAACCTGGAATAGGTACCTCAAGATTCTATGTCCAACATGACATGTCAAGGCACTCACCAAAGGCTGTGATTAGTGTTGTTAAATATATTTTGCAGATGACACTGAAGCGTGTGGTTATGCAGAATATAAGGGATATGTAGATACTTGGAATGTAAGGACATCCAGTTTCTGGGAATATCTGCTTTATAGGCATATCTGCTTAACAGGTATTCAACATGAAAATGAAGGACTAGAGATAACAATCTAGATACACAAACTCTAAGACACAGGAGATAAGAGAGACTAAAGACCAGATCTCTCAGGTCACAAATTGAGGAAACACAAATGAGGGAACAACTCAAAGCCTTGGAGGTGCTCAGCCAACATTTTGTAACTGATAAGTGAAGGAAGTTTATATATATTTGAGGAGGCTTGTGGAATTATGTGAAACTTGTCATGGGATGTCATATAGGCAATGTGGGAATGTATAAAATTTATTCTGTGGTGCTTAGGAGAGGAGCCAAAGTCAGGAAAAGGGAGTGCTCCAGGTGGGTGGGAGGAAGAACAAACATGGAAAAACAGAAATGAGGAGGACAAAAGGAGACAGTCACATTTTAAATTCTTTGCTGGTTGCTATGTTTGTCAGTTTGAGCTCTGTGCCTGATCACTGCAGTCTGTTTTACCTTCTTAAACTCTATTCCTCTTCTCTGTGTGACCTTTCTGTCTGTGTGGGATGAGATAAGAACCTTGAAAGACACAAGGTTAGACCTGGTTAGACCTGAAACCCAGGTTAAACAGGGCCATGGGTTTGGGCATAGATTCTGGGTCAACCTATGGGTCTGTTCTTGGGACCTGCAAATGTGGGAGTAAGTGAAAATGAAGAGTGAAGTTGTGTGAGTGTCCACTAGTAAATGGGTCAGCTGAAGCAGGGGAACAAGACTAATCTGTATTGCTAATGTCTCTGTATGTGCTGTTGGTGCTTACCATGGGCGCTATCAAAGGCACTGCTTACTTTGTGGATGTCTGTCTGCATTTATTTGTGCCTGCTGGGAATACATACTCAGCTTTACTGCTGGATGGAGTAAAAACACCACAGAAAACAGACTAGGGAAGAAAATCTTGGCTTTGAAATTTACTGTATCCACGTTCTCTTAGCATGAAACAAACCACATCACCACATGATAAAGAGCAGCAAGAAAAGCTAAAGAAAAAGTCACTATTGTTATTAGTTAGGGCACAGATTTGTTACTGACTTTATTTCTAATGATTGATTAATCTCATATGTTAGAGAAGCCTCTAATCAGATGAAAGACTTTATTGT
>NW_020799095.1:74633030-74679312 GCF_003259725.1 Athene cunicularia
TCCCCCCCCCCCCCTCCTAGTAATAATTAACAAGAGAGAAAAAAATAGAATTGAATATGTATTTATCTATGCCATCTCTGCTTGCCTTCTCCTGTTTGTGTAAGCACATTCAAGGAATTAAAAAGTTTTGCTGTTAATCAGTAAAGGATTCCTGGTGATCAGCTGGCATTTCATGACCTTCACAAAATTTAAACAGTAGACATTCCAGATTTTCTCATTTATACTGTCAAAATATAGTCAGGGATGTGACTTTCATTTTTTCATTCTGTGTTTACTAGTAGTTTCTCACGCTGTGAACCATCAGCATGCTTATGTTAAGTACTAAGACTCTTCTCTTGGACACTCATATATTCAAGATTAATGGCTGCAAATTTTGTTCTCAGAGCATTGTGCTTTCCTTCCATTATTGGAGGTGGTGAAGGAAGGCATCTTCTAGATGAATTGACTAGTATATCTGGGGAAAAAAAAATAATAATTTGAACAATCAAGGACCTCTGTGCCTCCTGATCCCTACAGAAAAGCTCCTTAGCAGCCTTTCTGTGCTGAGAATCAAGGTCCTTTTCCTCTCTGCAAATTGAAACGCTGTAACTTTCTATTGCCAAGTGATCCACATCAATCACATTTTATTTGAGTACATAAATTCTCTTAATTCAATTGCAGGATAATGAAGATTTTGTGGTTTGAAATCTAAGTCTGACTTACTTGCAGTCAATATTGTCATTGTAACAACTAACTTGCTTTATTTGCTAGTTTTCTCCAGTATTTCCCTTTCATTAACTATTCTAATAGGATAAAACTTATGTTAAATGAAGACGAGTTAAAGTAGATATATTATAGTTGTCAAATATATGCAGACGTGGGTGACAGTCTGGTCTTCTGCTTTTTGTGCAAATGGTCTGAGAACAAATTTTACTTGTGCTACTCACAGTATCATTAGAATAATCTAAAAGCATTATGGTCTCAGTTTCTATGCTAAAGGACTTCACCATTACTACAATCTATTGACTAACACCTTATATTTATACTGTAGTGACCCACCTCTGGAACCTAGCTGACTGCCTGAAATAATATAGCTGCAAATGATGTTGTTGGTAAAACTCTTTTCCCCGTTTGAGAAATTATATCTTGCAACTGAATAGAACTGTAGGGTGCTCTGACTCAGTTGCTTCAAATATATCCAAATCACAGGTTACAGATCAGAGATTAACAAATGTAACGTGAGTGATGCAACATCTGCTGCAGTTTTGAGGCAAATATAGAAATCCTGCTTAGTGCATGTTGTTGTTCTTAGTCTGAATTGCAGAGATTTAGATATTATTTTTTTTCAGTGATCATTTCAGTAATGATTTCTGTAAAAAGTTTTTCTTCTAGTTTTTCACTTTAAAATACTGTATTGCCCATAGCAAAGTCTCAGTCTAAATCCCAAATTACTCCTTGAATGAAAAAGATTTAAGGACCAATATTTCTGTGATCAAAAGCCGGCAGTGGATATTTTATTAGTTTATAAAATTAGGGAACATAGGCAATACAAATACCATAATGTTGTTTGGTTTTTTAAATGCATTTAAAAAAAATATGGGCATACAGAATATATTCAAGAAAACATTCAAAGCTATCTTGTTGGGTTTGAGGAGTTTTCTTTATTTATTTATGAGTCCCCAAGTGTAGTTCTGGTCACCAGTATATTGGAGTCTAAAAGCAACCCATCTTGCAGAAATATCAGGTGGTGTATAAATAACAGAATTGTTTGCCTTTCTTGAAAACTGGAGTAATTGCTTTCTTGATTCTCTGAACGTGTTTTCTGTGCAAGACAACCTTGTAGACTGCTAATACTTGTCTAGTCATACTCAACAATAGCTGTTTGAAGAAAGAGGCAGACTGTGTATCAACATCTTTGTTGCTCTTTTACCTTATGATTTCTACAGTTTTTTCCTTAAAAATTTTTAATTCTAGTTTCTTTAACTGTCTTTCTTCCTTATCAGTCTGACTCTGTCCTACTTATTAGGACTAATTTTGTTCCTTTTCTGCTTTAAGTAATCAAACACTGGACAGATGTACACCTGTGTTACCTAGAAATCAATGCCTTTACATACTAACAATATTGAGCATATAGTAACAACAGTGTTAGTGCAATGTGTTGCTATTGGATAGCTATATGCCTAGCTATATAGGTATATATCTACGGTATAGAAAGGTGAAAAAAGATTCTTCTGGTCTTTCCCTTGCTCTTTTCTTGAGAACAAAACATGCAAAGTAGGGGGATGGGGGTTTTTAAACAACAAAATACCCTAATCAAACTTTTGAAGCCCAACAGAAAGAAGGGGAAAATTTCATGCTGTAAGTGCAGAAAAGTGAGTTGTGTAGATGAGACTTGCATGACATAGGAAATCCAGAGTATGTGGCTGAGGTTAGAAAAGGAGCATTTTGAGAAAGAAAAATAACGATAAACCAGAATTTCATTATAACACCCCACCCCCCAAAAAAACCCAATATCAGCATGATATTAGATACCTGTGTTGTAAACTGGTCTTTGAATAAATTTTGATTTTCCTGCAGACTGTCTCTAGGGCAAATATCTTCACAGATACACAGCAAACATCTAATAGGAATACTTTTTTATTTCTATCCAGGTTCTTAGTATAAAGTTGCATAGTTCAGTGCTCAAGAGAGAAGTGCATGTATTGCTGTCCAAAGTTAAGAAAAACTAGGTATTAGCACACAGTGCTGTACAAAATTTGGCTTTTTCATGCAAGTGAAGTATTATTGCATCCTTTGCAAATGTCTACTCTTGTGAATGAACACACACACTGTAAAGGTAGTCAAGATTTAGTATTGCATTTTCATATGACAATAGTTAAAAAGAGGAGAAATGCCCAAGACATATCTGAATTTAGTCTCTCAACAAAGTGACTCATTCTTTGTGCTAAGATATGCACTATGTGTGGAGTCAAAAGTGCCATGTGTAGCTTCTAGGAGGAACTGACATTGCTGTGGAGACCAAGGACTAGAAGAATGTATGTATAGTTATAAATTCATTAAAAGTTCGTATAAACCATACAAAGATGAATCTTGATAAAGACTGAAAATACACAAAATTTGACTTGAGAAAAATCAGAGACTCTGTATTTAACTGCTTATGGAAGGAAAACCTAAACTGAGGAAAAAGAATGAATGTGAAGGATCAAAATTTAAGAAATTAATTCTTGTGAGAAACTGTCTTCATAGATTTTTGGACTACAGCTCTATGTATCCGATTGTCAAGACAATGAAGACCAGTAGTCTACCACAGAGTTCAGCAAAGTACAGGCACTCCAAATGGTGCAGGCAGAGCTGTGACCTAGAGAAAGCTCCAGGGTATAGAGCTTCATAGAAAGGCAGCATACTGTAGTAAGTCTTGTTACCGTACCTTCTCTCACTGTTAATATAGTCTTAATAACAACTATTTTAAGAAGCTGGTTGTAAACACATGCCTTGTTATACTCATTTGTAGTCCTTGAAGAAGGAAAAAAGTGAAAAATGAAGGCACTGATTTTCAGAATAAGAGGCATTATGCACAAAACATGGTCTGACTTCTTTCTCTGGCACTGTAATTTGGGCCCTACCATAATAACAGCTCAAAGATAGGCAATGTTCACTAAATGCAAAACTTGTTATGCATGTATTATAATTTTGTAAGACACATGGACAAACTCTTATGAATACATAACCAGCAGAAGCAAGGGTTAGGTAGAATAAATATATTTCCTCGCTTGGAATAAAAAAATTAATTTTAGTTTGGTTATAGTACAATTTCATGACAGTTACTGCTTGAATTACTGTGTGGATATTTCTGAGTAAAGACGATGAGCTTGGACAGCCGAAGGGTTACATAGAAAACAAAGTAAATGTTCTCCCCAGAATTGCCTCAGTTACTGAGATGTGTTTATATTGCATAATACTTTTCTTTATTAAACCTGGGCAGAGTTGAAAATGTAGTGGAGCTAGGTTTCAGAATGTCAGTAGGTATCCAAGATGCATCTAACATCTAAACTGGTGTCTGACGCAATTTGAAAGGCTGTCTGCAACATTATCCTACTGCAATTCTAGTGTAACTCTTTCTACTGAAGACTTTAAAATTAATAATAATGGAGTTATTCTGTTTTTTAAGATGATATTTCAGAATTTTCCACTTAATGCAGACCACCAAGTAGAGAAAAATGACAGCTGAAAGGGATGACTACAGTTCTATGTATGCTTGCTTCATTTTACTTTCAGCTCATGTCCTGAAAGAGAGAAAAAAAATGCAGATTTTTTTTTTTTTTCTCCAAGATTAGATTTCAAGCAGGAAATTCATGGCTTGATGAAAAGGCTTTGGTTAGATCACCATTGCTGTGGATTCATGTTAACAGTTGATCTATCAAATTTATTTGCACAAAGGATGATGGAAGTAAATTCTGAACTTGCAAAACCATGCTATTAGGAAGAGATTATATTAATTAGTCCATCAGATGTCATGTTTTTCTGTAAGGCTTCTGCTTCATTTATAATGGATAAATTAGATCAACTTTGAGAATAATAGAAGACTGTATAATGTACAAGGCTCCTTCTTTCTTTTTGTGCTGAAATTGGATGTATGTATCACAAGAAGCATGGGATTTTAGAGAAAGAAAGGACCCTCATGTTATTCAAAGGTCCATGTTCTGTCCAGGAAAACAGGATTTATTTCTAATTTTTATGTAGCTAATGGTCATGTTTGGGTCAGATTTATGATATGAGTAAGATGCAGCTGTACTGGCTGAAGCTGAATGCTTAAAATTGTAATTGAATATGCAGCAGGGGATCATAAGACATACTAAAAGTAAAGAAAGAATAAAGTATCAAGGCCTAGCTGTTTATCCTGATGACTAGTTATGGGAGATACCTGTTCTGCAAACACTAGCCTAAAATATCTGTGCTTTGTTCCCTGAGTGTAAATTGTGTATGAATTTTGCTTGTCTGTGCTCTCAAAGTGAATTATAAACAGAGTAAGCTTTCTTAATATATATATGCATTCTGGGTATGGTAATAGTAGAAAAACAGTCAACCCCTGAAAACATAAACTAAAACCATCCTGCTTACATTCAGTGCAACATTTAGTACATATTCTGAATGAGGAGAGTTCCGCAAAACAGCAGACCACCACCTAATTATTTCCTTAATGTGGTGGTCATTCTGAGTAAAAGCAGGTGTGAGCTAAATTATTTTTAAAATTCTAATCCTAAACCATTCAGGTAGGAGACTTACTTTACCTCTGCAATTATAAATCTCACGAAATAGCTTAATATTCCTATTCAAAGTTCTGTAATCATAACCGTTGCAAACTTGCTAATTGGTACAATCAACTGATGTCTTAAAACTGTTTAGTCATAAACATCTAATGAATGTTCAGGATTATTGCCAATACCTAGCAGCTGGTAATAAAGCCTTAATAAGGCTATGTAAATTTAAGAAGTAATCATATTACTTGATAAGACTTTTTTTTTTCACAGTATAGATTTTTCTGGTAATAGCAGACCAAGTCTAACTATACCTAAACATTTATTAGTTCATGAACAGATCAAGATACCTGAAACACAGCATTGCCCTGAGGACACATCAGATGAATTAAATAACACATGCCATGTAAAATAAATGGTCCTAAATATCTTTCAGCCTCTCTCTTCAGCTAATTCTGTATAGCCTGGGGAAGCAAGGTGTAGGGGGGAAAGTACTGATGAATACTGAGGGGAGCCATTTTGGAGAAAGACAGATTATCAGACCCAACACAGGAAGGAAAAAACCTACAAAAATCTTGGTCAAAATTTTTTTCTCTTCTAATTTTCCTAAACCCTGTTGTTCTTGTTTGATTTTGTATTTTTACTGGAAATTTTGGTAGGTGAAATATAGAAAAGAACTGGTTGTTGTTGATATAAACAAAAAAAAATTGCCTAGAGGTATATGCTAGACTTTGCTCTTGGTCATATTCTTTCTTTCTTTCTTTCTTTCTTTCTTTCTTTCTTTCTTTCTTTCTTTCTTTCTTTCTTTCTTTCTGTCTTTCTTTCTTTCTGTCTTTCTTTCTATCTGTCTTTCTGTCTGTCTGTCTTTCTGTCTGTCTGTCTTTCTGTCTTTCTGTCTGTCTTTCTGTCTGTCTTTCTGTCTTTCTCTCTGCATTTAAATATCACCTATGTACACATGGTCTTAAAAGTGTTTGTAAAAAAGGAAGCCTTTGATTAGCAGAGAACTCAGAAACTCTGAACCATTTTTGTCCTTATACAATTCTGTGTCCTGTCCTTCATTTAAACTGCAGAATTCTCCCACTTTGACATAGTCCATGGTATTCTTTCCATTATTCACCCACTTCAGTGAAATCTAATCTTTTTTTTAGTGAAGTGTTACCTTTGACCTTGATTCTGTTGAATCATATTTTTATCACATGTATTTGCCCACTTTCCATGTTTTCAGTCACAAGCTCAGTTCTATCAAGCAGTTGTAAATGTGCAGATTCCTCCATTCACACATTACAGAAATATTTATTAAACTACATAGATTTTTTCTTTCTTCATATGTTGAATAGGAATGGAGTGTTGCTGTTTCATGCTCACCACTTCAACTTTTGCATCAGTATATGCATTTTTTTTTCTGTTTGTAGCCATTTAAACTTCTTTATTCAGATATAGCCATTACCAATGTTGGGGGTGGGGGGTGGGGTGGGGTGTTGACTATTAAAACATACTACTGCCATTGGAAAGAAAGATTTAAAATTTATGCTTTGTACACATACCTACTTCTCCACATACAGGCCTTCTCTTCAATTTATTTTATTTTATTTCTTTTATTTTAAAACCTGTTCAGTATTTTCACAAGAAAAGTAGATCATAAGAATCATAGCAAAAAATAAGTTGAACGGGTTCTCAGCAGGTCAGCTTTATCAACCCTCTGCTGAAACTAGGACTAGCTTCACAGTTAGATCAATTGTTTAAGGTGTCATCCAACTGAGCTTTGAAAATCTTCCTGGGTAGAGGTTTCAGACTGTCTCACAGCAACCCTTTCCTGTGCTTAACTGTCATCGTGAAGAATTATGTTCTGTTGGAATTCCTCTGATTTATTTTTTATAAAATTATTTGCTATCCATTAATTATTTTATCAGCATTATCTTTGCACATCCAGGAACTTCTCATGTGGAAGTCTTGAGAACAGATTACAGTGATGTCTGGGAATCAGCCTAGATGTAGAGAATGTCTTTTGAGCAAGTGCGTCACTTGCCACTGCACATTGACCTGCCAAAAGTTCCAAGGGTTTTCTGGGGCAGGAACTGTAATTCATATTATTTTAATTGGGTTTTTCTTTGTAAAGACTTTTCTGACTTTGATTGTTAGACTTATACTCAACATTGCATGAAGTCATTTTAGTCTTATCATAAACATCACCTGCAGCACTTTCTGCTCTTCATCTGCTGCTGCAACTCAGACTTTATCCTGTAAGCATTAAGGACATGTGGTTTTAAATGATTTGACTCTTTTTGGAGGTGCTGTGTTTCATGCACAGGATGTTGTTTCTTGCTCCTGAAGAATGAGCTTGGGTCCCATCCATTTCAATGTTGTCATTGGGCAGCAGCCAGAGAGAGAAAGGAGGTGCTGTCTGTCTGTTTCTGGTTTTGTGTGTATTACAGACAATAAAACATCTGCCAAGATTCTGATAGTGGGCATTCTGCTCTGCAAACAAGACTGAAATTTCAGCAGAAGCATTTTTATGTAAGTGAATTTAACAATTGTCAAATTTTTGATGTGGCATGCATAAAGCCTGTGCTATTATTAGGTTAGTTTTCTTGAATGTTAATGTGCAGATATTAACGTCAGTGGGCAGATGAAGATGTGATATGAATGAATGAATTCTGAATGATAGAGGGCTGCCATTTGGACATGGATCAAGACTGATCAAAGAGACAGTAAGTTTTTCTTAGTCTTAAGGGAATGCAAAAGGGAAAAGCACTGCATATCACCACCCACTCTCATGCTAAACATTCTCCCAACAGAGTTGTAAAAGATGAAAACATCTATGTAGAACAGTGTGTATGAGTTACTGTGGCAGATACTTCTCTAGGGAAGGTATAAGTAAGGCTTCTCCTTCTGTATTAACTGGAAACCTGATACTGAAAGATGAGTTCTGCCAGTTTTGCTCTTAAGTTTCTATTGAAAGTGATAGATACCAGTTTCTATTGTAGTTATTCTTAAGAACATGGGTTTTAAATGCTTGATGTTTTATTTTGTACATATATTACTATTCTTGTCAATTTGCTTGTTTAGGTAGGTAACTCATTATCTAGATAATCGAGATATCTCATTAAGTAGATAACTCAGATAAAAGTATATTTAGATGAGCTCATGATTGCTGCTGTAGTTGTTATCTCCTTGACTGTGACTAAAATGTCATGTTTACTTTTTGCCAAGTTCATGACAAACAAATGAGTCTACCCTGGAAGAGGTCATCACTCTCCTTGATGGGAGGACAGTTATTACACTTATTTTTCTTTGCAGAAAAGGATTGTGGCTGAGCAAATGCTACCTCAGGCTACTATGTAAAGCCAATAGAAATGAAGCTCTGAGTCACGCAATTTTCTTTACTGCTTTTATAAACTCTCTAATGGAGATGGCACAAGTTTTCAGCTAATGGAAACTTTATTGCTAGCACTGTATTTGGCTTGTTTCTCCCTTTGTAAATTGCTGTCTCTGCCCTATTCACTGTTGGATTCTACTCTTTGGCAAAATTCACCTCCCAAAATCCAGATAAATTTGCAGATCGAAATTCAGATTTGAGGCTGCAGCACTGAAACACACTAACTCTAGAAATAAAACTGAATACATAATTGTCTTTCAGATGTCTGCAATCCTGAAAATGCCATTAAGGATGAACTCAGCCCAGTGAAAGTAATTTTATAGCCAATATTTTACTCAGTTTTATAAATGCATGAGATTTATTCATATATAAAGTTACTGTAAAAATTGCCATTCATTTGTACAGAAGAAATGGCATTTTCTTAAAATTTTTAGAGTGATGAAACAAGTTTTTTCTTACAAGAGAAAACATTAATTTGGTGGGAGTTTGATATTAATGTGTATATGATTAACTTGAGTTTAAACTTTTATATCAAGACAGACAAGTTAATAAACTGAAAACACATTCAAAAGATTTGGAAAGGCTTATATATTGTTATCTTAGAATCTTTGTATTTGATTGATATAGTGACTTTATTCAGAAATACATGTTAGATTTTCCAATTTTTATCCTACAATTTAAGGATAGATAAAGAAACAGGTAAATAATTATGAGTGAAATTTTAAAGTAGATTGTTAAACCACATTTTATGTCTGAATAATACTTTTTTGATGTAGCATTAAAATGACATCAGCATACTTAAAATTTGTGATTTGGGTTAACCTAAAATGAGACCACTTTTTGAAAAAAGGTATCTGCAGAGGATATTCTAGTGCTGATAAACTTACCCTTTACAATAATATTTTCAGTTAATTTGAATTTATTTTTTTAGTATCATAATGGAGACAACTACTCTATTACGTGTTTATGAAATACTGCTATTCAGTAGTGGTTCATTAGCTTGTGTTTTAAATTTATGAAGGAAAAAATATATTTCAAAATGAAAGGATGTAAAGATCCTAATTCAAACTGTTGGTGTATGCATTTAAAGTGCCTTAGCTAAACAATTCATTCCTGAATGGATGCTCCTACAGTTAATTAAAGAGGTTAAAATTTTATCCATACTAAGTGACTTCAGATGTAAATAAACCTAAGGGCTGTTTTAATTCTTAATGGAAGTTCAAACAAGACTTTAATGCAGTTTACAGATTAAGTGATATTATTTTTCCATGGAGCAGAAATGTTTGAGTGTTTCGTTTCCTGACTTGCTTAAAAACTTACCAGGGCTATGTGATTACAATCTAAACAACAACAACAACAACAACAACAACAATCCGGCCTCAGAATGGCAAAATTGTACATCACCATTTGCTCATACTATGAGCATTTATACACTGCCAGGTACAGTAGCAGGTTTTACAGTCATATTACAAGTATGTCTTGAAGGAGTTGAGCTTTATGATGGTGAACATGAATTGCCTGTAAATTTGACAACAAATCTGTTAGTATGAGCCAAGTGTCAGAGTTCTTATTTTTGAATTCAGTCATAGAAAGTTTATGCTGCATTATATTTTTATATGTCTTTAGAAATGGACTACCAAAAATTGCTGGATGTTGCGGTTTAAGCCCAGAGAGCAATTGAGCACTGTGCAGCCTCTCCCTCACTCCTCAACTTCAGGGATGGAGAGGAGAAAATACAACAAAAAACTCAGGAATTGAGACAAGGACAGGGAGGGATGATTCACCCATTATAGTCACAGGCAAAAGACAGACTCCATCGGGGAAGAAAAAAAGAATATCAGTTGAATTTGACCCCCACCACCACTTATTTGCCAATCAAACAGAGTAGGACAGTGAAAAATACAACCACATTTTAAAGACATCTTCCCCCACCCTTCCTTTCTTCCTGGGCTCAGCTTTGCTCCTCATTTCTCTTCTTTCTTCCCCACAGTGGCACAGGGGGGGCAGAGGATGGGGATTTCAGACAGTTCATCACCTGTTGTCTCTGATGCTCCTTCCTTCTCAGGAGAAGGACTCCTCACACTCTTCCCCTGCTCCACCGTGGGATCCCTCCCATGGGGGACAGTCCTCCACAAACTTCCTCTGGTGTGAGTTCTTCCCACAGGCTGCAGCTATTCACAACTGCTCCAGTGTGGGTCCTTGCCACAGGCTGCAGTCTTACCAGCAACAGACTGCTCCAGTGGGGGCTTCCCTCAGAGTCCCGGCCTTCTTTGGGCTCTGGTGTGGGGACCTGCACAGGCTGCAGGTGGGCAACTTCTCCACCGGTGACCTCCATGGGCTGCAGGGGCACAGCCTGACCTCTCACCACGGGCTGCAGGGGGGTCTCTGCTTCAGCACACCTCCCTGCTTCCTCCTCCTCCTTTCTTCCACTGACCTCAGTATTTGCATAGACATTTCCCTCACAACCCCTCCTCCTTCCAGTTTCCCCTTCTTAAATATGTTACAGAGGTTCAGCCAATATCGCTATTTGGCTTGGCCTTGATCAGAGGTGGGTCTGGTTTGGAGCTGGGGGAGCTTCAAGAAGTTTCTCACAGGAGCTACCTCTGTAAACACCTCCCCCACTATCAAAACTCCACTACACACAAACCCAGCACACTGGGAAAGCATCAGAATGAAGCTGACTTCATTATTTCATAAAACTGTTGTAAAAGAGACAGTAAGAACTCCCTGTACCACGGATCCAATGATGATAAATCCAGGCAAAGGTCCTGGAACTTTATGCATGACATCTGACTTAATGATGCTATTCTCATCTTCTGTTGTCAAAGAGGTGACAGTTTCCAATTACACCTCTTGGATCTAATGATCTTGCTAAAGTTTGATTTTCTGAATTGGGTGTATATCTATGAAGCTTGCTCCTCACATACTTAGAAACCCTTTCATTTCTAAACTAATTTTCCTCTCCACAGTCTTTTGTTCACAAGCCAACAAAGTTTTCTGGCTCAGTTCTTCCTTTCTTATTTTTTGATCCACATCTCTTTCAGCATTTGTGCTGCCAGTTGGAGCGAGTTGTGTTTCTTTCAGTCATACCTCTACCGTAACATGGAGAAGGACAGTGTGGTGACATCTGAGCTGGTGGCAAGCAAGAGGCTGTGGCAGAGTGCAACTCTGTCAGGAGGTTACTAGTACTAAATACTAGAAGGTCCATCTTTATGCTGATGTCACTATATTGCTTCTGGTTTGAGGTTTCAGTTTGGACTTTTCCATGCTGCACTCAACTGAAGATGTGTTCTTCATCTTATGCTCTGATAACCTCCTTAGCCTGACTTTTTTTTTTGATTATGTACTGCCTTATTTTGCCCAGAAGAAAAGAGGGGTATGCTACACTAGCCAAAGTGCAGTTTGGCAGGGGTTGTTTGTTCACACTTTGTTTCCTACCTAAGCTCTGCCCCCAGTGAGCTCAAACATTCTAGGAAGAACACAAGATTGATGTTGCAAAATTATGAGCTTTTCAGCTGCACCCCAGAGCTTCTAAATCATGGTTAACTCAGTTATCTTTTAATGAATTTAGATCACTGATTTTTGAAGGTGATAAATGCTGGACAAATTCTGTGAAACTCTTGATAACATATAGGAAGGAAATTCTATACCTTCAATATGTCTCACACTTTGAAAGGAGACATTTTTTTTCACTTTCTGAAGTCTCTCATTCAGACAGAAGATAAATGTGTTACTCAGTTTTCTAGAACTTAATAATTCATTTTATTTGTTGGACCTACATGGTAATATTAAACACAGCAACTCGTAACTTAAGAAGATTACTACGGTTTCCTAGATAAAACAGGTTAATTAATTCCCTGAGGGCACTAATGAGACTGTGCTTTTGGTATAATCATGTTCGTTTTCTGGCTCTGTAAAAAAGGTACTAACAATTGGACAAATGCTATAATAGATCCTCTTAGAAAGCTGTATGATTCCTTAAAGTGTTGCATTTGTTAATTTCATGGTGGCACTCTGTGTTCAGAAAGTAACAACATTACCTCAGTGAATTAGATTTCTTTCATATCAGTGCTGACTCCTGTTCAAAAGAATCTGTTGACAAAGGGATGAATACTGCATTTCTGTGGAATCTTTGGATCAATCAATTTGTTTCTATGGAATATTTACCTATCTGTCTTTTGCTGATGGACTGATCGAACCATAGCAGAAATCATTGGTTCATAGTGACAGGCCTAAGAAAATATAACCCGACTGGTTTTACCATAGTTCCAGTGTCATTTTACAAGGTAATTAAGATTTAGTGGTATTGTACCAAAGGTCTCTAACATTTAAGTCTTTATGCATGTGTGACAATCAGACAAATTGTGTTTCTCTTCACAAGAACTAAATCCTGCAGAATACCAGGCCAAGGCTAGGAATATACCTAGTATTTTTCAGACTGACTAGATTTTTAGGTGCCTTCAGTACTTTGATGAAGAACCAAATTTAAAGCAGCCCTCAGTATTTTAAGTGCTAGATGTCTTTGCAAAACACACCACAACATATTCATTTTTACTAATTTTGAGTAAGATCATAGTTTTCTTTCATTCATACAATGTAGTATAAAGAAATAAACCACCTACCTTAAAACCAATGCTGAGGCACAACTCATTTCCTAAAGAGTCAGCTTATACTAAATAACACACAACAAACATCAAAATGAAATATATTCCAACAAAAACTTCACTTCTGGCTTGTAGTGAACAGATGTTCACAAATTAATTTTGCTTATAATATACTCCTCAAATGCAGGAAGATATTTTAGAATTTTAAATGAAGACAGAATTGTTGTATACGTTATGTTTTGTTATCCTTATAGCCTCAGTCTCTTGCTTCTGATGGCATTTTTTGAATTACAAACACCATTTTTAGTACTATTGCAGATGATGTCTCAATTTACATGGAAACAGAAATATATTTTAAGTCCTCTAGTCTTTAGAATGAGAGGGGTATTTTAATCTGAACAACAGTAATCCTACATAAAGCAAATATAAATTTAAATTAGAAAAAAAATCTTAAAAACCCGACTGAAATATTGTTGTTCACCACACAACCAATCACCACGCAGCCAGTTGTTTACTTCCCCTCCCCAGTGAAATAGGGGAGGGGTAAAAGAAGATATTCATAGGTTGATCATAACACATGTCTCACATTCATGGATTACCTGTGCAATAGCATCCATGGTTAAGCCCACCCCTCGGTCACAAGCCCATCTATACGTTGCTTCTCTTCCCTGATGGCCTGAAGAGTCATGGGCCCAGCGAGCCAAAAATTGTTCCCCCTTATGTTGCCAGTCCAGATCCACATGAGTCACCTTAATCTTGGCAGTGTGATCTGCCAATTGGTTGTTCTGATGTTCTGCAGAGGTCTGGCTCTTGGGTACATGAGCGTCTACATGTCGTACTTTCACAACCAGATTCTCTACCCGAGCATCAATATCTTGCCATAACTCAGCAGCCCAGATGGGTTTGCCTCTGTGCCACCAGTTGCTGTTTCCACTGCTGTAACCACCCCCACAGCGCATTTGCCACCATCCATGAGTCAGTACAGAGGTAGAGCACCGGCCACGTTTCTCGCTCAGCAATATCCAAGGCCAGCTGGACGGCTTTCATCTCTGTGAACTGACTCAATTCACCTTCTCCTTTAGCAGCTTCAGAGACCATCATGTGGGGCTCCACACAGCTGCCTTTCACCTTTGATGTTTCCCCACAGTGCGACAGGACCTGTCAGTGAACAAGGTGTTTCGCTTCTCATTATCCAGTAGTTATGTGGTGGGGCCTCTTCAGCACGTTAGATACCTCTTCTTCTGGAACCATTTAAAAATCTTTGCCTTCTGGCCAATTTGTAATCACTTCCAGTATTCCTGGACAGCTGGGGCTCCCTATTTGAGCCCTTTGTGTGACTAATGTGACCCATTTACTCCACGTGGCATCAGTTGCATGGTGTGTAGAGGGGACCCTCCCTTTGAACATCCAGCCCAGCACTGGCAGTTGGGGAGCCAGGAGGAGCTGTGCTTCAGTCCCGATCACCTCTGAAGCAGCTCGGATCCCTTCACATGCGGCCAGTATCTCCTTTTCAGTTGGAGTGTAGCAGTCCTCGCATCCTTTGTATCCCTGACTCCAAAACCCCAGAGGCCAACCCCAAGTCTCCCCTGGTGCTCTCTGCCAGAGACCCCAGGTAGGGCCATTCTTCCCGAATGCACTGTAGAGCACATTTTTAACACCTTGCCCTGTCCAAACTGGCCTGAGGGCTACTGCATGAAATATTTCCTGCTTAATTTGTTCAAAAGCTTGTCATTGCTCCGGGGATCCTATAAAATCATTCTTTTCCAGGTCACTGGATAGAGAGGGCTGACAATCTGACTGTAATTTGGAATGTGAAGTCTCCAGAAACTCACAACACCTAAGAAAGCTTGTGTTTCCTTTCTGTTAGTCAGTGGGGACATAGCTGTGATTTCATTAATCACCTCCATTGGAATCTGACGACATCCATCTTGACATTTTACTCCTAAAAGCTGAATCTCGTTGTGCAGGTCCCTTGACCTTACCACGCTTTATGGCAAAACTGGCTCTCAGAAATATTTAGATTATTTTCTTCCCTTTCTCAAAAACTTCTGCTGTATTACCCCATATAATGGTGTCATCAATGTACTGTAAGTGTTTCAGGACTTCACCCTGTTCCAGTGCAGCCTGGATCAGTCCATGGCAAATGGTGGGGCTGCATTTCCACCCCTGGGGCAGTGTATTGGCCACCCTTCCAGGTAAAAGCAAACTGTGACCTGCATTCTGCAGCCAGAGGGATGGAGAAAAATGCCTTAGCAGTATCAATCGTGGCATATCACTTGGCTGTCTTCGATTCTAGTTCATACTGAAGTTCTAGCACGTCTGGCACAGCAGCACTCAGCGGTGGCGTGACTTCATTCAGGCCATGATATTCCACTGTCAGTCTCCACTCTCCATTAGACTTTCACACTGGCCATACGGGGCTGTTAAAAGGGGACCGTGTCTTGCTGATGACTCCTTGGCTCTCTAGCTGATGAACCAGTTCATGGATAGGGATTACAGAGTCTCGATTGGTGCAATATTGCCATCGGTGCACTGCTGTAGTGGCAGTTGGCACCTGTTGTTCTTTGACCCTCAGCAGTCCCACAACAGAAGGTTCCTCTGAGAGACCAGGTAACACAGACAGCTGTTTAATTTCTTCTGTTTCCAAGGCAGCTATAATAAAAGCCCACTGATACCCTTCTGGGTCCTTAAAATACCCTCTCCTGAGATAATCTATACCAAAAATACATGGAATGTCTGGGCCAGTCACAATGGGGTGTTTTTCCCACTCTTCCACTTAGACTCACCTTGGCCTCCAATATAGTCAACTGTTGAAATACCCCTGTCACTCCTGAAATACAAATGGCTTCTGCTCCTTTAAAATTTGACGACATCAGGGTGCATTGAGCACCAGTGCCCACTAAAGTCTTAGACTGCTGGGGGTCAGATGTGCCAGGCCATCGAATCTATATGGACCAATAAAATCAGTTGTCCCGGTCCTCCACCTGGCTGGAGGCTGGGCCCCTCTAATGTTGGTCATAATACCCGCTAACGACAAATGGGTTAGTGTGGTGTGCTTGGGTTTCAGCCTCACCCTGATCACTCACTTGTGAATACAAATTAGAAGTTCTTCTCATAGGATCGTGAGCAAAGTAACGAGTTGCTCACCTGGATGACATCTGAAATCTTTTCACATGTCTTGCAACTCACTCAGGGATAAGGATTGGGTGACTGGCTCTGCCTCCTCCTCTTGCTGTTGTGACAGACCTGATTCGTCTTGTGTGTGGGAGCAACTGACACTGTCATGGGCTGGTTCTCTGGTTCTGCAGTGCCTGTCATCCGGGTTGTAGTGGATGCAGTTTCTGTTGTGGACTTTGGAGTGGTTGCAATGTCTTTTATTTTGTTGCCAGATCCAGAGCCCTCCTCTTCCTTGTGAGGGTGCTGAGCAGTGTTTAATAGCACTCAGCAGGCGTGGGCTAGGCCCCAGCATGTTGCAGTGAGCTGTGCCTCTCTGGAATTACCCAGGTGACAACGTACTTTTTCCAAATATTTTACTAGTTTTTCAGGATTCTGCACCTGTTCGGGAGTGAAGTTCCAATACACCGGAGGTACCCACTGTTCTAGGTACTTGCCAATGCTACTCCACACCCCCAGTCACTCATAATTCTCCAACCTTGGGGTAGATCTCCCCAATAGTTGCTTAACCCTGAACAAAACATGAACCACATGCAGGAACACACTAGCTCCTAGCAGTAAGATGACCAGGTTAATGTCAACATTCCAAGGATATTTGAAATTCCTGAATTTCTCAAACACACTTTTAAATAGCCCCAGGGCCAATGACTGCACCCTACCATAGATGAGCATCACATAATACAGCAAAACGAAAATCTGAACCCAACTCTAATGGACAAATGAGGTGATAAAATCTTAAGGAGCCAAGCAATCAACATTACTACCCATTCTGTCATTATCTCAAACCTACTGCACCAAAAACTGTTGTAGTTTGAACTCAGCCAGTAACCAATTGCCATGTGGCCAGATGTTTACTTCCCCCAGTGAAATAGGGGAGGGACAAAAGAAGAAATTTGCAGGTTGAGGAAAAAAAAAAAAGGAACAAAAATAGCAGTAACAATAGTAGGTCCAAAATGGGTAAAAATGCAGCAGCGGCTCACTAAACACAGCAACAGGTACACAGCCCACCCCCCTGCAGCAGTGATCTGATCACACCAGAAAATCCCACCACACTGACCACAAATCGAAACAGGGCATTAGAGAGCACACATCCACCTACATACTGAGCATGACATCACATGATATGGAATACTCCAATGATCGATCCGAATCTGGCCATCTAGCTGTACTCCCTCTCAGTCCAAGGAAAGTTAACTATCCTGGCCAAAACCAGGACAAATATAAAGTTTTAAGACACAAATTTTATAACACAGCTTTTCTTCCCCATAGGTTAATGAACATTGAAAACCATTTCCTTTCATGTCCCCTTACTCTGACTCATTGTCACATCCTGCTCAGATGAGGGAGACAAGTGACTCAGATTCGCAAATCCCCAGTGGAGCAGATAACAGAGAGACATGTCTCCAAGTCCAAGCATTTATTAACTACCCACAATGTACTAATTGAACACAAAATAATTAGCGAAGTATATAGCAAGTTGTGGCAAGCAATACAATATGTTTTTCAATGATTAATGGAAAAAGGAAAAGAGGGAGATAGAGAGCATAGGGAAATACAGATCACCGGTCTGGTTATCTGCATTAATCCCACCAGTGAGGATTCCAGGAGGCATCTGTCTTCTTCACTTCACTGAACTCACCAGGCTTCCCCATTTCTTTTCCCCCCTTGATTTATACACACTTTCCTTGGGTCCATACCCTAGGTCAATCCACATCCCTATTTATTCCATGTATGGAGAGGGGTAAGTTGTTTCACAGGATGATTGTTTTGCTGATTAGGGATATCAATTAAACTCAGACACAAGAGTGAAAATGGTAGGCTTATTTTACTTAACTAAATGTAACAGAATAATACAGAAAACACACAGTAAGAAAAGACAGAATGGTGCACTTAAACAAATAGGAAAATACAGGGTGATGCATCAAATCATGACTACCTGAGAGGGATAATAGTGATTAAGAACGATACATCACCACTTGCATATGTTACCAACATCCAGACCCGTAGCGGCTGGGGAGCCCCGGTTACAGCGAGGGTTTGGAGAGCCTGCCCCAGCAAGTGGGAAATCCTACGCGGTGCGTCCACCCATAGGTGAGGCTGCCAAAGTTACTGTGAACGGGCCCAGCCTTATATACCCCCAAATCAGCAAGCCAGAAGAGCTGGCACCTTTGTTTTGAGCAGAATATCTGGTTTTACTCTCTCATTAGATTCATTCCCCCAGAGCCTGTCCAGGGCTCAGAGGGGAAGCTAAGGGAGTTTCCCTCCTTATCTAATTTATTTATAAAACAAGGCTATATGTCTGTACCAAGGCTGGACAGCTGGCTTCACAGCTTTGTTAACTTACCCCTACACAGAGAAGAAGAAAGATACATTCAGGATAGACATGTTTTCATTACATCCATCACCAGTAATGAGTATATGATATCTAAGCTACATCTTTTATAAATAAGCATACATATTTCAATTAGTGAGTACATACAAAGTTAGTAGCTTCAGCTTGGGGCCTGTTGCTCAGGCTTCAATACCTCCACCTTTTACATCAGAATAGGTGGTTTGTTATAACTTAGTATAATACCTGTTAGCACAATGGTTTCCAGTTATAAAATATACAGGATTCATCTATAGGTCAGCTCTGGCTTGGGCCAGTTGTCCAAGCCTCAGCACTTCAATGATGTAATTAGGATGATCATGTTAGCCTTGGTTAGCATGTTGAGGGGTGTTACCTTTAATATGAATTTCATGGATAATGAAGCAAAGGTCATTCACCAGACAGATGGCTCTTGAAATTTGGCCAGATGCACCAGAGCAAAGCTATCATGTCTTCGTAGGGCTCCCCCCTCCAGCTGCATCTTGTGTTATTTGGGCAGCCATAACAGCTCTGACCTCCACGCTGTCCACTTTCTGACTCATAGTTTTTTCTTGAGCGTGTTTGAGGCAGTCCTTTGATCAGCCTCAACTTTTGCTTTCTCAGGCTGTTCAGTTCATCTCTCACACTCATCTCCTTGCAAAATATGTCACTTAGTATTGCAAAGTTTTCTAATAGTGAGTATTTATAAGCATACTGTTGATATTAAAAACACCCTCATATTCTCACTTTAGAGTCACTGTGGTTGCAGAATCAAACACATTTCATAGGCTTACTATGTTCTTCCTATTTTCTCAGAGTGTAATTACACAATAGAAGATTTTGTTTCTTTTTATTTTGTTTAGTAGAAGACCAGTTTTCAACTGGATTAACTAGTTCTAAAAGAAAGTTGTTGTACAATCTGAATCATATATAGAAATTAATGGAAATTTCAGAGAAGATGGTGTGAAAGCCTGAAAAAAAAAAAGTACCCTACTGTTTTAGGGAGGTAGAAATTGAAGAGATTCTTAAGCAAATCTCAAGAGACAGAACTGTGCAAAAAGTGTTTGTCCATACTCACAAAACCCCCAGTTAATATACTTAGGAGAAAGTTAAACAAGGTACTTATTTTAAGACAATTGTTTTGTATATTTTACAAGGAGGGATTCTAAAAGAGCTGACTCTGGGTTCCCATTCCAGGTGGAGACAGAGCTTTACCTCTCTGATTGCAGTATGGTATGCACTCTGGAGGTGTCTTAAAAATTAAAACAGCTTAGGCTCATCAGTATGAACACCAAACTGCTCCGTGAAGCTGAGGTCTTTCAGATCCCACTGTTTTCCTTCTCTGCATTTTTGTGATCCATGACTGTCTCTTTCAGTATGAAATTCACTTTTGTTGAACTTTGTTTCCTCTGTGTCTCCAGACGTAGAAGAAAGTTTCATTTTCTTAATATGAAGGATGATAACATAGACTTATAAGTGTTCATAGGTTTAACATCTGTTTCATACTTACATAAACTTCAACATGTGATATTATGTAGTCTGAAAATTTCATCTACTTGTGCTCTACAAACCTCGTAAAAGTAGTACTATTCTTCCAAGTGAAAGTTGAGTCTGAACTTCTGAAATTAGTTGTGCTACAATGTCCTAGTTTTTCTTCTACTGTACTACTGACCACTGTGTCAAGATCTTCCACGGCAAACCATTTTCATTTGCATGTATATTCTTTTATAATCTTTCAAGTTGTGACAGGTATATTTTTTTTCTTGAATAGCTACCTTCTATTTGAATATTTCATATTTTATATATATTATAGGAATTAAGTCCGGTGCATATGTTTGAGTATCATATATAATGCAAGTTCATAGTTGTTTGCTTCAACATTACTATGACTGAATACTATTACAGACAGATAAACTTTTGTTCATTTGAAATGACTTGGGCGATTCTCACATTGATCAGGATAATAGTATCTTTATATTACAATAAGACTATGTTACATTAAGCATATGATTAGCTATTTTTCCTAATGGTTCATGTGTTTACCTTGTTATTGTCACAGTAAAATCCTAGATCCTCTTGGAAATCCTCGAGGGAATATCTTTATGTCTGACAGCAAATATTGTTATAAGACATGGATTATATTTGGAGATGTTAGACTCTGCTTTCCCAATATTATTTCATGTTCTTTCTGCATTACTTGTCCATTAGTTTGCAAAGCAATAACAGGTTTCATATGAAAGGATAGGAAAAAAACCCTGGAGGAATCTCAATTTAACCTGCATAATTTTTAAATACGCTATTGGATAACAAGTTTTCATTTTGATCTTAACCTCTTAGAATATGGCTTTTATAGTTCTACTGCATGATAGAGAAGAAAGTTTTTGAACCACTGCCTGGATTGTAACAGCAGATATATAAACCCTGGAATAAAAAGAGAAGTCAAATTGTAAATGGTCAACAGTATAAAATATGACTGTCAGGTTGATGTTTTTAAAAAAACCTTCTTCAATCCCTTAGCAAGTGAAAAAGCTGCATATTGACACCATAAAGAAAATAAAGCCACAACAATCTCTACACTTGATGAGAAGAGTAATATTTTGGAAAAATAATTAGACTCTTGGCAATTCTTTGTTAAAGGCAACAGAAGATTTTGGGGGTTTTGAGATGTCACAGTAGGTTTGAACTTGCCAGCTGACATTATAATATATTAATATTAATTTTTCTACAGGGATGAATTTATTGTTTACCATTGTAGTGCTATAAAATAAAAAAGGCTTTTTTGTTTGTATGTATCTTAAATTACTTGCTTGTTTCACTACAGCAATAAGCACTATCTGTTCCCAGAAAAAAAAAAAAGAAATCAGTGTTTCAAGCTAGAAGTAACACCCAGAATTTAGGTATGTGACAGTTTAAGGGCTAATAAAGTCTGAATGGGGAATTACCCAGAGTGGTGACAACAGTTATTGCAAGAACCAGGCAAAATAGCAATACCAGATTCATATCCTTGTTTCCTGGGCAAAGGAAAATATGCTTCTCTAAGTATCCTCAAAAAACATTTTGTTTAGAAAAATGATTATATAAGTGTAAAGCTAATAGCCTCTATGCTGAAACTTATTAACTAGAGTTATGTGATTGTGTCAAAGCAAAGCTTTCTAAGTATTCCAGGTGGGGTTTCATCAGACCAGATTTGAGAGGCAGAATCGCCTCCCTCAACCTGTTGGCCATGCTTCTTATGATGCAGCCCTGGATATAGTTGGCTTTCTGGGCTGTGAATGTACATTGTCAGCTTATGTCCAGTTCTTCACCTACCAGTACCCCTAAATCCTTCTCAGTAGGGCTGCTCTCAATTCATCGTGAGTTTCACATGGGCATACTTCTCAAGCTTGTTGAGATATGTTCAGTAATGAGTAGGAAAAGGAGAAGAAAACATGCCATGTTAAGGGAAATGATGTATCTCTGGAAAATACCTCAAAATAAAACTACCAGCTAGGCATATATAAGTTCTTTTTTACATCGGAGTGTTGTCTATGTTGGGACTTTCACTGGGGCACAGAATAATCTTTCATATCTTAGGCTAAAACTAAAACCCAGTATCTTTCTGTTTAAAAAAATCAAGGATCACAGGTAACACTTACGCTTCCCTTCGTTGATCTGTTAAAATTGTCATGGTTTCAGAAGGGCAGAACTGCTGTTTAAGGGAACATACCAGGCATTTCTCTGGCCATGTGGTTGTTCTCAGTGATTCAATAAAATTTTATATTGAAATCACCTAGAAAAGAACAACAAGCACTGGAAATTTAAAAAAAACCCAAAACCAAACCAAACCAAACAAACCACCAAACCCAAAACCACAACAAAATCACTCTGGGATATGTGCCCTCAAGAAAACATGGTTATTGAACACTGTCTGCCACAACTGTCCCATGTAAACCCTATTTACCCTTCCTGGTACCCTTAAAGCTAGGAGGCATGCTAAAAATCTTGAATTCAAGAAGTGTAAGTTTCAAAAAGCACATAACTCTGGAAGAGTAGTGATTTTTATCTTCTCACTTTCTTTAGCAGGAGCTGATGAGACCATTTATTTGTTGTACTTCAGATAGGGCTTAGTATCAGCCTATAAAAGCAAGCTGTAGGAACAGACAAGCATTTTTATTTTTCTTTGACAACCAGGTACTTTATTTTATGTATCAAATCTTTATTGGATAGAAATCAGCAGGGTCTAATTATAATCTGTTGAACTATACTCCTTTACAGCAAAGAAAGCTCTGAAACCATCTCTGGTTTGGGGTTCTTTTTGGTCTTTCTGTCTTTAATTGCAGCTTCTTTTCTATTAGTATTTTCTTTCAGGCACAAAGTGCATTATCCACAATCAGTTTCCTTTTAAAATTTTAGCTTCAGTTCAGTCTTTTATGCCTTGCTAGAAACATATTTATTACATAGTATAAATGAAATAGCATTTCCAGGATTTCTCTTTGTCCAAATTTTAAATGTAGCAATAAAGCAAGTTTCTTACAGTGTGTCTAGACATTTGTAAGTCTACTACATAAAATTCTATTACACTCCCAAGATGTGATGTACACATATTTTCCTCTTAAAGGTAATCTACCTTTCTGTTACTATAGTCCTTGTTGCAGTCACTATTCCATTGTACTTTTTTTCACACATCACCACTACCAAAGTTAAGAAAGCATGTAAGTTAAAATCAGTGAACAACATATCAATTTGCCATAGATGTCTGATGCTGTTCAGTAATTTGGTGAGAAACCAGCTACTTGACAGTAAAACTCTAAGCACTTCTACATGCACATGACAGTTATCTGATTTAAACTTTTAACACTGATGGCACCTTACAATCAGTTCTCTGCTTAGATTTTAATGTTTTTTATAATAGAAGAGTGGATAAGCACTCACTACATATGACAGTAAGCATTTAGTAATCACCATAACAACACAATGCTTAAGTTAGCTAATACGTTTTTATCTGCTGCAGCTTGTTTATTCTAAATTCTCTGGTTATACCTACATTTAGGAGGTAAGTAAAGATTGGATTTTTACTCTGAATTTTTTCTATGTATATTCTCATGAATAACTGACTCTCAGCCTTGGCATTTTTTAATATAAACTTTTATTCTTATCACTTAAGAAGAATCATTTCCGTTGCTGGAGTTTCAGGCACTTATTTATAGTCTGGATGGGGTTTTTTTACCTCACAAGTGACCTTTAAAATGTAGATCAACTTATGTGATTGAAATGGATTATGTGAATATGTATAGAAATGGAAAAAATCCAGCCCCAAAATAAAGCATCTGAAGGATGCCTAACTTACCTTTTTGTTGATGTCTATTTCCATTCCCATGTCTGATGCAGATAAAAGAAACACAGTGTGTAACTAAACATCTTAATGTTGAGATGGTTCTAACAACATTTAATTCATTGTGGAAGGATAACTGCAGGGAAAAAAAAACCCTCTACCCTTTGACTCATGTGAGTTCAGAAAACAACTAATTTCTTTCAACACATTTGAGGTGAAAAAGATAGAGTTAATACCACTTAACTTTCAGTGCTGAATATATCTGTCTGCCTGTTTGCCTATCTATTTTATTTACCACTGTTGTACTACACTTAAATATTATGCATGAAAGATTAGTCAATATGAGGAAGGAGAGGGAAAGTGGACCCACATAAAGTCATTGGTCACATAGTAACAAATGCCCTTATGACTGACTAACATTAATTCTAGAAGGTAGAAGGAAACATATAATGGCACACAAGTATAGTAGTAATCGGTATAACTTGCTGTTGTGTGGATTTGGAATAGGAATATCATTGTATCACTGTTGTATTGTGCTTCTACTAGAAGAAAGCAATGAATGTTTGTCAGCTGTATCTTGAAGTATTGTTCCGTTCAGAACTGAACTGTCACTCCTGAACACTTTGATTTCATGTACCAGCTGTGACAAATAATAATACGTAATTTTATTATTTTTTTTTTGAGATAGGAAACATTTACAAAAGTAGTCAACAAATAGCAAACAAATGATATCTGAAAAAATCTTGAAAAATAATATGACCAAGATGTCTATCATGTTGTCTGCAGTGAGACAGCATTATGCCAGTAAAACATAATCTTGAGATGTAAGAAAGACATAATAACTATATCTGTACTTTTACCTGTGATTTTCATTAAGATTCAAACTCTGTAATTATACATGAGAACTAATTGGATGATCTATAATTACTACTCATTGCAATAGGTAAGTAGATTTAGGCATGCTGTCAAAGAAACTGAATTGATTTTGCAATTTTGAACCCAGAGAAGGTGCACTGTACGATGTTATTCTATTTAGTTTCTTCCTGTGAATGCAATCAGGGAGTAATACCAAGTTTTCACACCACGATTCATGTTCTTTTCATCAGCCATTTTCACACATTTGAAATAATTTAATATTCAAATATTAATGATGCAAGAGATATAAGTATTCTTTTTACATTCACAAACGTCAACTACTGCTATCAAATAATGGTAATAAATGTTTCTAACAAGCAGGGCAGAAGCACAAACATTTTCCTTTCTCATGGTATTATTCTCTTTCAAAAATTCTTTTTTATTACAGATTACCCCAATACAAGGTCCTTCTTAAATACATCTTTATATATTATCTGCAGTAGATTGCAATATAATGACCCCAAATGGAAGTTAAAAATAAAGCTTGGTAAAGAGAGTGCTTATTTCAAATTGTTCTACATAGGGGTAAAATGGAATTTATTTTCCTGAACATTTGAAATATGTCAATGTTTCAACCATTGATATTTAAACATTTATGTTTTATACTTCCATATATAAGGTGGATGTGAGTAAAGGAGTTGTAGAATACAGCATGTGGAAAATTACTTTTATTTAGCAACATAACTCTAAAGTAAAAATCAGGCTTTTTAAAATTCTTCTTTTTCAAATTATCTTAATGGCTCAGAAAATTAGAAACAAAGAAAACCCCATTGTTTCAATGTATCGTTTTAATATTTTTTTTTTTAAAATGTCATTACATTTACATTACCACTGCAAAGATGAATAACTATATTCAAAGTAACTTAAAATTAATGAAAAATATTATATAATGAATCTTTCTCACATAGCATGAGATTGTGCTTTCTGAAGCAGGAGGTCCTTAACAGTCCTTTATTTCTAACAACCTTTTGAAATGACTGAGTGCTCAGTCATTTTATTTTGACAGTTTTTCAGGTGATTTCATAATGTTAAAATGTTGACCTTTAATTGACGTCAACCTTTCCAATTATTGATAAAGGATCACAAATTGTTCGTTACCAATGTTTCTTCCTCTGCTTATACAGCTGAAGCTAGGAAATTGCCTGGTTTGCCAATTAGAGGTGTTAATAAGACAGAAAAAAATGAACAGAACAAAGACACTCTACATGTGACTATAGGTGGTGGATAAGTGCCTGCAAATAAGTCTGTGTAATAGTTCCAAGTATAGCTGAAATGACTTGCAGTTTTAAGACTAAGTGCAGAAAAAATTATGTTTGTTCTCCTATTGTGAAAAGTGATGTCTTTTTTTTTTTTTTTTTTTTTTTTTTTTTTTGTTGCAGACCAAGAGAAACCTGAAATCCTGTCAGGAGCTGGCCTTTGCATCTTTTGCTCACCTCATCAAAGTCCAATCATCATTAATCAAATCTTCAAATATAATCAGAGTGTAGTTCTCTCCATCCTGAATGACTTCCTAGGCCTTAACGGTTTAAATCTCAGATGTCTCTGCATGCTCCCCCCATGCCAGCTTTTCTCAGTTCACAGTGCTAAAAAGTCCAAACAGCCCAATGTTCTCCACTGCTCTATATGGTGACAGCAGGAAAACAACTTTTCCCTCCAGTCTCTGCTCTGGACAGGAAAAAACAGCAAGTGCTGTGCTCAGATCAGCATTCCCAATTACCCAGATGCTAGATACTTCAGGCAAAACTGAGTCAGTGTTTCCCAACCTGTGACAGTCACTAAAGTGACAGAAGGTACTTCCTAAAATGACTTGAACATTTAAGCACAAAGAGAAAAAAAAATGAATAAAACATCTATGCATATTCCTATGCACACAACTAGGGACTTCAAAAAATGGAGAGAAAATGAAAGTGATACTGAAAGGGCAGCATAATTTTGTTTGATTGTAAGTGAAAGCTTTTTTATCAACATTGAAAAAGATGGCTCTTGCCCCCACCCCATACATCCTTTGAAAGGGATTAAAAGGGTTACGATAAAAAAAAAAAAAAAAAAAAAAAAAAAAAAATGATTCCTGATATCTTAGCAACTGTCACAGCAAAAACACCTAATTCAAAGCTTGCGCTAGGCCTGAAGCTTACAGCGGGACATGGCAAGAACAGGGTCACAGGGAGGGAGGGAAGGAGTAAAGAGGTGCTGCAGTGTCCAGTGTGGGGGAGGAGGAGGAGGAATAGCCATCCTGGGACACACTGCATGGAAGAACTTGAGTGGCCCAAATGAGAGAAGGGCTTTCTCTCAGAAGCAGGCTGAACTGATCGATCTACATCATGTTCACAAGTGAACTGAACTGCAATATCTGTCATAATGTCCTTGTTCCCCATCCTCCTCCCCAGCTGTCATCAGCATAAAGATGGCCACTTCTGAGCTTCCACAGAACCTAGTGTCCTGTCATAAGCTTTACATTAGATAGCCAGATTGTTTGTTCTCATGCTTCATGGTGAGCTATTCCTTCTGTTCAGCTATTCTCATTACGGCTCTAGGTTTTCAAGCTGAGTTCAAGGGGGCTCTGAGTCTTGTTTGCCGGCTTCTATCAAATGCATGTGAATCAACTCTGGGGGTGCTTGCTAGGAAGATGTCCTGGAGCACCTCTGAAGCCAGGGACTCAAGTGGGAGCTCCTGGGTGCTTTCTTTGGGACACATGTGTTGTAGAGAATAATGCAGATTGAGACAAATGAGAGCATCCTCCCATGGGAGGTATATAAGAGTAGCAAAACCACAGTCTCAGAAGTAGAGAACTAACCCTTGTCTGTGAGGGAAGGGAGATTTGCCTTATGTGTGTGAGATTAGAACTTTTTGAGAATAATTATGGAAGTGCTTAGCATTTTCTAGGTATTCATTAACACTTTGCAAGTCCCTAGGACCATGGTTTCTCTGTTGATCGTGATTCACTGACAGTAGGTTAATTACGTATCATTAAGAAATCAATAAAACACTTCACTCCTCATTTGGCTTAAACTACATGAACTGAACAGTTTTCCCATGATCAGAATTTCCTGTGTGTCTTTAGCATCAGTCCAAAAGTCAGGTAACAACTTAGTTTGCACAGTAGCAAGGGTGAATATTCCTAGAAAATGTTAGATATTTTGATGTCAATTTATGGAATTTGTTGTTGTCAGACAGTTTTCCGAAAACATGGAAAATTGCACACAAATAAGCATCTTAAAAGAACATTAATCAAAATTACAAGGTAAGACAAACACTCAAAATTTAACATAGGAAAAAACAGCATGAGATTTTAAATATTAAAATGCTAATGATAAAGACTTACATAAGTACTATACAGGCAATTATTTTTCAGCATTTTCTGGCATAAGGACCATGACTTTGCCGCTTACAAGTATTCTTCCTATGGGAAGATTTCCATTTCTTTATGGGTATTAACTACTATTTTTAACACTTCTTTCATAACATGAAATAAAAATTCTATCTGAATAATGGTTATATTCAGCCAGAAGAACATTTGATGAAAGTCTGGTCAGCTCAGTGACTAATGTATATACTTGAATGTGATCAGTTTTTGCAGCTAGTTAAATTCAAGCAAAGTCAGTTAGAGGCTTTTCCAAAATCATAGATGACAGAAATGGAAATGAATGATGAATAACTAAGCCTCAGCTTTTTTCAAGAATGTTTCCATTATAGTTCTGAAATATTAAGAACACATATAATGTTCTGTTTTTCAAATAAATTTCCACACAAGGAGCAGTAAATCAATGTATCCCCTTTGTGGTCCTGCAAATCTAAAGAATTTGTGGAGATTTGGCAGAAGAGTGAAACATTTTTCACATATTGAGCAGACTTCACTTATCTCAGTTTCTAGATAAAGTATTTCAAGAACAAAGGAATTTTGCATTCCTTTTTTTCTGATATGTTTATAGAATCCTCAAACTCTGTTTCTGTTCATTCTTGTTTTGTAAGGTTTTTGTTTAATTGTAATGTCTTTATTCCTATGTCCATGTTGGACAAGGAGAAAGGGAATAAGAAAAAGTATTCCCTCTTACTGGCACATCTGAACCAGACCAGGCTTCTTCATACTTTAGCTGTCATGTCCAAAAACACTGTGTCCATAAATCCTGTCCGATTTTTAGCATGTCTAGACCTCCACTCAGCTTGGTATTTACTTTGCTCATGGAGCCTCTGACAAACCACTCCTCTTCAGGAATCAGGGTCTGAGCCTTGCTTCCAGATGAAAATAATTTCATTTAATGTAGAAGCAGATATATTTTTGCCAGTGCATTGACAGAATATAACTACTTAAAAAAAAAATTTCTGTGGCTTATATACGAATACCTCACAGTTTCTTACACTTGTTTAATGAAGTGTGACTTTCTCATCGTCTTTACTGTACAGCCTTCTTGCAATATGCTGATGAACATGATCAGCATGATTGCATGATCAACAGGAGGGCTGATGAAGATATTCTCAATGTTATTCTTATTAAGTCCAAGAATCAGCTGCTTAATAATGAAAATCTACAGACTATGGAAATGTAGGGTAGTTTACATAATAAAATAAATCAGAGGCTTAAGAGCCTATAAAGTTTGTTCTAATTTCTTAAGAGTAATAAAAGGAAAGAAGTACAGTAATAAACTAAACATATGATGATTAAGCAACTTTAGACTAAACAAGTTCTCTTTGTAATAACTTACATTATTAACATTTTCCTTTTTAGCATATTTATTTGAATTTTTATGACACTGCATAATCATACAGGAGAAATTGAATCACTGGATCCACTTGCATGAAATCTAAGCTCAAGTACAAATATAGTTACATAACCAACTGTTGTAATTATATGGTCATTATCTCAGGAAGAAAATATTATAAAACTTTAATAAATTTGGTACTATTTCTCTTCATTCAAAAACATTTAAGTAAACAGATTATATGAGATACTCATACAGAATTCATCCCACAGAAATGTTGTTCTCACAATTTGACAGCAAGTACAGAAAATTAATGGAAATCTGTCATAATTCTGGTTAAAAACATCCATTTTACTTGCTGCCATATACTTCAGATAAAAGTACAGCAATAAGATGTTGATATAACTAGCATTAATATCAATTTCTCTCCACTGCAGCTCTTTCTTCTATTCCATCTCTTATCACTCTACAGTGACACTTCTGTTTTCTTTTAAGGAAAAGAGCTGAAGAGCCTAATTGCTATTTTACTACTGAAATAGTTAAATCTAAACCTTAAAGAATTAAATTAAGACCATGAAGTTTTTGGTCCTCCTTTTCCTAGAAATATCAGATTATATAAAATGAAAGAGCTTTTTTAAAATACTTTTGAAGTTTAGGTTTATTTTAATTAATTACCTAAAACTTACGTTCAGTGTTAATCTAGAGAGGGATTTCTGAAGTCAGTCACTGCTTCTCTTGTTTCTACTCCTATTATGCAAATATGAAATTCACAGAATGATCATTGACATTGAACTGTCAAAGATGCTTTTATAAGGGTCAGATATATGCATGAACTTGATCATCAATACCTTTTCACAAATCATGGAAAACAGCTGAAGAGAATTACTAGAACAAATATGTTGTAAAACATGTTACTAAGATTTCACACAGTAATCCTGTGTTTCCATGTAGATTCATTTTGAAGATATTTTCCCTGTGAGTTCCTGTTAGTTGTATTAAACAGTTCTTTTTTTTTTTTTTTTTTTTTTTTTTTTCCCCTCCATTCTGTACTACGTAAGTGGAAACATAGCTTGGCAGAGGTATTTCTAAAGCACATTATTTTTACTCAAGAGCTTTGAGTCTTGAAAATAACTTGAGTCCTAAGAGACATCTTCACTTGTCTGCATTAGCTCTTTCATGACTCTATAGAGCCAGCAAACCAGTTCACAAAAAGATGAAGTGATGCGACAACAGCTTTAAAGCAAGCTTCATGGGGAATATAACTCTGATTCTTGCAAGGTTCAGTCAGTGCAAGCACAGAGTAATATTTTCAGCATGTATTCATAGCAAGTAAATAATGTCTCTAAAAATTTACCAAAATGAAACATCATTTACCTTCCCCATTATTTTGAATATTTACTTTGTGAGTGATATTGATAGAAAGCTCCTTTTCATGTCTTTGAAGATTATTTTCTTTTCACTGTTTTTAACATCTTACACCCTTTGCTTTGTTTCACTTACACTATACCGTTCTTTTATGAATATCTCATTCATTTTTGTCAGACAAGAAACTCTTAAAAACTATTTTTAGAAAAAAAAAAAGTATTTCATAATGTTAATTGGACATTTATATAACTTTAACTCATAAAGACATGAAAACCCGCTATCTGCAGTGAATTCAAGATATTTTTTAAGACTTTCACGACAACAAATTTACTTTTTCTATTGGAATTTACATAACTGTTTGTATAATTATCTGCTTCCCTTTTGTGAGGTTCTATAAAGGAAATAAAATATCTTTTATCTTTGAAGGTAAAGAACAAGTAGACAAAGCATTATTTCACTCTTTTTAAACTTTAAAAAAGATAAAAAGGTATTAGACAAAATTTTAATCAGTTGACACATTTCATATTTGAAAAATGAAGATGCAGAGGAAGGAAGTGAGACTGTTAGCATGTTCTGGATTACTTTCTATTTTGCAATATCAATTTTCAATCACAAATAAGCAATATTATGTAAATGTGTCTTTGTTCTAAAAAAAATGACAAAGAATTACCATTTCTTTTAGACAATAACAATTGAACGTTGGATTACATACCAACAGAAATAAATTATATAACAACCAATACAACACAATGGAAAATACTTTCTGCCATCATAACTTCTACAAGTTTTCAAAAGAGCATTAAAACTGCAAAACACAGATCCACTTCTGAGATACATCTTCTTTGAAAATAACCCTTAATGATTAAAAACACTACACAAAAGCTCTCTGTGATGCATGACCTCCTTTTTGAGAAATTTAAGTATGGGTATGTAAATATATGGCAAGTGGTAAAATTGTGTATAGCAAATACAGTACTAAAGGAGCAAATAGGGAGTAAGGCTGTTCAGAATAGGTCAGTAGGGTTAGGGAATTAAAGACTGTTAAGCACTTCATGGTATGAAAGATGCTATTAAAAAGTACCGAACAATGCAGTCATTTTTATTCCTACTCTCAGCTTTAATAATGTGTTACAGCTAGACCAAAACATTTCACATGTAAATTAAGTCACATCCATTAAATGAAAGAATTTGACCTTGTAAAGTTATGATAGTCGGAGGATACTTACGGC
Source organism: Athene cunicularia (assembly GCF_003259725.1). NCBI lineage: Eukaryota > Metazoa > Chordata > Aves > Strigiformes > Strigidae > Athene > Athene cunicularia. The sequence continues at coordinate 74,665,283 of NW_020799095.1, forward strand.
AGAGGATGTCTGACATTTATTGCACAGGTTAATATTTTGTATCTTAGAGGAAGTCAAAGTACAGAGCATAATGAGCACAATAATCCCTGAGTTTAAAAAGAAAATTGTTTCATTGGACAATGCCTAAACAAAAATTCATGCAAACTAGTGGTCTATTCTTAACAAGCATTGAAACAAGCTGAAAGTTGTTATCTGATATTCAGTGAGTTATGAGAAATTATTGTCTCTGTTGACTTTTAATTAATGTATATAGGTGTAAAGAAAAGCATTAGGATTAAAATTAAGATGTGGGAAGGGGGAGCAATTTTCTGTCAAACAGAAATTGTTAAGATACCGTTTCTACCCCTACATGTCAAAAGAAAGCAAATAGAAGAGCAATGAATGAAGAAACAGCTTTACGTGTCATCGCCAAAAAAGCCAATTGCTCTTGTCAAAAATCAGATATTGAAATATAAATGTCTAACACAAGATATATTTTTCAATAAAAGTGACCTGTAGAGAGGATTAAAAATGCCATCTATGCCTCTAATTTGATATTAGGTATGAATTCCACATCCATTGCTATACAATAGGTGTTAAATGCTTAAAAATTGTAAGTAAATTATTTGTCTTCCTTCTTAGACTTTGCAGGAGAAATATCGCCTACTTAGAAGCAGCTGGGAATGGGAGGATGATGTATGGGTTTCGTAACTTTGCTTAAATATTTTTGAGAAGATGTTTCCTTGAATCAAGATTTATATCTGGAAATAACAAGGTCTATTTGAATTCTTCTTTTGAGGGAATTCTCTTCTGTTCTGCTCAGATATCCCAGCACTCTCCAATGTGTACAATTTATTTCACTGTCTAGACAAAGCAACCAATGAGTTCCTGGAGCAGAAAAGTTCAGATTCAGGCAAAAGGGTGGCTCCTGAGACCTGAGCCCTATAGGCAGTATGGACATGAGTGTCAGCAGTTTTCTCCTCTGCCTGAAGCAGCCGTACAGCTGGTTCTGCTCTCCCACATGCTGCCCATCCTCAGTTCAATGCTGTATTAAAGGTAAGCATTTCTGGGAACAGCCCTTATTATAAGTATTTTCATCCATCATTAACATGACACAGAGAAAAGCCCAACAGAGTACTCGGGTTCCCTTATATAAAGATCGATTGCCCAGGGGACATCTGAGCATCTGTTTTCTGGCAGATCAGCACTGAGCAATGGCATTTGAAATTGAAAATGTTTGGGTGGTCAAGGTGGTCAAGCCTACAGTTCAAGTTGGTGGTCTGCTACAGCTGAACATGTGCATCCCTGTTGGCCCGATCTGCCTCACACCTTTGAATGTGGAGAGATGAAGAAGTCCTTGGCCTCTGCAGTCTTGGGTCAGAAACAGTCTCCTCACAATGCCCAGAAAATCCAAAGCCTTGTCCAAATCTCAGCAACCCCAGGTCCACCCTTTTCCACCCTTCCCCACAAGTCTCACCGGCTCTGTGGGAGAGACCCTCCCCAGGGGCAGCAGGGTCAGCACCTGCACAGCACTAGGCTGGGCACGGGTTTTGCGTCTCGCTGTTGTTACAATTACTTGAGGAAGGGGGGAAAAACAAGCAGTGCTTTTTGCCAATTGTCACCCTTTGGCAGCAAGAAGAGCAGCTCCACAAAGCCACAATTTTTGATGGTGGGGAGAAATTTCCAGAGTTACCTGTCTCCTCCCACCTTCACTTCACGTGATGAGGTATACGCTTTAGCAAAATATTCTTTTTAGGCATGCAGAAGCTTTCATTCTAGCGTACAGCTTGATTCAAAAAAAAAAAACAACAAACCCACCCCAAAAACTCCTATGAATTGAACATTCAAAATCCATTTCATGTCCCCATGGACAAACACCACATAGTAGCTTTTTCATTTATTGAAATACTGAGTCATTCATGTTAGTGGCCTAGATAGAAAATGTACCAAATCATCTCTCTTGTGACTTGTCAGAAATCAGACAACAGGACTGCTGCTGTCTTCAGATATCTGCATAGATATAAATATATATTTATTGGAATAAATAATTCCAATAAATTGGAATTTATTGGAAAAAATATTTAAGCATTTTAAAGAAAATAGACTCACAAGCATTCTTATTATTTTTCTTTTATGGACCAAAATAACAGAATATTGTCATGCTTGAACACAGTCTTTCCACATTCTTCCCAGAAGACTATTAAAACAACTTTGTTTCCTACAGCTCTTCACAGAAAGCCGACTTAAATTTTTGCTTTAGAATAGAAACAACTGAAATCTAGTTTAAATCCATTGCTATACACTGACACTTTTATAACTATGATATTATCATGTATCTGAGTCACATATTCCTAGTCTGCTTTTTATATATAATTTTTTAATATACATGACTTTTTGTGAAATTTGATATCCTATACAATATCTATTGACAAGGAAAGTAATGGCAGAATCAATCACTTTTCTCCCTCACAAGTGCTGAGGCTTCCTAGATTTAACAGCCATGAGAAGCACTTTCCCAGAAGAGAGAGGCTGGAGATCTGGCATAGCTGAGGAGGTGCAACTGCAGGGGAAGGGTGAGTGCTGCTGCACCTCTACACCATCCTCAACAGCTTCCAAGCCAAGATCACTGTCAAAAATGACTGTAGCCTGTATATGCTTATAAATTAGCCAGGACTCGCATGCAGACAAGAGGCTAAATTATTTGAGGAAAAACTTTAGCTCCATAAACATCTGATCCCCACTGGCTTGAGAGGTGTTGCACATTGCCTTAGATGGCTTCACCTTTTTTATTGTATAGGTGTTCTATCTGCAGGTGCAGCTCCATACCCCTTCACCCAGGCTGCCAGGGGAATGTTTTCTAGAGCCTCAGTGGCAGCGTTTTTCCCCTGCTGTTCACATGCAATTGCTCTGGTGCTGTTACTCCCATGGCCTTGCACCTGCAGACCCCTACAATAGATCTCCTGGGCAGTGACTGTCACTTTTCACTCCTTCCTTCCTTCCTTCCCCCTTTTTACTAGCCTTAGTTTAGTTTAGGGTGACAATAATATTAATTCAGAGACCTAAACAGCCAAGCAGCATGGAGAACCTGCCCTTGATTTAAGCATCCAATTTTTAAAGTCAGCAATAACAGCATCTCCCACCTCCCTTTCCCTCTCTCCCTTCCCCCTCCCATCTCCCTCTTCCTCTCTCCTCTGTTTCTTGTTTTTAATTTTCTTCAAACATAACTTCCTTGTTAATAAATCTTTATGTATATGACTTGTGTCAAGTCCCTTTGTTTAACCATGAGTCAACATCATGTGCCAAAACAGCATTAAACTGAAATCTGCTAAATAGCCATGTGTTAATTAAGTCAAGAAATTTGTATACAGACGTAGTGAATTGCTTCAGATGTTTTGTAGTATTCCAATTGAGAGTAAGCAACACTTTATTCCACCAACATTTGAATCATAGTTAGAACATTTGTGGTCTGTTTTAAATGCTTGAAAGGGTAGATTATGCCATATGACACAAAGGGACATTGAATGACATTATTACACAGTCCAAGAATACCTGTAAGATATTGTATGTATATTATATTGCAAATAATATTTTATCATACTTTTGCCTGTCTATATTAATATTTTAATTACATGTACAAAAAGTTATGGGAAAATTGAGAAGCTTTGATAATGAAATTTTTTTTTTATTTCAAGAATAGAAATAAATTTAAGATACTACTTTAAGTATAGAATGGGACACAAATTTTCAGTTAATGGTATAATTAATAAATCTTATAATGATAATTTATTGAATTAACATGTGCAGAGGAGATAATGACACTGATCTAACTGTGTCTTTTTAAGACATTTTTATGTTTGGGATGGTTGACACAAATCTTGTGATACTTTCAAAGAGGAGTTAATGTAACCCTCTTGCCACTAGCTTTTAAGTTTGTAAATGTTATCTTGACAGACAAGGTTCAAGTATCCTGCATGATGAATGAGCTATACCATTTATTTAAAAAATGGGAATCAGATGCTTTAGGGGAGAAAACAAAATTTGCATGACAGTCTATGGGTCTGCTTTTCTGAAAAGGAATCTGACATCTCACCTCATTCCTGCCAAAGCAGTGAGCTGTGAGGTTGATGTAAACATACGTCATATGGTAGATGGCATATGGAATAAATAATTAGCTGGCCAATCTTTATCTAGCAATCAACAACATTTCAACTAACAGTCACTTTATCTCTCATGAAAGACTATGCTTGTCATGCTCAGTTGATCCAAACACATTTCTATAAATTAATGACCATGTTTAGGCACCAGAAATTCTACTCCGTCAAGTATTTATTAAGAGTTAAATAGGTTTTTACTATCAAATATTTCCTGTAAAGATCAGTGAAAAGTCTTTCAGTTTGCAAGTCATGCGTTGCTCCCTATCTGGTGTTACTTCCCTTGAGGTTGCAAGTCCTGGGTCTGTAGTGCCCAGCTGTGAAGACCTCAGAACCAAGCCTCACACCTTGGCCTAGCAACGTTCTTCCAGATCCACGTACATTGAAAGCAGGGCCCCTGAACCTAGGCATCTGAAGGACAGTATTTCCCAAAAGCACTCCATATTGAGGGCAATGTTGAACCCAGTAGCCACTCGTGATTCCCAAGGGTCATTGGCAAACTGGGCTTTTTTTCCCTATATTAACCTATTAATCCAAAACTACAAGATTCGTATCTGCTTCAATTTCTGTTGGCTACTACCACCACTGAAGCTTTCCATGCACATCTGCCTATTCATTGTGCTTTCAGAAACACCAGGAGCTGTGTCAGTCTATGCCCGCACTGCAATCTAGAGGTGTGAAACCACTGGAGAATGACTCTTAAATTAAACAACTCAGTCATCAGACAATACTTACAGAGTTGAATGGTTGTTACTGATGTGTGGAAATCTGCCATAGATATATCAGAGGGTTTTTAAATTGGACTTTCTCTAATGTCATGTTCTAAGTGTTGATGAGCATTTGGAGCTGATTAAGATGATCAGAAGATATGAATCAAAACTGAATTTCTGAACTGAACTAAGATGTTCTTGTTACATCAGCATCAGTATTCTGCACATGGGGTGGGAATGTGTCTATGTAAGTTCTTGATTTTTGGTAGTAGATCCCATCTTCACAATGCTTATGAACTAAGTAACTTTTACCACATGCTTATGCAGTATGATTATAATTTATTTAATTTTTATTTTTTTTTTACAGACAGCAACTGTTAAGGACAAAAAGGTAAAGGTCAATGTTGGAGCATGGCTAAACTAAGACAGTTGAATCACTATTTATACCTTAAAATGACTAAATTTTGAACATGCTGACCTTCTAGATTAGACATGTTCTCCAGCAAAACCATGAACAAAGAGTTAGCAGTATGTTCCTGGTTAAAGCCATTTAAAAGAACTGAGTGACTACAGATCTGTACCACAAAAAAGGTTAGGTGTTGCCTACATATATCACTTGTATGTTTTTAGATATGCACTCTTTATAGTACCCATTCTAGCAGTAGATGTCAAGCTATCCTGGGTAACCTCAAAGGACATCTGTGTTTGTCTTATAATGTTTTTTTCTAAACATGCAGATTATTTTTGAGTTTTTAATAATTTTAATTATGGTAATAATATAGAATTACCAATAATCTGTATACCAGTACTTATTATTATTATTATTATTATTATATTATATTATTATATAAATATAAATATATTATTATATAAACATTTTCTAGCAATTTTAAGATTCTTTGAAAACAGCATATCAAAGGCATTGCTAGAAAGCCTAGCAATGCTCCTGGTGTATAACAATAGAGGCTACACTTTTTAACAATCTACATCACACTAGGATTGTTTTTACAATATAACCTAAATAATAAAGACTGATAATGCTTAGTAGAGTAATTTATATTTTGATACCTATTACAGATGATTCTATTAAAACAAGTCATCTATTCCATTATTTTTTTCATTAGCAGTTGTTTTAAGTCTTTTTGTCATTTACTTACTCAATTCTCATTTGTTTTTCCCAATACCATAATTTTATTCACAACATTCTAAATCCTAGAAATATGGTGTGGGTTTTTTTTTTTTTTTTTTTTTGGTTTTGGTTTTGTTGTGTTTTTGTTGTTGTTTTTTCCTCAAAACCTCATTTTCTACCAGAATGCCATGTTTTATTTCATATATCATCTACAGCTTACTTCAGCTTAACCCCAAAGGCAGTATGTAGGTTGTAAAGAAAAAAGCTAATTGGAAAGCAAGGTCCTTTTATATTTGTGGCCATGGTTTTGTTGAGAATGTCACTTGTTACACAATAAATATGGTTTCTTTCTGCCTTAAGAGCATCTCCAGGATTTTGGTAGGGTGTTTCACAATGGAATCATTATTCTGTGAACAGCTCATTGACATACATCAGAAAAGGAGAAAAATGAACAAGCTGACACCCTAATCAAACACTGCATGTTGGTACACTGAAGCTACATAAAGCTTGGAAGAATACAGACAAAATACCTGTGGAAAGGTCAATTAAGAATCAAGGCAGTGTTTTGGAAGCAAGAAAGGATGTCTGCAGTAATGTCAGAAGGACTTATTCTGTTAAAGATAAACAATGTCACATCATCTCTGTGACTAACTTTGTTTCTCAAAGTGAATAAGTATATCTAAAGGCAAAATTTCAAAAATCAGCAAATCCATTTAATTATGTTAACCTAAAGCTGTGTCAAAAGGCTTCTTTAAGGAATACCTTTTTATATTTCAATACTTGTGTGTGTACAGGTCTGAAGATCAAACTGATGCTACATTCTGAATATGAGGTATTTAATAGAACTCCTCCTGTTACTAGCTGACACAAACACATTTTTTCCAAATACAGCTCACTATTTTATCAGGTTTGGGGCTGGGGTTTCTTTTGTTTGTTTGTTTTTTTGTTTGTTTGTTTGTTTGTTTTTTCATTATGAATGGACACAGTGTTTATTTGTAAATTCAAGCTGGTTACAGGTACATGATGGAGAGAACTGTCTGTCATTTTGACTATTTACTGCTATCAGGTTCCCTTCACTACATAGTCGCAGGCAGATAAGCAATAATATGGTATTTTGTTTCAATGAAGCCATTCAGTAGTTCAAGGTATGTATGAGCTGCATCAAAAGAAAACAAACCCCATCCTACAAAAACCCTGCAAAACAAAAGCCCAAACTCACAGTTTTCAAAAATCTGTGGTTTCAAAAAAACAGGGCCAAGAATCTCATGCACTTAAGAAATCTTAGGAAGTGTCCTGAGTTTTGTAGTTACTGCACATCTGGTCATTCCAATAACTTCAACAGAGTCCAAAACATCATAAACTGTTAAAAATCCCTTAATACTAAATGACAGGTACAGACATACACCAACCTGACATTTTCAGTTTCCTCCTATTGAATACTATATGCTAAGTAGCTGAGTACCTTAGACCTTCAAAAAATATTACAGGATTTTGTAAATTGAGGAGGCCTGAGTTAATTAACAATCTGTAGACATTGAATAAATCTATATTCTGTTCCTTTAGATATGATTAGTTTTTGATTGCTTGTGATATTGATGAAAAATAGATGAAATATTTTTATTAGGAATTTAGAGTTATGGCTCTATAATAAACCATCTGTGCTCTTGTTAATATTTGCTGACAAGATACAGTTCAACAGAGGTAGGGCCCAGAAATGATCAGGGGGCTGGAACACCTCTGCTATGAAGAAAGGATGAGAGAGTTGGGGTTGTTCAGCCTGGAGAAGAGAAGGCTCTGGGGATATTTTATTACAGCTTTCAGTACTTAAAGGGGACTTACAAGAAAGATGAGGACAGACTTTTTAGTAGGGTCTGTTACTATAGTACAAGGGTTAATGGTTTTACACTAAAAGAGGGTAGATTCAGCCTACATATAAAGAAGACATGAGGGTGGTGAAACACTGGAGCAGGTTGCCCAGGGAGGTGGTAGATGACCCATCCCTGGAAACATTCAGGGTGAGGGTGGATGAGGCTTTAAGCAACCTGATCCAGTTGAAGATGTCCCTGCTCATGGCAGGGGGGATTGGACTAGATGACCTTTAAAGGTCCCTTCCAACTCAAACGATTCTTTAATTCTATGATTCTAAGTTGGGAAACAAAATAGCTGAACAGAAACGACAATGAACAGGGGTGCATTATGCTGTTGTATCTGTTTTGTCTCCGCTGGAGTAGTAACGCACATTCCTGAGGACAGATAATAGTGGAATTTAAATTAATGGAAACAGCTGCTAGAGTTTCAGGTATTTTAATGCTAACTTTATTGTAAAATCAAAATCATTACTTCATAGATCAAGCATTAAAAAATAACAAGAGGAAGCTGAATAAATACCTTTCCTTTTTGTCACCTTATAAATAAAGATGGAAACATTTGAAAAACAGATCCCAGCAAAGACACTAAACTGATGCTGGATTATATAATAGTGCTCATATGCAACTCCAGATAGCCAAACACTTTACCAGAAATAATCAGAAATGGTGATTAACCAGTCTTGAGAAAAGCATCTTGGGAAGAGAGAGCATACTAAAACTAATAAGAGGTATTGTGATTTGTGGTAATATTCATAATATATAACTGGTGGAAAGCACAAACCATTACCAACAAAACTGGTAGGAGAAGAGAGGTAAACACTAAATGTCACAAATTTAGAGAAATAACTGCATACTACAATTCCAGTCAAGGAGTTTACAGCAGAGATATTATTACATAGTACATTATAACAACAGCTTTATGAAGTGAAAAAGTCTGCAGATAATCATAGTAATGTGCAACCTACTTTATAGTCTTAACTGTTTCCAGTTATGCTCTTTTGCTAATGTGCTCATGGCCTAAAGCCATATATTCCTGTTGTAAACAATAGCTCTGATACAGATACCTCTTTGACCTTGACCTAGCTTACTTTCTTCTGACACCTTTTTATACATCTTGACTAAAAATAAACCTGATTTCTCTGCTATGAATGAAGCTAATTTCCATTCAAACACTTTAATTTCACTTTAATTTTTTCTTCTCTGATCTATTTACAATTTCTCATGCTGATTGAGCTTTTCACTTTCTTTTCTCTTTTAAAACACTTCTCTGTTTTAGTGTTGCTTTCATAGTGCCCTGTGGCATAAAGCACTCTTTATTCTCCATTTTTCTTTATCCAAATCCCTCATTAGTTAACCATGCCTTCCTGAAATAAATGGGATAATAAAGTGCAGACTCACTGATCATTCCAGTTCCCTCACGCTATGAAGCCGCAATCAGTATTTCTTAGTCCTTTCAATATTTCTTATACTGTTTGGTTTTCAAAATATGAAAAATGACATCCTGAGCAAAGCAAAGAATAAGTCTCCAGTAGCGTGGAGAAGCATAAAATAACTGAAAGTTATATTAAATTAAATGGTAGAATTCACTCAAAGTTACAGTTATCTGAAATGACTAGAGATTTTGAATATCAAGCTTGTAGTAGTGCCAAATCCACAAAAAATTATAAAATTATTTAATATTAAGTTAATGGTTTCTCTACCATATTTAAAGAATAATTTGTAAGTGTTTTTCTGAATGTATTTATTGAAAGGACTGTTATGTTCAAAATAATATTGCTGTGCCTCTCAATCTCTGTGTGTATACTCCTCATGCAACAAGTCTCTACCATGGGATTCATGTTCTCCCTCCCCAAATAAAAAAAAAAAAAATAAAAAACAACCCAAATTTTATTCAATTTAAGTATTCATTAAATTGTATATAGTTTGAAGCTTTTACTCTATGAGAGACTCATTCAAGTAATTTAAGGAACCGTTGACAGTCCCTAGTATGTCATTTAAATGAAAATGTTAGTGTAGATAATGTCTCAAAATCAGGATTCTCTTTCACACTGTTTCCCTTCTGAGTACACACCAAAAGACCAAAATGAAATCTGCTCAGAAACAATCGCTTCTAGTTCATCAGGGGCTGAGACGCTGATTCAGAGAAACTATCCATAAAGGTAAACAACCGTCAACATTTTGCTGAATTGGTGCATACACAGGAATACTCCAGTCAGAAACCTTTCTGCTTCCATTTCTGTCCCCAGCCAATTTGTGGAAGCTTAATCTTTAGCAAAGTCAATATTAGGTCAATACATAGGAGTCAATGAGGTACTTTAATGCTGTATTTGCAATTGCTCCCTGGAGGCATTGCCTCGTTTTGAATTGTAAATTTCAAATCTTGTTTTTTATTTATTCTGTCACTGTGAATAGCTGCATTTATTATGAACAAAGATCTCTTCTTGATCTACTTCCTTTCTTTCCTAATACTGCCAAACTATTTTGTAGGTTGGTGCTGTACATTCCTCTGGCAGCCCATCTAGCATTTTGAGTCTCTTTAGAAAACTCATAAATCATAGAAACCTTAATCTGATATAAAGCAATAACAGTCAGACAACACATATGGGCTTTTTCGGAGTCTTCACAATTTTGTTGGTCAAAATCCCAGCAGGAAGTTGCAATCAGCAGGAAGTACAATTGCTTGAAGACTAACAGATGATGTCTCATCACAGTATAGGAAACTGTGTGGTAAATCATCTGGAAACATGTCATACAACCCAGCAGGAAAACTACTGAGCTAAAACTTTTTATTCTGCCAAAGGCTGCTGCATACACACACACATACACAAAGACACAAGAGGGATTCAGTTATGGTGTTCACAGGAACTCACCTCCATCAAATGCAAATTAGCATGTTAGAGGTGAAAGTCAATTGCTTGTTTGTCTTATTAAACAAGGGGAGCACAGAGGAGAAGTTTATGTACAACCTGTTTCCTTCCTCCATGGATCATGGTACGCCAAAGCACTGCCTATACGCTGTGATCTGTACTAGATTTCACCGAGTGAATCCATTCTTCTTGAGTTCTTATAGAAGACTTTTGCAAGTACACTATGCCTAACATATAAAGTATTCTAAATAAAAGAAAAATAAATTAAAAGATAAGTCTACAGAAGACCAACTTTTTGATCAGTCCAAACTCTGCACCACTTAGCAGCCAGGCACACTGGAAAACATAGGCTTTGTCTGCAGCTGTCATAAGGCTCCTTCTTTAACTTTGTTAATGGGGATCTAGAGAAGTTGCTTCATTTGAGTCATAAACAGTTTCACTCTGACTTGGTTGACTTCCAAGAGGAAAAGAGTGAAGTTGTCTTGAAGAGACAGAAAGAGTTCTCACAGGTGATGCCAGAGCCATGGTTTGCAAGGAACCAGCCAGAAAGTGAGGCTTAAAACCATCTGATCAAAATGGAAGGTGTTGTCTTATCATGGCAGTGGCCCATCAAGTTCTTCCACAGAATTACTTTGCAATTTTGTTTTCAGCCAGTATTAATTTGGACAGTATGGTTTAATTTGTTTTCTGTTGTCATGGGAAGCACACAGAATTTCACAGTCCTCAGGACGGCCTAAAGGGTAGATATTGGGTACTTGCAGAGTTATGATGGATCCACGTGTATCTCTTTACAGGGAGGACTTTGAAATGAACCATATTGCATAGGAATGAAGATGTTGCACAAAAGTTTCCCCTTTTCCCTGGCTGGGGACTGATTATAACAATTATACAATTATAACCCTGGTAAGAATCAACTTGGCCTCCAGAGGCTGTGTAATAGATGTTTAAACCTTCATTTTTCTTGTGCACTTTTGTCCCCATCCAATGCTGGGGGAGGTTTTGATATGATCCTAAGAGTGAGATTAAGACACAGATGAGGTCAAATGCTGTACACCCAAAATAGTTATTATTATTAAAAGTGAAGAGAGGTAATGATAGGACAGAATAGAAGGAAAAGACAGAAATCAAGCAAGCATGCGGGCTAGGGCTGCAAGAATAGTCACCACCATGGATCAAATGGCATCCTGTTGGTCCACAGTCTTCAGTTCCTCAGTGGTAGGTGCACACACAGCAAAGTTTTCTGTTGCCTTTTAAGTTCATCATATCTGCTGATTAGCATATCTACCTATCTTTAGTTTTTCCTCTGGTCCCACAGGTTTTTGCTGACTTCATTGGCTTCCGGGGCAGAAATGTTATCAGTTCATTAGCAATGCACACAGGGTTTCTGATGTACACAATAGAGCCACAAATGGCTACACAATGGAGCCAGTGATAAACATTTGGTTTCACTCAGTCCATGTCTACCCCTCTGAGGCATGTCTAAGGAGTTTAACAATGCAAGTGCAAGGGAGCGGGGGGTGCATCCTTCAATACACTCCTGCTTCCTTGGGTGACGTTCCTTAGACTAATCCAAAGACAGCAGCTTGTCCTTGAGGTTTTCACAGACACAAGCAAGGCTTGAGACAGTCATTCAACATTTCAGTCTCTCACAACTTTCTTCAAATCCTAGATAATAATGTTATTAATATAAATATTTATTATTTCTTCTGCTACATTTTACAAATAGTAGGCTACCATGAGGTCCTTTTTGTGCCAGTAGTATATCCTAGACCTCAGGTGCCAGTGGCTACTGTAACTGAAGCTGAGTGGAGCTGACCCTTTAGTCCTTAGTAAGAAGTAAATAGTAGCAGTATTAAGCTCTGATGTGAGATATCCTCTTTCAGATAAGAGTTAGAGCTAGCCAAATTCATAAACAGTAATTTCTTTTAAGAAGTTTCTAAATAATGAATGAATCACCGTTAACCTCATGATGAACTAGAAATTTCCTACATCACAGAATGTCATTGGAAGACTAAACAAGACCAGTGGAACAACACAGCAGACAGGTGTTTCTTTGTAAGTTTTACTTTTAGTCATTTTGTCTCCATTTTGTATCAAGTTCATTAATCAATTTAGAACATACTGAGAATTATTCATGTAATTTCTAAAAGCATTTTAAAAATATATTTTCTATTTAGATATCAGACTTAAATGAATTGCACAGACTTTATCTTATGGTTGAAATTCAAAACACCTGTATTATAAATTAATTTTCTTAGGGAAGAATGAGCATTAATTTATTGACAGAGGAGAGGAGAGGAGAGGAGAGGAGAGGAGAGGAGAGGAGAGGAGAGGAGAGGAGAGGAGAGGAGAGGAGAGGAGAGGAGAGGAGAGGAGAGGAGAGGAGAGGAGAGGAGAGGAGAGGAGAGGAGAGGAGAGGAGAGGAGAGGAGAGGAGAGGAGAGGAGAGGAGAGGAGAGGAGAGGAGAGGAGAGGAGAGGAGAGGAGAGGAGAGGAGAGGAGAGGAGAGGAGAGGAGAGGAGAGGAGAGGAGAGGAGAGGAGAGGAGAGGAGAGGAGAGGAGAGGAGAGGAGAGGAGAGGAGAGGAGAGGAGAGGAGAGGAGAGGAGAGGAGAGGAGAGGAGAGGAGAGGAGAGGAGAGGAGAGGAGAGGAGAGGAGAGGAGAGGAGAGGAGAGGAGAGGAGAGGAGAGGAGAGGAGAGGAGAGGAGAGGAGAGGAGAGGAGAGGAGAGGAGAGGAGAGGAGAGGAGAGGAGAGGAGAGGAGAGGAGAGGAGAGGAGAGGAGAGGAGAGGAGAGGAGAGGAGAGGAGAGGAGAGGAGAGGAGAGGAGAGGAGAGGAGAGGAGAGGAGAGGAGAGGAGAGGAGAGGAGAGGAGAGGAGAGGAGAGGAGAGGAGAGGAGAGGAGAGGAGAGGAGAGGAGAGGAGAGGAGAGGAGAGGAGAGGAGAGGAGAGGAGAGGAGAGGAGAGGAGAGGAGAGGAGAGGAGAGGAGAGGAGAGGAGAGGAGAGGAGAGGAGAGGAGAGGAGAGGAGAGGAGAGGAGAGGAGAGGAGAGGAGAGGAGAGGAGAGGAGAGGAGAGGAGAGGAGAGGAGAGGAGAGGAGAGGAGAGGAGAGGAGAGGAGAGGAGAGGAGAGGAGAGGAGAGGAGAGGAGAGGAGAGGAGAGGAGAGGAGAGGAGAGGAGAGGAGAGGAGAGGAGAGGAGAGGAGAGGAGAGGAGAGGAGAGGAGAGGAGAGGAGAGGAGAGGAGAGGAGAGGAGAGGAGAGGAGAGGAGAGGAGAGGAGAGGAGAGGAGAGGAGAGGAGAGGAGAGGAGAGGAGAGGAGAGGAGAGGAG